>NC_137470.1:94156970-94819303 GCF_964235325.1 Thermobia domestica
GCAAGTGTATGGTAAGTTTGCAAAGCAAGTTTCTGAAAGGGGTTTACTTGCACTGCAAGCCTCCTGCAAGTTTGCATTTGCACTGCAAGTGCACAGCAAGTCGGCAGCAAGTTAGTGCAGGTTTGACGCAAGTCTCTGCAAGGATACCACTTGCACGGCAGTCTACAGCAAGCTTGTAGTAAGTTTTCTGCAAGTATATACTTGCATTGGAAGTCTACAGCAGGTCTTCAGCAAGTCAGTGTAGTAAGTCTTCTCCCGGTATATACTTGCATCGCATTGCATGCCTTTTACAAATCGAACATTTACTGTATACGAACAATCACACAGTATATTTTTCTCAACAACTTTGTCAAACAATATACGTTTAAAATATAGATTATCTCTACATACTGGATCCTTACGTAATTATCTTAATTATCCACTTGTTTTAATGCTTCGCACTTCGCACCTGCTACAAATGGCGGTCTGGCGCGGAGATTTCTAAGATTAGACTTCTGTGCCACCTGTTGGCAGAAACTACAACTGACACACTTGCTACAAAGTTGCAGCAAGCCTCCGAGGCAAGTAAAATCTAGCAAGTGAAAATCAAATTACGACATTTGCGGATAACTCTTTCAAAAGGCCTACAGCAGGTGTACAGTGCACGGAAAGTATAGCAAGTTAAAATCAAATATAGTGAAAGACTTGCTGCAAACCAACATGCTATTAGGGAAACAATAAACGTTTGTGTAAAATGTCATGGATAGAGCTTTTTGGCATCTGTAATTCACGTGAGGCCCTGCGCACCGATTTCTTAGGACTTCTCAGAAAAGACTGCCGCACAGCCTCCACCGTGTCTGCTGAGGTCAGCAACCGACCCTGTGTTCTTGAACTTCTCATACCAGGCTTTAATGCTCTTGACATCAGGTGGAGTCCTCCCAAATGTTGTCTGGAACTGTCTCTGCACCGTGGTTGGTGATCGTGTCTCATGGTACCACAGGACACACTGTGCCTTCTCCTGGTTGGTTGGCATTGCTTCTTGGGCTTCTTACTTACGTACTACAAACCTAAAACAAAAAAAAAATTGAGACTTGGTAAAACAGAACAAACCTAACACAGACAAAAACTTTTATAGTTTGTAAACAATTCAACACTAGTTTCATATTTCTATCTTATTTCTAGCCTGAGTTATCAATTTCTGTAATCAGGGAAGGACTTCTCGGACACCCTGTACAACGTTAGAAAAACCTATTCTGTCACTAGCAGTTCCTAAATTCATTTGAGAATGTAAATCTAAAAAATAAAATAAACGTGAACGTTAACTATTTAATATTAGATAAATGGATTAAATGTTCGACGAATAGCAAAATAAAATTCCAAATTGGAAAGAAACGGTAAATCAAAGGAAAAACTTATTAAAGGATTGAAACTTTGGGAAAATAAATTATAGACTAATATGTTAAGAAAAATAGGAACCGCCAATAATTGATTTTGTTGAGAAACTCACAACTATAATTGAAGAAAATTATGTATGCGCATGAGAGAATGTCTTTTTTTCAATGGTTGCTTACCAAAATATCCTCTGCTGGGGAAACTAGTATTTTTCAGATGTTTCGGAACAACAAACTAGTTCTGTTTTCAGTAGTAAGGTAACAAGGATAAAAATGGATGAGAAAAATATAGTATGAAAAAAGGAATACATACCACCAAATAAACACATCGTAAGAGATGGGTACTAAAAACAACGAGCAGTGCACATTGGACGAAAGAATCTCTCTCTCTCTCGTGGGGGGAAACGTGGTCCCTCCCGTTCAATGTTCCGGGGAATCCTTTGAACAAGCCACGGTGGTGCATATGCTTGCTACAACGAGGTTAGATTAGTGGCATGGCGTATATGTATTTTACTGGGACCACAGGACGCAAATTAGAGGTCAAGGTGGTTGAGGAGGAAGAGCTGTAGGAGATGATAGATAACAGTAGTATTTTTCAGCGATAGTATGGTGCTGATAGGAAAAGGTCCATAACCAAGTAGAGCGTACAGGGAGCTAAGAAAGACGGGACGATAACGTGTCGTATAAGGACAAGAATAAGTGAGATGTTCTAGGGTGCCAAGCTCCTGTAGGCAATAACAGAGAGGAGTATCCCGAAGGCCCTGGCGGTACTTCTGTAAGGGAGTTTGGGCGGTATGTAGCCGTAGGCGACTATATAAAATATGATGTGCATGTGTCCAGGAGGAGGAATATGGCCATTTACGGGTAGTAGGAGATGGTTCAATCTGCCAGTAATATTTACCTGGTCCTCCTCGTGTCTGGCGTTGAAAATGATACCACTTTCGGTGTCTTTGCTCTTCTAGTTGTGGTAGAAAGGTACTGGCCGGGAGTTTGAGGTTCAGAGGCTGTAGAAAAGCCCCGTGTTTACTGAGTTCATCAGCTGTTTCATTGCCAGGTATGTTACAGTGTGAATAAGTGTATAAAAAGGTTACCTGATATCCCCGTTCTTGTAGTTGATGTACTTGTTGAAAGATGTTATGGAACATTCAATTGTCCTGCAGCTGGCGACCGCTGGTTTGGAAGCATCGAAGAACACTGATTATCACTACATATGCAGGTATTAATTAAGCTTAGACGAAACATATGGAGAAGTGCAGTTCGAAGCACCATTGCTTCTCCAAGGAAGATAGACGTGTAGCCAGGTAATGCTTGGGTTATGCGCATATTAATGTGAGGAATGTAGACTCCAATACCTACATATGGTCGTCCTGCTCGGTACTGCTTAGAGGCGTCTGTATATATGAAAGCAGACTCTGGGTGGTGCTGAGTAATGTAGTCCTCCCATAAAGACCCTATCAGGAATGTAGGAACGGTGCGTTGTCCCTGGCAGGTAGTTAAAGAGAGCTGGTAGGGAGATTGATAATAAGGAAGTTTAGGTCCTCGATGAATGTAGTTACACCATTGTTGAAGTTTGACGTAGGCAAAGTAGGTCCAAGGAAGTTGGTGGCTATAAGGTAAGCGTTTCTAGCGATTACGGGAGTATAATAATTGCGTTTCGGGAATGATCGGCGAGGTTGTCATAGCCATACGCTTCAAGAGGAATACCTTAGCTATATGGAAGGCATAGATTTGATATGGAATTATACCTGCTTCTTCTAGAAGGGCCATGGTCGGTGCGGTCCGAGGCTGTCGGAATATAGTACGGAGTACCCTGGCTTGCAGCTTGAGGCACGTAGCGCTAAGTCTTCGGGGTAAGGGCGATAGGGCTGGACTACCGTAAAGAAGTTTTCACTCCAGGCATTGACGATAGATGCATAGTTGGGCCCTTATATCCATGCCCCACTGTTTGGTACTCAATCCTGTAAGTAAATTGAGGACGGGTTGCACTTTGGTAACCATCGAAGCAAGCTGTAGATTCCAATGAAGTCGATGATCCAGAGTCATTCCAAGGTATGTGATGTGAGTCTCCGGAGAAAGCGTTGCCTCTGGAAGATGCAAAGGTTCGTAGACGTTGCGACGTTTGCGAGAGAAAACAATATACTTGCTTTTCGTCCAGTTAACTGTAAGTCCATGTTCTTTACACCAGGTGTTGAGGGTGATAAGAGCGTGTTGAAGGGTACGAGTTCCGTGTGTCACAGTCGGAGTGCGGACATACAATAAAAAATCATGCGCATACTGATTAATACGTAGTTGCACTCGTAGCTCTCTGTGCAGGGTGGCGGTGAAGAAGTTGAATAGTAAGGGACAAAGAGCCGAGCCTTGTGGAAGTCCTTGCGATACTGTCCGGGGTTGAGTATAACGGTGCCCAATCTTCACCTACACGTGGCGGTGAATAAGCCAGTTGTGAAAAAACCGAAGATACCCAGCTGGAACGTGGAGAGCAGAGAGTTTTTGAATGAGGACATCCAATGGGACACTATCGTATGCACGCGCTAAATCAATATGTACTGCCAAAAGATATTCTCGTCGTTGGAAAGTGGACCAGATATCCGTGACAAGGCTGGTGAGAGCATCATGTGTACTACGTGCTTGACGGAAGCCATCTAGGGTCGGAGGAAAAATGTCATAATATTCAGCCCACCACAGTAAGCGCTGAAGCAGGATTTTCTCGAATAATTTAGAGATACAGGGAAGTAAAGTGATGTGTCGATAACTAGCTCGGTCCCCAGAGGGCACATGAGGCTTCGGAACGGGTATGACCAAGTGTTGTTTCCAAGTAAGCGGAACGTAGGAGTTGCGAAGAACGTTGTTATATAATTGTAAAAGTCGAACCAATCCTGTAGCAGGAAGAGCTTGAAGGTGTTGATAGGTGATGTTATCATATCCAGGAGCAGTCGATGGCGCAGTAGAAAGGACCCGATGTAGTTCTAGAGATGTGATGGGACGCAAGATGGAATGGTCCTCAACAGATGGAAATAGGCGTAACTGGTGGATGGCACGATCTGGTAGGGGAGTAACCGGCGTAACCATCGCATGAAAGGTGTCCAGCCAGTCCGGCGTTAGAGTCGAATGGAAGAGATGTGTGAGAGAGAAGTTCCCATGCATTTTAGTCTTGATATAGTAGTCTTGATATAACTGCCGAGGAGTAGTAGATATTGTAAGGCGTTGACAAAACTGCACCCAATGGTTCTTTTTCTTGGTTTGTTAGAGCCGACGAAAGAGGGCATGTGCTTCCTTGTATTGGATACAAGAGTCTCTGGTTCGAAGACGGAGGTACTCTTGTTGGCAACGTTGTCGATAATTGCATTGGCGTTGACATTCGACATCCCACCAGGGTGGATCACGATGAGGCGTACGGCGTGTACGAGCCGGAGACGACGAAGACGTCGGGATCGTAGACGCAGCTCGCGCTGCGGAGGTAATTGCAACCTGCAAACTCCTAGCGGTCTATGGAAAAGGAGCTGGATTCTCTTCCCGTATGTGTTCTTGGATCTTTTGAGCGTACGTAGTTCTCTGAAATTGACGAGGTACATGAGGCATGGCATTCGGTAGCAGGTGTTCTATATCGAGCGGTTGGTAAAGATCTTGTGCCAGGTGAATAGACAAGAGGATAGGGAAGTGATCACTGCCGTAGGTATAGCCATGGACCTGCCATGTATGAACCAGGTACAGTTGCGGCTGAGGAGTGTGATATCAGGAGCGCTGGGCCGTTCACGTAGTGAGGTCAAACGGGTATAGGTACCGTCATTTGCTATTAAGTAAGAACTAAGGTTTAAGGCAGTAACCAGCTCCGTACCCGCGTCGTTAGTGATCTCATCCCACAGAAAGCTTCTGGTGTTTGGATCGCCACCAATGATAGTCTTCCTTGGGAATTTCTCGAACAGTTGGATCCAGTATGGCGCTGGAAGAGGGTGGTCAGGTGGTGCATACATATTCAGGAGATTGATCGCACCAATGCGAACTCCCTGGATTTGACTGAACAAAGAAGGTGGTCGGGGAAACCCCGTAATTGACGTATATGACAATCCTCTTCGGATCCCCAAGGTTATACAGCCGTAACAATCCTGGCGATTCTCCTGTAGAATGTTGTAACCAGGTAACGTAAGGTGGAATTTCTGGAAGAACCAAAACTTCTTGAAGCATAATGACTGTGGGTTGATACATAGAGCAGAGACGCCTTAAAGCCGCAATTTTTCCTCGTGCCTGCCGAATGTTCCATTGTAATATTTTAATCAGTTTTTGTCTGGCCATTCTAGAATACGAGATATGGTGGTCAATGCTGGTTGTAAATCGGCATCAGTAAGAAGATTCGTAGTAACTAGTTGTTGGAAAAGGACATTGCGAATGGTTTTATAATGGTTCGTAGTAATAAGTGTAGAAGGTGAAGAATCCAAACGAGGAGAGCGCTCCGCACGTGCAGGTTCTTTACGTGGTACTTGTTGCTCTTGAGATGCTGCGCTTTGTCGCGGAGGAGACAAGGCTGCGGAGAAGGAAAGACCCTTGCGTCTTTTGGAAGACGGTACATCTGGAAGGATGCCCATGGAAGTGGCGCGTCCTGCAGCTATTGTAGAAGAGGTCGTTGAAGAAAATAATTGTCTGGGAGAAGTCAATTGTTGCCTAGGAGCAGGTGAGTGAAAAGTTGGAGAGCGAGGTGGTGCACTAGAAGCAACATCCGAGGTAGGAGCCCCTTGTACCATTTGGGCATAAGAGGTGTGCCGTGGGAGCATACGTCGAGCTTCATTATAGGATATTTTTGATTTGACCATGAGTTCCTGTAGGCGTTGTTGGTACTTCCGTTCTGGGCAAGTTGGGTCATCAGCAGAGTGTGCAGCACCGTAATGAAGACACACCACCGCGTTGGTGCACTTGTCAGAGGCATGGGATTGGCCACAGTGGCGACATCTATTGGCTGATTTGCACGACCTGGCTAAATGTCCGTATCGAAGGCTATTACGACACAGCTTAGTCAGAGGTACATACGGGGTGACCTTGAACCGATAGTAGTATAGAGTACATTCCAATGGTAGAATTTGACTGTCAAACGTCAAAATGACCGTAGTGGTGGGAGTTCTAGTAGAAGATTGAGCCGAGGGGAGAGTAGTTGTTGAATAAGACGCCGATGTGAAGACTGCTGTAGCAGAAGAAGCAGGTGCAGGTTGTTGAGATCCCACTTGACGTTCGATGCGTCTGGCATGTGTAATCTTTCCTCCACCACACTGGATGTCCGCCATAAGATCCGTCATAGTGATGTCCATGGGGACACCCTTAATCACACCCATGGAGGTAACGGCATAATGGGGGACATACGCTTTCCATCCTTGTTGTGTCAGTAACTCATGGTTCAATAAAGCATTGGCATTGGTGACGGTGTCATAAGTAGCTTTAATTAAATTTTGCCCAATGGTGTCGAAATGCTGTATTCCAGCCACATTTGCCTTAAATAATGCCCGTCCCAGAGCTATGGGATGAGTTTTGCCCACAGGCTTGGCGGGATCTTGGGATGTAATGTGTATAACGTAAGGAGCCATATGGTGTGGTTTGTAGGTGAGTTCGACTGGCGAGGGGTTAGGTGAATCGGTAATAAGTGTAACTTCCATAGCGGGGCTAGGAGGTTGGTGCAGGTCTGCTAAAGGTGAAATCGGTATTGTCGTCGGAAGTGAAGTAGTGGAATCAAGAGTTACATCATTCCCGCCCGAAGCGGCGGCCATTGTTTACAGTTGCCTCTAAACGAGTAGTGTGTATCACTACTGTACAAGGCACACACACTAAAACACCACACTTCACACGTAAATTTGTCCAGAAACCACTTTATCACACACACACATCCGTTCGTTGATCAATTTCTTCTGACGAAAGAATGAATGAGTTGGAAGAAGCGCGGTGTGTATACTACGTCACTATTGCCAGATCCAAAATATAAATCTAAGATAGCTAACCAGATTTTATCAATGTTCCCAGAATCTAGATTTAAAGCTGATTAATATTCATGAGTATAGAATGATTCTTTAATCTCCCTTTTTTTCTGAACTTATCACATTGACTTGTTTTATATTGTGTGTATGTTGTTTTAGGTGAAATGACAAAACTGATATACGTTCTTATTATGATTTTTTTGATTGTCTAATATGTTTTTAATTCGGGTGCTAATATTGCGTTTCGTTCGACCTATATATGAAGAGTCACAATCACACAACTAAGACTTAAAAATATTGTGTGGGTAGTTATGACTTGTATACGTGAGAATATAGCAAATAAAAAATTACCAGTAATTAAAGAGAGAAAAATGAAAGAACAAATTCAAAATGAAACTGAAGAGGGAGAAATTTGTCTGCAAATTCTAGACATTTTTGTTCTAGTGCTACAAAATATCACACCACAAAAAATAACCGTTTTGAAATAAGACTAAAAGATTTAAGTTGAACGTTAATGAATATGTTTAAAGACAAAGAAGTTGGTATTATTAAACAATAAAATAATTCACTCTATGGCCTATGGAACCCGCAGGTTTAATGCTGCGTTCATAAAAGCTCTCCACTGGCTTCTGTCCTTAGCCAACTGGATCCATTTTCTACATTGTATACTTATTTCTGCGAAATTCATCTTAATATTGTCCTCCCATATGTGCCTTGGTCTTCCTAATGGTCGTTTTCCGTTTGGTCTTCCAGTTAAGAGTTTGAAAGCGTTCCTACTTTCTTCCATTCTGGCTGCATGACCTGCCCACCTAAGCCTCCTAGATTTGAAGACCCTAACAATGTTCGGTAAACTGTATAAATTATGTAGTTCCTCGTTATGAAGTTTCCGCCATGCCCTATTTCCGTCTCTTTTGGGTCCGAACATTCGTCTCAGGATGTAAACAAGAAAATATATAATGGAAAAATTATATTTGTGGGAATTTTTTGGAAAATTTTACCAGGTATGGCTATATTTCACGATAATGATATTACAAACACGAACTAATTTCAACAGTTAATAATGCAATAAACCCTTAATCTGTGAAAAATGAAATACAATAAAATAAAATTTGTGCAATAATGAAATAAAAAACTAGATCTCCAAGACATACTGCATCCACTACTAGAATAAAAATTAGAAATTTAAGCATCTAAAAGAGCACTTGTTTGGATAAATTATTTTATAGAACTGACTGATCAGGGAACTTAATCCGTTGGCAATATATATGCATTGTGCTTCCCACCAGTTAAATTTATCTTTAACACACGCTTGTTCTGAACCAAGTATTAGAAATATGATAGGTACAGTGACAGAAATAGTAAACTTTGTGCGGGACTCAGCCCAACGAATAGAAACGATGGAAAATTTAATCATTAGACAACATCCTGAAGAAAAGAGGCACAAACTTAAAACTTTGTGTGAAACTCGTTTTGTTGAACGCCATGATAGCATTATATTTTTTCTTCATGTGTTTGATTCTGTTGTTGCATTTTTAAATTGTGTAGATGAAAAAGTGCCATCGATAAAATCCGCTGGACCCCTGTCGTCTACTATGAGATTTGATTTTATTGTTGCACTTAACATTGTAGGCACAGTGCTTGGTATTACTCTCTCACTTTCTCGCCAACTTCAGAATCCCTCTGTGGAGCTTCACCAGTGTTACACAATGATAGATAATATTTTGCATCTTCTTAAGGAGTACCGTAATGACAATGGACATTAAGATACTATTTTTAAAAAGACAGAGGAAATAGCAAAGCAAAATGGTGTTGTAATAGCATGTCCTCGTACAGTTAAAAGACAGGTATACAGATCTAGTGTAGAAGCATTAAATCCTCAAGAGTTCTACGGAAGGAATGTTTACCTTCCATTTTCGGACCACCATATAAATGAATTGTCTTCGAGATTCTCTTCAGTTCAATCTGATATTCTCCCCCTTTTTTAAACTGTTACCAGCCTTTGTGAAAGAAGTTAAAGAAAATGGTGTGGTTGAATCTGCTCGCAAATACCTGGAAGATTTTGATGGTTGTGAAGTTGCACTAAAAAGTGAAATGGCTCTTTGGCGTGAGCATTGGCAAAATAAAAGCAATCCACCTAAAAGTGCAATAGAAGCATACAGTGACCCACTTACAGTGTTCTATCCCAATATAAAGAAACTTCTTCACTTGCTATGTGTTCTACCTGTTACAACATGTTCTGCTGAAAGGAGCTACTCCACTTTGAAATTGGTTAAGTCATATCTGCGGACAACAATGTGTGAAGACAGACTAAATGGACTTGCTCTAATGAACATTCATAGAGAAAATGTTTCCATTAGTGTTGAAGAAGTTATAGATCATTTTTCTCAATTGCATCCTCGACGAATGCAATTGTTATTCCAGTAAACCAGGTAAGATCAAATTAAACAGTATTCCATTAGGCGTAAATGTTGTTACTTTTTCATTCTATTTTGTATATTTGTTACAATGAGGTTGTACACCATGTTTGTAGTTCCTTATAATTATGGTTCATTAATGTACCGTGTTTAGCACCATGTATAAATAATTTAGGAAGTTTTTTCTTCAATCGAACTAACTCATGTTGAAATATGCTTATCCAAGCCCACCAAAATATTTCCTGGATCCGCCACTGCATATATATATATATATAGGGTGTCCATAAAGTCCGTTGCCACAACGTGTATCTTCGAATCGACTGCGAATATGAGAAAACGCAAAAACACGTCCATCATTATTTTAAGGGGCTTCGATTTTGAGCTATAAAAGGTCCAACCCAGACACCCTCATATAGGGGTACGTGGGGTCGTCTCGAAAATTTTAAATCGCAAAGGGGGTAGAGTAATATATCACTGGAAAGAACTCGACAAGAGAAATATTTCGCCGAAAGTTTCAAGTCCCTATGCTGACCCCATCCAAAATGGCGGGGGCTCACATTTCGTGTACATAAAGTCCGTTGCCACCCCGTGTATCTTCGAAACAACTAAGAATATAATAAAATGCAAAAACACGACCTCTCGTACCCCTATCTGGTGATGTCTGGGGTGGACCTTTTATAATTCAAAATTCAAGCCCCTTAAAATAATGATGCAATTTTTATATATAAAAATTGATATTATCAATTATGTGCAAGTTCTCATTGCTTATCATTAATTAACCTAATACACACCTGTTGGAGTAATTTTACTACAACAGTGTTGCCAGGGGCCGCGTTTCTGTCAAAAAACACCCATTTTACGGACTTGCATTAAATAGCCTTTTTATATGGCAAACCTGCATCAACCTTGTCATGTTTTCGCAACAATGGATAAATATTGATGCACACTGTACATATACACAAAATTCAGCCGCAGGAAATCAGTTTTCTGCAACTGAATATTGATTTTCTTCATTTTGCACATTTTTTTTTATTTTCCACTTATTGTAATTTTTTTCGATACTACACAAAAACGTTACTAGTTCCAGCATTGGTCATGATCTTGAAAACATCTACATGGAACATACTTATATTTGTTTCAAGTCGCAGGTCTTTATTATTCTTAGATCAAAAGATATACGGAATTAAAACTTTGGGTTGCGCAACTTCAGGGACACACTGTATAATAGCGAGCGAACTTATCCCACTATCAAGAAAATTTATGATAGAATGTTTATGAGGCAATGATGGAATAATTCATTAATTGGGCTATAGCCTGTTATGTTGACAATAAATAAATAAATAAATATTTCTTGTCAAATATTCATTCAAAACACCGATTTTGTAATACAACTAGTAGACTGTTACAAAATAATGTATATTTATTTTTCTTTGAATTGTGCACATTTATAACGAAAGAAAACAGTTTTAAATCTCATTGCTCCTCATGGGAATATATCATGTTTATGATAACCCAATATGATGGCCCGCGCAAGCTGAGGGAGAAGAGTTCCGCTTTGTGACGTCATGCCATCTCTACTCTGAGATATCACCTCTGCTGCTCTTTTTTTTTTTTTTTTTTTAATCTAACAACCTACATAATGTTTGTTCTGTGGCCAAGGCACTAGCACTCTTCTACTTTCTACGGTTGCCTCTGCAAAGTGGGAGCAGCATCTCCCTATCTTTTCCATGTAATTTTGCTTTCCAAACTTTCACTGTAAGAAGTTCATAGCCATTTAAAGGATTTGAACAGTGATGAATTTTGAATTTGTATTTCCTTCATTATTAAAATAACTTGATTCGTTCGGTTGGTATACAAACTCTTAACAGCTGTTTCAGCTATGTACACTCATGTCCAAAATTATTGTCGCATGTCTATATATATGTTGTTGTGGGAATATAATTTGATAATGAATTCGCCCGGTATTTCTTATAATGCTAATATGTGTATAATCGGCAAAGACATGTATGTGGCAATTTTCAAATCAAAAGAGCAGTAAGTAAGAACAATAAAACGAAAATAAAACTTTCTTGTCCATTTAGCAACATTTTGTTTTACTCATTCTATTTTTTTATTTTTAATTATTTTCCTATGAAATTTACCACAGATATAAATTTATTGATTATACACATTGTATCAGTATTAAATGTACCCTTCAAAATCATTATCAAATTATATTCTTATAAGAAGACAGTTATAGGTATGCGACAATCATTTTGGACATGAGTGTACATACCATAAGTAGTAGTTGTTCTTGTTTAACGTTACAATTATGCCTTTGCGGCTAAAGGAAACGTGGACCTACTGATTATAGTGGAATCCGAACCACTTTTTCCGTTCAAAAGAACCCACCGGGAATCGAACCCGGGACCAGGCGCACCGAAAGCAAGCGTGCTAGCCACTAAACCAAGCGAGGGTCCCATTATCATAAGTTTGTCAATTTAATGGATTTGTTGCAATCTTCCGTTCCTAGTAATAGCTTCGTTTCAACGTATAAACCAACCTTCCTAGTACCTACTACCCAGATAACACAAAACATTTGCAGCTAATTTTTAACTATTTGCGAGAGCAAGAGGAAAAGTTTGCAATGATCTTGTCATCGCAAACGGAAAGTTTTCGAAATTTTGTTGCAAGTAACGAAGTTGGTACCTGACGAACTTTCAGAAAATTTGCAAAGGCAAACGAAACTTTTGTCATGGCAAGGACATAATATTTGCAGAGTGTTTGCACCAAACGTTATTTTCCTTATTAAAAGGCAAACTTTCTTTGAAATTTTGCTGAGAACATTTACAAAAAATTAAGGAAAATGTCCCAAAGTTTGGAGCAAATTTGCGAAAACTTTCTCAAATTCGTAGATAAAGTTCACTTTGTACTTGCTACAAATATTCCAATTTTGTATTGAATTAAAAAAAAAAACTCCCAAACTTTCACATTGTTTTCTATGACGAATGACAAGAGAGTTTGCGGCAAACTTTCGTGCTATTGGGGTATCTATGAATTACTACATCCTGCGTCCACGTCTTCTTTTTTTCCTGATATCATACCATATCCTCTATTACATCACTCAAAATATAATCTCTTCACAATCTGAGATTCAACCTATTTTTTCTGCTTTCTGGTTGTCTCCAATATTACCCTCGTATCTTCTGCTTTTTCTAAGACTTTCCGATTACTTTTGTTCTCTATCCAGCGTTGTTCATTCTCCTCCACGCCCACATTTCCAAGAGGCTTTTCTCGTCGCTTCTTCTCGGAGTCCGTGTCTTTGCAGCGTACAGGATAATGATGCATACCAAATACTTAATGAATGTTTTCCGTAACATTGTTCAGAAACCTAAGGATAGATTCATCTTATTTATAGTTAAATTATAAATAGTTTTTCTCGAAGAAGTCTTGCTATAGCTTACTAGCTTAAAATAGAATATAATGTAGGATATAACTGTTACGAACTTAATTTTTTCTTGCTCAGATTTCTCATAGAAATTTTCATCAAAATCCTCAATATACTTTTCCTTTTTTTCATTTTTTATGATATATTTCACACGGCGAAATGTTCCATATTTCCGGACATTTTCGTATTTCTTCTGTGAACAATTCTGTGGGACCAAGTGGTAAGTGAAGTCAGCTCCTTTTGGTTGAAAGTACAAACCACACACCAAAATCGAATCATGTCATTCTAAAGAGAATCACCTGAAGCCCCTTAGTCTATCTGGTAGGTCTACAATTAAAAGGGGAATAGCTTCGTAGTTATCTCTAGTTATGTAAATTGTGGTTATCTCTGTAGTTATGCAATGGAAATGAAAGGGTTAAATATTACCGTTGTAGGTGTTGCGCCGACATATATAAATATATATATATATATAGTTATATATATATATATATATATATATATATATATATATATATATATATATATATATATATATATATATATATCAAGGGCTCGGGGCAACAAGTGGACAAGCCAATATATTTCGTCAGATTCCGACACGATGGCAGCACTATCGTGTCGGAATCTGACGAAATATATTTTTAAAAATGTAGATAAACTTACAACACACCATTTAAACTAATAAAAGGATTTTCACAAAAGTGTGGCTTGTCCACTTGTTGCCCCGAGCCCTTGATATATATATATATATATATATATATATATATATATATATATATATATATATCTTACAAGAGGCATGTTTATATTCAAAACATTCAATAAAACATTCAGCAACAAACTATCTAACTTCTGTTGTCTTTCGGGTGTCCACTGGCAGCCATTTTGGAAAATGGCCGCCAGGGGTCAGTTCGGCGATGGCTCCACATCCAGATTTATTCATATTATATCTATCTACCTCTGTATCAAATTTGGTGCTTTTATCAAAAGTGCACAATAGGTTAGCTAATCTGCAGTACAGCGGGGGACACTTCTAAATGGAGATTTACGGCTAAGGTGTACCATTTAGAAGTGTCCCCCGCTGTACAATCTCCCTTACAACCTATCCGCGTTCCTCTCTGTCTCTTTCTTTCTTTCTCTCTCTCTCTCTGTCTGTCTCTCACTCACTAAAACAAACACACTTGATATTTTCTCGCACAAGAATGGAAACATAAAGAGCTTTAAAAGAAAACAGAAAGAACAACAGGTCAGAGAAGAATAAGGTTTCATTACAAAGGGAAAAAAACATGGAACGCAGAACAGAATTTCAGAAAAATATTGGAAGCTTCGGCACGAGATAAATTCTTGATGTCAATGGGAACTTGCAATTTCTCTTAGCTCATTAAGTATGTATGGTTCTTGTAAAATTGTTCTTTGGTAACTTCAGCTAAAGTTTAAAAACGGTTTTGAATCTCTCCTGAACTTCATCTGAATTTACATTTTTTATTTCTTTTATTTAGTATGTGGAATTATCATTATTAGATTATCTGTTTACCCTGTAGTTTGGTATTTTATTCTTTCTCAGACTACTTCGTTCTTTTGTTTCAGTGGTAATGAGGAAACTACTTCAATTCACTCCAGTACAATCACATTACCCACACAAAAAAAGAGATACGCTGCATATTATGCAACGTCAAACCAGGATGGAACGATACAGATTTGTGAAACTCCATGCTAAAACACGTGAAAAATATGTACGTTCAGTACATTACTTTATCGCGACTGAGTCTATGCCTTACCCAGACAGAATAATGCACGTACAGAACCCGTATAGTACATGTACAATTGCACGGATGCAACATGTGCATCATCTGTATAAATGCACGCCTGTACATGTGATGCACATATACATCACAGGTCCTATTCAACATCTTCACGTGCGCAGGACATGTGCAATGAACATGTACACCTCCTGCGCAAGTGATTTACACGTACCGCGCAGGTGATTTACAAGTAGCACATATTCGATTTACATGTAGTGCACATGTGATTTACATGTAGGACAACGTTGATTTACACGTAGCACACACGTGATTTGCGTGTAGGACAGAGATGATTTACACGTAGCACACAGGTGATTTACATGTAGGACAGAGATGATTTACACGTAACACACAGGTGATTTCCATGCAGTATCCAGATGATTTACATGTAGAACAGAGGTCATTTACACGCAGTACCCAGATGATTTCCTCGTAGTGCAGAGGTGATGTAAAAGCATATTTAAAATGCAACGAAGAAAAGAGTTTATATATTTGGCTCCTAACGCAGTAACATCATATATAACACCATTTTTTTTTACGGAAAGGAGAAAAGAAAATTTACTAATTATACAAATCATGTGTTTCTTGAAAAAATTATATATTTCTCTAGCCTCTCAGAGGGTTACGCCCTCTCTTTGGCAAGTGATTTTCTACAGAAATATATATTATTGAAAAGAATGCGATGGTCTAAGGGAAGCTTGATTATTAACAGTGGTATTTGTGCATCAGTTTTGGAAGGGAGTTATATCATCATTTTATTATTCTATATTTATTTCAATTTTCATCTTTATTATATGGTACACAAAACGAAACATTGCAATCAAGGTGCCAAATGTAAATATATAACTAAATACATAACTTAAATAAGGCAAGAAAATGATAAAAAGTCATGTGAATAGCGAAAATAAAGTAAAGAATACATAGGTGCAAGTGTGCAAGAATATATATATATATATAAAGAGTATATATTTAGATATAATGCGAGATATTTTAACTGATTGAAAATGTAAGATAATGTAAATGAAAGATGAGATGAAGTGCCAGCACATCACAAACAAATAGAAATTAGTTAAACAGATGCATGTTAAATCTTCTGTCCCGGGGCGACTCGGGACTAATGATCACAAGGGGAAGCCCTTGTTAGTTGTGAGGATGTCGGTGCTAAGATGAAAAAACATGAGGAATATGATCATGAATGATATAAATGGCATAGATGTCACGTTCGTCCTCTGTGAGGTTTGCATGTTGGACATATAAGGAAATGAGTACATTTAAAGGAGAATGCTTGTAGCGGTATGCGGCATCAGTGATAGCATCAGATTGAATTATGTCCAGGAATAGCGGATGGCCCGTTTCAATGCGAGAAGTGGTGTACCGAATACGGAGTTGTGCAAGATGTTCTGTGAGCTTAGGATATAACACCAATTTTTTTTTTTCACAAGGCTTTCATTCCCATCCGTGGATGGGCGGGCCGCAGACGGTTATGCCGTCTCTATGACCAGTGATTGAAGAAAAGGTTTCACGAATGTATATGAGAAGGTTCTCAGGCTGTTATGCAATTAAGATGCAAATACGTCATCTAATAAAGAGTTGTATAAGTAAGTCGATTAGGGATGAGCATGGAATGGTGCATAGATTGGAATGTGGTCGTGTTCAGACGGTGGAAGCTAAACTGCAGAGATATCCATGTGTGGGATCATGGATTGTGGATGTGGCCGTAGTGGTGATAGATACGGCGAAGTGGGTTGTGCGTCTCAGGCGAATAGTCCTGTTCGTAAATGGCCAGTAGATGGTCGACAGGCGGGTATGCGTATCTGGGTTCCGTAGGTATATGGTCTAAGAGTTCGTTAAGTAGAGGATGGGCATTGGAAATGCGCTGAAAGATGTAGCGGCTGCGAAGGCGTCGGAGATGAGGAAGAAGTGTAGGCATAGTGGTGCGTCGGTAGACCTCGGCAGTAGGTGTTTGCTGCGGTAGAGAATATGCTATGCGGAGTGCACGGCGTTCGAGGATTTGGAGGCGTGCATAAAAGTTGGTAGTCGCTGATAGCCAGGCAAGATGGCCGTGTGTCAGTGCCGGGCGGACGAAAACCTTATAGGTGTAGAGAAGTAATTTTGCGTTTAGACCCCACGTAGTGCCTTTGAGATGGCGAAGGAGATTAAGGCGACGGCGAATGTTGGCTTCCAAAGTACGAAGGTGGGCGTTCCATGTGAGATGAGTATCGAATGTGACACCAAGATATGTATAACACCAAATTTTTTTTAAGGCTAGCCATGGGCTAGCTACCTTTCAGAGGGCTACACCCTCTTTTAGGGAAGGGTAGTGAAAGGTATAGGAGAAGTGAGGAATTTATGGATGGGCTATGGGGTTTTATTGATATTTTTATTTAATCATCTTTTATTTGAGGTCTTTATGATCTTTTCGATCATAAACATACAGCAAGGTAGAAGGAACTTTATATGTTTATATAACTGTTAACAAAACGAAAAAATATAGTAAATGTAAGAATACAAAACAAAACATGACAAAAAAGAAATAAACTATCAAATTTAAAAGTATATAACAACGGAAGAATATAGTGAAGAAATGAACTCATAACAATATGCAATAAAGGAAAACTAACGAAATTGGAATATAAACTAACGCATAATTTGAAATTTAAGCACTGATGGAGATGAGAGATGAAGTGAGGTGCACTGGACGCCACAACACATTATGAGGACTGTTAGAAGGACAAATGCAGTTATCTTCTGCCTAGGGGCTGCTCTAGGCTAATGAAGACGTGGTGAGCCCTGTTAGTAATGATGGAATCACTGTGCACAAAATGATGGGAAAATATGAGGGAGATGAACATGCAGGCGATAGTCGTCAAGGAGTTGTCGATCGAGGTGGTCTGGTGGTATGGTGTAGCACTATAATGTAAACAGAAGATGAAGTGGGGTATAATGGTATCTAGCGGGAGCAGAGTGGAGTGCAAGGTGATGCATTGTGTCAAAGAGAAGAGGTTGATGATGTGTGTAACGTTGAGTTATGAACTTTAAACGGAGTGCTTCAAGGTGATAGCGGAGAGTAGGAAATGAGATCAAGGAATAGAGATCACGAGTCGGACTTGGTAGAGAGATTCGGAAGGCAATGCGAAAAGCATGTCGTTCAAGAATGGCTAGTTTGTCATAGTAGGAAGAAGAAGCGGAAATCCAAGCCGGAAAGCCATACGTAAGAACTGGTCTAAGAAAGACTTTGTAGGTATTCAATACAACATTGGCTTGAAGACCCCAGGTAGTACCGGTTAGGCGTTTGAGCAAGTTCAGTCGGTTGTAGGCTTTGGTTTTGACACTTTGGAGGTGCGGTTTCCAGGTGAGATGTTGATCGAAGATAATGCCTAAGTATGTGACAGTGCGAGTTGGAGTGATGATTGTATCGTGGACAGTGAGCGATAGGAGGGAGGGATTGCGATGAACTTTGGTACGTTTTCGAGGTGGAACAAAAGTGATGGCTTGAGTTTTGGAGGAATTTATTTTGAGCTTCCATAGAGAACACCAGTGAGTGAAACGATTTATAGCGGCTTGTAATGAAATATTTATGGCTTGGATGGTTTTGCCTAGAGCAAGAAAAGCAGTGTCGTCAGCATACTGGAAGAGGTGAACGTCGGGAGGCAGCTGCGGAAAATCTGCAACGAACAGAATGTATAAGAGAGGGGAAAGAGCAGAGCCTTGAGGGACCCCACACATAAGAAAAATAGGATGTGAAAGCTGCTCATTAATAGCAATGTATGAGATACGACATGCTAGAAACTGGTAAATAATGCGAACATAGGTTAGCGGAAACTTAAATTTGATGAGCTTGAATATGAGTGCTATGTGCCAAACCTTGTCAAATGCTTTTTCGAGATCAATGAGAAGAAGAACGGAGGGCTGAATGGAGTTGTAATGATTGGTGATAAGAGTTGTGAGGCGGAGTAGTTGATCGTTGATTGAAAATGATGGTCGGAAACCGGCTTGGTGTGATGGGAGTAGTTGGCGGTCAAGTAAATAGGGATGTAGGCGTTTGACAAGTATTCGTTCGAATATTTTGCTAAATGTAGACGTTAACTGTATGGGGCGACAGGATGAGACATTCGATGGAGGCTTATTAGGTTTGGGGAACATGAGTGTTTTTGATACTTTCCAGTCGGTAGGAAAAAATCCTGTTCGGAGTATAAACGTATATATAAATGCCAAAAGTGTCAGTAGTGCTAGAGGACTTTCTTTAATGTGTCTGTAAGTAATAGAATCGAAGCCAGGTGCAGTGTTTCGTTTTCGCTGGATGACAGATGAGATTTCGGCAACTGTGATAGGGCTAGTGAGAACATGGTCGGGAAGTGCATGAGTGATGTTCGGTTGCAAAGATCTAGTGTTAAGATTGATTTGATCGACTGGATGAGGCATGTCTGGGTTGTCCGACTCGGATGGAGTGAAAATTCCCTGCAGATAGTCAGCAAAGGCGTTTGCTTTATCTGTGTCTGAATGAAGTGGAGTATCATGTAGTAGAAGAGGGTATGGGGTCCTGGTGTGTTTACCACAGAGTGTATTGAAGCGCTTCCAGTACAGAGTAGGATGAGCTGTGTCTGAAAGATGATTGCAGGTTTTCACCCACTGACGTAATTTATAAGCCGAAATGTAGTTATGAACTTGTCTTTGGAGTTGATGATGAAGGCGTAGAGCTTCCGGATTGCGGGTGCGCAAGAAATCTCGATATGACTGACGTGAGCGGCGAACAATAGCCAGATATTGTGGTGGAAGTTTCGGCCGATATGGAATGGATTCAGACTGTGGAATATATAGAGAGGAAGCCTGTTGAATTACAGTGGTGATTGTATCAACCTGGTGTGTGAGTTCATCTTCTGTAGTTGGGGATTCGTAATCTGCCAATGAGTTTGATATATAGGAGCGATACGATGACCAATCAGCTTTATCGTAACGTGGTGATAGACGTGGTGAAGGTGATGCTGTAGGAGAAGTAAGGCGGGAATGATAAATGAGCTTGATGGGCGCATGGTCGCTCCCCATTAAGTCCAAAACAGTTACTGTACAACGGGTGATAATAGTGTTGGAGACCAATGCTATATCCGGTGTAGTATTACTGATGGGACGAGTTGGGGACGGGAGGTCCAGCAGAGTGCCGCTGGTATTGACTGTGATGAAGTCCTTAAAGTCATCGCGTTCTGCTTGAGAACGGCTATGAAGATTGATGTCGGCAAGAATAATAAAATGTTTATATGATTGAGAGATATGTGAAAAGAACTCGTGCGGAATGGGAAGGCCGGGGCGGATGTAGATTGTGGCTAGGGTAAGAGCGATGTTTTTGAAATATAAGGTAGCGATGACGTATTCGGGGATATGTAATACAGGACACGGATGTGAACGAAATGGAATTGAATGACGAAAACCTATCGCAGCACCTCCGTTGGCTCTGATTGCTGGGATGGAACTATCATGACGTAATAATGTGTATCGCGGAATAGTGCAGGAAGTAGTGTGCTTTAGAAAGGTTTCATTTAACAGAAAGGCTGTAACGTTTTCTTCCATTAAGTGAGTCTCAAATACTGCTTTGTTTTTAAGAAGAGAACGGATATTGAGAAATAAGAAAATTATATCCATAGTTGCTAGAATTATACTGCTATTTCGAGTTTGGTGGTGTGGAAGTGAACGTAGTTGTTGGAGTATGTAGCGTATAATGACACATGAAAAGTGGATTTGGCGGAAGCAATAATATGTTGAAGAACATGTTGACGTTGGAATGGATGTATATTTTGCAATGTCAGAGCAATGAATTCGAGAAGTTTGCTAACGGTAACCGGATCGTCAACTGTGTGGTTGGTAGAAACTGTCGGTTCTGCAGCCCGCAAAGGTACAACAAGCTCCGGATGAGATTCTTGTGCTGTAGGTTTGCCTTTACATTTATAACTATATGCGGGGTGTTGATCATTGCACGTGGGGCATTTTGGAGGTTGTTGCATGTTTGGGCAGTTACGAGTTTGATGAGGCCCAGAGCAGTAACCGCACACAGTAGAGTTGGTGCACTGAGAAGTATGATGAGAGTTGTACACCTGACACTTCTCACACCTGAGAGGCAAAGGTGGTGAAGAACGCGATGGTTCGACACGGTGTTTACGTTTATAGATTAGTGCCCCTTCAGTGAGGAGGTTATCGATCGTGTCTTGAGATGAGGTGAGGACACGTACCATGTAAGTGGGTCCAGCATTATTTCGAATACGAATAACTTTGCTGACGGTATGTCCTTCGTATTGAAGTTCTTCATGAATCTCCTCATCACTGTAAGTGGGGTCGACTCCCCGAATCACGACGGAAAGTAGTGGAGGTCGTCTCGGTGGCGGTGCTTGTTTGCGTCGAGTAGAGCTGAGTGATGTGATGGTAGCCTGTTTGCCGAAGATTTCGAATGAAGCCTTGTTCCGGACTGTAATGGCGAATTGTGGGTCTGGCGATTTGAAAATGTATCCGTTTCTGGTTTTAACGACCTCTGTTAAAGGGATGCTAGGTAAATATTTCCGAAGTTGAATAGTTATAAACTTTTCGTTGCTGAACTTGGTATCGTATTGTTGAAGAAGAAATGAGTGAAGAGAGGGTTTATTTGCAATATGATTGTACATGAGAGATGATTTATTATGATTAGCGGCGTTATCAGTGTGGCTATCGGCTGCATCCATATCTGAAGAGTCTGACGGTCTATCTCGATGCTGCTTTTTCGCCTGATGGCGAGGCTGCGTTACAATATCAGAATATAACTGCTCGCTTCGTGGTGATCTGGACCGCGTGGAAACGTTTGATGTAGTAGAAGCAGTTGAACTGCCCGACTGGGTTCGTTGTCTAGTACCCGTATCCTTCCGCTTGACCACCTTCGTGGCCGAAGCGGAGGGAGGAAGGAAAACAGGTGGTAAGTTATCATGTCGGCCATCCACTATGGGTCCACCAGAAGCATTGGGGTCCGCCATCTTGCAGACCGGGAGAATAATAAGCCGTCACTCTCGTATATGTGATGCTGATCAAGGATGAATGAATGAATGAGATGATGAAGGTAGGCCAACCCGTTTGGATAGCTGTCCAGGTGGAGCAACCCCCCTGGCTCGATCCGTAGATCCCTTGACTGGATAAGTCTGACGAGAGGATCTCAAGAAAGAGACAGACAAGAAGCTCAGGATGTGGAAGAGGAAGGATAATTCAAAACTCGTTATCATGCACTTGACAACGCTTCAGAGCAAGCTCTGGAAAAGTATGTACACCAAAGACATCACCTTCAAAATATATCACAAGTAACTAATAATAGTCAGTGAGAATTTTACTTTTGGAGTTCATTATTTGCAAAGAGTAAAGCTTTAGGTAGTATATTTGACATGTTTGCCAAGTAAGGAAATAACGCAACATGTTGTGCTGTAATCGGTCACGAAAATAATTTTGTAAACCTATGAACTGTCAGACAGTAGTTACATCAGTATAGTGCTGCCACCTGTTGATCTTGTGTCCTAGCTCAGTGGACGTTATGAAGTTTTTACAATCATTCAGCTGTTATTCGTCGAAAAGTCTCTATAACACCGCCTGGAGGAAAAACGACACCTACCAAAAATGGAGGTTACTTTATATTGTTAATGAGAATGATACTAAAAGAATGAAAGTAAAAGTATACACTTGCACGGTATTATGGACGTCTCATACACACGTGCAGTAGCCTTGCAAATGCACATGTGCACACAACGGCTTAAGCACCGGTAATTTAAATGTGTCTCATCCACGCAAATGCACATGTGCACATGCACGGTTCAAGCATGGGTTATGCACGTGCGCCGCATCCACACAAATGCACATGTGTACATAACGGCTACAGTACGGGTTATATAAATGTGTGCTTCATCCATGCAAATGCACATAAGCACATAACGGCTTAAACACGGGTTCTGTACTTGCGCTGCATCCATGCAAATGCACATGTGTACATAAGAACTTAAGCACGGGTTACATAAATGTGTGCTTCATACATGCAAGTGCACATGTGCACATACCGACTTAAGCACGAGTTCTGTACGTGCGCTGCTTCCACGCAAATGCACATGCGTACATAACGGCTTAAGTACGGGTTACGTACGTGCGCTGCATCGACGCAAATGCAAGTGTGTACATAACGGCTTAAGCATGGATTATATAAATGTGTGCTTCATCCATGCAGATGCACATGTGCACATAACGTCTTAAGCACGGGTTCTGTACGTGTGCTTCATCCACGCAAATGCACGTGTGCACGTAACGGCTTAGGCACCGTTTATATAAATATTTGCTTTATCCATGCAAATGAACATGTGCATGTGCACGATTTAGTCATGGGTTATGTACGTGTGCACAACCCACGCAAATGCATATGTGCACATACACTGGTTATGTATATGTGCTTCGTCAACGCAAATTCACGTGTACGGCTTATGCACGGGTTATGTATGTGTGCATCATCCACATAAATGCACATGTGCACATGTACGGCTTATGCATGGATAGTGCACATGTGTCGTACACGTATGTGTTATCTGGGTATAATGTGGTAGAGACTCATGTTTTTCGTTATATGTTGAGTGTCATACGACCTGAATTTCAATGTCCTGGTAGGCGATCAATAACAGACACACATATTCCTCGATTATATAATGAAACTCGTCAGACAGTGGAAGGAATGTTAAGAAACGCAACTTTCATTACTGTTACCACAGATACATGGACATCTAGTGTTAACAAATAAGATTGTTTTGCACACGACGAAGATCACACTGCAGCCAATCTTATTGATGCTATAAATATTGTCTTAAATGAATGGAATATTCCCAAATCCAGTAATACTTCAGTAACCACAATGTTTCTAACATGGTTGCGAGTATGGATGCGCTTCAAGTTTAACATGTTAGATGTTTTGCTCACAGTCTTCATTTAGCTGTGGAAAAACTCTACAAAGATAATCGTGTTCAAGATGTATTGAGAAAGACACGTCATATACAATCACTTATGTCCACATCAACAAAATTCCGACGGGATATACGGCAGAAAATTTAAAAAGAAGGAAAGAAATTTCGCGTTATTCCGGCTACGTGTCTAGCTAAGATGATGGTTAACTTTGAATCTCCTTGACATTATCGTTGAACTGGTAATTCCAATTTATACTCTTTTGACCTGCGAAAGCAATTGGTCAAAATATAGAGAGTTTGTACTTACCCACGAAGATATAACAACGATCAAATGTTTGATTTCTGTTCTTAAACATTTGGAGCTTGTGTGAGCACATGTCAGGTGAAAATTATGTAACTGCAAGTGCACTACTGCCCCTCATAGACCATATTACAGCACAACAATATATTTATGAACCATCTCAAAACGATGCGTTACGTAAAGAAACAGTTGAAGAAGATAGCACTAATAAATTGAAAGAAGATTTCTTCAATCATGTAGAGGCTATTCTTGAAGGACGAGACAAAAAGGAAAGGCAGGCTGTTTTAGAAATCTGTACATTTTTGGATCCACATTTTCGACTAGAAATATTTGATGACCAGGCGGCAAGGCAGCTGAAAGAAGATTTGGTCACAGTGGGTGTAGAAATGAAAATTTTACATTCACCTAAAAGCCTCAATGTTCCGCAAAATGAATTGCAAGCAGGTGAGGAACGAAGCATCTGAACAAGAGACTGAAGTACCAACTAAGAAAGCAAAATCCTCTAGTGGTCTGGCTGTAATATTTGGATCACGAAAGAAAACACCAGTACCAACAGAAGAAAAACCATTTGATGCCTTACTGCAAGAGGAAATCGAAGCATATCTTTCAATGACACCTACAGATATGGAAGAAAACCCTCTTCACTGGTGTAAATCTCATGACAGTGACTTTCCAAAATTAGCTCTTATGGCTCGTAAGTATTTGTGTATTCAGGGTACCAGCGTTCCACCAGAAAGAGTATTTAGTTGTGTGTTTAGATATCGTAACTGATACTCGTACTTCACTTACGTTAGTGCAGAACATGCAAAACAACTGATTTTCCTTTCCATGAATAGGAGTGTCATGAACTTTGTTGCAACACACATTTCTCGTTGAAAGCTCAGTGCTAACAGGCATATTTCTAAACATAACAGTTATTGTTTCTCTCTCTCTCTCTGTCTCTCTGTCTCTCTCTCTCTGTCTGTCTGTCTGTCTGTCTCTCTCTCTCTCTCCCTGTATGTGTGTGTGTGTGTGTGTGATGTATGTGTTTGTGTTTCTAAGTTAATCCGTTGGCTTTACGAATGTAGTAGTTTATATACAAAATGTTGACTGTCAAAATTTTGATTGATGAACAATGAAGAGTATATGAGTAAATAGAGTTTGGAGGGGGGGGAGGTTGAGGCTAGATAAACACAGCTGTACTGTATATATTGATCTGATGCGCTATAGAGGAGGGAGGGGGAATACTTCCGGTAATATAATGTAATTTGAGGTGAAAAACAACCCCAGGTGGAGTAAATTCAATGGAATGATTGAATTGAAGAGGAGATGAGGTAGGTGGATGGGTATTGAAAATTGAGAAGAAAAAAAAACAGGTGGTGTGGTAAGAGAGGGAGAGAACCTTCATACTTTGTGTGATTGATAATTGTAGTGTAATGATGCATGATGTGTTTTGGCTCTAAGAGACTTCCAATTATATTCTTATATATTAAAGCATAGAAACATGTAATGATGCATGAAAAGAGAGCTCGTGTTCACAAGACCCCAAGAGAGTATATATATATGTACGTGTGTGTTGAAAAATTATGAGAAAAAAACAGACTACCCTGCATCCTGTTTACGTGAATCAGAAGAGAAATGTGAATGAACTATTATGTGTATCCGTTTTAAGAATGAGAATCCCTCTATTATGTTGAAAAGCCCTATTGATTCTGTATAAATATATATATATATATGTGTGTGTGTGTTGAAAAAACATGAGAAAAAAATAGACTACCCGTGTTTACGTGAATGCATGCTATATTTTTTTCTACTTTTAGAAGAGACAATTCTTTTTTTCTTTTCTGCTTTCTTAATATGTTATTGTTATTTTAAAAGTTTGGTAAGATGACCGTGAGAAACGTTTCCTTGTAGCAGCTGTAGATTACCCCGCCCACAGTGCTTTAACTTGAAAAAAAAAAACAGTATGAGTGAAGAAGATTGATGGAACCTCCGTGTTTAAAAACGCGATGTAGATTATATATGTATCTTATTATTTGATTAGGTGTGTGTGCTGCGTAGTTGGTGATTGTTCTGTGAATAAATTTATATCTTCTACAATTAAAAGGTAAGAATTCTTATATGTTTTATTGATATGATTTGTGAACATAGCGTGGGGAGGCGTTTCCCTTAATATACTTTTTGTATTAGCGCGATTGGAATTTGATTGAGTGAGAGACCCGGCTTGGATTTTAGGTGGGATGGTTTGGATTTCACGATAATGAGTAGGTCAGCAATGATTTAGCTTTAATGATTGTTAGAATAATAAACTTAACGTGATTTGAGTTAAATTTTTAACAGCGGTGGAAATACTAGTAAATATAGTGGTCGTGTATGTAATTGTGAATGAAGTTTGAACGTGTAGCCCTTATACAAGTTATGCGAGAGAAGATGGGAGAACCCCGAGGAAGATCACGCACATGTTGATTGTCCACCACAAAGGCCACACGGCGCGAACTGGGATCGAACCTGGGACCCCATCCAGTAGAGCTTCATGAAATGTTGAGTTTAACGTCCAACGCTTTTGCCCGGTAGTCTAAGGAACACAGATCATTAAGACAAATGGATCTTTTATAGTGCTTCGCTGTACACAGAAAGCTCTTGAAAGACTATATAGAAAGTGGGAGGAAACGAAATCTTTGAGTTTTGCGTCCCACGATTATGCTGGTTAGGGTAAAGGAGAGACGTTGCTCTTATGAAATGGTGGAATGAAGAAAGTGGGAGGAAACATGATATCAACGAGGAAGCTCACGTACATATTGATTGGTGGGGGGTCGGGATCGAATCCTGGACCTGAAACAGTAAAACTAGAATGAAATCTTGAGTTTTACGTCCAACGATTATGCTGGCTAGGGTAAAGGAGAGACGTTGCTCTCATGAAATGGTGGAATGAAGGAAGTGGGAGGAAACGTGATAACACTGAGGAAGCTTACACACATGATGATTGGTGGGGGGACCCCAACCAGTAAAACTAGAATGAAATCTTGAGTTTTACGTCCCACGATTATGCTGGCTAGGCTAAATGAGAGACGCTGCTCTCGTGAAATGAAGAAAGGGGAGAACATCATAATGAGCAATAGAAATGAACGGTTTACCACTGAGCCTGCCTGCATTATCAATAATTTATTGATGTTGCATGTGTATGTATGTATATTTGTATGTGTGAGAGAGGGATGGGAAAAAAGCCTGAATGTGCACAGTTGTTATCCATGGTTGAAGCGATCTTTAATGGACGGTGAATGGGATGTGATTTAAGACAATCCAAAGGACTTGAGAACAGTGGTGTATACGAAATATGATTATACGGGTGGATTATTTTTTACCAATTTAGCGTTATTTTAAAGATATGTGTACCATTTGAAGGGGTAAAAATTAGGTTTTGAGTATGAGATATGTTTATGTAAAGCTATTGGAAAGCATATTTTAATTATATATATATATATAGCATATAGAATTTTAAAATGTTCATACATACATACCTAACACAAAACGCCGTCCTCTTCCATGTTTGAAGCACATATCAAAACTGTATACGAACAACTAAAATATGGCGGGAAAAAACACGGGAAATGACAAAATATTTTTTGTTGGTAAACGTATGAGGGATTACCGTTTCTACAAATATCAGTAGACCGAAAAGATTTGGTGTTACACACACAAAAACATGTATAGTACTGAAAATCATGGATATGTGAGTGCCGCTGATGGTAAAAGACTAAGATTTTTACCGTATAATAACTTTAAATATTTATAAATTGCAAACTAATCATTGTAGAACAAAACGGACTACAGAAATGGATTTGTCAGGTCAAAATCTATATAGAAAGACACCCTACACGATAAACTTGAACAATTTTTATTATTTTTTTTAATTCTTACAAGGGAAGGGGGCGGACTGGTATTACGTTTTACGCCAAACTATTGATCGTAGAAACAAAAGAAAAGTATTTTCTTGAAGGATAGGACCTAAGAAACACTAGAATTTCAGTTAGAACAATGTAACTTGAAAATAAATTTAAATGGGTGTAACTCCTAAACCATTGATCGTAGGAAAAAATGGACTACAGAAATCGATTTATCAGGTCAAAATCTATATAGAAAGACACCTTACATGATAAACTTGAAAAATTTTTTGGCGGGCTAACAGTGGCGGCTCGCTATGTAAGGGGTGTCCCATTACATTTTTGGGTTTTTACGCCAAAGTATTGGTCGTAGAAAGAAAAGAAAAGTATTTTCTTGAAGGATAGGACCTAAGAAACACTACAATTTCAGTTAGAACAATGTAACTTGAAAATAATTTTAGATGGGTGTAACTCCTAAACCATTGGTCGTAGCACAAAATGAACTACAGAAATCGATTTATCAGGTCAAAATCTATATAGAAAGACACCTTACATGATAAACTTGAACAATTTTTGGGGGGCTAACAGTGGCGGCTCGCTATGTAAGGGGTGTCCCATTACTTTTTTGGGTTTTTACGCCAAACTATTGGTCGTAGAAAGAAAAGAAAAGTATTTTCTTGAAGGATAGGACCTACCGAACACAACTATACAAGTAGAACATTGTAAATTGAAAATAAAAATTTAATGAATTTGCATAAACAATATGGCGTCGATTTTTCTGAAACTTTGGAAATATGCTTAATAGAGGTTGTATTTTTATATCAATAGATAAAACAAATGATATTACTAAAATAAATACCATTTTCGCGCCTTTTTACCGCTACCGGTGCGCGCCGCGTGGTATTTGCGCCCGGAAAAAGGTTTCGCGACGCGGGACGCGTAAAATATTGCCGCCCGGAAATTGCGCGGGGTATTCCCGCACAAACAACACTCGGTAACTTGGTATGGTACATGTACACACACGCACAGTCTTATACACACTAATGTCAATGTTATGTGTACAGATGGCGTCGTTTTAAAAGAACAAACATGGCGGTTGGATTTTAATGTGTTTTCCATGCATTAATGATATGTAGTATATGTAATAAGGTTTATAATATTATCTTATTACAAAACACCAATAATTGGAAATTTGAACAAGTTAACACGAAAATTTCCGATGTTTTACGAACATTGCCGAACATAAACATAAGCGTTTATACACAATTCCTATACATGTTGGTAATTGTACCACACGAATGGTTCCGAAAATTACCGAACCTAACCGAACTTCCCGAAGTTTTACAAACTTTACCAAAGTGTAATAACTTAACCGAACATAAGCATGAGAATGTATTAACTATTTTTGTACACGTTTGGTAAATGTAACTTTAAACATTAGTAAAGGTATACGTATACTTTGCATTAATTGTAATTTTATAACGAAATTAATTATAATATCAACACAGAGTATAACACTACTACCTGTATAGGATGTAACACGGTTTGTGGCGTGAAATATAATCTCGTACCCAAAGGTATTTAGTTTTGTAATCCCATACCCAAAACCATTTAGTTTTGTAGTCTCGTACGCAGGTGCTTTAACATATTTTAAATTAGTAACAGTAATATTACATAATGTGATGTAATTTGTAATTGTGGTATTATTTTTTATTAATTTGCTTGCGGTTCAAACTCCTTATTTATTTATGTAACCTTTCGTATCTTTTATTCTATCGTAATTAATTATTTATATTCTCCTAATAAATTACTCGTAAGAGCAAATTTCATTTGTGAACTTGTGTTACTGGTTTAAAAATTCCTTTCTTAGTAAGGCTAGGAATTTCTTTTGTTTATTTTTTTTGTGCGTTGTGAGCAGTATAGTATATATAACGCATGAATGAAGAAACGTTATCAAATGTTTGCTGGTAACCATACCTTCAACACGATATTTACTTACTGAATAAATTTATAGAAACATATATTTAAAGAAATACTAAAATATTATATTTAAAGAAGAGTATTAATATTAACTGTATTGTTGCAGTTGTACATATATATAAAGAAGATTTTAAGAATAGCAGAGAGCGCAAGAGACAGCATAGAAAACGCTAAAGGGAAAAAGAAGAACTGTTGTGAGACTTTCACCAGAGTTAGCAGATTAAATTAGAAGAAAATCGTAAGTCCATTTTTATTATACATACTTGATTATTTAAGATTGAATTTGATGCTTTTGAAAGAAATATTGAATGTTAATGAAACTTATACTTATTAGGTTTTATATATATATATATATATATATATATATATATATATATATATATATATGCGTGTATTTGAATAAAGCAATACAATTATTTAAACTTATTACATTTGTGTATAACGATTTTAGCGAACACATGTATTTATTATTTTCAGATCATACTTTTAAATATTTTTCGATTTACACTCATTAAGTGTTTTATTAAAAATTTTAATATTTCAACAGTATAACAGTTTTAATGATTTTTTGAAGATGAAAATTCTATTGTATATGCTGTATGTATTTGTTTGTTTATAAAATAGTGAAAATTATTTTACGTATATTTTCAGATGGAATTCCTCGGCACATCGTTGGTAAACGAGTTCAATGAAGTTGATGAAATTTACTTGGCGGGAGTGATTGAAGGCCTGAACAAGAAGGAACGCGTGTTGGAGACCTGGTGGAAAATTATGGATAAGCAGAGGCAGGGATTCCGTGGCAGTGAAAGGTATGATACCTTGCTATCTGCTCTTTTTAATTTTTATCATGATAATCAAGCAATTATATTGCAATACACGATGTCTAGCGCTGACATCGTTGAATTGTTCGCACACGGATTTTTCCGTGAAGAAATCATTTACCAGTGGGCACATGATAAATTCGTCCATTTTAATTATTTTAATTGCGCCCAAGGTGATAGGATAAATGCAGCAGAGGTAGCCGAATTTTGTAATTATGGAACGCGTTTTATTTTGGTTAATAATAATAATAATGTGATGCCATCTGTTAATGAGAATTCCGTAACCTCGGTCCACCAAGAAAATATAACCTTGGAAAACATACTTCAAGAAGAAGATTTCAATTTAATCGATGAGATTATTAATGAACATTTAGATACTGAAGCAGATGGTACGCATATGATTCAAAATTCCGCAGTTTTAGTAAATTCCGATGAGTTTGGAACATCTGATTATATGGAGACCTTATTGAATGAACTATGTGAAAATGGTCAAAATCCTGTGGATGTTGTAACTGAAAAAGAAATACAATCATCAAGTGCACAATGTTCACGGGATATTCGGGGTTACGGGATGCGGTCTCCACAGCCTAGCACATCCGGCTACGTTCCTATGGTTGATCGTAGTGGTCAAAGAGATGTTCATAATACAGGGGAAGGTAATTTCGAAGTTGCACACGAAAGCAGAAAGAGTTTCACTAAGTTTAACTTAGTGGGACATGAAATTGCGGTAAGGCCAAGGGGAAATGAAGAAATTAGAAATCCTGCGGCCTATATTGAAAACTTAATGAACTTTGCATTAAATAATGTTCTTAATAATGCAAGACCTAATGATTTTGTTGGAATGTACATTGATTCCTCGAATAGTAAGGATAACAAAGCAGTGTATGTTCCATGGAGACGCCGCAAAGATATTTCTGCCAAGTTCATTTTATCTTCCATTACTAGACTTTTAAATAGTAATGAAGACTTTCTTTTAGGTGATAATATCCTATTTCGTTTCCATATAGTAAATTCGATGTTTGGTGCTGGAAGAAGTCGAAGTAACAATTCCTCACTAAACAAATATTTACCCTTGAATGAATTCTTGGTACAACATTTGGTAGATCTTCCGGGAAGCGATAGTGACAAACTTTGTTTACCTAAAAGTATCGCTTGGGGCATAGCTAAATATACGGACTCCATCTCTAATTTATCCCGTTTAACAGATCCAAACCGTCATGAATTAAAGAGTAGAGCTATTGCCCTCTGTACACGTGCAGGTGTTAGCTTTAAAGGAAAAAATGGAATGGATTTTAATGATGTTGAACTATTTCAAAATCATTTGAGTCCAAATTATCAAATTATTATATATGAAAAAGTTCCCGAAACAAAGCGTGAATTTAGAGTACGTTACCCGGAAACAGGAGTACAACGACCAGATTTAAAGGAAGCAAAACCAATTTATATCTATTATGATGAGAGGGGCAGTATTGGACATTTTCGTCCTATTAGAACGATTACTTCATTTCTAAGAAAGAGGAAGTATTGTTTAAATTGTTTAATGCCTTTTAATGGCCCAAATCGATCACATAAGTGTGAGATAATGTGTTCATCTTGCGAGCATGTGCATAAAGTGGACATTACCATGAATAAAATGAAATGTAATGCATGCAACAGATATTTTACTAGGGGTGAATGTTTTGACAATCACTTGAAAGGTAATAAAATTGGCAAGAGTGTGTGCGAATATGTTAAGGTCTGCGCCAAGTGTAATGCAATCTATGATTTAAGAAGTCGGAAATCGGATCATGCATGTGGTGAATACTTTTGCAGTACTTGTCGTGAACATGTACAGGAAGGTCACTCATGTTATGTGAAGAAACTGAAACCTACTCATATCAAGAGGTTTCTTTATATTGTTTATGATGTAGAGACCATGCTGAAACCTGAAAATGAACGTGGCGAACGGGAACATGTTGTATGCTTAGTGTGTCTTAGACACGTATGCCATGATTGTATAAACAAAGGCATTGATGAGCCATGCAGTACATGTGGCGATAAAAACGGTAACCGCTCGTTTTCTTTTAAAACCATAGACGAGTTTATTTCACACATATTACTAGATAGACCCAAATTTAATAAGGTTTGTGTAATTGCACATAATGCCTTACGCTTTGACAGCATTTTCTGTTTGAGATCTCTCATTGAGGCTCAGCATATTATTCCAAAAACCTTAATTCAGGGTCAGAAGATTTTTAGTATTTCTATTGATAAGAAAATCATTTTCAGGGATTCTTATCTTTTCCTCGGGATCAAGTTGGCAAGACTCCCGAAGACATTAGGCCTTTCTGAAAATTTAAAAAAGGGAGATTTCCCATACCTGTTTAACACAGTAGAAAATCAAAATTATGTAGGACCCTATCCGGTAATAGAATACTATGACCCTGAATAGCGAAGTACTGAAGAGAGACAACGGTTGGAGGGTTGGCACCAAGAACGTGTGCAACTGGGAGAGCAATTTAATTTGCAAAAGGATATGCTGGAGTACTGTCAAAACGATGTGAGAATTCTCACAGAACGTGTTATCAAATTTAGTAATATTATAGAAGAGAAAACGGGTGGTTTACAATGTTTTCTTGTTTCGTCAACAATTGCAAGTTTAGCCATGCAAACATATCGAACATCATATCTTCCAGAAGAAAGTATCTCTATTATACCACCTTTGGGGTTCCATCATAAAACAAAAACAAGCGAGAAAGCAATGAAATGGCTAAAATATATGGAGCATCAAATGGGTATAGAAATTCAGCATGCTGGACGAAATGGTGAACAATCTTTTGGAAGGTATAATGTTGATGGTTACCATGCAGAGCTCAATGCTGTCTTTGAATTTATGGGCTGTTACTGGCATGCTTGTAAGACCTGTTTCCCGAATAATCGTAACGCGATAATAGATAACGCGCATGGTCCGTACAACACATTTGAAAAAAGGTATGAACACACGGAAATCCGTCGAAAATATTTCACAGAAATTCTCAAAATGAATTTGTATGAGATATGGGAGTGCTCTTGGGATGATAAAGTACGCACAGATGTAGACTTGCAAAAGTTCCTTAAAGAACATTGCAGTACTACCACCGACTTTCTTATTCCTAAGAGTTGCTACAACGGCGGACGAACAGAAGTTTTCCGTTCATATGTGAATTGTGCGGACGATGAAGAAATAAAATATTTTGATATCACATCGCTATATCCATGGGTAATGGCAAGGAAACCTCTTCCGGTGGGACCACCTAAGGTACATACTAGGCCGGTTTTCCCAGATGTGGGAAAAATTCATGGGATTGTAAAATGTACCGTATTGGCTCCAAAACAACTCTTTTTTCCCGTTTTGCCGTACGTAGCGCAAGGCCGTTTACTTTTCGGACTTTGCAGGCTATGTATGGAAGAAGAAACTATTGATAATTGCACACATAGCGATTCTGAACGTGCATTAACTTGAACTTTTTGTACACCAGAGCTTCACCGTGCTCTTGCAAACGGTTATAAGATCGTCAAAATTTATGAAATTTGGGAATTCGAACTAATATGTTCTGAAGATCGGAATTCACCTAGTTTATTCCGGGACTATGTGAATACGTTTCTTCAAATGAAGCAGGAAGCCTCAGGCTATCCTGCTTGGTGTAAAACTGAACAAGACAAGCAAAAATACATTGACGATTATTATGCTCATGAAGGCATAAAATTAAATAAAGATAATATTAGGTCGAACCCTGGACTTAGACAATGCGCGAAGTTGTACCTCAATTCCTTATACGGAAAATGGGGGCAGCGCACAGATATGACGCAGTGTGTGATTGTTGATAGTGGGACAGAGTTTCAAAGGTACCTTACTACACCGCGGTATGAGGTTCATAGTGTTATTCCAATTGGTGAAGATCATCTCATTCTCACATATAAAGACCTGGAAACTGAGAATGTACCTCTGGAATTTTCCAACGTCATACTTGCTGGTTTTATTACCTCATGGGCCAGGCTACAATTATTTGATTTACTTGTGACTGTAGGACCTAATGACGTAATTTATTGTGATACAGACAGTATTATGTTTACGTGTAAAAAAGATAGTGAACCTCCGTTGAAGCTTGGAAACTATTTGGGTGATCTGACTAATGAAATAGAACAAGGGTGGGAGTTTGTGACGTTTATAGGGTTAGGGCCAAAAAATTATAGTATGAGGCTTAAAAATGCCTCAGGGGAATTTCGTTATATTCACAAAATTCGGGGAATTTCACTAAATGATAGGACCTCTCAAAGAATAAACTTTGAGAGTTTCTATGGATTAGTAACAGGAGAAATTAATTCAACCATCATAGAAAATCCAAATAGTATCGTGCGAAAACATGGTTTCAAAATCTTTTCACGTAATGAGACGAAAACACACCAAGAGGTAAACAAAAAACGAAAACGAATTGACGATATACAAAATAACGGACCGATACCAAAAACTCAAAGTTTACCTCATGGTTTTGTAGAATAATTTTAGCTTGGCTTATAAGTGATTGATTTTATTTATTTATTTATTTTTAACACAACATTAGTAGACTATCACTATTTATTTATTTATTTATTTATTCCATCGTTTGCTGTGCAAACTCATAAATTGTAGACCAAAGTATACTCATAACAACAGCTAAGCTGTGATTCTAGTCATTTCAAGTTTTAATATTTATTTTTTAACTTATTCTTAATTTATTTTTAATTTATTTTTGTTAATTGTGTGAGTGAGTGTGTGAATGATTGTATATATAAAGTATGGTATCTGTTGTGTGCATTCATTTTAATACAAGATGTTAAAGTTTCAACATCCATCAACCATTTTAATTGCTGGTCCTTCACGTGCAGGTAAAACATGTTTTGTAAATCGTTTATTAAATGAACGCGATCAAATGTTTACTATGAAATTTAATGAAATTGTATGGTGTTACGGTGCAGTCATTCCAAATTTGGATGCAACTGCACAAATTCGTTACGTAGAAGGAATTCCAGACATGAATAATTTTGAAATACAAGAAAATTCATTATTAATATTAGATGATTTAATGTCTGAAACCAATGGTGATGTTGCATACTTATTTACAAAATATGCACATCATAAAAAATTAACAGTAATATTTATTGTTCAAAATTTATTTCCAAAAGGAAAACATGCTCGTGATATAAGTTTAAATGCACATTATATCATAGTATTTAAAAATCCTCGTGATAAATTACAAATACAATATTTAGCTAGACAAATTATGCCACGATATAGTAAACACGTTGTGAATGTGTTCGAAGATGTAACACGTGAACCTCACACTTATTTGTTATTTGACTTAACTCAGAAAACAAATGATGCATTTCGATTACGTACAAATATTTTTCCTAATGAAACATTGCATGTATACGCAAATGTAAAAGACAGTAATTCAGTCGTTTACGTTTAGTTTAGTTCAAGATGTTGAAGGTGAAACAACACATTGACACTCTCCGCGCTTTATGCAAATGCAAAAGCGCAAAGCGAAAACAAATTATACGGCATGCATCCGGTGATTTAATACGTACTATTTCACAAGTTGCTAAGAACACAATAAAAGGAAATATTCCATTGAATTCGCGTCAGAAGCAACGTTTACGTAGACATAAAAATATCTTGCGAGCTTTATCTGCACAACGTACAGCAATTAATAAGAAAAGGAAAATTTTATTACAAAAAGGTGGGGCATTTTTACCATTAATTTTAGGACCATTACTTGGTGCAGTAGCAAGTAGTTTGTTTGGAAGATAACTATGTCTGAATTTCGTAAAATGATATTAGTTCCTGAAAATGCAATGCAACAAATGCATGCAAATATAAAATCAATAGATTCACATCAATCACGTTTAGATGAAGAAATGAATAATATTTTACAACGTCGTAATCTTAGTGTTGATGAAAAATGGAAATTGTATCAGCAAGCATTACAACAGTATTTAAATTATACTTCATCTGTTTCACAAAATCCTATCACATTACCTATTATTGAAAAAGATGTTGGTGAAACATCATCAGCTGAAGAAAAGAATAATTCTATTTTACCCTTTGTATCGGACATTTTACATTCAGTACCGAAAACACAACGAAGGAAAACAGATCTATTATTAAATCAGTTAACAAGTTCTGATAAAATTCATTGCGATCAAACGGGAACAGTACGTATTCAAGGAAAAATAATACCAGGATCTAATATTATCGATTTAGTAAATGATGTTGTTCGTACACGTAAATATTCTAGAAATCCCATAGGTATTCATGAATTTAAAAGTTTATTAGATGATATTAATGTACCACGGGAATTTATTTCCACACCTATAGTTAAATCACATAGCAAAGTTAAAAAATCAAAAAGTCCAACAATCGTAGCAAATATATTTAAAAATTGGAAAGATTATAAAATGTAAAAATGGTAAAATTGTCAAAATTATATTATGATTATACGAATCCTGCTTCCTTATCAAGTATTAAAACACTACAAAGAAAAACAAATTTATCGAAAAAGAAAATTAAAGATTGGTTAGCATCTCAAGATGCTTATACATTACATGCACCAGCACGTAAAGTGTTTGAACGTAAACAATATTATGTTAGTGCACCAAATGAAACATTACAAATGGATTTAGCAGATATGCAAAATATTGCAAAGTATAACAAAAATTATAAGTATATATTATGTTGTATAGATATTTTTTCTCGGTACGCGTATTGTGTTCCCTTAAAAACAAAAACAGGTCCTGAAATGGCAAAAGCAATCAGAAAAATTTTAAAAAATTTTAAACTTCCTGTGTTTAATGTACAAACTGATTTAGGTACAGAATTTTATAATCGTTATGTAAAACGAATATTTAAAGAATATGAAATTAATCATTATAGTGTATATTCAGAAATTAAATGTGCATTAGCAGAACGATTTATAAGAACACTAAAAGAAAAATTGTATCGCTATTTTACTGCTAAGAATACATATCGTTATATAGATGTGTTAGAGCAAATTGTAAAAAATTATAATCATACGTATCATAGTAGTATTAAAATGGCACCTGCAGATGTAACTCATTCTAATGTTGATCAAGTTTGGAATACATTGTACGGTGATAAAATGAATAAAAAGAAAGTAACATGTAAATTTCACCTGTACATGGGTGATCATGTACGTGTTAGTAAATATAAGCATAAGTTAGAAAAGGGATATTTACCAAAATGGTCTCAAGAAATTTTTATCGTTGATAAATGTATTCCGACAAATCCTATTACATATAAATTAAAAGATTGGAATGATGAAGAAATTAAAGGTATATTTTATACCCAAGAATTACAAAAAATAAATGTGAATTCAAACAAGACATATTTAATCGAAAAAGTATTAAAACGAAAGAAAGATATGATGTATGTAAAATGGTTAGGATATCCGTCAAGTATGAATTCTTGGATAAAGACAATTTCTGTTCAGTCTTCAAAATGAGTTCAATGATAAAACATGATTTCTATGTTACTCTAACTTCAAATGCTAGTACTGAAATTTTTAGTAATAATACAACTTCTTCATTTATAGTAAAGCTAGCAGAACCTATTCACTTAAGTGAGGGAGAATGGTATGTTGCATTAACACAGCTTAATGTACCTTTTAGTTTTTATAATGTTCGTCAAAATGAAAAAATTGAAATAGAAGCCGTCATTAATGATGAAGTTGAAATTGCAAACATTAATATTACACCAGGATACTATACTTCTATTACATCCATTTTAGATATGATTCCTGAACACTTGCGCTTGTTAAAATATTATAAAAATAAAAATCAAGTTGGAATTAAACATGCTTTAAAATTAAAAGATTTTTTTGTCATTCGAATGACACAGGGATTACAACATTTACTTGGATATATAAATGAAAATACAACTGCGTTTACAGATATTGTTTTTCTAAAACCTGCTAATGTAGAAGTACCACAAATAACACGTGCAAACTTTTTATGCAATTTAGATTACAATATACCAAACATTCTTAATGTTTGTGTTGATATTGTAAAGCAACAAGAAGATATTGGACCATTACTTCGTAAAGTTAGTGCATATAATATTGAGCATGGAAATGTAAAATGTTTTCTATTTCACACACCACAATACGCTAAAGTTGTAAAATCTTATTTTAACACAATTGAAGTAAACTTAAAAGATGAGCACGGTTTAAAATTGCCATTTGAATTTGGAACTTCAAACTTGACACTTCACTTTAAACGAAAATGATTTCTGAAAGTATAGATGATAGTTTTTACATTACACTTGTATCAAACGCTAGTACTGATGTATATCCTACAAATAGTCCAACACACTTTATAAATCAACTAAAAAATAATATTCAATTATCAGAAACCGATTGGTATGTAGGATTAAGTGAATTGCATGTTCCTTTAACATGCTATAATGTTAACGATGGGGAAAATGTGATATGGTATAAAATAAAAAATGAAGAAGCACAAAAAAGTAAAATTGTCAGTGGATATTACCACTCCGCACATCATATCGTTGTTGAATTAAATAAAATAACAAAAGACATAAAATTTTCTGTATCAAATATTGTACAAGTAGATTGTACTAATCGTGTTGAAGGAGCATTATTATCACCAACATTAGCATTACAATTAGGACTTCGTAAACATAAAGATCTTGTTTTCTATAGACGTGGAATTAAACAACCATATGTTGATATTGGTTACCCACATCAAATATTTATTTACACTGATATCATACAATATCAGTTTTTAGGTGATACAAAAGCCCCATTATTACGTATTGCAACAATATCAGATGTTAAATATGGTAAAGTGGAAACAATAACATTTCAAGATATTCATTATCTACCACTGGCAAAGTTTTCATTTAACAGTAGTGAAATACTATTAAAAGATCATGCAAGACGAAATTTGCCATTTCGTTCTGGGACACTAAGTGTTACACTTCATTTTAAGCGCTCTCCTAACAAAAATTAATTAATTAATTAATTTTGTTCAGAATGAAATTTAGAAGACATTACGGACATGGTATCCCATACTTTTCAGGACCTGTATATCAACGGGGACATGGTATAGGTAGTTTCTTCCAAGGATTATTTCGTTTTGCATTACCATTTTTTAAACAGGGTGCAAAAACTTTAGGTCGACAGGCATTACAAACGGGAATACAAGTAGCGGGTGATGTATTAGAAGATAAACCATTTAAAGAATCTGTTCGTGCACGTGTAAAAGAAGCTGGTGAAACATTAAAGACAAAAGCTGTTAACAAAGTTGGTCAGTTATTAACTGGAAGTGGTAAGAGACGGCCACGCAAGCGTAAAGCTCCAGCAATCGTTCGTTTTGGGCCTCCAACTAAACGTAAGCGTACTAACAAAAGCAAAAGCAAAAGAAAAGTAAAAAGAAAAATAAGTCGTGTTACAGATATATTTTCATAATGGCACTACTTAATTCAAGCAGTGTGGAATGCTGTACCAACGATTTCGATTTATTTAGTACTCCAATGACGCAAACTGCAATTGAATCTTGCTTTAATGCTGAATATCGACCAATTTCAACATTAAGTTCTGATGGACCTATTGAATTTTTTATTCCCGGTGAAACAGGAGAATTTATTCATACAGCATATCTTTATCTTTACGTACGTTTAAAATTACAAAACCTGATGGCACAGCATTAGCTGACACCGATGTTGTAGCACCAACAAATAATTTCCTACATTCATTATTTAGTCAAATTGACATTTCATTAAATGATAAATTAATTACTTCTTCATCAGGATTTTATCCTTATCGTGCATACCTTGAAACATTATTAAATTATTCCCGTGATGCTTCTGATACACATTTGAAATTAGGTATGTGGTATAAAGATACCGCTAAACAATTTGATACCATTGGTAATGCTAATGTAGGTTTTCAACAGCGTGCTAATTATATTAAAAATAGTAAATCGTTTGAAATGTATGGGCGTCTGTATACAGATATTGCCGGATTACCAAGAGCACTTGTAAATAAAGTAGGTCTTCGTATAAAATTACATCGCAGTAAAGATGCTTTTTGTTTAATGTCACCTGTAAATACTTCTTATAAAGTAAAACTTGAAGATGTTACTCTACATATACGTCGCATTGATGTTGCACCTCATTTGGCAATGGAAATCAATACTAATATGAATCATGAAACAACAAAATATCCCCTTACAAGAGTTCAAACAAGATCGTATACTATTCCTGCAAACAATCTTGCAAGATCGTATACAATTCATACAATCTTGATAATATTTTTCTGGGTAACGTACCTAAAGGTCTCGTTATCGGATTTGTTTCCAATTCGGCATTTAATGGAAAATCTGAACTAAATCCATTTCATTTTCAACACTTTAACGTTAACAAACTGCAACTACAGGTTGGATCGAAATCTTTTCCTCCCAGTCCCCTCACCCCCAATTTTGAAAACAATTTGTACCTTCTAAGTTACCATTCTCTGTTTTCCGGTACTGGTTTATATTATAAAGATAATGCACATACTATTACTCCTGAAGAATATCCACAAGGTTATACTCTTTATGCATTTATTCTATCACCTACAGCAACATTAGATGATTGTACGTGGGACCTTGTGCGTGATGCACCTGTAAATGTTAAAGTTTCCTTTTCTGAAAATTTAACTGAACCTATAACATGTATTGTATACGCCCAGTTTGATTCTTTAATTCAAATTGATAAAGATAGAAATATATATACTGATAATACTTTTTAAAAGTATCATTTTAATAAAAGAAGTATAGGAGGTCACTTCTAAGCATATGAATTACATGTGCCCTTCTGGTACAAACATTGTATATTGTAATATTTTTGCTTGATTATTCAAAGAGTTGCAAGGTATCATACTATGAAGTGTCTTAAAAGTATTTTTTATGCGTTAGCACCATTTATCGTTATTGGAAAAGTTATAAAAAAATCTGTCAATAATATTATGAGCATGCTATTTCGTTTTATGAGAATATTCCATATACCCCACTAGGTCTTCCAACATACACGCGTATAAAGTAATGTAAAGTGAAGTTAAGTGATGTGAATTTAAAAAACAAAAGTTATGTACACGGATGATTTAATAAAAGTGTTACTTCGTGATAAACTTACTGGTGCAAATGTGCATGGCATTTATTCTATTGATAGAATACCAAAAACTGTACAACCACCGGCTGGACTTATTATAAATTTAAGCAATTCATCTTCAGGTGGCATGCATTGGGTGTGTGTATTCATTGATGAAAATCAAAGAGGGTACTATTTCGATAGCCTAGCTTTACCATTTCCAAAAGAAATAAAAACTTTTTTAAATAAAAATTGTAAAATATATTTTACAAATACTTCCGCATATCAAGATGATAATTCAATCTTGTGTGGACAATTTGTGTTGTACTTTCTGCATCATATTGTACGAAAGAAAAGCTTTCAAGAATGTTTAAATTTATTCAGAAAAAATAATCTTAAACAAAATGATAAAATTGTATTCAATCATGTAAGCAATATAATGAAAAAAGAAAAACAAGTAGAATAGTTTAATAAAATTTTTATTTACAATTTAAAATCTTGTATTTTTATTTACAAGAACATATCATTTCCTTTTTACAACTTTGCAAATGCATTAGTTAATGTTATAGTACGTTGAAACTTCCACCAATAACACAATTGTTGTGCATTACGAAATGCACAACCTGATTTTTTGTCAAGTTTAATATTTTGTTCATGAAAAGTACAATAATCATTAAATACGTTTGCATGCAATGTGTTTAATGGTGGACACTGTTTACTTTCCAAATCAATAACATTAGCTAGTGCAAAAATATTTTTAATCCAAAGTGTTTTTTCTGCACCTTTACAATAAAAGGTTGCATCTTGTTTACAAAGTTGATATATAAGGTTACGTATGTGTGATACAGTATAACCGCATTTATGATTCCAAGTTAATCCGTGTAAGTTTAATGTTAACCATTCAATTTGTTTTTGACAACCTAACGGAAGTACATTGTATTCTACTGGCGATTTTATTAAACAATGTAAATTTACTGTATCATCACACGCAGTTAAACAAAATTCACGTATAATAAATTCATGATTTGAAATCTTAAAACCTTGTATGTCAATAATGTATTCATTAACACATGGTGAAATTTTATGTTTACGTTCTAAGAAAAACGGTATAATTTGTCCAACAAATTCAGTGTTCTTTAGACAATCACGCGCTTTGCGTATAAAGTTTATACTTGAAATTTCACTATGGTGTTCTTCAAACACTTCAAATAAATCAATAAGAGTTATATCGTTGGATAAATATTCTACAGCAAAAGTTCCTACATCCTGAAGAAATAAACATTCATGTTCAAGATGCAGCAAGCATTGTTCACAAAAAATATTGTTTAAACGTAAGTATAAACTTATAGTTTTTAAAACACAAACTTCACTAATATTTTCTTCACTACATAATACACATACACTAATATCTGAAAACATTTTGCACAGTATGTTTTCTTAACACATTTCACTATACGCATTCGATCTGTCTTTTTCAAGTAAAATACGCAAAAGATCTTCTCTTGCATTCACATCAATTGTTAGTTCCCCATATGTAATATTAAAATAGTCTCTTGTTAATGGTCCAATAGTGTGTGTTTCTCCATAAATGTTAAACAATTCGTCCTGTACACGTGGAGTCGTCAGCACATACCAAACACGTAATCGTAAAATATCGTCATCACAATAAAAACATTCATGAGTCCAATGAAATGTATCATTCCAATAACATGCATAGCATATCAAATAATCATTTGGATTCCATTTCACAATACTGTCTCTAATACAGTTCACATCCACGTAGTTAACACAACATTCACACTTCCAACCTAATTCTGCTGAAGCAGGTGAAGGTGGTGGCGTACCCACATTTGATACCAGGCCTTCGTCTGATTCCGCCTCAGAATCCACGTTATCCTCCGAAAACTCGTACACTTCGTCATCGGGTAAATCATTTGTCTCTTCACTATCAGATGATAAACATGGGTAAACTTTTACATTATCATTTTCATATCTTTCTAACTGTGTTTCGTTAAATGATGAATTGGGAGAATTTGGATAGTCCTCTATTTTTACTTTCTTTTTACAAAAACTATCATTCTCATCGTCTAACTTACGCTTGTCAACATTGTCTTCGACAAACTGATGGTTCTCCATCGCTAACAAAACTATACATATAATTTTAGAAATCAATATTTAAATAAAAAATCAAATGACGTCACGCGCTCGCGTTCGCACACGCGGGTGTTTTCCGGTCGCGCACGCCTCCGCGCACCTTCCCGCGCCCGCCCCGCGCCGCGCCGCGTTTCCGCCCTCGGCTGCAATGTTCTAACATTTTTTCTTAAAATTATTATTTTTCATAAACATCGCAACTGGAAAACCATCGTATACATATTATCTTCCAACGGTATCAACATCTGGTACTATTCTTTCTTTCTTGTTTACAATTCGTCTTTCGCAACAAACTTTTTCCCACACCACCCTACAAATTCTTTTTTAAAAACATACACCTGCATAGCCTTGTATGCTTGATTTCTTTTATCCTCTATTATCCTTTTGTTTTGTTTTGTATTCTTTAAACATGTCGTATGCTTCATTTCTCTTTTATCCTTCTCACCAATTATTCTTTTAAAAACATACAGCTGCATAGCGTTGTATATACAATTTCTCTTTTATCCTCTATTAACCTTTTGTTTTCTTTTGTATTTCTTTAAACATATTGTATGCTTCATTTCTCTTTTATCCTTTTGTTTACATACCGTCAAAGAATTCTATACACCTTCTCATCACCACCACCTCCAAACCATGTTTTTCTATCGTCTCATATTGTATCCCCCTTCCCCATACCATCACCATTCTCTTTTGTTCTCTTTTGTTTACGTCCCCCCCTCACTCTTCATTGTTCATCAATCAAAATTTTGACAGTCAACATTTTGTATATAAACTACTGAATGTAACACTTGGACTTATTCTTTTGTAGTATTCAAAATACTTAAGCAAATCCAAAGAAATTGGAAAGTGTTGATACTACATAAACAGAATATGTAAGTCTGTGTGGTAAAATCAGAGAATGGAGACTTTTGTTTGTTTTACTGGGCTGAGTTATGTGGCTCAATTGCATCTAGTAACCACATACAAATAAACGGAAAATTACTACTTTGTACAAAAAAAAAAACGAGTAGATTCTTGTTTCCCTGTCTGTTTAGATTTAAGTATATATTAGCACTGCCATTTGGTTCTTCATTCGCAATCGCAATACAGTACAAACATTAACTGTTGTGAGGTTATCAAGTTGACTTGGTTAAGGGATGCAGCCATGTTAATGATGAGAAATATTTTGGAGGGAGCTCCCCGGCTCTGCATGGTTTGGCTCTATCTTCGAAAGGGACAGAATTTCTGCCCCATAAAATTTTTGCACAAAGTTTGATTCCGTGAAGAAGTGCAGCCGATAATGTAAGTTACAAATATACAGTATATAGGTGGATTTGGTAGACCTAGAAACATTCCTACCCCACCAGACTTAATGTATCTTCAAAAGGAACTGAATTTTTAACCCTTACTAGTAGGATTGTACCCTTTTCTCTGGACATTATTTGGGATAGTTATAGAGCTATATAGGAATGATGGTATTTTTTACATATGTAGGCTTGTTCCACGTGTCTGTTGCCGGCTGGTTTTGTTTGCCCTAACAACCTTATTTCTCTTTATAGACCCGATTACTTGTGCTTGCTTTACACAATGTTAATGATACGTTCGTGTCCATGTTTTGTGGCATGTCCGTGTTTTGTAACGTATTTGTGTCCGATTGATTTTGTTTGGTTTGACACCTTTGTTTTTTATAGACCCGACTACTTGTGCTTGCTTTACACTGTTATTGATATGTCCGTGTCCGTGTTTTGTGGCATGTCCGTGTTTTGTAACATGTCTGTGTCCGTGTTTGTGACAGTTTGTGTCCGGCTGATTTTCTTTATAGACCCGACTACTTGTTTGCTTCATGCAGTGTTAATGACATGTCCGTGGTACAGAGCGCGAGGGATAGCATGAGCTATAACCTTGAAATCCGCAACCAGCACACTTGGAAGGAACAGGCAGCCCTATTAGCGTTGCTAACTGCCACAACGGTGAACTAGAATTTGGAGATTTGAAGCTTTATTCGTCGAACAATTAAGGAATTTCATATTGTTCACGGTCAACGACCTTCTGTAAAATCACTGTTGCGAGGGCTACGTGAAAATATTAATTTTAATGGAAGCACTTGGTTTTTACGGAAAATAATCCGTTCCGTAGGATTTATATGGATTAAGGCTGAAAAAAATACTTATTGAAAAAGATGAATTTCAGTTTATTTACGAGCTATATATCATTACAGAAGGCAGAACTGCCCTATAATTTACATGGATGAGACCAGTGGCGGCGATTGGAATTTAAAAGTGTGTGTAGACATAATCTGAATATTTGTATATCAATGTTAGTTTTCCTGGTTGTTTCTAACACTTTATTTGACGAAAGGTTGTAACTAATAAGATACTACCTTTTTTAGTTAAAATACCGTATACAGTATGTCATATTATATTAAATAAATTGATAAGGACAACGCAAGTATGTACTGGCCCTTTGTACTCTTAAACAACGAAAGTGTAAGAAGAGATTTGATTCATTGCTTATGAACATCTTAAAATTCCGTCTGGTAAATTGTATGATTAGATTATTTAATAACAAACTGCAAAATAAATAAATAAATAAATAGAAAGGATAATATTAATCATAGTAATGAATAATGAGGCTTGTTTCGCAGAAGTTATATTTAAACTGGGTATTAATGAACAACTTATATTTTCAATTCCACACATGCCATTAAATGTATGTTATTACTCTTAGAAAATAAAAGACAATAAATACTACAAGCATATTGTCGAATGCAGTTCCTGTAGCTTTCTTAACTCCGCGGGAAGACAAATAACCAATACGTACTCACGCAACGGCGAATACCACATGGCACAATTTTTTTCTACATACATTTCCAAATGAAACTATATACATTAAGGGGTCACTTCAAACAAAGGGGCGGGGCAACTGGCAACTACCCTCTTGCCCCTCCTAATCGCCGCCCATGGATGAGATATACTTGCATTCATCGCACACAAAACAATCCTGTGGTCCGATAAGAATAATACAGGTTGACTCATACCAATTTCTAAAGGATAACGCTTAATATTCATGCATGCTGGTGGAGAAAATGGTTTTGTTCCAGACGTGTTAGTTATGTTCAAATTTGGAACGAAATCTGGCGATTATCACAAGGAAAAAGGAAATCTTTAAGTTTTACGTCCCAAGCTTATGCCGGTTAGGCTAAAGAAGACGGTGATTATGAGAGATAAGTGAAATGGTGGAATGAAGAAAGTGGGAGGAAACGGGAGAACCCCAAGAAAACCCACGAGCACGATGTTTGTCCACCACAAAGTCCAAAAGCGCGAGCTGTGATTGAACCAGGGACCCCAAGCACCGGAGGTGAACGCTCTATCACTGAGCCACCGCGCCCGCGATTATCACGAGGACATGAATTATGAAAACTATGAAAAGTAGTTGAAGTCGCGGCTAATTCCTAACTTGCCAAGTAATTCATTTCTTGTGATAGACAATGCACCATATCACAATGTCTATTTAGATCCTTTACGACACCATCTCGTAAAGATGTAATGATCGATTGGTTTGTAAGACATTATATTCCTTTTAGAGTAGATATGTACAAACCAGAACTTTGTAATTTAATGAAAGCCAATAAAGCTCGTTTTAGGGCATTTAAAGTAGATTCGCTTCTTGCTAAATTAAGTTCTTCCTTTGTCCCCGTTTCATCCTGTTCTAAACCCGATAGAGTTTATTTGGGCTGCAGTCAAAGAATATGTAGCAACAAGCGGCACTATTTTTTACATTAACAATGCGATGAAACTCGCCGAAGAGAAGTTTACAATGATAACAGCGGAAGAGTGGAAGGCAAGATGTGATAAAATACGAAGATGTGAACAAGCATATTTCCAAATGGAACCTCAGTTAAACGTTCTTACTGAAAATATTACGATAAACTTAGCCGAGGACAGTCACAGGAATAGTGATTCTCAAAAGAAAGTGACGGCGAGACGGAAGACGAAGATGATGATATAGATTGTATGGAGTTCATTGAAACTTTATAAATATCTACTTGAAGCTAGGTAAGGCTATCATAATATATATGTTACGTTAAGTAGTTATTATCCATTGTTTTTACTTATGTTCGAGGTTAGTATCGGCATGGGTTAGAAACACTACCAAAAAAAGTTTTTCCTCTCTCTCCACTGTCACCCTCGTAACGGACAGTGTTCTTCCTACCTCCCACTTCTCATAGCTCATGCTATCTTGTAGTAACCCTATTTTAGTTACTCCATGTATGTATATTTATTTACTTGTGACATTCATTTTAACTTTTAGTTGCAGGTAAATATGATGCAAAAATAACAGTAAGTTTATATACTTATATTAATCCTTAAATAAGGACATTTCAGCATTCTTTTTTGGTTCTAGTTATTTAGCTTTCGTTGTCTTCTTCTACTTGGTAATGGAGAATTGGCGCACTTTATTCTGTGCACTGATGGGAAGAAAATGAACACAAAAGGAAGTTGTTATTCAATTGCAATTTTTAATTTTGATTATCAAAGTTTCTTGTGAGTGATAATTATAGAATTGTTATATACAGTTTGTTTTTGAGCTGTAGTTATGGTGAAAGAATTGCGAAGTTGAAATTCTTGCGACATATTATAAAAATATTCCGTTGACATATTTCGTAACTTGGTCACGTGTGCATTATGTATCTTGGATAAAGGAAGAATATTATTACTCATTGAGAAAAGTAACATTTATAATTTGTACGAATTACTGTAGTACAAAGTATTGCTAGTACTGCATAAATTGAAGTAGTTTGATTCTCGAATGGGATCATTCCAGAACCAGTTTATACAAGCTGCAGTGTAAGTTCGATGAACAAAGAAGATTGTTGGTGAACAGTTTGATTTTGTGAGTTAATTCCTGAAGCTGAAAAGGTGGAATGACGTAAAGTAATACTGGTTATCTCCAAAATAACTTGACACATGGAATAATACAAATTTTCATCCCTTGAACAGAATTCGTAGTGGTATTATCTACAACTTGTTAATGGTGAATTCCGGCACAGATGAAGTATAGTGGAGCATGTTATGTATAAGAGGACTAAATGCAGATTATCTTCGTATCATACAGGTTTGCTAGTGCATGCTTAACTGTCAACTTTGAGATAGTGAAACAGTTACTACTTTTGGTATCTCCCATTCAATATATTAGTTAATAATGAAGCTATCTGTTGATTGGAATATCGAAGTCCTTTCTAATTAAACAAACAAAACATACGAAGTAAAGAGTGTCGTAGTGCTATAAAAGGGAACTTTTCCTAGCCAACTATTTGAATAGTTTAGTAATTACCTTTTGATTATATTCATTGGTCATATTTAGTCATGTTAGCGTATTCCTTTCTTTTCCTTCATAATTTCTGAATACTTATGTACAGGAACGATAATCTTTGCATGTATATGGTTATTTTAGTTTTATTATGTAAACGGGATGTTTCGGGAGTAGCTCAACAGAATTCTCGCTGCTCGTTTTAAGAATTTGAACTGTACAAAGCATTTACAATCTCTTTTAACTAGCAACATTTTATTTTGTCATTATTTTGTTTGGTGAAGTGATATAGTACTGGTAATTATTTCGTTGTTGATCTTAACAAGAAGGAAAGAAAGAAGATTAATATTATCAGTATTCAACATTTTGAGTTTGTAAATCTTGGTATTATTGTGAATGTGTGTATTTTTTTCTGAAAGCAAAGACAGTTACGACAGGTAAATATGAAAGCAGTTGTGAAAGAAAATCATATGTTGCATTTTGTGGACGACACTCGTAATTCTAGACTGAGAAGTATTTCATGTAACTCTGCGTAAACTCAAAGAACGTGAGTGAATATAGTAGTCTTCTAAAACATTAAACATAAATTTATGTATGTTCATATCTGTGTTTTGATATACAGTAATTACTTCAGACTAATAAACAGTTCAAATAAGAAATTTATTTCTATGATATCAAATATTTCTTACTGTACTCCGTTCAAGGAATTTCGTACTCGGCTAAACGAGCTTGTACTATTGTCTTCTGATTATCTGTAGATAACATAGATACGCATAGAGAGTAGGAGCTACAGATTTTAATGGCGACCCAGCCAGGATTTTGTCTTGTATGATGTTAATTGATCGGAAGTAAAAAAAAAAAAAAGAGAGATCGAATGTGTGCATTGCGGTTCAAATCCGTAAGGTGAGCGTGAGAAAGTTGAGCTATTCACTGTTTTGAGTAATCTTATTTGGGAGTAAAATCCATATTTCATTAGTTCAGCATAACTTTTAGTTTGGCTTTAAAAAAAAAAAACATGTCAGACATAGAAGAAACCGTTGACCTAGTAGATAGCAAATTCTCATGTTGTGATAAATCTACAGGTAGAGCTGTAGAGTGTAGTAAGTGTAAATTTTGGAGGCACTTAAAATGTGAAGGGTTAGCAGCAAGTGCTTATGCTACGCTAACCGAACCTTCTGTTGTTTTTGTGTGTAAGGAATGTCGTCAGGCGTCAGTGTCTTCAGTGATTAAAGATACTGGAAGCGAAACTACTAATATAATGTTGATCCTAGAGAAATTAGCTAGTTTTGAGAATACTATGCAAGGTAACTTAGACAGTTTGAATCAAAATATGAATCAAAGATTTAATGAGGTTACTAAAGAAAGTGCTGAACTTAAGGATCAGGTTAAACAGGTTGTTGGAACAACTAAACAGGCATTAAGTGAAATAATATCAAAAGTTGATTCACTTGAGAATAAAACTGATGAGATGAATGTTAATTTAAGAGAAGAAATAAATAATGTAGAGACTGATGTAGAACAAAGAATGTCAGGGTTGAATGATCGATTCGTGGAGATCGAGAATGAAATTCACTTGTGTAAGAGTAGAGAGAATTCTCTTGTAAGTGAAGTTGAGTCAATTCGTTCCGAATTAAGTTCAGTCGTAGAAAGCATTCGGGAACAGAGTTCGGTAGTTAAGAAAACTAATAAAAGAGAAATTTTAGTCAATTCTTTGGCTAATACTTACCTAGGAACCGTACCGGTGACAGTTAGCTGTTGTTCTGTAGTTACTAGTAGCGTGGTTAATACTATAGCTGGAACATCGGTTTCCAATCAATTAATATCTTTCCCATTTCCCAGTAATTTGTCTCATAATTCAAACTTTTCGGTCAATAAGACTAGTAATACAGGTCTTACGTTCACTAGCACAAGCAAACCTATTGTTAGTTTTGATGATGCCGCTCACAGTGAGTTTTTGCCTGCATGTAAGCACTCATCACCTATTTCTATGAATAATTTAATTAATGGACAGCCGCAATTCCAAAATTCGATCAAACCACTTGAAATGGTAGAAACAGAAAGTCCTTTGGGGCAAAATCACAATTTCAGCCACACAAATGTTGGTAAAGCATTGAAGCTTTCTGATTTACCTAATTTTCCTGAATTTACAGGTCAAATTCTGAACTATAGTGCCAAAAATTTCTTGAAAGAAATAGAACAAGATTTTGAAATAGCAAGGATAAATGAAACAGATAAGCTAATAATTGTTGAAAAGAGGCTTCGTGAGTCTGCATTAGCTTGGTTTAATAGCGTGAAATTGCAGATACAAAACTACCAAGATTTTCGCATCCTGTTTCTCAAGCAGTATACCAATCCTCGAATCATTAGAGCTCAGTTGAAGCAGTTACAGTCTTTGAGATACAATAGTACGGAATATTCATCCATAGCAGACTTTGTGTGGTCGTTATATTACCAATATTCCAACTTAATAGAAAACCCAGACGAGGAAGAAGTTGTAAATCTTTGTTTAGACGCTATTCCATCCTCGTATGCTAAATATCTAAGATTACTGCATTGTCGTACAGTAGGAAAATTAGTAGAGTGCATTACTGAAATGGAATTAGATTCGAATGTTCTTGAAGAAAAGAGTAAGTTGGGAATAGAGTTGAGTTACGGTTTTGGTAAAACACATAAGGTAAATTACGAAAGAGATAATAAAAGGAAATTTAATGTAAGGAATGTACAATTTGAGTCTAGTAGAAAGCAGGAGAGGAGTGATAACAATAATGAAAAGAATAATGGTACTAAAGACAAACAAGTGATTCATTATTCAGATAAACATGCTAATACTGTTGCTGACAAGAAAATTTTCAGTCAGAATAGTACTGCTAGGCAAGGAAAATGTAACTGTAATTGTGAATACCATAATCAAAAGAAAAATTGGTATTTTAAGAAAAATCGTCGTCCGTATTATAATACCAATGCAGAGAAAAATAATCAAGAAATAAGTGATCAGCTTAACAACACGGAGCAAACTGAACACAGGAGCACGAGTTATGATGCAAATCATGGTAGGTTTAAGGGAAGGAATGCACAATCGCGATCAGAGGTTGAAGTTTGTCAGGCTGAAGTGCATGCTGAAGACGATTCAGGTAATATTACAAACCACTGTCGGAGTTACTCATCTGCTCCAGTAAGGAGTAGTAATGAGGGAAACTTCTCACGCAGTCATCATCCAGGCCGCTGATTGGCTGCAGTGAACCAGGAGTAAGTCGGTCTGTTTTCGTGAATAGTTCAAGTATAATTGATGATAATCTTTTAGGTGTTAAGGAAACTATTTCAGTTAATCCCACTAATGAGAATTTGGAATTTCGATCTAATAGCAAGCAATTTGATAGGCCAGTAGCCATACAAGTAAGATTCGTGGTAGAAGATGATTTACCTAATACCTGCGATTTAAATTCTGTTACCTATAGGTCCCCGACTATAGGAGGTTGCATTGCAGGCATGGAACTGAAATGTACTATAGATTCAGGAAGTGAGATAAATTTGTTAAACTACGAAGTGTGGTTAAAAATTAAAGATAAATTTCCCTCAGCAAAGCTTTTGCCTGCTACTAATATTTCACTTTCAGGTTTTGCTGGTCCTACTAACTATAGTGTAAAGGGAATGCAGATATTAAATTTAAACATTAATGGAACATTGTTTGAAATGCTTGTGTATGTAATTAAAAATTTAAAAACTGACATGCTTTTAGGTATGCCTTTCTTTCAGGAATACAAGGCTATTTTAAATTTAAGAGAGAATATTTTAGAAGTTGAAGATAAGCATGGTTGTCAAGTAAAAATAAATTTATCTCAGGTTAATGTTTGCCTTGCAGGTTTGCAAATTAATAGCTCTTCAGCTGATATTGATGAAAGATATTTAGTTTCTGAGACAGAAATTCATGACTTTGTAAATGCTAGGTCAGATTTGGATCCTGATGTCAGAGAACGTCTACTGAAGCTGTTATTAACATATCGAACTTTGTTTTCAGAGAAACCTCGTCTTCTCAATGTTTCTCCGTACAAGATCCAGTTGAGTGACGAGAAACCTGTAGTAGGGAAAATTTATCCAGTGCCGTGTAGCATGAGGAAAGAATTAGAAGCTCATATCCAGAAGTGGTTGGATTGGGTCATAATAGTAGAGATGCCAAGTCCATACCGTAACTCTATGCACTGCGTAAAGAGACCAAATGGTGGTGTTCGCCCTGTATTAGACTTAAGAGCTCTTAATGAGAAAGTAGAAGCGCCTCATATTCAGGTGGAACCTATTAATGACCTGTTGAACCGAGTTGCGGGAGCTTCTTACTTTTCTTCGTGTGATACTAAAGATGCTTATTATTCAGTGCCATTACATCCTGACTCTTATAAGTGTACTTCTTTTGTGTTTGAAGGTAGACAGCTCTCCTTTCGTGTTTTACCAATGGGACTGAAGTCTAGTTGTGCTATTTATCAAGACATAATGTATCAACTCTTTAGTTTGAACACTAGAAACTTTGTAATTATATATATTGATGATATATTGACCTTTTCAGAGAATTTAGATAATCATTTTGAACATTTAGAGCGAGTCTTCAGAACTCTCTTGAATGCGAATCTTTCATTGAATCTAAAGAAGTGTAAATTCCTAATGAAAGAGATTACATTTTTAGGTCATGTTGTTAGTGGAAAACATGTTAAGGTTGACCCAAAAATGAATGAAGCAATTCGTAACTTCCCCGTACCACGTACTAAGAAGCACTTAAGAAAATTCTTAGGTATAGCTGTGTGGAGAAAAAAGTTCATAAATAACTTTACTTCTATTGCTAATCCATTGTTTGATCTCACAAAGAAGGAAGCGAAATTTGTGATGACCGAGAAAGCTTTAGAATCTTTCTACATTCTCAGAAGGTTGTTAAGTTCACCTCCCGCACTTTGTCAACCTAACTTTGAATTACAGTTCCATCTATTTACAGATGCAAATTCCGAGAGTTTAGCCGGATATGTTGCTCAAATCCCTGATGATGAAGATGATGTGAAAGTAATAGCATATGCCAGTCGCCGGATTAAGCCACACGAATTGTCATTGTCAATGTATCAATTGGAACTACTTGCTGTTGTTTATTTATGTGAATATTTTGCTTGCTTTATTACAGGTAGACCTACCATAGTACATACAGATAACAAAGCCGTTACACATGCATTTACTGTTAAAAATTTAGATGTACGTACTACTAAGTTACTTCTTAGATTACAGCATTTTGATTTGAAATTCGTTCACATTGACGGAAAGCTCAACTTTGTAGCAGACACTTTGTCAAGGTATCCTCCAGAAGAAACTGGACAAACAAAGGAATTCAATGTGAATTTTGTATTTCAGGATAGTGAGTTGTTTTTGGACCATGAAATTTGGAAGATAGAACAGACTAAAGATCCATATTGTTTGTCATTAGCACGTAAAGTAAATTCAAACGAGAATTTGCAGGTATATAATGGTTTGATTTTCAGTAAATCTTCAAGCAGTAAACAAGTCCAGTGGCGTTTGGTAGTACCACAGTCTTTAGTGAATGAAATAGTGTCTAAAATTCACAATCGAGCTCATTTTGGACTAATAAAATGTTATTCCCTTGCTAGGCAAATATTTTATTGGAAAGGCATGAAAAAGGACTTTGCTAAGTTCATAAATGATTGTATTGTTTGCGCTCGTATTAAACCTTCATCTAAATTAATCACCAGGCAAACCATACATATAGAAGCAACGAAGCCACACGAAAAGCTCAGTATTGACCTAATTGGTAAGCTACCTAGGAGTGACAAATATTACTATGTACTGTCAGTTTCGGATGTATATAGTCGTTATGTATGTCTTTACCCTTTACGTACTGCTAATACTAATGAAATTTTAGGTGTATTGGAGAAAAGATACTTTTATCATTTTCCATACCCTTTACATGTCATCACTGATCAAGGAAGTCAATTTACCTCTAGGTTGTGGAAGGAGTTTTGCTCCAAGAAGGGTATCAAGCACATTTCTACTAGCAGTTACAATCCAAAGGCTAATCCAGTTGAACGGCAGCATAGATCAATAAATCAGCTTATTAGATGTTTTTGTAGTAAGGATCACACGAAATGGAGTACTAAGTTGCACGAAGTTCAAACTTTGTTAAATAATTCGCGATCTATCCCTACAGGATTCGCTCCAGCTGAGTTGTTCCTGAACTTCTCTGCCATTGATAATTTTAAGTCTAGGTATCCATGGCCTGAAGAACTTAAGATGTCGCCACAGGAAAAACATCTGATGGTAGAAGTGAATGTCACTAAAAATCAACGAAAGAATAAAATCAAGAAATCTCTAGCGGAATCTCAACTGCATGAACACGATTTGGTAATGGTAAAAACTCATTATCAAAGTTCTGCTTTGCATAAACGAATTGGTAAATACTCAGACTGTTACACTGGTCCGTATCTTGTCGAAAGAATATTCAGAAACAGTGCTCAATTAAGTACATTAGATGGTAAGCCAATAGGTACTCAAAACTTCTCTAATTTAAAGTTATTCAATTGTTCTAGGGAAAAGAAGGCAGAGCTATTAGAAAATTCAAGATAAAAAAAAACTTCCGCTGACTCTTCAGTTTTTTTTTTCGACCACACGGGAACTCTGTAGTAACCCTATTTTAGTTACTCCATGTATGTATATTTATTTACTTGTGACATTCATTTTAACTTTTAGTTGCAGGTAAATATGATGCAAAAATAACAGTAAGTTTATATACTTATATTAATCCTTAAATAAGGACATTTCAGCATTCTTTTTTGGTTCTAGTTATTTAGCTTTCGTTGTCTTCTTCTACTTGGTAATGGAGAATTGGCGCACTTTATTCTGTGCACTGATGGGAAGAAAATGAACACAAAAGGAAGTTGTTATTCAATTGCAATTTTTAATTTTGATTATCAAAGTTTCTTGTGAGTGATAATTATAGAATTGTTATATACAGTTTGTTTTTGAGCTGTAGTTATGGTGAAAGAATTGCGAAGTTGAAATTCTTGCGACATATTATAAAAATATTCCGTTGACATATTTCGTAACTTGGTCACGTGTGCATTATGTATCTTGGATAAAGGAAGAATATTATTACTCATTGAGAAAAGTAACATTTATAATTTGTACGAATTACTGTAGTACAAAGTATTGCTAGTACTGCATAAATTGAAGTAGTTTGATTCTCGAATGGGATCATTCCAGAACCAGTTTATACAAGCTGCAGTGTAAGTTCGATGAACAAAGAAGATTGTTGGTGAACAGTTTGATTTTGTGAGTTAATTCCTGAAGCTGAAAAGGTGGAATGACGTAAAGTAATACTGGTTATCTCCAAAATAACTTGACACATGGAATAATACAAATTTTCATCCCTTGAACAGAATTCGTAGTGGTATTATCTACAACTTGTTAATGGTGAATTCCGGCACAGATGAAGTATAGTGGAGCATGTTATGTATAAGAGGACTAAATGCAGATTATCTTCGTATCATACAGGTTTGCTAGTGCATGCTTAACTGTCAACTTTGAGATAGTGAAACAGTTACTACTTTTGGTATCTCCCATTCAATATATTAGTTAATAATGAAGCTATCTGTTGATTGGAATATCGAAGTCCTTTCTAATTAAACAAACAAAACATACGAAGTAAAGAGTGTCGTAGTGCTATAAAAGGGAACTTTTCCTAGCCAACTATTTGAATAGTTTAGTAATTACCTTTTGATTATATTCATTGGTCATATTTAGTCATGTTAGCGTATTCCTTTCTTTTCCTTCATAATTTCTGAATACTTATGTACAGGAACGATAATCTTTGCATGTATATGGTTATTTTAGTTTTATTATGTAAACGGGATGTTTCGGGAGTAGCTCAACAGAATTCTCGCTGCTCGTTTTAAGAATTTGAACTGTACAAAGCATTTACAATCTCTTTTAACTAGCAACATTTTATTTTGTCATTATTTTGTTTGGTGAAGTGATATAGTACTGGTAATTATTTCGTTGTTGATCTTAACAAGAAGGAAAGAAAGAAGATTAATATTATCAGTATTCAACATTTTGAGTTTGTAAATCTTGGTATTATTGTGAATGTGTGTATTTTTTTCTGAAAGCAAAGACAGTTACGACAGGTAAATATGAAAGCAGTTGTGAAAGAAAATCATATGTTGCATTTTGTGGACGACACTCGTAATTCTAGACTGAGAAGTATTTCATGTAACTCTGCGTAAACTCAAAGAACGTGAGTGAATATAGTAGTCTTCTAAAACATTAAACATAAATTTATGTATGTTCATATCTGTGTTTTGATATACAGTAATTACTTCAGACTAATAAACAGTTCAAATAAGAAATTTATTTCTATGATATCAAATATTTCTTACTGTACTCCGTTCAAGGAATTTCGTACTCGGCTAAACGAGCTTGTACTATTGTCTTCTGATTATCTGTAGATAACATAGATACGCATAGAGAGTAGGAGCTACAATCTCTCGCACTCTGTATGTCTGTGTTCGTTTGGTTTGACAGCCTCGTCGAAGCTTTTTCCTTTTTAGACTTCCGTCTTCGCTTTGTATGGCCGCCAGGTCCGCTGCGGTTAGCTTTATGGACTTGAATTACTGCACGTGGCGCATATATGCATGGCTGTTGTTTGGAACTATGTATTGCTTTACGTTGACATAGTATTCGAATTGGATGATTATTTGGCATTTATTATTATTATTGCTGGTTACTATCCTCACATTGAATTATATGAAAATAATTTTTCGTTGACTGGGATGAGTTTTGAACTTGCTACCTTTGTATTGCTAGTTCATCATTTTACCGATTAGACTAACACGACACTTGACAGATACAAGTTTCTATTTGGTACTAGCGAAAAAAGTGCGTGTAAAACCATCTAGCACTAGCTGTTACGTGTGAAAGCGTTTTCAGTACATACAGACCCCTCTATTGACGAAAGTTGGAACTTCGTGCTCAACTCTCTACTAATAAGTTTTTATTAATTGCAAGACGAAATAAATTATTTTAAAAGTTAAAATGATTGCAGAATATGATTAGGTATTACAATATAACCTCAAATGAGCATACTCGTTTTTTGCTGATCAGGTTTTTATTTGATTTTAAACAGAAAATTAAATTACGTATATTATATCGAGTACATTGATAACTTTAGTTTATGTATTTTTGCTGAATTTAGGTTTAGAAGAACACTCTATAGATGTTGATTATTACTTAATATATTTCCCACCTTTTAGTTAACTACTTGAGTATGTGGACTGTATAGGATTACATAAATTTAATATATTGATGACGACTCCCCCTCTCTTTGTTAAAATCGAAAAGAGTTTCTTTTAGGTACTACATAACGGTACCACGCTTATTTGTTTATTTATTCTAGAGACAGCATTTGTTGTGAACAGTTAAACTGAAATTTGTAAATTAATAACATGCTAACTGATTTTTATGGAGCGCAAAAAACTAAGGATACACTATTATTTGTATTGAAAATGCAGACATGGGCTAGTTTTGGCATAGCAGATAATTATTTCTAGATTTATTGACACTAGTTCTATTATTTAATTTGGTTTTGTGATGACATTACGTATTAATGAATAGTATTTGAGATTGGAGGTAGTAATATTTGTGGAGGGGAGAATATTTCGTTTTCTCCATAGGACATTTACTATTGTCATGCTTCATGTTTTAGAATAATTTATGACGGTGATGGTTGAATTATGCGTCCCACTATAAAATATTTGAGCAGCTGTTCATAGGACCATCTCGAAAATTCAACAGTGTTTTAAATAAATAAGATTTAGATGTATACCATTATCTACATTAGTGGGGACCCTTGGAGTGGAGTTGTGTTGATTTGAGTTTAGCCTCCTTTTTTAAAAACAAAGAGGTTATATGAGACATGGACCTATTAACGTAATATTCGGAACATATTAATTTCCATTGAGGTCAAAGATGTGTATTATATTTGTTTACCAATTGAGAAGCCTGAATATGAGTTATGGAAGGAATGATGTTGAATGATTTTGAGTTTTAACATCGGTGCTATATGAAACGGGTGTCTTACAGTTTAAGGGGAACCACGTGCTTCCACCGGGAAAGGAACTTGAGGGTTTCAAGGACAATTTTATTACCGAAAAATGGATTCAATACATTTTAATGATTGAACTATAATAACAATATTGAAAAACGGATTATAAACAGGTCGTATTAAAGAAAAAATATTGTTTTATTTAATGGATATTATATTAACTTTTCCTTACGATGAAAACTGTGTTTCAAGGCAAGAAGAAGCTAGACACCCATAAACTCCGTTGGTATTTTGCAAAAAGTGAAATTTCATAGTTTACGTGTCGTGAGGTGAACGTACTGAAGAGAAGCGACGCTAGGTTTGAATATTGGGTTTTTATTGGGCGAAATGTGCATATAGGCATGCTACAGCGTCACCTAGACCTCTTTTGCATTTTAGTTTTATGCTAGTTAACATCGTGGACGTTTAGTGAAGATTTACGAAGTATTGTTATTAAGTAGTGTTACTATTTGTGCAGTGTTTTGCGACTTCTCTGGTAAGTTAATTTGAATTTTATTTCATATTTAATATTTTGAAAATATCTTTAAAGCAATTTATTTGACTTATTGAAAATTACGCGTCTCGTCTCGTTTCGTCTCGAAGTAAATTTGAATGGAGAGGATTTGAATTTGAAAATGCGTTGGAAGCCAAATTTACATACGCGCACATTATTTTTTGGTTTTTATCTATAATTATGAACAGATAATTTATTATAGTTCATGTTAGGGTATTTGAACTTAGCTTGCTGGAGTACGTAAATATTATTGATACTTGACTATAAAATTTGTAATACGGCTAATAGACAGAATCGTTTTGTTACTATTCCATACAATTTGATAAGAGAATACAATTTTAAATCATTAGAAGAAGTTTTTCTTTTATAATTAACTGTTCAGAATTTGCTGTTTATCAGTCTGTAAAAAAAAAGTCAAATATGTTCCAATTTATATGTAAAAAAATATTCTATTTAAATTGTAATTTCTATAAATATTCTAGATATTACAAAAAAAATTTGTAACTTATCAAAAAAAAACAATATAAATGAATACGCTAACCAACGGCTGAGGAAAATATAAGATTTGCTGTCATCTGTCTTTTCTATATGTCTGATGAAGAGGACGTTAGGTCCTTGAAACTGTAACAAAAAGCGTATAGTTATTAATATAATTCATTTTAAAACTAATTTTCGATTGCTTTGGATTTCAGTGAGGATCGTAACTTATTGGTTAGGGATTTGGGAATTATATTTTTTGGCTTTTGGTATTTATTGCCATTTACCCCGTCACGTATGAGGATAACGTTCCCTGCCGATCTGAGGAAAGTGAAGAAAGAAAGGATTGGGGAAGCGACCTGGGATCTACAAGTTAGATACCACCCCGCATTTGCCTGGTGTGAAACCCAGGAAAACCACATTTACGATGGCTGGCCTGAAGAAGTTTTTTTAACATTTTTTTGACCGAGTGCCCCACCGGGAATTGAACATGTAGCTTATTGGTATTGCATATGTATTTTTAGGCGAAGACATCCGATTGATTTTAGTGACGACACAATTTTTACTCGGTTGGGCAATGTAAGCTTTTTATGAAATAGTGTTTAAAAATTTAACGTTCCTTTGATTATCAAGAGAAGAGGACTTATTAATTGATGTGTGTTACAAGAGGAATTGAACCTAGGATTTTTTAGTTAGAAAAAGATCCGTTTGAAGGATTTATGATGGGAATCAAGAAACGTTTTTAATTTTATTGTAGATTCATTTAATATAGACTATATATTGGCAAGGGCGTAAGGGCAAGGGCATGGAAAGCAAAGAAAAAATTTATGGAAGACACAATTAGAAAAAATCGCATTTTGTTTTGCTCCATATTTTAGTAGTAGTACTAAAAACAGTGGGATTCATAATTTAATCGGTGAAAAATTATCCAGAAGTGTATTCCCACCTTTTAAAAATTCATTACGAAAATTATAGGGTTCATTGACCATTTACGTTGCTTAGTTTCCATATGCTCACTTGAAAATAGCTTATGCCTATTACTATTAGTTTTCCTTGGAATAAACTATGCTATATTCTATGAAATTAATTGCTGGAGTAAAACATTAGTTTACACAAATATTATTATGATTGTAAAGAAAAATATTTACAAGTGCTGAGAACATTATTTTGATTGGAGTAGTGAGGACAGTTAGCATCAGCTGAGTTTGTGAACAACGCGTTCAGTGCCACCTATTAACCAAAATAAAAACTACGCGCAGAAAGCAGTTACAAGGACTTACTGCTCCGTAAAATTTTTTTTTTAACTCAGAGATACTTATGAAAATAATTTTTCCATATATAATTTACAATGTACATAGAATGTAGGGAAAAATATTTTTTAAAATATAACTTGGTAGCTAAATGATTTAGTTTAAATTAATACGTAAGAGGGTCTTTTGTTGTAATATTGAGGATATTTTCGACAGAGGTTGGAGATTATTATGGCTATACCACAATCAAAATTTGATAAATACTGTATATTTGCCAGTGCTATATAACAGATGAGCCCCATAACGATAGCAGGGATGGGTTCTTTAAAACAGATATTTCTGCAATAAGAATAAAATATTAGTCTTTTCGTGGAATTTATATGACGGTTATAATTTGTTTTGGAGTTTAACGTTCACCACCTAGGCTTTGTGAGACTCGGCTCTACAGGTTTTTAAGAAACAATTTGAATTTGGTTTTTCAGGAATAAATTTTTGTTGGTACCACTATATTTTCTGACACCCTTTCCTAGATTTAGCTTAGAAAATATCGATATTTTTCCCACTCCCTTCTTTTATGGATATTTGGAGTTTTGTTGAATTAAAACCATTTGTAGGGTAATTTGCTTTGGTAAACAAACATTAGCAGAAAGCCGTTTTATTTTGTACAATTGAACGCGAGTTAAGATTCCACATACTACATGTAGACAATTTTCTTTAGGTGTTAGGAGGGTGTGAATTTAGTTTTTAGAATATAATAAATACTACCCCATGAACTTGCTTTGTTGAATATTGTTTTTGCTCGCGAAAAACATTAAATATTTGGGCGAGAGATAGGATTTTAACCTTTTGTGACAAGTTTATCGGCCTAATTGTAACACTGTGGCAATATGAGCGTTGAGCTGTATTATTAAGGAACTCCTTACTAGGTAGTTAGAGAATTTGATCCTATAAATTATTGTTTCTTCGTATTTTACGTACTTAAACACTCTGTGACCATACTCAAAGCTCTTTCGTTAAAATGATATAAACTATATTTCCTAGGAATAAAAGAGATGGAATTGTTAAAAGATTGATGGAATGTGAATGTAGAAGGAAATGGGAGAAGTCCGGGAAAACTCATGACCATACGGAATTTCTTGTGTTTTTTAAATGTATGTTTTATAAGATAAATGCAGAATTTAGGAACTAAGACTTCAATTATTGGTTTATGCTGTTCAATACAAAAGCTACACCAGACTTGGACCTACGCTTTTTGGTACTAGCCAATGTTAGTTGTTACATAGTTAGGATCAGCTATATCGTTAGATGACATTGTTTATAGTGAATTTTACCAACAATTCGAACTGCACAAGACTAATGTGTTTAAGCCAGCATAATTTTATGTTGAGTAAGATTTGAACCTGAATCATTTCACACCAGAGGTATGAAATATATATTTAAAAATAACCGCGGGTACTGCGCGGTTGTTTGCGGTAATACGTCCGGGCCTAAATCGGGTTTTCAACTTGAACACTTTAAGGCAAACACGCGTACCTTAACCAGACATGCTTTCTACAGTAGAAGCGCAAAGAATAGGAGTTATTGTACGAGTTTTAACGCCACGGTTCCCCACTACCGCCAGGAGCCGATTTACGGCCCCGGATTTGAACACCAAAAACGATATGTTAGATGCTTTTGTATTACTCACAATAATAATACTCGTTGTTAAAAATAAGTGTCAACCGGTAAAACTGAACTTGAATGTGAAAGATGCGCTGAATAGATGGTTCTGCCGAGGCGCCGAATTTGGGGGCTTTGGGAGCGTTTGTTTTCTTAGGAAACTTGTTTCGAAAATACTAAATATTTACGGATCGCATTGATACAAGCTCTGCTTTTGTGTTATTTATTTATTTATTTTAAATTGGATCATTTGCTTTGCAAATTAAGAACACTCTGTGTAATTATACTAATAGCTCGAAGTAAAAAAACGCCCGAAAAATAGTAAAGTTGTGATCTTATGAGAAATGTTCGAGAGGAAAAAAATATATTTAGGCATTACAGTTTACTTCTAACTTACATGTTGGAAGGGGGAGACACATTTTATAACTAATTGAAACTGGATGTAAAGGCAGCCAATTTAGACTCCTTCTCTTCTATCATTTTAATGCATTGTAAAAAAATTACTCGGAACGTTCCATGTTTAACACTGATGCTAAAATTATTTGTTGTTTGAAAGAAAATAGTGAAAATTAATGCCATAGAACAATTAAATATAAGTCGATGCAGCTACTATCATATTGAAAGCATGAATATAAGTTGACGTGTATTAGCATACTGAAAGCATAAGCAAGTTGGGTAGTTATGAGAAAAAAATTTACTGTTAGAATTGCTTAGATACGATACGATAATTAAGTTGTAGAAACACATGGCGCACATTTGACTCAGCAGGCTTGCGTTTCTGATTCCATTAGCTTCCACCAGTATAACATGGTGTAGTGAGTAACGCGCGTGACTCCTGCACTAACGGTCCAGGAATCGAACCTGGGCCAAGCTGTGATAGATTTTTTACTATTTTGTAACGTGAAGCAAATTCATTTTTTGTAACGTATATATTATTAATTGCTCCGTGGAAGTTTATTGGTAAATAATTGCAAAAAATTGAAAATTACTTGATAAAGTTAGGACTTTGTAAAAAAATAATTTTTCATGGAAGACACGTGAAAACTTATGATATTATTGCATACAGATGAAGCGTATCTTTATGTGTAGTGCTCGCTAAAGTAAATCGCAGGGGCGTCCCAACGCAAGAAAGAGTGTGGAAATATAAAAATTGAATTGGGAATGGAACATGTGAGAACGGGATATTGATTTATGGATTTGGAAGACATAGTGGAAGGAGTGGGACTTGTTTTAGGAGAATTGCAGTGCACTATGGTTGAGAGAGTGCACCTATGTCGAATGTTAAATTTGTGGATTATATTGTAGAAGTTAGTACATTTGGGAGGTCTCTCATACTCAAATAGAGCAACTTTGTTACGAACTTCTTAATATTTGGTTTCAATGATGAAAAGTCTGCTTACGTATTCTCAACAACTCTCAACAGAAAAATTCATTTCATTAAAAAACTCAGCTTACCTATTTTTCGTGTTATTTATTTTAAATTAGATCATTTCCTTTTGCAAATTCAGAACACTGTGTGAGTGTACTATAAAGCTCATTGTTCAATAGTTGTTCTAAGCTGAGATTTGATAAAAAATTATTACGATATTACTAAGTAGCTTGATGTAAACTTAAAAACACAATACATTAAAGTTTAATCATAATAAAGTTTGAAGAAATTTGTAAGGAAATGGTAAATATATTTGTTAGAACTAAAATTGTTCCTTATGTATACTAATAAATATTTTTTATTGTTTCAGTGTTGACAGCAACATACAAGTGTTGTGTTTGCGAAAGGAAAAACTGTTACACCGTGAACTGTTAGACCTATTTTCAGCTAACAAGCAGAGGTGTGTTCATTTACTTTATATTTGTATTTGACAAATTTGAAAGTTAGTACTGAAAGTTTTGTTTCAAAGATTATAAAATTATATAAATAAATTTTAAACTAAACGAATAATTTATTGTGAATGAAACAAATATTAAATATCAAATAACCTTTTAACTTAGTGAAACCGTAATATAAAGAAATCTATTTCAATAATTACTTTCATATACTGACACAAAGCTACAAACAATTTTGAGTTTAATATAGTGAAAGGAATACACAGAGAATTTCATTTCAAAAATATAGGTGGACATTGCATGTCTTAAATGCAAATTACACTAACTTAATTAATGAACACTTCAAAAATTACACTTTAACATGAAAGTAATTAAAACAATACATGTAAAATTATATTTTCACTTTGCAAGTAGTATTTTAAATTTTAATTACATTCAGCATTAATATTTTTATTTTATTTTGCGTTTAATGTTGATCATATAAATAATTTCACTTTAACATTTTGGTTAAAGCAAAGTAGAAGAAAGACACTACCTTTTTTGCAGTTTTAATTTACACTTTTTTGCATTCCAAGAATTTAATGTAGTTAAATAAACATTTGAAGAACAACACTAACGTTTTTAACTTTACAGTTAGAATTATGAATGACTGTTAAAGTAGAAAAATAAAATTAACAAATACTTCCTGAACCAAGACTTTCATTAGTAGTTAATAACATTTTTAGTAAAAATAATTTATGCAATAACAATTACAAAAGTATACTTCCAATAAAACAGAATTTAAAAAATGTATAATAAAAAGTATATTAATTTATTATCATGAAAATATTTAATAAGTATATTACTTTTGTTTGGTGATACATTTCATTGATATACTATTTTACAATATACTATTTAACTATGTTTCTATTTCTTTAGTTCTTTTCGTTTGCTACGTAAACTGAACAATCTTCAATTGTGAACTGATAAATAACTATTTTGAAGTAACTTATGCTTTCTCTAGCAGTGCGTATTTTAAATCTGCCATTTTATCTTTTTAAAGTATTTATGCTTTTTCCTAACCAAACTTTACATAATTTCTATTATTTGGTTTAATTAAGTTATCTTCATCTCTGCTATTTTCCACACTATTGTTATTCAATAAATTTCTTTGTTGCGCTATGCTCTTTTGCTAATTGCTATTTTTTCTTTAACTATCATTTGTAACTAATAACCTTTTCATTTTAACCGTATGTTATTTCTCCTCTATATTTTTGTTTCATAAAACTTCAATAATTAAATAGTTATAATTTGCTATTTTCTACATTAATCCTTTAAATAAATTTTTGATACTGCAGTGCTTTTTGTGCTAAACATTTTCTTGAATGTTTGTTATGTTTGTTTGTTTTGTTTTTAATACTTTTGTTGCTGTTTATTCAATTTTATTAGTTACATTTTGTTGTGTTCCGAACTTTATTTCGGGAAATTAGTATACGAGTACTATAATTTACTTTGAGTTATACGTCATAATATTTACTGTCATCTTGTTATAAAAATATTATTATCATATAATTTTCAAAAGCATTTGGGTTCGAGGTATCAAAGACTTAATGTGTATCAATACGAGATTTTAAAGCCAAAGTGCATCTGGTTACGAGATTTTTCTTTATTGCGTCTGAGTACATTACATTTTCCGGATATATACATTAAACGGAGCAAGCTGCGCATTCACTATAGAAGAAGCAGCAATAGAATAAAGACGTTCCTGATTGTACTCTCCGTGTTATCATCTCGAAAACGGGACATTGTCATTTAGTTATCGGGAAGTACTGGCGGATTTGCCAATAAACTTAGTAATACATATTCGGGAAATAGTTAATCATAAAAGTATAGTCACGAGAATTTTAAAAAATATCAGTAAACTTAACTTCGCAAAACTTCGATAAAATTCGGGAAACTTCGGATAAAATTTGCGCTTCTTTACGTGTATATATGAAGTTTGGAATTCTTACAAGTTCATTCTAGAGGAAGCAGTTCTACCGTGCGGACGTGTTTAAGTGAGTTCCGTGTTCTTTGGATATGAGAATAGACGTAAACCGTTTGGGTACGAAATTATAATTAAGGATAAGTATAAATAGAGTCAATAGGTTGGGCAGGAATCATTTTGTCATAATTACTCGAGGAGACGACATCATAAAAACAGCGCTCCATTGATTCTAGGTTAGAGGATTCTTGGAAACATATATAGGCAACTCCAAAATTGTACAGCGCTTAGTCTATAGAAAAAAGTAGACGCCTGTGGTCGTGTCTAAGTGCACTCTTGGAAAATTCACATTGGAATCTTCAACGCGATCTAAGGAACAGTATTTAAAAATCTATAAACTCTATACTTCGGAAACAATTCAGTTTGCTTTTGTATTTTAAGATGTAAACATCGTCTTTTAGGAAGCTCAAAAATTTAGTGTTGAAAGCATTTACCACAATTTCAGTTTACACAAAAAATTAAATTAAAATATTCGTGCGTACAATGTTTATACCAATTGAAATTGCTGTAATTTATTAAATAGTATATTTCATAATGAGGTAAAAGAACTAATTAATTGTTTGCTTAAAGTATATTCAACGATGGCACCTGTTCAACTGAGTGAAGGCACCAACACGATTAATGTTATGTTGGAAATGTCGGAAAAGCGGGGATACGAGTTTCCTTCTCCTGGGAGGTGGTGACGCAGTGTCATGCGTTTGGGGTGCGAGTAACTAACGATAGTTATGTTAAGTTACTACGTGCATTATTGGCGCTGGTCATGACGCGATTGTATTTTTTGACAAGTTGCAATTCCGCAAAGAATATTGTCGATGTGTATCTAGTGGGCTTCTTGTGTCAGGATAACATGCGGGAATTGGCGGATGAAAAATTTAGAGAGCTGGTATCTGCAGGAAAGTCTACGGGCTTAACTGTAGATGACTCTGTCGAGTTCATGGGTGAGCCTGTAAATTTGCCAGGCCCTAGTTCGGAACCAGAGAATGTAATGTATGGTGCTGAAATGGATGATTATTTTCGTATCATCAGTAGTAAAACCAAACATTATTCATGCTTTGGCTTGCGTGGAAAGGGAATTACAATAAAACGCTTGCGCAACATTGGAATCGAAGACCCGGTTGTTTATCTGCAAAAACTCTGAGTATGTAAAAGAGCATGCGTTAAATGGCATTGACGATAACATGTATGTTGTTATGGTTATCGAGATCTCTGCCTCGACGATAAACAAGCCAATACAAATGACATGGCGTCCAAAGAAGGAATTGAACCCAGAGAACTTCTTCAGAGCAGTAGAGAACGTGCTTAATAGTAACGAGCACTTCCTTTTCGGGAATTCAGTGATCTTTCGGGTACATACTGTAAAGCCTCGCAAGGGAAGAGGACACTAGTAAGTACGTTGATCTCACTACTCATCGTGAGCAAAGTACCATCCCGCTGAACAAGGATGTATACTGTCTTCCCAAGAGCATCATCCTTGGGATGGCAAGGGTCGAGCACAAATATAAGCAACTATATCGGTTAAAAATCACCTAGAACGACTACTTGAATATGCGGTAAAAATAACCGCTGACGCGGATGTAGGTATACAAGAGCAGTGCGGGTGCACTATTGATGATGTGAAAAAATTCAGCAATACCTGACACCAAAGTACCAAATTGTATATGAAAGAAACATCATGAACCGGGAGTACCATGTAATATATCGTGGAATAAAAGCAGAAAAACAAATCCACGTCCTCTACGACAACGGTCATTACGAATTAATTGCGTGTATTACCTCTGTGTTGGGTAAACGTGGATTCTGTAAGCAATGTTTACAGGGATATAATCATGCACAATACCATAAATGTGCTGGTAAGTGCAGTGCATGTGAGATATACCATGAGGTATGTGCTGATGATATTAAGCGGGAGTGTACATATTGTCATACATTGTTTCCTTCGGCTGAATGCTGTACGAATCATAAGCGTGTGATCGGACGTGGCAAGAGTTTATGTGAAACAAAGTAGTTTTGTCCCGAATGTGTTAAATGTACAATTTACGTCGTAGAAAATTTGAGCATCAATGTGGTAAGCGTTTGTGTAAGTCTTGTGATAAGCACGTTGACGCTGACATTATTTGTTATGTTCAGATGTCCAGTCATTCACATATTGATAGATTCCTATATATCGTTTTTGATGTGGAAACGATATTACTTCGTAATAATGAATGAGGAACAATAACACTGCGTTAACTATGTGGTTTACAGGAATATATGTCATGCTTTCAAGGGCATAGAGCTGGATGATCCATGCTTTGAAATGAACAGGAAAAACGTGAGTTTGACTTTTCAACGACCAATGACTTCATTAATTTCGTATGACTTTTCAACGATCGATGACTTCATTAATTTCGTATTAATTCCTCGTCCAAACTTTCAAAAAATCATTATGCTTTCCCGCAATAGTTCTAATTACGATGTCCAGCTCAGTTGTTGGAATTTAATAGCGAAACATTACCTATCTCCCACACTTATTATCCAGGGTTAAAAGATTATTGAAATGCGGCTTGGTAATAAGATTATTTTCCGGGACACTTTATACGGATATTAAGCGTTATACGGGCACCTTTATATGGGTATTATTCTGTCACAATTACTCAAAACTTTAGGCTTGGGCAGAAATTTACGAAAGGGATATTTCCCACATTTGTTCAATACAAACGAAATCAAAATTATGTAGGTAAGATTCCGGATCTTAAGTTTTTTGATCCTGACTGTGAGTTCTTCCGATCGACAGCAATAAATCACCTAGCAGCAAGAACGTGCTTTGAGTGGTGAGCAATATGATCTGCACATAGAGATGGTAATGTAGTGCCGCAACAACGTTAAAATCGTCGCTGAAGCGGTCATCAAGTTTCCAAACTTGATCGAGGAAAAGAACTCACGGAATCCAATGTTTTACTTCTTCGTCCACTATTGCAAGTTTGGCTATACTAACACATCGGTCTACATACTTACCTCAAGAGACGATTCCAGTTATTCTTCCTCTCGGGTTCGATCACCGTGACCGGCAGAGCTTAAAAGCAATGTATTGGTTATGGTATTTGGAACGTACCGAAGGAAAAAGAATCCAACGTTCTGGGAATGGACTAGAACTATCTTTTGATAAATATAAGGTCGATGGGTTTGATAACCTGACAAAAACTGCATACTAATTTAATGGGTGTTACTTTCCTGGCTGTCCGAAATGTTATACAACGCTTCGGGTTCAACCGACTGACAGTTCCTCTAGTCATGCTACATCAATGCAGGAACGGTATGAAAATACGGTCACAAAAACCACATTCCTAAAGAAATTAAATCTCAATGTTGTTGAGATGTGGGAAGGTGAATGGGACAAGAAAATATATATTGCAGATTATTATGCTCAGGAAGACATACAGTTAGATGAGGAAAATATTGGAACGAACCCTGGCTTGAGGTACATAGCCAAGCTATTCCACAATTCGCTCTACGGCAAATGGGGGCAACGAACGTTTTTATCACAATCGGTGGTTGTTGACACGCCGGAAAAGCTTTGCGGCTACTTTTGGGCACCGCAATACGAGGTAAACAATGTACTAGTCATTGGGGACAAGCATGCGGTGATCACATATAAAAACGTTGAAAACGAAAATAAACCGTTAAAGTTTTCAAACGTTGTACTTGCTGCGTTCATTACATCGTAGACACGGCTAAAGCTTTATGATCTGTTAACAACTGTAGAACCAAAAGACGTGCTTTATTGAGACACCGACAGTATTATGTATGTACAGAGACGCAATGAAGAACCTAAGCTCGCGTTTGGTTCCTACCTGGGAGAGCTAAAAGACGAAGTTCCGGAAGGGTGGGAAATTAGCGCGTTTATAGGATTGGGGCCAAAAAATTATAGCTATCGGATGAAAAAATTGGGATGGGTGGATTATGTATACAAAAATCAGGGGAATCAGTTTAGAATAACGCGTGTTACAGGAAATAAATTTTGACCATTTTTACGATTTAGTCCGCGAAAAAATTGTGAAAAAAGTGTTAAACATCCCAGGGAGGATTGCTCGTAAGAGAGGGTTTATCAGTGTCCAGACCTGAGACAAAGACAGACCTTAAAGGTAGGTCACAAAAGACGACGACTTAACGATGATAGTGAGACGGACTATAGGACATTACCTTTATGGTTATTGCGGGTAAAGTTTGAGACGTGTACATGGTTCGTAAAGAACGTACCAGTGAGTGTGCGAATGCGTTGTAAATATGTAAATAATACTCAATGAAAATACAGCTTTAAAGAAGTTACAAAAAAATGTAAATATTTCATTGAGTGAGTGGGGAAGAAAACATTATGATAATCCTACACCTTGACTTTAAACATGCTAACAGCTGTATTTATTCCCGGTTAAGTTACATTAACAACTTCTCCCAAAGTTTGCATCGCCTACCAAATCACCAATAAGTACGCAGTAAAAATCATTCGCACCCTTAAATGTCAGCCTCATTTTGTAAATAGCATATTATATAATGTAAATAGATTTTTCATATATTGTAAATAGTTTTCTTTCATATATTGTAAATATTAATTGTATATAGCATAATTAAATCTTAAATTATTTTTTGTTGCAAATCAAGTACAAACTTATGTGATTACCTATAGAACATCGTATATATATATATGCATATATATATATATATATATATATATATATATATTCAAACACTTTTTTATTTTATTATATATTTAAATATTTTATATATACATATTTTAAATTACATTCCTGTATTTTATTTCCACATCCCGTACAATTATCAGAAAGAGTAATCATTAAAAGGTACATTATACTTAAACGTATAACTATTCTATATAAGTTAAAGGAAGAATATGCATACTTCTTGTCCGCAAAATAGAGTATCAGTTAAGAGTATGCAATTAATAAATGCATGATTTTTGCCTATTTTTTAAATTGTTAAAAACTAACTGATGTTCTAAAAGGACATATAGATTTAGTTATCAAATCTAACTTTCTCCACGTCGGTTGAAATCAAACGAAGAAAAAAGAAGTAAAAACAAGCGACTGAGGAAAACGGAACCTGTTTCGGCAACAACAACAACAAAGGTAAGTAAACTTTTATTTCTCTTCTTACGTGGGCTAAAGTATAAAAGAGCAGGCGATGGCATTAGCGCTCGGCGCAGCGGGCGGGCGGGCGGTTATACGCAGTGAGCGGTATCTATAAAGAAAAAGCCCCGACGGTAGCCAGACAGTAATGGCGCCAGCGGTAAAATCTTACACGCGCCATAAGGTAAATAAATAACAAACAGTGCTTCCTAATGCTTAATAAAAATCAACATAGGTTTCTAATGCGTAATAAAAAATGAACAGGGCTTTCTGAGAAGGAATAAAAACATGTCTTGGTTTCTAAAGGCTGATAAAAAATAACAGGGCTTTCTAATGCATAATAAAAATAAACAGGGCTTTCTTAGCGATAATAAAAAACAAATCCACGCTTCTAAGGAATAATAAAAAATGAATCGTGTTTTTTAATGAAATTTCAAGAAAATTGTTCATAAAACAGGTAACTATCGGTCCACAAGCAAGTAAAAAGGTACCTCTAAAAATATAAAATGTATTGTAATCCCCATATACCTCTATAACTATTCCAAATGATAGAAAGGGTTGGTCCAAATTATGACACAATACTACTCAGCAGCAATATGCTTCTTGCTCTCCAAATACTAAGTAATTTGTGAACGTTGGTCAGAGGCGACAGATTTAACACAAGGTTGGCAAAATAGCACTTTGCCATCAGTGGAAAAGACATCCTTATATTCGTCACAGAACTTCTGCAAACGAGATGAAATACTTGCCTTTATTTTAGGCAATTTAAAATACGAGAAAACACACACACTGTGGTGAAGAACCACTCAGAACACAATAAGCGAAAAGACACGTCGTGGATTCAAAACCCTGCAATGTTGTAACTGGCTTGTTGCTGGCTAGAATTTCCTACAACAGGACCTTACGCGAATATTAAAGTAAGGCACCAGAAGTCTGCAAGTCAAAGTGATCAAAGACAAAACAAACCTGACACACACGATATGGAAGTGGCGTGGGAGGAGAAGCATTTTTCTTTTGAAGATTTCGATGTAGCAGATGTCAATGGCGATTTTGTATTTTTAAAACGAAAATCCTTAAAATATGTATCTACATACGGAAAACTGGAAAATGTGTTTTTATGTAACGCATAAAATAAAAGTTGCTGTAGCGGCATAAAAGGATATGATCAGCACTTTGGAAAAAGAAAGGCTCTCTATCTCACTACAAAAAAGAACATATATTTACCTAAAAATCCGTTAACTTGTTATGAGGTATATTTTGCTTACTACCGCAATAAAACATTTCACTAGTTTTTTTCTGAATGTTTTTACTGCGACAATGATATTTTAGGCATACGTGCACGGTCTCTGTTGGGGAGTTCCCGTGTACACGACGAACTGTTTTATCTTTACGGATTAATTCGATGTTATTGCACCATTACCAAGAGACTTTTTAATATTACATATTGTGAACTAATGCTTGATATCAATGGAAGAGAAAATCTCGTGCTCATATTAATTGGAAAAGACAGAGTTAGTGAACAATTTTTGTTTGCAAATTTTGAAAATGTTTTGCTATAATAGTTTATGTATATTGTGTACTGAATATAATATTAGTGCAAATTGCGTATTCAAACAATAAATACTTATGCTATAATCTGTTGATGGCGAACCCTAAGTACATTCGTGCTTATGCACTGCAGTATTTATGCAGCCAGAAAAGTCTTATTGAATTATTTGAATTGTTGTAAAAGAACATAGTGAAATCTCAAGTACACACTTTATACATGAAACTATTGTTGGACAAATTATTCCGTTTTTGTTGCAACATACGTATGAAATTTCACCTAATGTGAACTAGCACATCGCTGATAGTATTTAAGTTTTCAGATAAAGAATGTACCATTCGTGAATTTTGTTTAAGAGCCTGCCTTACTAAAAATAATACAAAATTTACCATTTTTCTTTTGCATGTTTATTCATCAGTGAAAGGAGATAATGAAATGCAAGTCACAACAATCATAGATAATGCTACTCTACAACAGAAAATATGAATCTGAAGAATGTTCAGTGTTGCCATCCACAGAAATTACAGTGTTGCCAGAAAAACAATTTCCCTAAAATCTAAGTTATGGCAGCGAGTAGAGGAACAAACTCAACTGCATTTGGTTACGTATCATATTGTTTTGGTTTCCTGTGAACTACTTTTTAAATAATAGTTGTATTTAGTTTGTAATAAACTAAATTGTTTTAACATGCAGTTATTAAAACGAAATAATAATGTTATTTAAAAAGTAGTTCACAAGAAACCAAAACAACATGATACGTAACCAAATGCAGTTGAGTTTGTTCCTCTACTCGCTGCCATAACTTAGATTTTAGGGAAATTGTTTTTCTGGCAACACTGTAATTTCTATGGATGGCAACACTGAACATTCTTCAGATTCATATTTTCTGTTGTAGAGTAGCATTATCTATGATTGTTGTGACTTGCATTTCATTATCTCCTTTCACTGATGAATAATCAAGCAAAAGAAAAATGGTAAATTTCGTATTATTTTTAGTAAGGCAGGCTCTTAAGTGCATGCGATGATATAGTAAATCACAACTGTTTAATAAAATCACCAAGAGAATATAATTTACTATCATTAGGATGTTCAAAACAAATTGATTGGTTAACAATAAGTTTACATGGACTAACTTGGAATAATAAATGCAGTTATACTGTATCACACACTGCGATTATTTAGTTAACCATATTAGTCACGTGATTCTTACCGTATCTGGGTACGAGTTTTCAAAGATTAAGTGCGTCTGGATACGAGATTACATTCTCAAAAGCATAAATTACGTGCCGTGAGCCGGTGCGCTCAGTATAGAAGAGTCAAGGATAGAGTGAAGACGTTCCTGGTTACGCTTGTATAGAAGATATTTGCATTGCGAAATTATTTTCAAGACATCGGTTTGGTGAACGGGACTTTGTAAACTACATTTATCAGAAAGTACTGGAGTATTTACTGATAAACTTTTTAAGTATATCTTTGGTAAACAGCATAGTTACTGAACTGTCATTTCGCAAAGCACAAGAGGAATTATTTATAAGTTCATCTTCGGGAAACTTCGGCAATCTTCGTGAAACTTCGTGTAAAAATTCTTGGAATTAAATAGAATTCTGGGACCTAACATATAAAAGACGAGCAACACAGCGCGGCGTTCATTATAGAAGAAGCATTGCTAGTGTGCGGAAGTGTCTAAGTGTGCACTGCAATTATCATAAGTGTTACGGGAATTCGCAGTTTGTGCTTGGCAGAAACCAGCTGAGCAATTCCCGATAAACTATATACTGTATCTTCGCCAAAATTTTTATCTCGAAGTTATAAATATCGTATTAAAATAACATTAGTGTTGGACGTTCGAAGAAGTAGCATCGAAGAATAGTGCGAAGAAATCAATAAATGAAGTGTTACTTGAAAACTTAGTTCATTTTATACTTGTACTTTGTGGTGTAAAAATCGTCTTCAGAAACTTCCGAATTGAGAGTTGGCAAAAGTTAATTAAGTGGAATTTATGTTAATGTATAATATATATATATATATATATATATATATATATATATATATATATATATATATATATATATATATATATATATATATATTATATATATATTATATTATACACATTACATATATTATACTTATATATATATTATATTATATATATAAGTATACACGAGTTTACAGTTTTCTAATTAGCAATAAATTATTTGAGGAATTCCGTATAAATTTAAACTTAGTTAGTGGTGAACGTATCACAAAAACTGGTTTAGTAGCATAATTTGAAGAAAAAGTACATTAAATAATTTACAAAAATAATACGATTCTGGCATAATTTTGTAATGGCTCATATGCAATTATTTAAGGAGGCTGAAGACCTCGTAGATATGATTTATCGATTTGGGTAGGCTGTCCCGGAAGTGGTGTATTAACCATGGAAAAGATTAATAGAGACTTGCCATTCCAAGGGTGTACGTGTACGCAATGAAACGTATAACGTTGTATCACCGATTACTTGCAGAATTAAAAGATCATTTTGAGGGTAGGCAGGATGTTATTTTGGTGAGGTTCGAAACTGCTGCCGACGTTTCCGATTTTTATCGAGCAGGACTTTTCGTGAGGGTGAGATAAAAGCAATAGCTTGCGAAAAGTTCTAGCAGTTGGTATTAGCAGCAGGTAAGACTGAGGCCTCTGCTAAACTATTATATGATCCTGTCAACTTGGCTGAGCCAAGTACTACTAGGGCTGATGCTCCAGGACCATCTCAGGATCAGATGTTAATAAGTGCAATGCATGATACGGGTGAGCTAGAATTTAAAATAGTAAGAAGTAGATCCCGTAATTATGCCTATTTTGGAGTAAACGGGAAGGAAATAATTATTAAGTGTATGGCTACCATAGATGGACATTTTCCACTGGACTCACTCGGGCTCGCACTCACCTATCTCAACTGTACTCGCGCTCTCGCTCACTTCTCTCAACTGAGCTCGCACTCACTCGGGCTCGCGCTCATCTCTCTCGATTGGGCTCGCACTCAGTCGGGCTCGCGCTCACCTGTCTCAACTGGGCTCGCGATCGCTAGCGCTCGCGATCACTTCTCTCAACTGAGCTCGCACTCGCACTCACTAATCTTATCTGGGCTCGCATTCACTCGCGCTCGCGATCACTTGTCTCAACTGAGCTCGCACTCACTCAGGCTCGCGCTCACATGTCTAAACTGGACTCGCACTCGTGATCACTTCTCTTAACTGGGCTCGCGCTTACTCGGGCTCATGCTCCCTTATCTCGACTGGACTCGCGCTTACTCGGGCTCACGCTCCCTTCTCTTGACTGGGCTCGGGCTCATTTCTCTCAATTGGGATCCCGCTCATTCGTGCTCGGGCTCAGTTTTCTCAATTAGGTTCGCGCTCACTTGCACTCGGGCTCACTTCTCGCAGTTGGACTAGCGCTGACTTATTTCACTGGGGCTAGGGCTTACTCCGGCTCGTGCTCAATTATTGAGCCCAAGCCCGGTTGAGCGTGATTTCCGAGCACGCGAGCGTCGGGTTCTGAAATTTGAACATTTATGAAATGGGCTGATTAATGGCATACACTCCGCTCCAATTTCCACCCCTGATACAGGAGTCTAGGATGTTTCGGTGGACGGACGTTACGGTGTAAGGACGCTTGGCTGTAAAAAACGTTTCGGTGTATAAAATATTTGAGAGCATTAATCATATGCTTGTAATGAACAGTCATGAAGTGTCATAGTGTAGCTACTCTGCAATAGTTCAAACTGATTAATATTGTTATTGAAACAATTACAGGATGATAATACAACGCCTATACATTCGTAACAATAATTTCGATTCAAAGGTGGGGGCCGCGGTGGCTCAGTGGTAAAGCGTTCACCTCTGGTGCTAGGGGTCTCAGGTTCAAACCCTTCTCCCGTCAAGTGAACTTTGTGGTGGACAAACACCGTGTGCATGGGTTTTCTCGGGGTTCTCCCGTTTCCTCCCACTTTCTTCATTCCACCATTTCATTCATTACTCATCATCACCGTCTCCTTTAGCCTAACCAGCATAACCGTGGGACGTAAAACTCAAAAAATTAATTTCATTTCATTTGATCCCAGCTCGCGCCGTGTGTACTTTGTGGTGGACAAACACCGTGGTCGTGGATTTTATCGGGGTTCTCCCGTTTCCTCCCGCTTTCTTCATTCCACCATTTTATTCATTTCTCATCATCACCGTCTTCTTTAGCCTAACCGGCATAACCCTGGACGTAAAACTTAAAGATTTCATTTCATTTTTTCGATTCAGACAATCTTGGGAAGTAGCGTAACGCAAGTAACACGTTACTTGTAACGCGTTACTTTTTAAGTAACGTTTCCTAGTAACGCGTTACATTTTTTCCAAAGTAACTGTATCGGTAACGCGTTACAAATTTTTAAGTAACGTACCTAGTTAGCGTTACTTTTTCGCGTTACATTTCGGATGAGTAACTACAATATATGTATATTTTTTTTTTTGGAAACAGATGTTTCTTTCCTGTCAGTGACTTTCTCAGAATGGAACAATGGAGCATGAACGATGTCAGTGACCGACGATTCGTGCACTGTTCGCCTTTTCCCGTTTCGCCTTATGACCTCTAGCAATGAAATTAGCATGTAAAACCTATTATCACTTTTCATCTTAATGCAAGGCGGAATGGGAAATCTCGATGTGCATTTTCCCGTTTCGCCTTACGAACTTTACGTTGGTAGGCTTGCAAATACATTCATAGATACAATTTGATTTGTTTATTTACGTAATAAAATATAGTGCCACTTGCTGCTTTTGGAAGATGAGGACAGCCTCAGGGAAATCACGTGTACTGATTGCAAGTACCTGGAAGATTTTGTCTTAGATTTTGACAGCTCCAAATCAATACATTCAGTGAGTGAACTACGAGTGCAATGGTACTGGTAATCTATTTTACTTTGAATGGTGTTGTTTTTATAAATATGGAGAACGAAAATATTTTATCGTTCGAACATTTGAAAGAATACTTTTTCTTAAAAGCTGAAGATGATGGTGAACAGCAGCGGCGTATTTAAGGGTGGGGTTTCCGGGCTTAAGCCCCCTCCCCGAAATCTTACTATAGTAAAGTATATAAAATATCTTGCAGAATTTTCACATTTTCAGGCAAAGCCCCACCGAAACAAAATCGTAAGTACGCCACTGCTGAACAGAATTTAAAAGTAAAGTGGTGCCCCGGCGGGAAATATTTATCAACAATTAGGGTGTCATAATAAACGACACTCAGTAAGGGTTTAATATGAATAAACGGTGTTCTGACGAACAGGCCTACTTTATTGATGTAATGTTGATGGTATGTAATATTAGGGTTCTTTTAGATCAGTTTGCATATCCTAAAGTCCCGTTGATTATAGAGTTTGGAACAACTAGCTTTAAAAAGATGTATCGATTTTAAGAGTTACAGTATTGGCAATTTTCATTCACCCCCAGTTCATGTGTTCTCATTTCGTCGGTTGTAGTGTAATGTTTCTATATATTCTGTATTTTTAATTTTACATAGCAACATTGTTATTATTATATAATTAGTTTAGCAGAATAATAATAAGCAACCATTTTTTATAACACATAGGGATGGGCACGAGTCAAGCTAAAACTCGACTCGAATCCAAGTCGAGTTTCGAGTCGAGTCAAAAGTAATATTCTGGAGTCGAGTTTCGAACCGATTCACTGTTTTTGGCGTCGAGTTTCGAGTCAAGTCGAGTTTGATAAGTGGCTCGCTCCTTTTAGCTCGTTTTGAAATCATGGGTTGATTACACTGGAAAGCGAAAGCCATGAGAAATGTAAGCTAAGCAGTAATACGGAATACTTTTAGTGTTGCTCACGAGAGGGGACACTGTTCGCATCTCGGCTCGTCTCGATAGCGAGACTACAAGAGATTTTTTATAACAAGCTTAGCTCGGCTCGGCTTAACTAAGCCGATGGCTCTAGCCGGCTCGCTTGGGGTGAACCATCAGCTCGAGCTGGCTTGGTTGGGATAAGCCATCTGCTCGGTTCGACTCAACTGAGCGAAGGGCTCTAGCCGACTCGGTTGGGTGAGTTGTTGGCTCAGCTCACTTCTCGGTTTGAGTCGATAGTGAATGAGCTGTGAGCCGATCTGCTCGAGTCGTTGACAATTCTAAACCCGGGCCGAGCAGTTTTGAAGATATTTGGCCAGTGCCCTATAACTTTTAACAACGTTTGGCTCGAGCCCGAATACTCAACCTAGACCCTCAACCCAAATTCAAAAGCTCGTGAACAATGTCCTTTATTCCTAGACTTCACGACTACCGAGGTTGGCAATCAACTACTTTTTAGTATTCATATATAAACCGCCTATCTTTCATGTTTATACACAGTGTTGTTATAATAATAATAATAATAATAATAATAATAATAATAATAATAATAATAATAATAATAATAATAATAATAATAATAATAGGCCTATAATAATAATAATAATAGAAGAAGAAGAAGAAGAAAAGAAGTTGTAGTAGTAGTAGTACCATTGATAATAATTATATTGTCTATGTAAGATACTTGAAGAGAGTACTCGAAACTATATACCAGATTTGACTCGACTCGACTCGAAACTCGACCCGAATTCGAGTCGAGTTGGAGGAAATTTTTCAAGCTGAGTTCTCGGGTCGAGCTCAAAGATGTCTGTTTCTAGTCGAATCGAGTTTCAACGAAAACTTGCTCGAATTCACTCGTGCCCATTCCTACGAGTAACGCAGTATGGCATTTTAGTTAATGTTACATTACATTAAAATGTTCATATAGTTGTCAAGTAAAAATTTGTCCTTGCATTTACATAAATCGATTCAGAACATGAAATACTACTACTACTATTACTACTACTACTACTACTACTACTACTACTACTACTACTAATAATAATAATAATAATAATAATAATAATAATAATAATAGCGGTAGTAATAGCAGTACGGAAAACTGAAGTAATAAGATTTTTCCCACATATTCAGAGTTTCGGACCTAAAAGTAACGCGTTAGTAACGCGTTACTTTCGAAGTAAAGTAACAGTTACTTTTTTGAGGCAAGTAACGCGTTACTAACGCGTTACATTTTAAGAGAAAGTAAAGTAACTTGTAACGCGTTACATTTTTACAAGTAACTTACCCAACACTGGATTCAGAGGTGTCCATACGCGATCAAATCTAATTCAAAAATCAAATTTAATTCACATTTACTGCAAAGTATTCAGCGTCATCTCTGAATAGAAATAAATATATTGCACAAAGTTCGTGAGACATTAGTAATATTTACAAACTGTATAGTGTCTCAAAGGAATTTTGTTGAAAAAGTTAAAATTACATAGAATCACTCAACTCAGAATCTAAAATTGTACGCAATTCCTTTTAAGAATGTAATTACATCATCAGATTTGTAATTTTCACAAACGTTGCTCAGTTTCTCCGTAACATCGGTGTTTCTTTTTCTTTGTTCTGACTTCATGTCCTCCAGTTATTTGTTCCATTCGAACAGCACTAACAAGGAGAATTGCGGAAGTATAATTCACCGATTTGAATGAAACTTTGCATACTTGTAGAATATCGAAAAATAATTGACACGTTTTTTTTATATCGACAATGGTGCTGGTTTAAGGGTAGAAACCACCCTTTAAACGTTAGGGATGGTCTCCAAGCATAAACAGAAAATAATCATTTATTGTAGAAGATTAAATGATAAGTTCATCTTACTGCCAAGGGGGTTTTAGGACAACTGATCAGAACCTGACGTTAAAATTACAAAATTCAAATTGGCGTATCCAATATGGTCATTACAATTACAAATACTCTTTTGGCTTGAAATGCTCTGCAGTTAGCCCAGAACAATTACAATTGGCACGGGCTACTGCGACAAGGTGCAGACTGATTTGAAACCCCTTTCTGTACTTATTTTAACAGCACGCTTGATTAAAGTAAATAGATAGCTAAATCAGTTAGAAGCCAGTGACAATGTATTTGTCGCGAATGTGAAGCAACACATGGTGTTGGAAAAGAATATATTTATAACTCTAATGAACACGGTTTAATTTGGAAATGCAGACGGGGCGTACTATAGTGGACACAAACAGTAGAAAGTGTGACACAGGCAGTAAATTCTATGACTCATATTTATACCATACAGCATTTAATTTCTGCAAATGGTGTTTTGTTATCACCAATGTTAATTGTTTTGTAGGAACATTTGGTTTTATAGTCCACAACAAAAAAGATAAAAAGTAAGTTTTTCCTTTTATTTTTATCTTTTGTTGTTAGTGTATTATTTGCTATGGATTTATTTCGTCTTTTACAATAAGGACCTGGTATCAATTCATTTACTATCACTAAAATCCTCAAAATATATTAAATGAAGTCAGAATCAATAAGTTTAGAAAAAATTACGAAATTCTGAAACATAAAATAAGTTGGGATTAAATGGGTTTAAATTTGAACATCTCCTTATGAAAGCATCAAATTCGGGAAAGAAAATTAACATCAAGTCTTTCGAAATCATGGCTTCAAGAGATTTTTCTTCATGCGCCTAATACAAAGTCCATTTTGTCATTAACTTCGTGGAGTGTTCACAATTCATCAACATGGAACCTATTTTAAGAACAAAGGAGTAACTCATAATAGAAACCGGGACATATAGCCTCGTTGCTGACGTCCCCATTAATCCCCATTCATTCATTCATTCATAATAGAAACTATTTCTGCAGGAACAAATGGTAGGATTCAGCCTCTTGATGTGTTCTTTAGGCCGTGGAAAAACTTGAGACATTTTTCTGACACTGTCCTCTACAACTATAACATGAATTTACATCACCGTAATAATATAATTAAGATCCCATCACTGATTCATAATCAGTTTTCTTCTCTCAGATTTGCTAATCTTATTGGGTTTTCGTGGTATAAAAGCAGTTATTTGGAAGAAAAAACACCTGTGTTTGAAAATTTCCTTTCAAAGATTGTGCAGCATTTTGCGATTTGTGCACAGTTATTGCCGTAATAAGGTGTGTGTGTTGTAAACAATGTTTATGCATCATACACTTTTTTTACGGAATATCATTACCGCAAAACGTTTTCTCAATCAATTAATAATTATAACATTTAGGATATAATAAGTTCTGACATATTGTGAGGCGAGGGGACTCACTATAAATAAGCATCCCGACTAGTAAGAGGCGAGGAGACTCACTATAAATAAGCACCCCGAATAGTGAGAGGTGTAGAAACTTACTTTAATCAACCATCCCATTAAAATAAGTACAGAAAAGGGTTTCAAATCGGTCTGTAAAATTCTCGCAGTAACCCCTGCCAATTATAGCAGCATTTAATTTTTATTTTATTTATTAATTTATAGCTTCTTTTTCATGAATTTATTTCTCCCTAACGAATAATTTTCAATTTGAAGAGCGGACGTTTTGCTGTAGATATTGGAACTTTTACACCGAACCAGCCTCATACCTAAACGTCCTTACACCGATACGTCCTACACCGAAACGCCTTACACCAAAACGTCCTATACCGAAACAACCGAAACACTGAACCCCCCTGATACTGTTGTTAAAATTAATCGGAATTTTCTAACGTTTCCTATTTTTGCGACAGCCCAAACTACACCTATCAGAATCGATTTTTGTTAAAATAATGTTAGGCACTTTTGTATCGGTTTTCATTGTTTCTGCTTGCAGAATCTACCTGGATAGAGCTATGATTTAGTTACAAAATAATGTTTTTTCTTATCTGATAGAAATACCCGATACGTTTATACTGAACTTTCGTTAAAACAGCTGCTTTAATAAAATAAATTTAACCAGTTCCACAAGTCATAGGTTGTATATGCAGCTGAAATTTGCAATACTGTTGATTGATTAATTGATTATCGTTTAGCGTTTCCTTTCATCCATGAGGCTATATGACACGTGGACTTAGTTTTAACATGGACTCGGAACCACTGTCGTTCAGTGCTCTCCCACCGGGAATTGATCACCAAAGACGCGCGTGCTAGCCACTAGACCAGTGGAGAGGGCTTGTAATACTGTTGTCCAATGATTTTTATTAGGAATAAATTATAGGTGATTTTATTATCGTTCAGTAAGCGTAACGAAGATGTCCAAATTACAATATGATATACTGATTGTGAATGTGATAGTTCAAATATTGAACCATTGTGTGGTCCACAATCCAGCTTACACCCTCTGAACCCCTGTCACTTAGTCAGCCTAAGGCATTCAAAGTGAACGTGTTAGTGCTCTGAAGAATGTTAACCCTCTCCCCGTCCCATCCCCATTGTTAAGAAATCAACTACCCAACCCCGAGTCAGTGAAGCGGAAATCGACCTACAACCGATGAGAATTTTATGCACAGGAACTCAGAGGCGGCTCTAGGATATTTTATACCCTAGGCAAAAAACATGTTTGCGCCCCTATAATCTCCTTCTCTCCCAAACCCAAACCAAAGTGAAATCTTGTCACCCCTGATATTTTCACTACATCATCACATTGTTACCATTTGTTCAAGCATTAAATAAAATAAATCTTACTTTCAATGCCTCTTTCTATGGTATTAATAAGTAATCTATAAGTCAATTGTTTTAAAAACATTTTATTGCTGTGGCGTCTGGAATGAAATTTTCTTAACATAACCATAGGGCAACAAGAAATTAAAGTTTTATTGTAATGTAAACCATGTTGATGTCCATTGTAAATATGAAACAAAAGATGGTTGTAATTCTTTCTAAAAAAAATATCATATAATTCATGATTAGTGACTGCAATGTCCAAAAATTTTATTTTTACTGTTTAAGGAAATCACAAATTTAGAGGTACACTATAAACAGGTTTGTGTTTTTATTTATTTTATTTATTTGCCAAAGTTCCAGATACAGCAAGGCAGCCATTTTACACTGAAACTATATAACATAGAATATAAAATTAACAATAACAAGTATAAACAAAAAGCTATATAAAAGTCTATAAGTGTAGCAATAACAAATTGAAATAAAACTAAGGTTCCATAAGTGTAGCAATAATTTCCTGTCGGAAAACATTCTCAGATTTAAAAATATCCACGTCAGAAGCAATGGAGTTAAATTCAGAAGCCAGTCTATAGAACAAAGAACGCTGAATAATTGATAATCGAGGCGTGTTGCAATGAAGTAGTTCACTATTTGTAGTTCTTCTTGCAGGTACCCGAATATTAAATTTAGAGATTAGTTCTTCAGTTCTAAGTTTCCCATTTAGAATTCTATGAAGAAACATCATATCAAATAGCATGCGACGAGATGAAGGTGTACGGATCCCAAGGACAGTCAACAATTCAGGTTTACTTAAACAGCGTACAGAAGGTATTCTTTTCCTGACAATGGCAAGAAAGAAATTTAGAACTGAGTCAATGCGAGAGAGATTTGATACGCTAGCCATACTCCAAATGGTGGAACAGTACTCTATTTTGGTTGAAATAAACGTTTTATAGAATATACTTAAGGCTGTAATATCCCTAATCTCTGTAAACCTGTACAGGAGACCTAATAATCGCATAGCACTCTTGGTCATGGCAGCAATGTGATCAGCAAACAGAAGTCTTTCGTCGAACACAACCCCGAGATCCTTCTGAGATGAGACCTTAGCAATAGGACCATCTCCAATGAAGTAGGTAGAAGGGATTTTGTTTTTCTTTAATGAAAATGTAATAGTAGAAGATTTTAAGGGATTTACTTTTAGATTCCACATGCTACACCAGTCCAGAAGATCTGAGAGGTTTTTTTGCAGTTCAATCACATCTTGAGCTGTCCTAATTTCCCGAAATAATTTGCAGTCGTCAGCAAAGAGAAGAATTTTGGTATCAGATAACTTAAGATAAGACGGGAGATCATCTATGAAGAGAAGGAAAAGAAGTGGGCCTAGAACACTACCCTGCGGAACACCAGAGAGAACAGGAACAAAATTCGAAGCAGATCCAGAGAGAACAACACGTTGTTCACGTTCGGTGAGATAGTCTCGTAACAATGAGAAGAAGTTGCCGTGAATATTAAATCTATGTGCTAGTTTATGAAGAAGAAGCTTAATGTCAATGCGATCAAAAGCTTTAGTTAGGTCTAGATAGATTACATCAAGTTGTGTATTATTGGACAGAGATTTAACTGCTTCCGAAAGTAATAAAGATAAATTTGTGAGAGTAGAACTGTCAGGAAAAAAGCCATGTTGAGCAGGATCTAAGTAGGGTGAAACAAATTTATGCAATCTATCTTTGATTATTTTCTCGCACACCACAGAAAGGATGAGCAAGAGAGAAATGGGTCTGTATGATGAAACATTGTTCGCGCTGCCAGATTTCAAAAAAGGTACAATATTAGCCTGTTTCCACGATCTAGGAAAAACACCTTCACTAAAGCATCTATTTAAAAATCGTGATAAAGGGTTGGCCAGAGATTCTGTAGTATTACGTAAGAAGATTGAACTGATATTGTCAGGACCAGGAGAACGATTCAAAGGTAAAGAAGAAAGAAGATGCCTTACCTCATCAGGAGACGTACTGAGTGAAGACAACGAGTGTGAACAAACTTGCTGAACAGGGGGAAGCGGCGTAGGAGTAGTCTGAACACAAAAATTCTTGTAGAAATAATCACTAAAAATATGAACTCTATTTTCACCAGTTGATACAATCGAGTCGTGAAAAATTTCTTCAGGAATGCGGGAAGCACTTCTTCTTCCCCCTTCTTATGAGGGACCAAAATCTGTTTGGATTTGTAGAAATATCAGATGTTATACTGGCAATATAGTTTTCATATTTTATTTTAAGCAACTGTTTTGAGTAACGTCTTATCTCAGAAAATTTCTTATATGTATTCTCATTTGGATGTTGCTTCCACAGTGACCATGACAGTTTCTTGTTTTTTAAAACGGATCGCGCCTCCGAATCAAACCATGGAGGGTACCTACTAGACTTACATTTCTTTTTAGGAACAAAGTCTTCACATGCTGCATGTACAATATCATTGAGGAAATCCAGGGCTTCATTGACAGAACCCACTTCAAGAATGTCCCATGGAATAAGAGATAGGGCACGATTAATGTCAACCCAAGGGGCTTTCCTCCACAGGGGAGCTCGATGCTTACTAGATGAGTAATATTTATTTATTCTGTGAACTTTTTTTATGTGGAATAAGGCTCCAAGCTTTCATGATCAGAAGAGAACAGATTAAGTGATGGAGTGATAACACATTTATCGAGCGAAGACAACACATAGTCTAGTATCCTATTTCCTCTTGTATTGTACATATTGTGTTGGGCGAGTCTCAGTCCATGAATAAAATTTTCCAGGAACCAAGTCTCTTGTAGGTCGGTGGGAATAGCTGTTCGTTCATCGGACCACTTGATGTGCATATTGAAGTCACCAAAAAGTAAAACATCTCCTTCCAAAAGTGCAGCTAGTGTAGAATCCCGGCAGGCTTCCAGAAGGGCCATAGGACTAGTTTTGTGCGGACGATAAAAACAGCCAATTAGCAGTTTTTTTACGTGGATTAATACGCACTTCAGCCCAAACTATTTCTCACGCCCTTTTCAAGTCTTCCCTCAGTCTACTCGGCTACTTAGAATGAACGCACACAGATACTCCACCTGCATGAGTTCCTCGATCGCTCCTATAGATATTAAAGTATTGAAATAGAGGAATTTCAGCACTCGATACATTTTCGTTTAACCACGTTTCACTGAGAATAACACAATCGTAGGTCAGAAATTCTGGTATATTAAGTGCACAGTCAAACAGTTTATTCTTAACAGATTGCACATTTTGGTAGTAGCATTTAAAAGTAATATCGTTTGGATGCTCATTAGAAGTTGGGCCAGGATTTAACTGAATATCACCGCACAGTAAAATTTTTAGTATTAAGAAATGTATATTTTTATTAGCACTTTTTCGAACACAGGTCTCTTGTGGGATGTAGGTTACAAATCTGAAGACTGAAGTATAGGCGCCTGATGAAACAGAAAATGGACAAAAAACAATCTCAGAATCACCATAGGTTTGTCTCTCATTGAAGCGATTCTCATATGCGATAACTTTCCAGCGTATTAAAACGAAGTACGTAAGCCAAAATTGCAGTAAGAATTGTAAAAGTCAGAGTGTAGTCACAAAGAGATTTAAATGACTTCATATTTACCATATAATGAAAACAAATCACAGAACACAAGTAACATTAATAAGTTGCTGGACTAAACCTGGTAACACTTTCGATAGGTCAATTACAACACGAACAGTCTTTGAGAAATGAGTTTCCAACCCTGAGTTTTGTACTCCGTGTATAGACCCCGTACAAATCTCCATGCGGTTAGCAAGATGGCCATGATTGTAATAGAATATTTACTGTAAGTGTTTGAAAATGAATTCTGATCAAATAAATAAACGAAACACTTATAAACTCCTTTCTAAGTAATGTCGCACTTTTGAACAATTTTTGAACAATTCACACGGTTTTTGAACAATTTATACATAATTAGTCTACACTAGTAATAGAAAGTTTATACTCATATATAATTTTGATTGAAGTAGCTTTATCTACATTTAAAGGATATCACGAAAAATCAGTTCTGTTTGTACTAGTATAAAAAAACAACATAAAGTTCGTGATATTGGGATAGTACATTTTAATATTTACATAAGTCTCACTCACTGTTGGGGATAAATTGTGCAACAGCATTTATAATCTTAACGGTACTTCCCTTGCTTTAATACTTGCAAACTCTTTCACTAGGACTGTCGGGTCTATTTGTCTTAACTCCTTTCAATAGAAATTGTAGCTAGACCTACTAGTCTTTTCTAGCACATTGTAGAACGATATGCTTTAATAAGTTTTAATTTGGAAAAATTTCATTCTGCATTAGCCACGGACACTGGCAATGTGAGCAAAATACGAAGAGCTACACATACGTTAGGAAATCCATTTTCAAGACCATGGTGGTAAATGTAGCTTAGGACTTCTTCAGGGGTTGATATTGACAAGGAGACTTACGGAAGTGTCACTCACCGATTTGAATGATACTTTGCATACTTGTAGAACATTGATAAATAATCGACACGTATTTTTTGTTTCGGCAATGGTGAAGATTTAAGGGTAGAAACCACCCTTTGAACATTAGGGGTGGTCTCGAAGCATAGACAGAAAACAATCACTTAATATAGAAGAAAACATACTGCCAATGGGGTTTTAAGCTGCTGATTCAGAATCTGACGTCAAAATTACAAAATTCAAAGTGACGGATCCAATATAGTGATTACAATTACAAAATGTCTTTGGTTCGAAATTCTTTGCAGTTAGCCAAGAACAATTATAGTTGGTAGGGGCTACGAGAAGGTTGCAGACCGATTTGAAACTCCTTTCTATTGATTTGAAACCCCTTTATTTTAACGGAATGCTTGAGTAAAGTGATTATCTGCACCTTTCACTATCCGGAGTGCTTATGTCACGGAAGTAAGTTCCCTCGCCTCTCACTATGTCAGAACTTCATATATCCTCAATTGTTATAATTATGAATTTATTGAGAAAACGCTTCACAGTAATGATAATTCGTAAAAAAAAAGTATGATGCATAAACATTGTTTACACCAAGCTCACCTTACTACAGCAATAACAGAGACAAATCGCAAAATGCAGCACAATCATCTTCCTAATAACTGTTTTGCATCACGCATATCTAATAAGATTTGCAAATCTGGGAGAAGAAAACTGATTATGAACCAGTGATTTGGATCTAAATTATATTATTACGGAGATGTAAATTTATGTTATACTTGTAGAGAACAATATCAGCAAATTGTATCAAGAAGTTTTTCCACGGCCTAAAGACGAACACATCAAGCGGCTGAATCATACCAGTTGTTAGTGCCAAATGGTTTCTATCTTGAAGTACTCTTTTGTTCGTAAAATAGGTTGAAAAGTTGATGAATTATAATCACTCCACGAATCTAATAAGAAAATGGACTTTACATAATGTCCGTGAACCTGGCCCCACCCACATCGGCACTAATTTTAAAACATATGCCAAAAATTAGTGCCCAATTAGTACTGACGACCTGTAATGTTAAAAAAAAAATGTACCGTTACACAGACTTCAAAAAACAAAAAGATTCTGGGTGGGGCTAGGTTCACGCTAGCCCCACCCACTCAACCGATCGAGATGAAACCTATACCCAAGGTTAGTGTTAAATTAGTGCTGTCGATACCACATAAAAAGAAAATTAGTGCTATTATCAGAAGGCCAAAATATATTCAAAAATATTCAATGGCGGCATCATCAAAGGAAACCAAAGATCCCTCATTTTTATGATAAGATATATAGCACGAATCTTCTTTCTATGCAGTATCGTCAGCACTAATTTAGCACTAATTTTTGGCATAGTTTACAAAATTACTGTTCCATTATTAAAAGTGGGTGGGGCTGTCTATGCATAATGTTAGTGGTAAATTAGTGCTGTCGATACCGCATAAAAAGAAAATTAGTGCCACTATCAGTAGGCCAAAAATATTCGAAAATCTAATATGGCGACATCATACAAGACAACAATCCATCCTCATTTTTATCATACTATACATAGCACTAATTTTCTTTCTATGCGGCATCGTCAGCACTAATATAGCATTAATTTTTGGCATGGTTTTCAAAATTAGTGCTGTTACACAAACGTCAAAAAACCAAGAATATGTGGGTGGGGCTAGCGTAAACCTAGCCCCACCCACTCAACCGATTGAGATGAAACCTATACACAATGTTAGTGTTAAATTAGTGCTGTCGATACCGCATAAAAAGAAAATTAGTGCCATTATCACTAGGCCAAATATATTCGAAAATCTAATATGGCGGCATCATCAAAGAAAACAATCGATCCTCATTTTTATCATTCTATACATAGCACTAATTTTCTTTCTATGCTTTATCATCAGCACTAATTTAGCACTAATTTTTGGCATAGTTTTCAAAATTAGTGCTGTTACACAAACGTCAAAAAACCAAGAATATGTGGGTGGGGCTAGCGTGAACCTGGCCACACCCACTCAACCGATTGAGATGAAACCTATACACAATGTTAGTGTTAAATTAGTGCTGTCGATACCGCATAAAAAGAAAATTAGTGCCACTATCAGTAGTCCAAATAATTCGAAAATCTAATATGGCGGCATCATCAAAGGAAACAATCGATCCTCATTTTTATCATACTATACATAGCACTAATTTTCTTTCTATGCGGCATCGTCAGCACTAATATAGCACTAATTTTTGGCATAGTTTTCAAAATTAGTGCTGTTACACAAACGTCAAAAAACTAAAAAGAAGTGGGTGGGGCTAGCGTGAACCTGGCCCCACCCACTCAACCGATTGAGATGAAACCTATACACAATGTTAGTGTTAAATTAGTGCTGTCGATACCGCAAAAAAAGAAAATTAGTGCCACTATCAGTAGTCCAAATAATTCGAAAATCTAATATGGCGGCATCATCAAAGGAAACAATCAATCCTCATTTTTATCATACTATACATAGCACTAATTTTCTTTGTATGCGGTATCGACAGCACTAATTTAAAACTAACATTGTGTATAGGTTTCATCTCAATCGGTTGAGTGGGTGGGGCCAGGTTCACGCTAGCTACACCCACATATTCTTGGTTTTTTGACGTTTGTGTAACAGCACTAATTTTGAAAACTATGCCAAAAATTAGTGCTATATGAGTGCTGATGATGCCGCATAGAAAGAAAATTAGTGCTATGTATAGTATGATAAAAATGAGGATCGATTGTTTCCTTTGATGATTGCGCCATATTAGATTTTCGAATTATTTGGACTACTGATAGTGGCACTAATTTTTTATGCGGTATCGACAGCACTAATTTAACACTAACATTGCGTATAGATTTCATCTCAATCGGTTGAGTGGGTGGGGCCAGGTTCACGCTAGCCCCACCCACTTCTTTTTAGTTTTTTGACGTTTGTGTAACAGCACTAATCTTGAAAACCATGCCAAAAATTAGTGCTATATTAGTGCTGACGATGCCGCATAGAAAGAAAATTAGTGCTATGTATAGTATGATAAAAATGAGGATCGATTGTTTCCTTTGATGATGCCGCCATATTAGATTTTCGCATTATTTGGCCTACTGATAATGGCACTAATTTTCTTTTTATGAGGTATCGACAGCACTAATTTAACACTAACTTTGCGTATATGTTTCAATTCAATCGGTTGAGTGTGTGGGGCCAGGTTCACGCTAGCCCCACCCACTTCTTTTTAGTTTTTTGACGTTTGTGTAACAGCAGTAATTTTGAAAACCATGCCAAAAATTAGTGCTATATCTGTGCTGACGATGCCGCATAGAAAGAAAATTAGTGCTATGTATAGTATGATAAAAATGAGTATCGATTATTTTCTTTGATGATGCCGCCATATTAGATTTTCGCATTATTTGGCCTACTGATAGTGGCACTAATTTTCTTTTTATGCGGTACCGACAGCACTAATTTAACACTAACATTGTGTATAGGTTTCATCTCAATCGGTTGAGTGGGTGGGGCCAGGTTCACGCTAGCCCCACCCACATATTCTTGGCTTTTTGACGTTTGTGTAACAGCACTAATTTTGAAAACCATGACAAAAATTAGTGCTGACGATGCCGCATACAAAGAAAATTAGTGCTATGTATAGTATGATAAAAATGAGGATCGATTGTTTCCTTTGATGATGCCGCCATATTAGATTTTCGAATTATTTGGACTACTGATAGTGGCACTAATTTTTTTATGCGGTATCGACAGCACTAATTTAACACCAACATTGTGTATAGGTTTCATCTCAATCGGTTGAGTGGGTAGGGCTAGCGTGAACCTAGCCCCACCCACATATTCTTGGTTTTTTGACGTTTGTGTAACAGCACTAGTTTTGAAAACTATGCCAAAAATTAGTGCTATATTAGTGCTGACAATAAAGCATAGAAAGAAAATTAGTGCTATGTATAGAATGATAAAAATGAGGATCGATTGTTTTCTTTGATGATGCCGCCATATTAGATTTTCGAATATATTTGGCCTAGTGATAATGGCACTAATTTTCTTTTTATGCGGTATCGACAGCACTAATTTAACACTAACATTGCTAATAGGTTTCATCTCAATCGGTTGAGTGCGTGGGGCCAGGTTCACGCTAGCCCCACCCACTTCTTTTTAGTTTTTTGACGTTTGTGTAACAGCACTAATTTTGAAAACCATGCCAAAAATTAGTGCTATATTAGTGCTGACAATGCCGCATAGAAAGAAAATTAGTGCTATGTATAGTATGATAAAAATGAGGATCGATTGTTTCCTTTGATGATGCCGCCATATTAGATTTTCGAATTATTTGGACTACTGATAGTGGCACTAATTTTTTTATGCGGTATCAACAGCACTAATTTAACACTAACATTGTGTATAGGTTTCATCTCAATCGGTTGAGTGGGTGGGGCCAGGTTCACGCTAGCCCCACCCACTTCTTTTTAGTTTTTTGACGTTTGTGTAACAGCACTAGTTTTGAAAACTATGCCAAAAATTAGTGCTACATTAGTGCTGACGATAAAGCATATTAAGAAAGTTAGTGCTATGTATAGTATGATAAAAATGAGGATCGATTTTTTTTGTTTGATGATGCCGCCATATTAGATTTTCGCATTATTTGGCCTACTGATAATGGCACTAATTTTCTTTTTATGCGGTATCAACAGCACTAATTTAACACTAACATTGTGTATAGGTTTCATCTCAATCGGTTGAGCGGGTGGGGCCAGGTTCACGCTAGCCCCACCCATATATTCTTGGTTTTTTGACGTTTGTGTAACAGCACTAATTTTGAAAACCATGCCAAAAATTAGTGCTATATTAGTGCTGACGATGCCGCATAGAAAGAAAATTAGTGCTATGTATAGTATGATAAAAATGAGGATCGATTGTTTCCTTTGATGATTGCGCCATATTAGATTTTCGAATTATTTGGACTACTGATAGTGGCACTAATTTTCTTTTTATGCGGTATCAACAGCACTAATTTAACACTAACATTGTGCATAGGTTTCATCTCAATCGGTTGAGCGGGTGGGGCCAGGTTCACGCTAGCCCCACCCACTTCTTTTTAGTTTTTTGACGTTTGTGTAACAGCACTAATTTTGAAAACCATGCCAAAAATTAATGCTATATTAGTGCTGACGATGCCGCATAGAAAGAAAATTAGTGCTATATATAGTATGATAAAAATGAGGATCGATTATTTTCTTTGATGATGCCGCCATATTAGATTTTTGCATTATTTGGCCTACTGATAGTGGCACTAATTTTCTTTTTATGCGGTATCAACAGCACTAATTTAACACTAACATTGTGTATAGGTTTCATCTCAATCGGTTGAGTGGGTGGGGCCAGGTTCACGCTAGCCCCACCCACATATTCTTGGTTTTTTGACGTTTGTGTAACAGCACTAATTTTGAAAACCATGCCAAAAATTAGTGCTATATTAGTGCTGACGATGCCGCATAGAAAGAAAATTAGTGCTATGTATAGTATGATAAAAATGAGGATCGATTTTTTCCTTTGATGATGCCGCCATATTAGATTTTCGAATTATTTGGACTACTGATAGTGGCACTAATTTTTTTATGCGGTATCGACAGCACTAATTTAACACTAACATTGTGTATAGGTTTCATCTCAATCGATTGAGTGGGTGGGGCTAGCGTGAACCTAGCCCCACCCATATATTCTTGGTTTTTTGACGTTTGTGTAACAGCAGTAGTTTGAAAACTATGCCAAAAATTAGTGCTATATTAGTGCTGACGATAAAGCATAGGAAGAAAGTTAGTGCTATGTATAGTATGATAAAAATGAGGATCGATTATTTTCTTTGATGATGCCACCATATTAGATTTTCGCATTATTTGGACTACTGATAATGGCACTAATTTTCTTTTTATGCGGTATCGACAGCACTAATTTAACACTAACTTTGTGTATATGTTTCAATTCAATCGATTGAGTGGGTGGGGCCAGGTTCACGCTAGCCCCACCCACTTCTTTTTAGTTTTTTGACGTTTGTGTAACAGCACTAGTTTTGAAAACCATGCCAAAAATTAGTGCTATATTAGTGCTGACGATAAAGCATAGGAAGAAAGTTCGTGCTATGTATAGTATGATAAAAATGAGGATCGATTATTTTCTTTGATGATGCCGCCATATTAGATTTTCGCATTATTTGGCCTACTGATAATGGCACTAATTTTCTTTTTATGCGGTATCAACAGCACTAATTTAACACTAACATTGCGTATAGGTTTCATCTCAATCGGTTGAGTGGGTGGGGCCAGGTTCACGCTAGCCCCACCCATATATTCTTGGTTTTTTGACGTTTGTGTAACAGCACTAATTTTGAAAACCATGCCAAAAATTAGTGCTAAATTAGTGCTGACGATGCCGCATAGAAAGAAAATTAGTGCTATGTATAGTATGATAAAAATGAGGATTGATTGTTTCCTTTGATGATGCCGCCATATTAGATTTTCGCATTATTTGGCCTACTGATAATGGCACTAATTTTCTTTTTATGCGGTATCGACAGCACTAATTTAACACTAACTTTGTGTATATGTTTCAATTCAATCGGTTGAGTGGGTGGGGCCAGGTTCACGCTAGCCCCACCCACTTCTTTTTAGTTTTTTGACGTTTGTGTAACAGCACTAATTTTGAAAACCATGCCAAAAATTAATGCTATATTAGTGCTGACGATGCCGCATAGAAAGAAAATTAGTGCTATGTATAGTATGATAAAAATGAGGATCGATTATGTTCTTTGATGATGCCGCCATATTAGATTTTCGCATTATTTGGCCTACTGATAGTGGCACTATTTTTCTTTTTATGCGGTATCGACAGCACTAATTTACCACTAACATTGTGTATAGGTTTCATCTCACTCGGTTGAGTGGGTGGGGCTAGCGTGAACCTATCCCCACCCAAAATCGTTTTTGTTTTTTGACGTTTGTGTAACAGCACTAATTTTTTTTAACATTACAGGTCGTCAGCACTAATTGGGCACTAATTTTTGGCATATGTTTTAAAATTAGTGCCGATGTGGGTGGGGCCAGGTTCACGAACATCTTTACATAAGACATTGGGAGAAAAACCAATTGAAACCATGATCTCACTAGACCTGAAGTTAATTTTCCCGAAAGTGATGCTTTCACAACGGTGATAACAACACCATTTTCAGGATGTATGATGTAGCTATGAGTCATAGATTTATTGACTTTGCCACACTTTCTATTGTATGTGTCCCTGTAAACGCTATAGTGAGAGGTGCAGAGATTCACTTTAATCAAGTATCTCATTAAAATAAGTACAGAAAAGGGTTTCAAATTGGTCTGCAACCTCCTCGCGATAATCTCTGACAAATATAATTGTTCTTGGCTGATTGCAGAGAATTTCAAACCAGAAGACATTTTGTAATTCTAATCACTATTGGAATCACCATTTTGATTTTTTTAATTTTGATATCAGATTCTGAATCAGCTGTCCTAAAAAAACCCTGGCAGTATGTTTTCTTCTAAATTAAATGATTTTTTTCGGTCTATGCTTAGAGACCACCCCTAACGTTCAAAGGGTGGTTTTTACCCTTAAATCTTCACCATTGCCGAAACAAAAAATACGTGTGAATTTAGGACAGAATGGCAGGAAATAAAGGCAGGAGGACAAAATGGCAGCGGACGAAAAGGCAAAGGACATAATGGCAGGAAGTTAATTTGGCAAAAATTATAACTCCTAGGGCTCGTATTTTTAGGGTTTACCTATTGTGTTTGTTAGTAGGTAACGGTTCTTGATTTATTCATTTCTACCTCAAATGTCCAAAGCATATAAATACAGCTAAATTGAACCAAGAGCGTAAAAGAGGGTAAATATCAGTTATCCATGTCTTAACTTTTTTCACAAATTTGTTTCTTTTTAACCATATTCCAATTGATATCTTGGTTTTATATTACAGGTAATTCTAACAAGGCAGGGTACCCAGGTGTATGATTAAAACAAGTAAATGATAAGAGAGGAATTGGTGGAATGAAATGTGGAAAGAAGCGGGAGTACCCTTAAAAACCCAAAGATACGATCTTATTCACCAGAAATGTACTTGGCCCACCAGAGGAAGCGCTCTACCACTGAGCCACCGCACCCAATGATTAAAGTAACTCAATGATAATAGAGGAATTGATGGAATGAAATGTGGGATGAAGCGAAAGTACCCTGAAAAAACCCACGGATACGATCCAGAGTTGGCGTGGGTCAATGAGAACTTGACCCACGACCCACTGACCCACGGTGACCCACTCTTACCCACCACCACGGTGACCCACTTTGACCCACCACCCACCATGAACCACTCTCATCCACTTTGACCTACTTTGACTCACCAAAATCCATCGTCATCAACTCTGAACACGATCCACGGCCTCTTCTGAACTGACTAAAGAGTTTACACTTGTAATAAAACAAGACGGTGAAATTGTCACTAATCGGAGTTTGAATTTCAATTTCAAGCACCACTCTGTTAGATTAACGGTGGATCTGACCTTTACGATATAAAAAGGTAAAGTGTTTGTCAATAAGGAAATTGAAACAGTTCGAGGTGGGGGGAAATTAGTGTGTGCCTAAAATATGCCTGTACTAAGAGAGTATTCTTGCAAGTGTTAGTTTCTGAATGCATTCCATAAGAAACTTCTATTCGCAGGAAAATACCCCTGTACAATATGGAAAAGATTATGGTTTCTCAGTTCACAGTATTTTTTTCACAAAAGACTTGAAAAATCAGTTGTTCATAGGGTATAAAGGTGCTCGGGTACCCTATGTGAGAGCATTTCCATAATGTATGCTCATAATTGTAATTTGTGTAATCAATAAAATACCACGTTAAATTTAAGTTACAAATATGCATAATTGCAATAATTATGAATATTTATTTAAAGTAGTTTACCTAAAGCAAAGAAGAGGCTTACTAAAAATTAGGTACAAAGTTGAATAATACAAATAAGCCATTAGTAATACAAGTATACATTTTCCGTATCTCGTAATTTTCCACCTTAAAACAATTCTGAAATCGGATTTATTTCCTGTTGGTAACTTTTTGGTGGTAAATCATCCGCAGTGGAATGATGTCCATCATTCAGCCAAGAAATAACTAGCTTGTCTACTTTGAGCTTGTCTAGCGGTGGGCCATTAACATTGATGAACAACAAGTTAGACAATGTTTGAGCACTTAATCTATTTCTAATATCAGTCATCAGTAAATTCATAAGGGGAAATCCCCGTTCGGACACTGTCGTGGAAATTGATAATACTTCTATCCGATTTCTGCAACTTCTCATCGACAATCTACTTGTTAAACTTAAGTCTGATAACGATTTTTCTTGGTCAGGTTTGAAATACTCAGCAAGAAGTTATCACCATATAACATCTTTTCCATATCGACCATGTCAGTTAGCAATGTCGACCCATGTAGAACAGAAACTTCATCTACCACGCCTTTGATAGGGAATCTTGTGAATAAATTATCAATTAAAGCCTGATAAACTGATGATTTCTTATTTGTTTATAAATTAAATTTTTGTAATTACACATGAAGGTTTGATACCATTACCAAGTTCCCTCCCCCGTCTAGAAAGCGAAAGGGAACGAGGTTCCTGGAAAGTGTTCAGAGGTGAATGGGAATTTCCCTCCTTCTTCAACTTCAATTACCACACTGCTGTTTGTCATGTGCCAAATTACGATGAATTTCAATTAAATTATCATAGTATAATTATTTCCTTGTTGAATTATCAATACTTTTCAGTGGAAAAAAGGATGAAATTTCAAAGTTCCAAATCAAAGTAAGTAGACCAACGTAAAGGGAAAAAAGTGTAAAATTTTCCATACAATTATGCGTACAATTCAAACTTAAAATTTCCGTGTAATTAAGCTTACAGTACAAATTTTATGCCTATTTTTCTCACAACTTTATGGGTTGATTGCTCTGTGCTGTAAGTGCTCCATATAATAAACATAAGCTTCAGCAATTATTATAGCAGAAAGCAATGGATATATGAAGCCAAGCACTGTATTTTTTGTTTCTCATTTTTCTTTCTTAAATAACATCGATCATTTTTACAAACGAACTCATTACAAATTTTACATATATAGAAAGTGCCTTCCCCCCACATAAAGGAGAATTTAAAACAAAATGCTAGGACATATTCTGTTTATTTTCAATAAAGAGTTAATACACTGAATTTGAGCTCCATAAGTTTAACGGCTTGCGAGATACCAATTTTTTTCTCGCAAAAATTCGGATCCTCACTACCTTCTTAGGATATTATGCATTATAATAAAAGCAATATAACATCCCAATTTGGATGAAGGCCTAACTATATAGCAAAAGTAATTTCATTTGACTTTGCAATTTGACCGTGATGATCAGGCACACATAGTTACATTCAATATTTCAGGTCTCGAAAGTCAAGTTGTAGTGTAAGTTCTATTGGTATTATTACTATTAAAACATCAATATCCAAAAGTGCCTGAAGTTCTTTTTTCACTTGGTTAGATATACTCACCTGAGGTAAGTAGTCAGAAACAAGTGGGAAAGGAAGGGAAATGAAGGTCTTGAAAGTAAAACGGAGACAAATTTACCAGTCTTCAGAAGATACTGTCTACAATGCAGTGAGCAGAGAGGGTCGGTAAATCATACTGAGTCGGTGGGTCGCAGAAGGTCACGGTGGGTGGTGGGTCGCAGTGGGTCATGGTGGGTGGTGGGTTCCAGTGGGTCACGGTGGGTGGTGGGTCACGGTGGGTGGTGTGTCACAGTGGGTCACATGCTGTTGACCCACGACCCACTCCATCTCTGATACGATCTTGTCCAAAACAAACTTAATTTGCCCACCAGAGGAAGCGCTCTCCCACTGAACCATTGCGCCAAATGATTAAAGTAAGTCAATGATAATAGAGGTATTGGTGGAATTAAATGTGGAAGGAAGCGAGAGTACCCTGACAAAACCCACGGATACGATCTTGTCCACTTCAAACTTACTTAGTCCACCAGAGGAAGCGCTCTATCACTGAGCCACTGCGCCCAATGATTAAAGTAAGACAATGATAATACAGGAATTGGTGGAGTGCAAAGTGGGAAGAAGCGGGAGTACCCTGAGAAAAGCCACGGATACGATCTTGTCCACCACAAACTTACTTGGCCCACCAGAGGAAACGCTCTACCACTGAGCCACTGCGCCCAATGATTGAACCAATTCAATGATAATAGAAGAATCGGTGGAATGAGATGTGGGAGGAAGGGGGAGTACTCTGACAAAACCCACGGATACGATCTTGTCAACCACAAACTTACTAGCCCGGGAATCGAAACAGTAAGGACCCCACGCACCAGATGAAGCGTTCTACCAATGAGCCACCGTGTCCAATGATTGAAGCAAGTCAATGATAATAAAATAACTGGTGGAATGAAATGTGGGAGGAAGCGGGAGTACCCAGACAAAACCCACAGATACGATCTTGTGGACCACAAACTTCCTTGACCCACCAAAAGAAACACTTTACCACTGAGTCACAGTGCCCAATGATTGAAGCAAGTCAATGACAATAAAGGAATTGATGGAATGAAAAGTGGGAAGAAGCGGGAGTACCCTGAAAAAACCCAAGGATACAATCTTGTCCACCACAAACTTACTTGGCAAACCAGAGGAAGCGCTCTACCACTGAGCCGCCGCGTCCAATTATTAAACCAATTCAATGATAATAGAAGAATTGGTGGAATGAAATGTGGGAGGAAGCAGGAGTACCCTCACAAAACCCACGGATACGCTCTTGTACACCACAAACTTACTTGACCCACCAGACGAAGCACTCTACCACTGAGCCATCGCGCCCAATAATTAAACCAAGTCAATGATAATAGAGGAATTTGTGGAACGAAAAGTAGGAAGAAACCGGAGTACCCTAAGTAAACCCACGGATACGATCTTGTCCACCACAAACTTAATTAGCCCACCAGAGGAAACGCTCTACCACTGAGCCACTGCGCCCAGTGATTGAAGCAAGTCAATGATAATAGATGAATTGGTGGAATGAAATGTGGAAGGTAGCGGAAGTAGCCTGAAAAACCCATGGATACGATCTTGTCCACTAAAAACTTAATTGGCCCACCAGAGAAAGCGCTCTACCAGTGAGCCACCGCGTACAATGATTGAAGCAAGTCAATGATAATAGAAAAATTGGTGGAATGAAATGTGTGAGTCAGCGGAAGTACCCTGACAAAACCCACGGATACGATCTTGTCCACCACAAACTTACTTGGCCGGGGATGGAAACAATAAGGACCCCACTCTCCAGAGGAAGCGCTCTACCACTGAGCCACCGCGCCCAATGATTAAACCAAGTCAATGTTAATAGAGGAATTGGTGGAGTGAAAAGTGTGAAAAGCGGGAGTATCCTGAGAAAACCCACGGATACGATCTTGTCCATCACATTCTTACTTGGTCCACCAGAGGAAGCGCTTTACCACTGAGCCACCGCGCCCAATGATTAAACCAACTCAATGATAATAGAGGAATTGGTGGAATGAAATGTGGGAAGAAGCGGGAGTACCCTGAGAAAAACCACGGATACGATCTTGTCCACTACAAACTTACTTGGGTAGGGATCGAAACAATAAGGACCCCACGCACCAGAGGAAGCGCTCTACAACTGAGCCGCCGCGCCCAATGATTAAAGCAAGTCAATGATAATAGAGGAATTGATGTTATGAAATGTGGGAACAAGGGGGAGTACCCTGAGAAAACCCGCGGATACGATCCTGTTTACCACACAACTTAATTGGCTGGGGAATGAAACAATAAGGACCCCACGCACAAGACGAAGCCCTCTACCACTGAGCCACCGTGCCCAATGAATAAGGTAAGTCAGTGATAATAGAGGGATTGGTGGAATAAAAAGCGGGAAGAAGCGGGAATACCCTGAGAAAATCCACGTATACGATCCTGTGCTAACACAACTAACTTGGTTGCGGTTCGAAAAATTAAGGACCCCACGCACGAGAGGAAGCGCTCTACCACTGAGCCACCGCGCCCAATGATTAAAGCAAATCAACGATAATAGAAGAATTGTTGGAACGCAAGTGGCAAGAAGCGGGTGTACCCTGAGAGAACCTACGGATATGATCTTGTCCAACGCAAACTTACTTGGCCGGGTTCGAAATAATAAAGACCCCACGCACCAGAGTAAGCGGTCTACCATTGAGCCACCGCGCCGCACAACAAGAACAAGAAAATTGGAAGTTACTAGGAAACATTTTAAGAAGCAATATCTTTCAATGGTAAAGACCACTGCCCGATGATCGTCTTTTAATAACTCCATGAGCAGTAATGACTGATACGTCCCTTTTCTATTATGTCTTTTTAAAACCATATACGTTATCCGGATATTATCCTTTATTCGTCATCCGGATGTAATCAGTTATCCGAATGTTCTATTATCCAGACATTATCCGCTATCTTAATTTTATAAATTACCCGGATAAGTCCATTTTCCGAATATTATCCGACATTCAGATATTATTCGTTATCCGTCATCCGGATATCATCCGTTATCCGGATCTTATCCGTCCTCCGTTATCCGGATATTATCCGTCAGACGCATATTATCCGTTATCCGGATATCTGTTATCCGTCATCCGTTTTGTTATCCGTCAACCGGATATTGCAAATCCGGATAAGTTTCTATGCAATATCAGAATAAAAAATTATCCAGTTGTGGCCATCCCTAATCAGCATTGTCAGGACTAGAAACGAACTAAACGTCTTCAAATCTGCTACACATGAGCAGGGGCGGTTCCACGGGGCGATCATGGCGATTGCCCCGCAGAAAGGGAATCTTTCTTAATTTATATATAAATAAAACCCATTCCAGAGTTTGGAACTCTTAAAAGTAACTCTAAGTAGGAGTATTATGCACCACCGAGCCCCCAGAAGTCCATCGTAGATCCGCCTCTGGACAAGAGAATGGGAAACACTTATTATTCACATTCAGTTTGCACATCTCAACAAATATACAATATTTTCTTACACTTCCATCTACTACTACATTCTGCTGAACTGTAACGACTTTTTATGTTTAAAAATAATTATTCATTTTTCAATAATTGTAAATGTTTATAACTAACTAACTCTATGGCCTATGGAACCCGGAGGTTCAGTGCCGCGTTCACAAAAGCTCTCCACTGACTTCTATCCTTAGCTAATTGCATCCAGTTTCTACTTTGTATTCCTATCTCTGCGAGATCCATCTTAATATTGTCCTCCCATCTGCGCCTAGGTCTTCCTAATGGTCGTTTTCCTATGGGTCTACCAGTCAAGACTTTGAAAGCGTTTCTACTTTCGTAAGCGTAAATGTTTGACTTTGAAAGACTTTGAAATCGTAAGACTTTGAAATTGAAAGACAATAAAGACTTTGAAAGCGTAAATGTTTATAAGTTCAGTAATTTACCATGAATAGAATCAACTAGAAGTGTTTTTGTAACGAAGAAATAACAACTTGAACTGTGAAATATCTTCTCACAAATTGTCGAGAGTTGAGAGTCGACAAAATTTACTTTTTCTTTTATCGCTTACCTCGAAATCGCGGTAGCAAGAATTAGCCCAGGATAGGGGACTTATATTAAGAAAATGAAAATCTCAGGAAAATGCAGAAGTCTTTTAGTCTGAGAGAAAAAAGGAATGAAATCTCTAATTTATAGTTCTGTTAGTCTTGTAGCTCTTAGTCCGTACCAAAGTACTGATAGAAATATGGCCAATGAATTATGACTATTTTCTAGAACATTCCACTTTAATATCACAGGAAATTCATCTTCCGGCTTGCTGGGTTGTGAAAAGTTATAGAGTGTATTGGAATACCATGTAAAGTATGTGTACTGTCGCTGATTTGTGATAACAATCAGAAACAGAAGTAAAAGGTAAATTACAGTAATAGTTTTCTGTTAATTTTTGTATTCAAGGGGAGGCGGAAAACCTACTTTTATCTTAACATTTGTTTTTCTTAGAATTTCTATTGGAGTTCACACCCTCCCCCCTCAACATTGAATACGGAAATGGAGAACTTATTTAGAATTTGATTGTTGATTCCAGTATATTTCAAGCACTACTTCTCGGCCCTGGGCCTGTGATATGTCGATACATCGCTATCGTCGATATGTTTATTATCATATATCAACATTCGATATCGCGAATATATGGACATGAATATATCATTCTAAATTTTCGATATCGATATTCGGTGGGCGGCGAGGTATAAGGGACCCCTAAGACTTGCGATGGATGAAGAAATTAAACTTACTTTTTACAATATTGTTTTCTAATCATAATATCTTTATTGGGGGGCGCGGTGGCTCAGTGGTAGAGCGTTCACCTCCGGTGCTTGGGGTCCCTGGTTCGATCCCAGCTCGCGCCGTGTGGACTTTGTGGTGGACAAACACTGTGCTCGTGGGTTTTCTCGGGGTTCTCCTGTTTCCTCCCACTTTCTTCATTCCACCATTTCACTCATTTCTCATTATCACCGTCTCCTTTAGCCTAACCGACATAACCGTGGAACGTTAAACTTAAAGATTTCATTTCATTTTCAATTCATTTCAATATCTTTATTACCACAAATAGCAATGTAAATACATCTACTTGCAAATTTGCAATATTATATGGTATAATTTCTTAGGCGCCAGAACTTTTCTGTTCCCTGAAAAAAGTAACAAAAAGTCACGTGCAAAAGGAAGTGCTTCGAACTTTGAACTAGAATTTACCATAAGAAAGTTTTTTATTTCTCTCTCTTGGAGATTTCCACCCCTTTTAGCCTTTGGGACAGCTCATTGACAAAACGTGCACACATGATCGCTATATGCATTCATGCTCTTAGGCAGAGTCAAAGATTTTGAAAAGGAAACGACTTTTTAATATTATTATTATTATTATTACAATGGGGTTTACATCTAGGGTCCCATTTCTTTATCTTGCATGGGAGGGCCGCAAGTCTGCTACGCCACTGGTGTCCCCTGTTCTGTGTTTGTCTCTTTTTCGTTTCGTTTAGCTATTTGTTTTTGTGCTCTTAGGCTTTTATATGAAACGTTTATATTATATAACTTTTTCTTTTTATGAGTTTATTTTTTTAGGTGGGGAGGGGGAAAGAGAGAAATGCTTTCTTCTTATATCTGTTTCTTACTATTCATCTTGTTTGAACTGCTTAAGTAAGTCATTTTGTAACTTTTGATGTCATCCAAATCCGTCACAATAATAAAATTGTCATTCTTAACAATTTGTTTTATTCTCTTATTTACAGTTTGCCACACAGATATATTTTTGACAAAATTGAGATTTAGTCCAACGCTTTTCGAATTCGCAACCGCCGAGCTTTTTGGGTTGCCTGCTATTGCAGGAAAAGGAGAATTGCAGGTGTAATGCACTTTTGGAGTCGTGTATACATAGAACTCCCTAAAGTAAACTGGGATTGCCTTTCTCAATCGAATGATGTAAATATTGCATTAACAAACTTTTATCAAATGATTAACAACATATTTTATGTATGTGTTATCATCGGAAACGAAAAGACTTATCAGCGGAAGTTATCCATATGTTGGTTTACTTTAATATAATTAAGAAAATAAAATTCAAGACATACCACCATATCAAGAAGAAGTCAGTAAAATTAATTGGCTAAAATTCTTGTTTATTTCAAAAAATAAATAAAATGTTTCCTCATATAAATTAATGGGCTGAAAAACCATAATGGTGCAGGTATTCAACATTCTTAAGACCTATTCTTGTTTATTGGGATTTAAAGAAGCTACGATTAAATAATACATATTTCGCTCGACTTTTCTATGAATGCACATCTTCATTAGTTGCTAATATATACATTTCCTGCTTTGCAAGGTTAAGCAGTTTCCTTTCTCTTTGATCTTAATAATAATAATTTAAAAAGGCTTGGATCATGGAAGTTGTTCCTAAAACAACAAAAACAAATACCTGCCTCAAACAAATATCATCCCCTCATAATAGCCATGAAAAAGTCGGTTTTCTATAGAAGTGTGTTTGAAGTCCTCGGACAATAAAATGACAGCTCAGACCTCAAGAATGTGCTTTTTCTTTTTGTAAATTTGTTTCAATCTTCCTTTTCAATTCTGCACATGGAATACGTTTCCTATCTTTTAGACTCTTTAGCAAATGTGTCCACGTGAGTGCGAAGTGAGTGCGGGCTCGTACTCAATTGGGTTTGCACTCGCACGGGCTCACGTTCACTTCTTTCAACTGAGCTTGCACTCAATAGGGCTCGCGCTCATTTCTCTCAACTGGACTCTCGCTCACTTCCCCCAACTGGGCTCGTGCTCGCTTGAGCTCGCGATCATTTCTCCCAATTGGGCTCGCGATCACTTCTCTCAACTGGGCTCGCACTCATTTACACTCGCGATCACTTTTCTCAACTAACTGTAAGCTCGCGCTCACTCAGGATCACGATCACTTCCCTCAACTGGACTCGCGCTCACTTGAGCTCGCGATCACTTCTCCCAACTGGGCTCGCACTCATTTGTGCTCGCGATCACTTCACTCAACTGGGCTCGCGCTCATTTCTTTAAACTCGACTCGCGCACACTTCTCTCGATTGTTTTTGCGCTCACTAATCTCAAGTGGGCTCGCGCTCACTTCTCTCAACTATCCTAATAATCACGAATTTCACTTGGGCTCGCGCTCACTTATTTCATTGGGGGTTGGGCTCACTCGTGCTCGCGCTCAATGTTTGAGCCCGAGCCCGGTTGAGCGCGAGTGCCGAGCTCACGAGCTTGGACACCTATGATGGCTACTAATTGAATCGAAGACCCGAAAAAACATGTACGAGATCTGTTTCATTTCGTAGTGGTCCACACATTAAAGGATGTTGATAAGAACACCCTTGTAGCAATGACCATCGAGAGCACTGTCTCGAAGCTAAATAAACCTATCTATCTGTTTTGGAGCAGAAAATCGGAATTGAACCCGGAGGCGCCCTTCTTCGTAGTGGAAAATACCCTCAATAGTAATGAGGAATTTCTGGTCGGAGGTGACGTCACGTTTAAGGTGCATAGTGTGCATCTCCAAAAGAGAAGAGTTAAAAGACGGAAACTTAACATCGAGAAATAAGCACCATTGGCGAATTTTTAGAAGACAAGGTGATTCCTATGGAAAAGGATGTATACTGCCTCCCAATGAGTGTAATTCTGGGTATGGCAAGAGTCAGTAGTAAATATGAACGAATGTATAAGTTGAAAAATAATCCAAACCGCCTGTTAAATCAGGCTGCTAAATTATGTAGGAAATTAGGAATAGATGCTGAAAAAATAATGGATGTACCCTGGAAAAAACAAAAAAATGCTAAACCACCTCTCACCGAAGTACCAGGTAGTTGTATATGAAAAATATCCTAATAATCACGAATTTCATGTGTTATACCCAGGTATAAAGAGTGGAAAACAAAATTATATCAAGTACGAAGACAATCATTACCAGCTGGTTGAGAGCATAGTAAAGCTACTAGGCAAGAGAGGATTTTGTAAATTTTGTTCACAAGGTTACAATAATAAAAATGATGGGGTTTATCACAAGTGTGAACTAAAGTGTCCATTTTGTTATACGTTCCATGAATTATCTACCTATAATATGAAACGCAAATGTACTGATTGCAATAGATTGTTTTTCTCAGATGAATGTTTCAACAACCATAAAGATGTAACAAAATGTTGCAAGAGTGTATGTGATTTAGTCAAGATTTGTAACGAGTGTGGTGTAATGTACAATTTAGGACGAAAATCTGAGCATAAGTGTGAGGAGCGGTTGTGCAAACATGTAATATGCATATAGACCGAAGCCACCCTTGTTATGTTCAGGATCAAAGCCTTACCCGGGTCGAAAAGTATTTGTAAATCGTCTTTGATGTAGAGACTAAGCTACTTGATTATGAATGCTGAAGGAGAACAAAGGAGAGCATGAAATAAATATTGTATGCGCACAAGTAATTTCCCACTCGTGTAAGGAGAAGTCACTGTATGATCCATGTCAAGCATGGGGGGACGAAGCGAGGAATCGTGAATTTTCTTTTAAAACACTTGACGGGTTTGTAATTTCCATAGTGATTTTTACTTTAACAAATTAGTTACCTCTCTAGATCGTTAATTTGTCCACCAAAATCCAAAATGTTCCTTGATATTTTTAGTTTATTAGTGATTATACTAGAGCAGGTGTAAAAATAAAAAGTAGGAAAACACTGGTAATCCACATTGAGTACGTTCGGAGATATGCTCCCGGGAAGTAGTTCATTGCTCCAGTATGGAATTTGCCCCAGGGTCACCACCTGAAATCACCACTGACTATAGTAATTGAAACAGAATTGTCAATGCCGATAAACTCGCTTCACATGTACAGAATCTTAAACTGGATATTCTGCAACCTCAGTGGAATTCCAAACAACTGTAAAGATGATTCATTTTCCGTCATATAAGACTTGATGCTAATTCGTTTTACATTAATTTTCTTCTTGAGTTTTCCTCTTGATCATCAGGTCTAAATGTAAGGACTTTCTTTATGAATGTGAGGCGCCTAGTATCAAAAGCTGCAAAATCCATTTTTTTTTTTTTTTTTTTTTTTTTTTTTTTTTTAAACCGAAATTGAGTTTATATATCGCTTGTTATAATGTTTGATCTAAAGGAATCTCATGGAAACAGAATTTTGTTTAAAAGCTTAATATTTCATACTGACAAACTAGTTCAAATATGGGACTTTGTATGCGTGTATATGGAGCTTCACTGCACATTTTGCGAAATTACTCGAAACTAAACGAAATAAATGTAGCGGATTTTGATACTAGGCGTTTCATATTGACTTTCTGTTATTCATCCTCAGGAAACAATGATACAGTGATTGATCTTTCACTTTTTCTATGAGGGCTTTCTGGTTCTATTTGGAAATGAAATATTTCAGTTTAACGTCTCATGATTATGCTCTTTAGGCAAAGGGAGATGATGATTAAGGCAAGTGAATGATGATGGAAGAATTGGTGGAATGAGAAAGTGGGAGGAAACGGCAGTATCCTGAGAAAAGCCACGGACACGATGTTGTCGACCACTAAATTACTTGGTCAGAGATCAAACCAGGGCCTTCACGCACCAGAGATAAGCATTGTACCACTGAGTCACCGTACTCCCAGGTTGTATTTGAATCCGACTGGAATCAGTGACGTGTTCCTGTAATCCACCTTTCTTGGAAGCGAGATAGTATGGTGGGGAACGCCTTCGTGAATTGATCTTACATGACGGTTTATGGACTCGGCAACTGCAGCGGATTTAATCCTCATGTTATTCATAGGACCTGTCCATCATTGCGTAAGGATGTAAAAAGAAATTATTCAAGTCCATGTGAGTTTCTGACGGATAGTATTTTGTTTTGATTTTTCTGTGGGTTCTCCCGCTTCCTCTTACATTCAAATTCCATCAATTTTTCCATATTCGTTCACTTTTTTATTACTAATCTATCCAGGGGCGTCATTTAGGGGGGCAGGAGGGGGCAATTGCCCTTCCCCCCAAGAGTTTGAGGAATTCATATACTTTAATAGATTGTCTACTAATATATTAGTACAAAACGTGAAAGTCTCATGTCGGTCGAGCTCTTGCCCCCCTCAAGCGAAGTCTGAAATGACGCCCCTGAATCTGTCCCCATTACTTTAAAGGGGACAGCTCCAGGACTAAACCTAAAAGGTTTTAGTTACTTTTATTTCATTATACATCCAAATTTGCTGTTAAAAGACAAAATAAATAAATGTTTCTGGGAAAGACAAAAAGCAGAATCATATTTTTACAATTACGTATAATGGCATAGCTTTGAAAAGGGTAATAATATGGAATTTTTAATTAGAACAAGGAGACTCAAATATTTCGTTTTGATGTTCTGTATAGTGTTCTGAAAGTTGCTGAGATAACATAATCTTAATTTTGAGAATTTTGACAACATAAGCTGGCAGATTTTCTAAACTCCATATAATGTACTAAAAAACAATTATGTCAACACAAATAATGTCCATAAACAATTCGATTGTGAATTATCATTTTTCGTTCTTTTATTAACTTTTTGTAAACGACTTAATTTCTTGTAAACTTTAGGGGGTTTCCAAACCCTTCTTGAGGTGCTGCACACACACACACACACATATATATATTATATTATATAAATATAAACAAGCATAGACCTCAATCAAATATTCCCTTCCTTTCTACGAGCCTATAAATCTGATGTTCGTAACAACGTATTTCATTGTTTCACAAAAACTTACAAGTAAGATTTGTTGCTGTTTTCTACAAATGAATAATTAATGCATTTGTAACTTTTAAATTTATTTAAAAATAATAACAACAATTTTTAGTATATTTTTACAATTACAATTTAATGTATATAACAAATTAATATAAAATACTCAAAACAAAGGAAAATATTTTCGTTTTCAGTTACATCAGTTATTCAATATTTGTGTAGTATAAAACGTTTTTCAGTACTGGATTTGCGACTGAGTGCAACAACCGTGCAATTAATGTTGCAAGCCTGTGCGCGTATAAGAGTTGAGCTGGTAACATGGCTGGTTTCTGGGAAAGAAAGAAAAATGGATATTGTAAAACAAATATATGTATATTTAATAATACAAAAATGAAACAAGAAATGAAATGAAATCTTTCAGTTTAATGTCTCACGATTATGCCCCTGAGACTAAGGGAAACGTATGATTGAGGCAAGTGAATGTTGATTGAATGATTGGTGGAATGAGATTATGTAAGGTAACGGAAGTACCCCGAGAAAACCAACGGACAAATGTTGTTCACCACAAACTTACTTGGACGGGGATCGAACTAGGAACCCCACACACCACAGGTAAGCGCTCTACCACTGAGCCACCATCCCCCCAAAATGGGACATAGTGGGTCAGTGATAGAGTGCCCATCTCTGGTGTGAGGGGTCACTTGTTCGATACAAGCCCATGTGAGTTTCTGGTGGATAGTGTTGTGTCAATGGGTTTTCTCGAGTCCCTGTTTCCTCTCACATTTTCATTCCACTAATTATTTTTTAATTAGTCACTTTCATTAATCATCCATTTTCTTTAGTTTGAAAGGCATAGCCATGGCGCATACAGCCAGTGTATCTTTCAGGGTGACCGGAAAGTATTACACCCCAGAAAATTGTTAAATTTTATTAAAGTACATATATACGAGAGAGGCTGAAAAGTTCCTGGCTTTGTTCCCTTAAATTGAATAGACAAATAAAATTGTTGGCATATGAAAGCCTCATATCTTAATAGGTAACTGAGTTAAAAATCAATTGATCCTAATTGTATATCTGTCATTGCAGGTAGAAGGTGAGGCACGAGGAAGTTTCACGTTGTCGGAGCTTAGGACCGTTATAAAGTTCTTATGGCTCCAGAAAAAGTACGCAAAAGAAATTCATATAGAGATGTGTCAAACACTGGGGCAGAAATGTCCTTCATACAGCCGAGTAAAAACCTGGATATTGCTTTTTAAGACTGGTCATTTCACGGTGGAAGAGGAGCCCCTTAGCAGACACCCGTCAACCTCAAAAGACCAGCAAACATGCGATGCTGTCCAAGGTTTGATTCTTGAGGACCATTGAATATCCATTAAAATGATTGTCCAGATATTGGACACCTCCAGGGAGCGAGTTTGTTATATTATTATCAGAATTCTACACATGTGCAAGCTTCCAGTAAAATGGGTGCCGAAACTTGGAGTACGGATCCAAAGAAGGAACTTGTTGAAGAAGTCAAAGCCAGCTTGGCCTATTTTGAAAAGACAAATCACTTTTGGCTAGACTAATGACAAAGGATAAAACTTGGCTTCATATTTCTGATCCCGAAATCAATCAACAGTCAAAGGAGTTGCGCCATAGCGGTTTCCCCCGTTCCAAAAAGTTCTATATCCAGAAATCGACCAAAAATGTCCTGGCGTCCGTTTCTTGGAACAAAGATCGCATTATAATTGTGGACTACCTACCGAATGGCGCTTCTATCACCGGAGAATTGTTACGTTAATCTTCTAGACTTGCTGAAAGAGGCAATTAAGAGGAAACGCCGTGGAAAGCCCACAAAAACATCATGATCTTGCACGATAATGCATCAGTACACAAGTCCAACATTGTTGCTGCCAAATTGGCTACTGTGGGATTCCAACTGGTCCTCTACCCACCTTACTCCCCAGCCCTGTCTCCTTCTGACTATTTCCTATTTCCCAACCTGAAAAAACACCTGAAGGATACCCGTTTTGAGGACATTTCTGGCGTCACACAGGCTGCTGAAAGCTGGTTTGAGGGACAATGATTTTTTTTTTTTTTTTTTTTTGCATAGGCTAGTTTCGTGACTGATTATTGTAATTTCATTTAGTGTAAAAAAGGGTTACTTTGAAAAACTTTAGTCATTAGCCCTAGTTCAAATTAAAATTTCTTTGATGTCTGCAATTCATTTAGAAAATTCAGAGCAAATAAAAAAGAAATGAAACAGTGTAGTTTCAAAATAAATACATGCTTGGAGGTGTTTGCGTTATAATAAAATTTATTACTTAATATTTACCAGTTTATTTTGTAATCACTTCGCTTTTTTATAAGGAGAATAAAATTAGTAAAAATGTACTTTTTTTATCTCTATCGAATATGTGGACAATCAAATTGTTCTGTCAATTTCGTTATTTTAAAACAGTAACACCGGTGCTATATTTAGAATTGTTTTTTTTTTTTTTTTCTGAAACGGGGGCTACATTCAAAATAGTAATCAACCTAGTTACTATTACGTATTACATATCAAATGAAAAAATGTTTAATTTTTTCTGGGGGAAGGGGGATCCTAAGTCTTATAGACCTTCGTAAATACACCTCTGAGTAATTCCTATTATTTCCCCCCACGCATCCTATAATATCCCCCGGGAAAGATTTTTCTGAAAGAAACCCTGCGTAGAACTACATTCATTTTCGTTTTAAAAATGAAATAATGAAGATAAATAAAAAAATATTTTCGACCTAATGTGTTTCTCACAAATTAGCATTCGAAATCCCCTTTTTTTATGTATTAGCGACCAACTTTCATACTCATACAATGCGAACCCAGAATTTTGTTTTCATTTATATATATATATATATATATATATATATATATATATATATATATATATATATATATATATAATTTCTTCGATGTTAGTCAGGACAATTAAGAAAACCTGTATTAATTCACGTTTTATTCTCTTCCTCACTTCATTCTTATTCGTTTGGTCTATACTAAGTACTTAAATATTCACACCTAATCTATATTATTATTATTATTATTATTATTATTATTGTCAACGATTTTCCTGTAGACATTAGTCGTGGTCGCTATACCGTGTTCAAACTATCTACGTTTACTTTGAGGTTGATTTCTTTGCATGCCACCAAAAGAAACCTAAAACAGTTCGGGTAATATCGAAAAGCACAAGTTGTAATTATAACTGCAAAGCAATTTAAAAAATAAATATGATGTATCGCATTAAAAACTACTATTATTATTGTTAATAATCTACTTACTGCTTGAGAATAGTCAAGATGGCACAGCTTGTAAGTCAGTCGTTGCAGTTTGTCTGGGTCCAAACCGACGGTGTTGCACCGAACTTCATACCTCACTGGAACTTTGGTGTCATTTTCACTTCCACTTGTAACCAGGAAAAAGTCGAGCCTGCAAGTTGGAAAATATTATATGATTTCTTTTTAATGCTTAGCATACACATTACTAACAAGAAAATACAACGCTAATAAACAGATGTACAAGTTCTACTTATTTAACTAATATTCAATGTTATTTACTTGTGAGTTGGCAACCTGAAAAAAGAAAATGAAATGAAATTTTTGAGTTTTACGTCCCACGGTTATGCCGGTTAGGCTAAAGGAGACGGTGATGATGAGAGATGAATGAAATGGTGGAATGAAGAAAGTGGGAGGAAACGGGAGAACCCCGATTAAACTCACGCACACGGTGTTTGTCCACCACAAAGTTCACTTGGCGGGAGCAGGGTTTGAACCTGAGACCCCTAGCACCAGAGGTGAACGCTCTACTGAGCCACCGGGGCCACCCCAATCGGAAAAATGAATATGTACAGAATAGAAGTGATGGTTCAAAACAGAACACGTGATACAGAGATCCACGACAAGTAATTGAGTTAGAAATGCACACTAATAATAATGCAGGTGATCTGTAAACCACGGAACTGGACATTAATTGCAAATATTTGTGAAATGTGAGCAGTTATAGCACTCTGGTGATATTACCGTAATTGTGGGACAGGAACCTAATACACTGCGAACAAGGCGAGTTCGCTTTCCATTTCTAGCAGTTAGCCTGCCGAACATCGAAATATTTTTATGATGACCATAAATGTTGTGTGGTAACCTCCAATGGTGTGCAGCACCCTCTATGTTGTGGACTAACTAAAAATTATTACAATTACAAATTTAGTGGAATATTTAAATCACTGTTAAAATCAAATCATTTAATTCATTAAGTCAGCTTCAAGAACATTTGACTACGGTTGTACATTGTCAGACAAGCATTTGTAAAATAATTCAGCGAAAGACTAGTGTTCCTTTTCCATCACGCCACATTCTTTTAGAATGCGTGAACCTTCTGGTTGAATGAATTACAACGTCATTGTCCTCTCCCAACAAAACTACTACACACCTCTCAAGGGTGGTAGTTGTGAACTGACCATACCTCTCATTATGACGTGTGAGGTAGTAGTAAACCAACACCTCTCATTATGACGTGTGAGTTGTCAGTTTTCATCCCATCTACATTTCTTTGTTTAAGTAATTTATAATAATTCATGAGTGAATTACAAGTTAACATCTGAGCTAATTGAACTTACTACCCTCACCGGCACAACTCGTTATTGCAAAATTATTATCTCCCTGTAGCGTTTAATGACAAAGCGCGTTTTATTCTAACAAAGTGATAATGAATTCTGTTTACAGGTAACTCGTAAAAGAAGTATTTTATTAATGTTACCAACCTTCCTGTTTTAGTAACACGACTGTCTACTACTGTTCCTGATCTTGGATTCCTGCCATTCGCGAAGAATCTAGTCTTCTGAGATGGATCTGCGGTTATGTAGGCCAATTTTACATTTTCAGCTCCATGATACATAATACCAAGAAGTTTCTATAAAAGAAAGAAATATTATAAAACAATTTTTATCCAACCATTTACTTACATTTTTAAAATTAACAACTAGTTTACAATTTACTTAAGATTTTTTTTTATTAGCGCTATCATCTGTTACATCTTTCCAAAAATAGAAAAAAAAAAGATCAATAACAAGTTTAAACTTCAATTATTACACTTATTTTAAGACAAATTCATGAAGCCACAATTATCTAATTCTCAAGATAAAATTATTATATAAAGAAAATCAGCTTGGGATACTCAGAATACGCAGTTTCATAATGCTAGAGTTAAAAGCCTGAACAGAGTTGCATGCAACGACATACTATTAATTTAATTATTGCGTTAAAGCTGTAAATTTCATATCGAATAATTTATTTAGTAGGAATAGTTTTCTAATCATAGTGATCAGTTGTGTACAAATTCTGTAATATATCAGTATAATACTAAGCGAATGAAATGTCCACTTTGAAGTCTGGTGGAGACCTCTCCTCAGCAACACAACACAAGGATGAACTAAGATCACGCATCTAACGACACAAACTGAGTACATAAACATCAAATAGACTGATGTACGTACATAGTCAGGAGGTAATGTGTTATTGAACAGGGTCGGGTGAAAGTGCGCTATAGAGGACACACAATTGCTGGTGATTTTCGTTACGAATTGAAACTGGAAAATTCTGCACAGCAAGCTGCAAAAGACATTAACAGTGTATTTGGGTCAGAAATGAACGCACCGTTCGTCGTTGACGACCAAATCAATGTTCGGATGAGCCACTGTGGAAGCTGACCTTCAGAAAAGTATTTGTGTTATTGCAGAGAAGTTAGCCTTAAACCGCACCACTATCCTTGGCAGCTCCGTGCAATCGGTAGGATAAAAATTTGGTCTCATGGATCCCACATGAGTTGACACCGGCGAACAGGAACCGTATGTAGTTCTTTGATTGTAAGGAGGATTCTATGGAGGTATGCATTACTTTGATTGTAAGGAATAATCGGGAAAATTTCCTGTGTCGGATTGCAGCCTCAGATGAAAATGGATCTGTTATAATAATCGTAAATGGTTGGGCCGTGGCCGAAGGCAAGGACGGTTTCCTGATCCACCTCTCCACCCATAGAAGGTGTTGCTGGTAAGGTTTTCTACACTGGGAGTGATCCATCATGTATTTCTCAGGCGAGGTGAAACCATCAATGTAGGTCGTTGCAGTGCTACACTCCGTGAAGGGCACAGGAAACTTTTCCGTGAATATCCAGCAATGTTCAACAGAAATGATGTCCTCAAGTTGCACGACAACGCACATTCACCTTCGCGCTAAGGACGTTGCAGGCTCGTAATGAGTTCAAGTGTAAAACTCGTTCTCACCGCCTGTATTGTTCAGATATATCTCCCCCTGACTAGAACCTCTTCTGGCATCTCGATCACTGCTTGGGAGGGAACACTTTCCGTGGTTGAAGATTTCTTTGCATCGTAGACTCACGAATTTTATCGCCACAGAACCCAATCATTGGCTGAACGATAACAAAAGTGTTTGGTTGCAGACAGCGTCCATTTTGATTAACCAGTACGCTTCATTTTTTTCTGGCATTTGGAAATGACGTAACTGGAGCGAACATTTTATTCGAGCCAACCTAATTAATTATCATTAAGTATCAAATAAATGGTACGAAATTTCGTGCACTACTCTATAAATTTATTAACAATTTTTCTTAATACTAAATAACTCCTGAACTTAATCATTGGCTTGATAAAAATTTAAATATATATTCATCACATCTTCCAAGTGCAAAATTTATACCGTCTTACTTACCCTAACATCAGCTTCTTCCTTCTCGAACTCAAACGTCAACCCTTTATCTGATGTTCCATCTCTATAGAGAAAAATCTTCTTAGGAAAGGTTCCATTTGCTTCAGAATATGCGTTCATAGCAGCTGAAAACGGAAACACAACGTGAGTGCAGGAATCCTTCTACTTGAACTACAGTACAGACAATACAAAACATACAGCTGTACAACAAAAAATTGATTTTAAATTATATATCGAGAATATATTAAAAAATATTGTGAAAATAAAGAAGTAAGATTTAAATTATGATACGATGCAATGCAGTACGCCCATGAAGTCATCTCTTCCCAAAGGAACCAAGAAAATTTGTCTACAAGTTATTTAGAAAAGTAGAATAATCAATTATCGCTAATGGAACAATGATTACCAACCGGACAACCACGTCTTCGGCGAGTATAGTGCAAAACGTAATTATCGGGCCTAGCATAAAAGGTGATTTATCATGTCAAAATTAATCAAATTCTTGTGTCGACGCATGTATATTCCGATTTTTAATTTACAGTGTAAAGTGTTTGTGTAGTGATTTTTAAGTGTTAAAAATATAAATTTTACATATCCTTTCTAAAATATAAAATATATACACATGACAGTCTAAATTTATAATTTAACGTATATAAATATTTAAGTTGTTCTTTCTCTTTTCAGCATATTTAAATTACTGTTATACGGTTCAACAATATTTATGTTGTTGAGCTGTATTGGCACTAGTTGAACAAGTATTTAGCACATATTCCTAAACGTTCTGACTCGAACTCTGTGTTCCAAACCGTGTTGTCCAGCGGCTATATTATTGTGTACCACAGTGTTAAGAAAAACATGTAATATATATGTATACATATAAATAGGCAATATATAATGAGGAAGCAGTTTGAATATTTCTTAAAATTCATAATCCAACAACAAATTTAAAGTGTCTTAACTTCTGCAATGCAAATAACCAGCTATAACTTTTAAAACTAGGAAGGTTCAAAAAATGTGCAAAAACATTAACATAACACAAAAATCATAAATACTACCAAATTCTCTTTCAAGTAATAAATAAATAAATAAATAAATAAATAAATAAATAAAACTAAAACTCTATAAATCAATTTATTCTTCATTAATAATTTCTACACCGGGATTCTGTCAATCAAAGGTTCTGCTCGTCACCATTACCAAAAAGTAAGTGATCATGTATTGTCTAGCCTAGTCTTAAAAATCATACCAGTCCTTCAAATGCTCTGTAATTATTCAATTATATTTCTTATTTTCTAAACATCAAATTATTAAATTCTTGTTCCAAATTATCTCTATGTTGTTGCATTTTATCTTTAAACTTTAAATTCCAGGTTTATAGTTAATTCTAAACTACGTTTTCTGCGCCCCCAAACGTACATTAATTTACATTACTTCTTAAAAAAACAGGATAAATGCCAAAGTCATTCAGTAATTTCATATACAAAAATAATTTGGGGTTTACATTCCAAACAAAAGTCTTTATTTAATATGCCTCCAAAAGGTTTGTAACTGTCTTTTGGATCCCAAAACCAGTCATGTTTAAAATAAATTACAAGCCTATTTTAGGTTTTAGCATGATGGAGTTCGCCGTCTTTGCAAACAGGAATTAAACCCAAGATACCTTACAAAATGGTCAATAACGAACAGGGTTGTTAGGAAACAAACCCAACTAATGTTGTAAAATGTCTTCCAGAGACAAAAAGGAAACAAACCCAAATAGTGTTATAACAGACATCTAAAAATCCCGTTCTCGGCACATAGGAGCCATAAAAATTGCAAGTATGTTGAAATCTGGAATTCGATTATTTTCTGCGATTACCATACTTTCTTTTCACCTCCTGTTGCTCGAATATGAAGTACGCATAAATAAAATAGCATACGAAAGAACATCCGACTTCCCATTTTCCTATCCTCTAGCAACTGGAAAACAAAAATACTTAAACCAACGCTGTTTTAAAAAAGAAATATGATCTTCCCTATTGCTTCTCATTGACTTGTCACTTGCTAGCTTCAAGACGCCTACCAAGAGACACGAAGATCATCCCAACCTTAGTCAAAAGTTGTTGCCGTTGACATTTGTTTTGTATCCTTTTCAAACTTTGATTTTTTCTAAATCCATATATGTTCTGTACCATTCTGCTCGTTCGATTACTGTCATTCAATTCCAACCGTTAAATCTATGATGTCACTGAGAAATTATCCGAGATATTTGTGTAGAAATTTCACTGAAAAGATAATTATTTTCCCCTTCTATCACTCGTTCCTAGCTGTTTTCTACATTTCTTCATCTCGTACTTTCCTAAACGGATTACAATTAATTTAAAATAAAGTACCTCTTACAGGCTAAATTGTATATTTTGTATTAATATAGCATATAATGACGCATTGTGGTCTGGGGGCCAAGAAAATTTTAGGGAATCAAGTCATCCGTTGGCTCCTCGCCTGCTACCCTTGTTCCAATGCGGCTCAGAGGATCCACCAATACTCCGTAAAATGGGGCAAACGTGGTCGGAGCGTGCTGATGAGAAATATGTAGAGTTTTCTCGAAAGATTTTAAGCCCCGTTCTAATGTTTCTGAAAACGCTATTTCAACAAACTATAACGGTTTCCGTAATTCTATACCTCGAGTAGAAGTCAATTCCAAATAATTCAAAATTTTTGTTTGTTTATTACATAATTCACATCATACAGAATTGCCTGTCGAATAGTAGCACTCTGCTATAGTGTCCAGAGATAACCCTATATTAAATGAACTATTCGTATTAGGAAAGATAATTAATAGTTACTTACAGAAAACACATTGAACAAGACCGTCGCACATTTCTTCCTCTCCTCTAAGGGTTATTGTACGAGAGTACCAAGTTGTAAATGTGTCATTCAAAGTTGCCACAACCGCTCCTACTAATATTCCTTTGCGGCTTAAATCGAAGCACGTTTCAAACCCCATTATTAGATGGCCCTGGGAAAAAAGTGAAATAGCCATTTGTAATATAATAGGCTCTTAAACTGGAATATATAATTTTGAAATTTAACCAAATACTATTGCTTAAACATGATCAACACAACATTTCTTAAACTTCTGAAAGGATTCTAGTAAAGCCTGACTAATACATTGTAGATGTTATCATGTGCATACTCTTCACAGTGTTCATACAGCACATGTTCTACATATTTCAGTCTTCTTAAAATGAAAAAAAAATTATTAAAAATATACTAATAAACAAACAAACAAATAAATAAAACTTTGAAGACCTCGTAACCACATTCCTAATGGAAATAGACAAGCTCGTAACTTATTTGACGTTTTTCAGTTATTACTTACAACGTATCAGACAATTTTCCTGTGAATGTAAGTAATGGCATACACGAACGAAATATTCTAAGCTTTAATCCCCCTTCAACAAGAAGCTACCATATTAAATTATATATAAAATTAAAGGGCAGTGAAATGATATGAGACTGGATGCTTGAAGTCCCTCTATGAAACTCTTTGTACGCTACTGAGTGGGAGTAGATTTGAAAGAACTGAAAATACTTATTCTTTAGTATGTACGGTTACCAGATTTCTGGAGACAAAAATACGTCTACTTTTGATTCTACAGAAAATTGTTGAAATAATTTAATTAACGAAAAATTACATACTTTTGTATATCTGTACATAAGTTCAACAATGAAAATAAAACTCTATTGTCACAAAATTAGTATTCTGAAAGTTGAAACAGCTTCACTAATCTGTTATTTAAACACACTTGAAAGAACCTTTTTCTTTCTTCTTTCTAAAGTTGATTGATTGGTTCATTACATGATACATTTGAAAATGTGTTAAGCAGAGAAAGATTAGGGGCAGCAAAGGGGTCACAAATCTATATCCGTGATTGGATTTTCAAGGTGAAGCTACTTGCCCGGGAATCGAAATACATATTTTCTATGAGACTTTTTCACCTCACACACAATTCTTTCCACCATTTGTAAATTTACCCGACAGGCCACTACGATTCTCTCACAGGAACACACAGTCTATTTGGTAAATTTTTACGTGTCTTTAAAGTAAAAGAGTACGAAACTCCTATTATACTTAATGAGTACTTTCGCTATATTGAAGCACACGTTCTATACAAGCTTGTAATTAATCCATTTAAAAAATAACGATTACATTAATGAAATATTTCTTTAAAAAAATAACCAACTAAATTTTCCAAGTTATTTCTTAAATTGATAATTGTTAAAGGAATAGTAATGATTAAAAACCTAATTTTAATTATTATTATTATTATTTTTTATTTTTTTATTTTTATTTTTATTTATTTTTTTTTTTTTTTTGTAAAAACTATGTGAAATGGATAATTTCATGGATTTTTTGTAACTTATTCCAATCACTTGCGGCTTTGTTTATTTTTTTAATTTTCTCTTTTTATTTATTTACTTATTTTTATTTATTTCTTGCCTTTTACTGCACCTATGTTTCTTAAAGGGAATACAGTGACCTAAGCCTGTTTTGAAATCTGGCTTAATATCTTTTTTCCTTAAAGATGAGCAAACAACCAGCGCCTGTAATAGTTTTCATTTGACACAATGTAGTCTCCGTGGTTTAACCGCTGTTTGGTAAAGGAGGCTGCTTGAGACGTGCCATCCGCCCTTTCGTTTCTTTATTTTTTTTTTCTAGTGTAGCGTTCACGTACTTTCCAAATCACTGTTCACTGCAATCTCGTACAGCTACCTCTGGTTCAAGAACAGCAGATGCCACTAGCTAACAAGGGCAGGAAACGCAAGAACTGTGGAAGAAAATGGCGCACTAATACCCCAAGGCTTATCACACAGGAAGTTCAACAAAGCTTATTTACATGTGAACTTTCTCGTGGCTATATGGTAGACACACGCGTCTTCAGCGCAGGAGACCCGAGTTGGATTCCCAGTGGAAGCTCATGTGGTTCAGCTCGCACACTAAGCTGTACACCCACGTCTCATAGAGCTTTAGTAGTGAACGAGATGCTAAATTCTAAATCAACGAACAAATGCGTTGTCATGTATTGTCTAAGTACTCAGCTTACTGGTCCGAGAAAGGAAACAAATAACTTTTCTTATATATTTAGAATAAGTGAAATTCTGTTTTCTCGTGACGTTGAGTCGACTCTTTACTGAATTCAGAAAGTATTACAAATTCTGAATGTCTCATCTATTTAGCTATTAATACTTCTTCCCCAGAGGTCTAGGGAACTTAAGAAACTTGAAGATTATTTAAAGGAAACTGTGGACTTAAGAACTTGAAGATTATTTCTAAATGTATATCTCGCTCCCTGGAATTTTACTAAATATCAATCTTTTTTATTATTATTATTACCAGATATTCAAACAAAGTTAAGTACTTTCAAACTTAGAAAGAATAAAAACTTCATGTCATTGTGATAAATAATTTAACGAGTTCTGAGGTGATAAATACGACATAAATTTAGTATTCCTGATTATTTACTTAGGCAGTCTTACAACAAAACTACTGAGGAGTCCGACAGATGCCTGATAATAGTTCTCGATTCAGTAAACATGGCTTGAAATCCGTAAGAGTACATGAAAATAGTAGGTACATGTACATGAAAATTTCGAATAGTAGATCCCTTCCCAAATCTTAACTATTTACTAACACTTTTTATAAACTACAAGTACAACAAGGAATATTGGAAATCTATAAAATAAAATTATATAAGATTCAAAGGAGGATATTAAAGATAAATCTGAAACTTACCTTCATAGGTACACGTATAGTCCAAGGTATTCCACCCATTTTACATAGAATTTCACGCGCCACTTTTGGAGCTAATTGCTGACGACCGACTGTACTGACAATATCCTCACTGTAGATTATTTGAACAGGAACTGAAACAGATAGAAAATGAAATTAATTACAAACAGAACTACGGTCCTTATTAAAACAAAACTAAGTGAGATGATTTACAGAGAGACTTTTATTATTTATTGATCTAGAAAAGGTTGCATGACGTGCCTGATAAAGGGGATGTTATGTTGCCGAAACTGATAGACAAATATTACTAATATATACATTTGGTGCTTTGATCAGTGTTCTTTTATTAATGTGGATAATGAACAATACTATAATAAACAAGATACAGTATTTCTTCCCTGAAAACTATAAAGTTTTTGCATGTTTCAAAACATGTTAAGGAATAGCATTTAGGTTATTTTTTTCAATAGAATAATACACTACCACCAGGAATAAACTATTACCTTATTCGTGTTATCTTACAAGAAAATAATGCAAAGGTCCAGCTTAATGTGTTGTTCATGAATTAACTCTACAAACACTCATCTTACTCTACTTTCTATTCTGTTATCGATTTATGAAATGATCACCAATAGTCGAATCACCAACCGCTTGATCATCTTATTCGACATTCCGATTGGATCATCGTGTTGATAGAGGAAAAGGCAGAAGGAAAACCAGGAAGAGAACACCAAGGATAGAATATCTAGATGCACTTACGAAGAAGAGACCTTATCAAAATATAAAACAGTTCTCCAAAGGGAGAGAAAAAGTTTTAAAATTTCCATGTTGTCCACCAACCTATGGTTGAAGTAAAAAAAAAAAATAATAATAATAATAATAATAAGAGTTAATCTTCATATAACTTACCCCCTGTGATATTAATGCTCTTCTTATATATGGCGCACAACCTGTCATTTTTGTTTTTGGGAATAACGCACAGCACCATCTCTAAGTTGTAGTTTCGCAAACCGTTGTCGAATTTTAAGACGTACTTCTCAGGTGAGTCCTGCACACAATACTCACTGGAAAGACAAGAGAACAAAGAAAGAATCAATGAAGACTGTCAACAAAGATATACAATTAAACAAAGATATACAAACTTATACAATTAAGCAAAATTTATTTTTAAAAAATTCAAGTTAACTTTAAGTTCTTAAAAATTGTTTACAGTATTACAGTGCAAGTACATTCAGATGAATTTTATTTTACTATTACATACTTTGCTTTAGCTCACAATGGTTGAGGGACATCCTCAAATCTTGCAGCGTTAATTTAACTTATTTCTTAACGTAGTAGAATAATTACATTTTGCATAGCGACTAAAATTGGATGAAAATACAATATTCCACTCTTACTTTCCTATATTTGTAAATATTTATATATTTTTAGGTAAGAATAGTTTTATTTGTACCATACGGACCGTGCTCTCTTTTTTAAAAAAATCTGCAACCTTAATTGGCCTCATTTCCGACATTTACAATGATGAAATTTTGCATAGCTATAGAAGTCAGATTACAATAATATTTTATTGTTACTTTCATTCTAAATTCATCTCCATCGGCATGGGGGTGAGGTTATGAAGGGGATGACTGATAAAATTAATCGAAAACTATCAATACTAATTTCCAATTCTTAGCTTTCGGGATCACTAAAATGAATAGTGACCTCCCCGATACCATTTAAATCCAAGTTCAGCCCCCATCAGCATGAGTGTAAAAAGATGTAAGGGATGGGAAGGAAAGTGTGAAATTACTAAATTTCTATGCTTTTATTTAACTTATAACGGTTGGAAATTGTTCTCAAACCTTGTAACCTTAATTTAACTCATTTCCCACTGTAACGAAATATTACAAAGCGACGGAAGTTAGGTGACAATACAATACTCCATAATTACTTTTATATATTTCTAAATATTTATACATTTCCTAAGTAAGAATAATTTTAGTTTGACTACAATATTTGTCCTAGATTGCCTAATATTCCATGTAGTTTTTCAATACTTTGTTTTAGATTACGATTTTCGATTCTCAAGTTGTTCTGATATTTTGGTTAGTACACTAACAGTATTTTCCAAACACGTGATTTCTTTCTAAAATTCATGAAATTTTGTAGCCATAAACGTTACACTTCGTTCCAGTTTAGTAACTTACTTGCTACACTAGTTTTCTCAAGTATATTTCTTAGTTTCGTATCGGGTCGCTATTTTCCGCTTTGCAATTATCGCACTTTCAACGTTCCCCTTTAGTTCGCAATTTACAAATATTTTCAGCTGGTTTTAACATAGAACACTTTGCATTGAAGTAATTATCGCATCTACCGTACAATAAATCACTTAGAAGCACCTCACAATTCAGACAAGGTTAATACGCATAATGATTACTTCAGTGTTTCCAACGAACTTCCTCAACGGCTGACGACGAAGTGTATACATATATATGAGCGGGTCGGGGAAGCAAAATGACGTCACAGTTTCTGACTTTCGAATAAACTGGAGAAGAAGACAACATTTCGATACAACTCAATGCAATGACACATACCAAACAAGCTTTCCCTGCCATCTGCAGGTACATTTTCGAAATTAAACTACCTACATACTGTTCTGTGGTTCGATCCTTAACCAATTTCATCTAATAGCCCAATTTCATCGGAAGTGGCGTTTACAATTATGTACCCTAAGCTGCTCATATCCAGTCAACCACGCACGCACACAAACAAACAAAAAACACTGAGCACAATTGTAGGGGGTGTTTCCTAATATGCAATGGATTGATTTGTGGATTGTAAGAACACTTAATATATAAAGATCAGGGTTTTCTTTTAATGTTCATATGGTACTATAATAGCAACACATAAGCATTAGGATACTATTAGAAGAACAAGAATAGTGTTAATATTAAAAATATAAGTTTTGTCAAAGTGGTGCTATTTCTTTCTGACGGACTGTATATACGTATATATATATATATATGGTGTAACAGGCGTTTTTGTAATGGATGACTTTCTAAAAAGTAAAATTCCTTCTATATGAGAGCCAATAATTTATTAACACTCCTCGAAAACCAGAAATAATGTTTTGCCATTTTAGAAAAAGTTTTAGATATAGAGTACTTACAATTTCGGCTTATGTAGAAGCAAATTAATTTTGCTCCCTTCAAACTGAACTGAGTTGACAAAGTCTTGTACGTGTTTCTTATATGCTGATGGCGCTATTACCATCCAACAATTAACTTCTTTTCCTATTAGCGCTGTAGTATCTGTAAGAAGTTAAAATATCTTCATTACGATCTTCAATTAAAACAAAACAACAACGTAGGAGAAAATGTAGGAGATACTAAATAGAAACACACTAACTTTCAAGCTAAAAACAACTCGTTGTTAAAAATATAATAACAGAATAACAAGCGGTTAAAGAATAGTAGAAAGAATCAAAGGCGTTTGGCAAGATAGCATAAAGAACACAACAAAGATAAAAACACAGCACGCAAAAATTAACTGCAGACAATTCTCTGCTTGGATCAATATTACTACCATTATTACTTGAAGCTGAGCAGGAAGTAAAACAAGAGAAGGTTACACGAGGTTTAATCTTGGTTTACTATTAGCAAACAGAAGAGAGGTATGCGTGAATTACTAATTTTTAAAATTAGTTAGTTTGAAAGAATGATTTTTAAGGTTATATCAATTAAAGTTACATTCGATCTATGGTGGAGTCAACGGCCAATGATTTTGTGTAAGTTTGTAGTTACTAGGGAGATATAAGAATCGTTATGCCTTGTAGAGGCCAAATTACGGGTACGTGGTTACTTATTGCAAGAGTATATAAGATGGTTAATGTGTTCAGTTGTTGGGAGGAACTCTGGAAAAGAACGTAAACGAAGAGTAATAATGGACGGAAGAGAATAGCCGAGCATTCAATAGGATTATTAGCAAGAATAAGCCAAAGCGATTATGGAAATCAATCAGTACGTGGAACAGCCTATTGCGGCTACCACAGTCCGGCGCAAGATGTATAGTCTGAACATTTACAGTCCGGTTGCATTGATCACTGCCGAAAATTCTTTAGCCTGAAGAAAACGGCTCCGAGAAGAAGCAAAGTGAACCGACTGACTGAAAATGCATAACATGCTTCGATCAGTTCTCTTTCACCTAATTTACAACTTATGTATCTCTCACGCCCAAAGAAGCTTAGGCTCTGAATTGTCTCTCCCACACCGTGAAACACGGTGGAGGCTCTGGATTTCCAGTCGGTCCTGCGTATACAATAGAATGAGCTCAGAATTAGGGTTAACTCTTAAACTTTATTTTTAGAAATTTATCGTATTATTCAAAGATCAGAGATATATCAATCGATCGAACACTTCAAGCTGAACAAAATGACATATTTGAGAGTATTTGCTGTTCTTCACTTTTTATGTCTTGTTCGTTGCCAATCTGATGCTATTGATAGTTTTTATACTGTTCCCATACATTGTTTCTTTATGCCTATATACTGTATATTGTTAAGTAGCAGATCCTCACTATTGATGTTTCATTTCTAGTCTTAGTGCCACACGGTGTACTATCAGTGGCAAATAAATTCCTAACAGTGATACTGTAACCTGAATAGTTCGGCTTCTGTTCGTTTCTTGGTTGTTCCTGTTCGCTAGGGAGCCATGTCGGTTACTGCATAGTTTGAAAACCCAATTTTAAGTAATTGGATAGGGTTTGGATCGAGTTCTCTCATGTTTGGACGACATTTCTGTAAGAGTAAGCTTCGGTTTTTGTTTCTCTCATTTAGTTCGAGAGCCACTTCTACAAGCAGATAGAGTTATACTTTGCCTGTACCTGTAAGAAATGTAGATTTGGGATTCTAACCTCGTACAGAGACCATCAGTGAACGACTCTCTCGAAACGTCGATACCTTAAAGTCACTCTATGCGAATGCCTGTACAAAATATCGGTCACGTTATTTTGTATAAACATTCGCACAGATTAACTTTAAGATATTAACGTTTCGAAAGGGCCGTTCACTGATGTTTTCTCTACAAAATTCGAATCCAAATTGGTTAAGACGTTCATATTTTATACGGTACAGGCTAAGTATAACCCTATCAGCTTATAGAAGTGACTCCCAAAATAACTAGGACAACAAGGAAATGAACCCTACCGTTATAGAAATAGCGTCCGAACATGAGACAGAACGAAAACCGATTCACTTCGGTTATCGGAATGACTTTCCGAACCCATCCTTATATCGAAAATCATAACCGAACTCTTAATTCTGTTATAACGCACACAATCGCAACAGTGAAAGCAAATTCCTAACAGGGACATACATAATTGAGACAGTGACACACATAGTACTTGCATCGTATGGGATCTGGGATTCTTGAAACACATCTATTATCAACTTTTCATTTTTATTTATTTATTTATTTATTTATTATTATTATTTTTATCTGGGGAAATTCTTTTGTTGCTATCAACTTCACGTTTATACAAACTTTAGGTGGTGTAACCAAACGGAAAAGATTATGTAACCATAAGTCAATCCCTTCAAGTGCTTTGTGTGCTCTAGTCGATACAACTCTTTTAGACATTAATTATATAAATAAAAGCTTAAATGTGTGAACATTCAAAAATATTACTTACAATTTGTTGTTCACTAACTTAAATTTACTTAATAATAAACAAATACATATAAACATATGTGTATGTCTGTTTAAGCAATTGGACTCAATCATAAAACAAACGTGCGGCAGAGGGTTAAATTTACCACTAGAATATGCCAATTAAAATGTAATAAACTTTATTAACTTGAATTCTAAAAAAATAAACACATATTTAGCAGTAGCGTCTTCTCTGGGTGTGCAAGTCGTGTGTTAACGCCCAACGAAAAATGAAGAAAAGAGTATTTTAATTTAATTAAACGGATCGTCACAACTTGGGATTTTATATTTTCAACGAGACAGAATTAACTGTTGAAGTGCAAAAGAACAGAGAAGTGCTGTGAAGTCTCCGTCATGTTCTGAGGAGGCAACTCTGCGAGTAAGTTGTTGGCAACGCTTTGGCTGAAGTTTCACTGCTTTAGAAGACTAATATTGTGCATCCGCTTCGTGTTCCTCACCTCGTGCTTGTGTGATCTAAGGCGTTGGTTAGGAAATCAACGTCTTGAGTTTTCTGCTTCTCTCAAGCGTTGCCAAGTCTGTAGATTTATTTGTGGATGTACAGATATTTTATAGCAATACGGAAAACATTTTTTTGGGGGAGAGGGGGTATGATCTACGCACTTTTTTATTGCTAAACATATCATTCAATTCAAAAGTTAATGGTGCAATCGAGTTCTTCCTAAAATACGTGTAAGGAGTACGGTGAAAAGAAACATCATTTTTTTCTCTATTATAGGTTGGCGTAAATAGGACATTATGCAGTGACGATCATGGTTCCTTACTTTCGAAAATTGCGAGAACTTCCAGGTACAGACTATATTCAGGAAATCGATGGGTGGGCAAAGTACAGTCACTATTAAATACTCTTATGCTGAATGCGAATGCCACTAAAATAGTTATGCGTAAATTGAGGTAAATTTATCACAATATTTTAGATCAGTAAAACAATGTGGGTGGGCCCATCTTTGCTCCTGGGAAGAGAGGGTTCTCCCTCTAGTATCGCCTATGGTTGTGAGGGTTAATATATTTTTCCTTTCTTACCAACGCCCTAACATCCACGTCAGGAGACGCTACTGATATTTAGCAAGGGTGGTTGGTTGTAGGTGGGTGGTATATCGTAAAATTACTTAATCTACTTAATATTTGGTATTTTTTACGAAGGCGTAAGCCTCACAGTTCTCCACCATGTCACTTTTTTTAAATCAAAAATTAGTGTTGGATATAGTAGATAATTTAATAGTCTCATGGGAAACAAAGTTTGATCCTGTTAGTATCTGGAACTAAAAGCATACTTTAACGCACATATGATGTGCAAACGAAAGGTTTTCATAACTTGAGGACCGTGATAAAATGAAAAAGCTAATTACTAAATTATTAAATGTATATTTATAATAAACTAAATTGAGTGTGTAATGTGTTGTTTGTGTAGGATGTATGTGAGATATTGTTGTAGGTGTGAGTGTCAGGTTTTAGAATGTTGTAGGTAGGTTCTTGGTTCAAAGGCACATACCTTCACGGCGTGTAGATTTTCTGACAATGGAATAAACGTATTTTGTTTTAGCGTTTTTTTTTCTGTTTTGTTTTTTTTTCTTTTAGAGTAATAAAGTCATAATTCTGTTACAATGAAGAGTACAGTGAAAGTATGAGCTTTTAAAACGGCGTAATATTTTTAATGTATTACTGAACATATCTTTATCGCTCTGAGCTTTTCAGGAAGTAAACTAAAGACTATATCCTATTGGAAAGCGCTGAATTTGTAGGAATACGGTTTTTATAAGTGGGTTTGAAATTTTACACGTGCTCTCACGATTTTTTGATGAAATTTTGATCAACTAAAAGTTTCCTTGACATCATTTATTTTGACATCACACTAAAGTGAAATACTTTTCAATATGTTGTCCGACGATTCTGTTATTATTTAGAAACTAATTATACAATTTCACAATAACGTAAAAAAATAGTTTACGGCACTGACTTACAATACCAGACATTTGTTTATGACATACAAATACACAAGAACAGAAATGAGAGTAATAAAATTTAAAAAAATAAAAAATAAACTAAAATTAGACTTATTGGTATGGTTCGAATAATATTCGTCGAACAGACACCCCTTTGGTGCACATCTTGCTGGGTTCTATTCCAAATGGGAGAGCGCAACAAATTTAATTTGACCATCCATCATAGAAAATATAATCTTGGGTCGTAAAACTTTAAAAAAAATAATCAATTTCACGAACAGACACTATTTACTAGTAGCTGGAATTGTCCAGTCACAGTTCGGCCCAGTAGGACATACGAAATTTTCGCCCATGAATATATCTTCCTGTGGCAATTCTCTGCCTTCTAATTCGAGAAGATTTTCCTCGAGGGTCAGTCTCCATTCGTGTAAGTTTGTCCTTGACTGCAAAGGAAATACATGAACTTATTAACATATTTTCTAATACTATATTTAATATTAAAATAATAAAAATTATGGACTGCTTCCCATCTGCATCTAAACTCTTTTCCATACATTTGATAAGTCTTAGCTTTCTTTGGTAATGGTGTAGACAAAGAGTAAGTAATAAAATTGAAATAGTCTGTTCTTCATCTTAGGTTTAGAAAATAGCAAAACAGAAGTGAAACAGCAAACTTCTATAATAATAATAATAATGATAATAATAATAATAATAATAATAATAATAATAATAATAATAATAATAATAATAATAATAATAATAATAATAATAATAATGAAAAATGAAATGAAATCTTTAAGTTTTACGTCCTACAGTTATACCGGTTAGGCTAAAGAAGACGGTGATGATGAGAAATGAATGAAGTGGTGGAATGGAGAAAGTGGGTGGAAACGGGAGAACCCCGAGAAAACCCACGAGCATGGTGTTTATTCAGATTATTATTATTATTATTATTATTATTATTATTATTATTATTATTATTATTATTATTATTATTATTATTATTATTATTATTATTATTATTATTATTTCAAAGCAGTTTATTAGCAACAACAGCTTGACAATCACTAGTGCGCCAAGAGAATACAAAGTACAGTGGAAACATTCAATCATAATTATAAAATAAGCAGTTTATACATAAAATCATAACACGTGAAATACATCATGATAATGAAGAAAAAAATAAAAGAAACAAGCATGTAGTATCTGTAATTAAAAACAACATTCATAGAGATTACATGCGGAAAAATTACATGCATACATGGTGAAATAACATGCATGAACATATATATACGCATATTAAAAACGAAAATTAAACGCATCCATCCGAAACAAAACTAACTACTTTTAAACAGTTTAAAAAATTGATGATGAACAGCTGAAAATTTAAATTCGAAAAGATCTAAATTAGAACACAATTTATTAGCCGTCTCAATACAGGTATAAATAGAAGATTTGGAAAATATCCGAGTGCAAACAAAAAGAATAAATTTCCTGGTTCTACAATAAGGAACTCTCATGTCCATGCAATAGATTATGTAAAAATTTTAGATCAAACCAACTGCGTCTTTCATTAAGAGTTAGTAAGTTTAAATCCTTGCGTATAGCACTTAAGCTCATATTATCATATTGCTTAAATTTCCATTTTAACCACACAAGAAAATTATGATCATCACCGTCTAGAACACAAATTTACTTTTAAGTTTTTAAATGGTTTTATACGACAGCATACTACTTCTTTCATTGTGTTCATTCTTTTAGCACATTCTTTTCATTTTATGTGTTTGTTTCGAATGCTCCCGAGACCCAAGTAAATGAAACGCTGTACATAAATAATTTAGTATTCATTTATTGTGATAGCGGTGGCGGAAATAAAGGAAACCCAGACCCTCACCCCTACTCGAACACTTTCTCCCAAGTACTCCTTCCTCCCAGTTGTGGTCATGTTGTTACTAACTATAACAATAAAAAACATAGTACAAATTGATAAATACTTTGTGAAATCAAACATTCGAAACACCTTTTTATCGCAATAACAACTACGGATAATCTTAACGTACCAATCTCTAAGTAGGCTACTAGAAACAACTCGTTTACTATAGTGAGTTTTTAGCACGTATTCATTATAAAACACTAGAAAAAATCGTTTACTTTGAGTTTGCAGCATACGTTCGTTGTAAAACTATGACTTTCTTTACATTCTTTTGGCCTGATATCAATATCTATTTGTTGGGCAGATATTACACTTAAAAGAAGAAGACCGGCGAAACGTCGCACGGCTGCTGCTTGAAAACGCCGCCGCGTTGGACCTACGTTTTTTTGAACTTTTTTCCTTATTTTGGTTGTAGAATCACCTCTCCAAATTTTTCGGTCTTGTACCCTTCCACTTCGTAGCCGGGAGCCAAAAATGATTCTGCTAACATAAACTAGTTCCACATTGTTGGCATGTTCAATGTCCAGCTTTTCAGCTATACCTTTCACCTGGGGTTTTGCAATTCCGAGTCACTAAAACAACTTCCTGTGTTTCTAAAACAGGTAATGTTTTCTGTAAACAGTGATTAGAGTGTTCTCTTTGTCACAAATCCGCCAGGAAGAAAAAAAAAAGTTAGTTGTTAAAACGAGATAAAAATAATTTTCTGATAATAGACGACTGTACCGATTAAAATAAATTTATAAGTTTACATCCCAGAGAAAACATTAGATTGTAATAATGAAAACTGGAACGAAACCTAACTGAATTTAAAATGGCGGGCCAAACCATGGCCCAGCATGCCAACACCCAATTTTCGGTAATTGACAATTAAAATAAAGTTTGAAACTGGAAATAAACTTAAGTAAAACTTTTAAAATAAAAATGTGCGTGGAAGCAGAGGAGTTCTTTCATTCCTTCATTCAGCCATCAACCGCAAACATCTTGCCAAACGAACAACAGATCCGAAGTTCTCACAGCAACACTCTTCTGGAAGAAGGGCCATGGGACTGGATGTGGCGTTTGCATTGTAAGTTGTCTCCCAATACTGTCTTTTCACGTTATTCGATAAGCTGTGCATTGGGTAGCATAACCGGTACCTCGTGAGGGGACAATCTTTGTACCACTATGTGTCATGGGCGGTAAACTCACTTGATCTAAAGCAAGATTTCTTAATTGTGTTTTGAACCTAAAGCTGTACTTACGTAGTCATCCAGTCGCTCCCTGAACCTTCCGTAGCGTTCTAGTGCTGTTTCCGGATGAACAACTGTATGCGGTTTGAGAAAGCTCTCCTGCCTATAATTAAATATTATATAATAAGTAAAATTTCTTTATTAAATATTCTATAGAAACTTAATTTACATATAAAATTTATCATACGTATAAAATACAGGGTATATATATATATATATATATATAAACTTTACAACTTTGAAAACTCGTATTGATTTATTTATTTAGCTTACAGACATGGTTTTGGTGTGATTTTGTAGCAAAATGCATTAAGTTTTTTTTTTATCTTATACCTAAAGAGATTCAATGTGGCTTCTATTGGTGATGCGACATACATCCGATCTGAAGTCGATTTCTGGCCAAACCCGCTGCAGCATTCTATCAGTGTCTTAATTCTTGCACCATTTCTAATTTGTATGGTTTGAGATGCAACCGTTTTCTCAACACACGCCAAATTGTTATGTGTGGAACGCTCAGCTATCGAGAAGCATGTCGAGTTGGTTTTGTAGGAATGTTCACAAAACTTTGTCTCACTTGCTCTACAACGTCTTCAGATGAACGGGGACGACCTGAAGGTTTGTTGTGTCTTACCGAACATCCAGTTTCAATGAAACACTTATGCCACTGATAAATAACAGGCTTTCTGGGAGGAACTTTACTATACTTTGTACGAAAATTACGTTGCAGAGTTATCGCAGACTTGGATTCTTCAAACCAAAACACACAGATCGCACGCTCAGGGGCCATTAAAGGCAGCTATCTTTGCTGCAAGTGCCGCTAGCACTTGCGGTGACTTGTTTCTGAACTAATGTACTACGTGAGTCAAAACATGATGTATTTTACTACAAAATGACACCAAAACCATGTCTGTAAGAAAAATGAATAAATCAATATGAGTTTCCAAAGTTGTAAAGTCCTTTATGATACACCCTGTATATTTTATTATATATAAAATTATACTTAATTTGAAACGACTCTAACTTTTAACCTTATAACTGAAAACGCTGGAGTTTTGTACCATGTCAATATCAACAGAAGGACATTGTCATACTCTTCAATACCATCAGGCTAATAGTGTTGCCAACATAAAGTTGTGTTTTTGAACATGTCAGGTTATTAGGAGCAAATCTACATATTAAACAAAAAACACGACACAATACCTGTTATTCAGTGTTGCAAACTAAGGACGCTACAGTTTCACGAACATTGAAAAACAAACAAACTTTCGGGATATTTACAACAATAATAGCGCAAGCGCAGGTCAATGCATGTCCACAGTACCTCAGTGTCGTACAGTATAGTCATGATACGAGATATTTTGAATAAACAGGAACAAAGTTACAACGAATTGAAAATTTTACGCTTTTTTAAAAAATGTTTTATTTCGAAAAACTACTTGTATAAATAGTCACATCCAGGGCCGGCTCTTCCATATGTGCAACACGTATATTTGCACGACGCGGCAAAATCTGTCACAACTATATTATTTAAAATAAATATTTCTTGTTGGAAACATACTTCATGACGATGGTAGTTAAATTTACTAAGCTGACCTATATGAATATTATATTCACAAATCATGTTTAGGTCGCATCAGTTTAAGGTCGTGTGGACAATGCTAAAGCAAATGGTCAAACAAATTCCAGTATAAATTGCTTGATTGTTGTCAAATACAAGAACTCAATTCTCGAACAGTAGCGAATACCAGTCCCACCTGTTCCATTTAGTTAGTTATCACAGTTTTGATTTGTTGAAGGTGGATACAATTTTAATTTTTAACAGACGTAGAAGGAAAATCAGGAAATAAAAGAGCTAGTTGCACCGGAATTGCAAACTGATATATTGAGATTGAAGCTCGATATTGTATTCTATAAAAAGGATTACCAACGTTCCTCTACAGGTGAGTTTGTTTTATCTTTCACTAACAAAATAGATTATTATTTAAAGAAAAACACCAGACACAACTATATTGTATTTGCAGTGTTTTAGCCTTTCTGAGTGCGAGTGGGCTTTCCCTCTCCTTCGTTGTTCATGATGGGATAGCATCTTAAAATCGTGGCTTTTAAGATTTATTCTTTCTGGACAAGGGGGCGGCAAATGGTACCATTGTACGGGGGGGGGGGGGGGCAAATTGCCTAGGATTTGCCCTGCCCACATCTAATCACACGGATGGTTTTGAACAGACGTAAACATTACAGCGTCGTTTACAGAAATTAGATATCTCCAACCGTTCAAGATATAGTCCTACGTAGACATCAAGCGGTTTGAGATACCCAATTGCTGTAAACGGCATTATGATCTTTGTGTCTATTGAAAATCATCTACATCATTAGATGGGATACTTATCTAAGCATTTTGTCAAAAAGAAAAAAAAGTCTCTCGAAAAGCGACATTTTCAATTCTTTGCAACTTTGCTCCTCGTTATTCAAAACACCTCATATCTGATCATAGTAGTTGACACTAAGGTATTTTACATGTTCGTCTCGTTTCGCTCGTTTCACTTGCGTTATTATTGTTGTAGAGATCTCAAAAATGAGGACGTTTGTGACATGAACCTCCTTAGGTCGCAACACTGAACCTCCTTAGTTGGAGTTGTATGTTTTCGGTTAATATGTACATTTGAAGTTGTAATAAGCAACCGTATTATCATTTGAGAAAACAAAACTCTATGTTGGTTTGGCAATACTGTTAGTCTAGTGGTATTACAGAGCATGCCAAACAATGTTCCCCTGGTGATAAATCTATGGTCCAAAATGTCATCGTCTTTTGTCTATTGAAAATTAAATCTTCAAGTTTTACATTCCACGGATTCCGGCTAGGCTAAAGGAAACGGTGAGAAATGAATGAAAATGGTGGAAAGAAGCAAGTGGGAGGAAGCGGGAGAACCCCGCGTAAACCAACCCACATGGTGTTTGTCCACCACAAAGTTCTTTTGGCGCGAGCTTGAATCGAACCAAGGATGCCATGTACAGTCCGCAGCAAAAAACCTGCAACATGCGAATGTAAGTTTATTGTGAAACGACGAAGTCTTTTGCTCCAAAATAAGTGTGCAGGGCAGGACGACGAGGTTTCTCCTGGCGTGATTCGTGCCACTTAGACGTTATGTTGATTCCCAGCACTGTTAGGCGTGATTTCACAATAAACTTACATGCTTATGTTGCAGGTTTTCTGCTGCGGACTGTACCAGAGGTGAACGCTCTACCACTGAGCCACCGAGGCCCTTCTTTTGTCTATTAGTTTGAAAGCTAGAAGGATGTACCAAGAGAAATGGTCCACCCTACAGTGACAATGATAATTTAATGGAAAAATCAGCTTAATTCGTAGCAACCACTCTCTCACCCTTCTAAAGTTGGGAAAACGTTATTATTATTATTATATGATTTTGAGTTTAACTTCGCTTTAAGCGGTGAGGCTATATGAGACGTGGACCTCCAGGCTAACGTGGAATCCGAATCACATGAGCTCCCGCCAGGAATCGAACCCGGGTCCTCCACGCCAAAGGTTATTATTATCACTCAACATATTAAGTACATGATAACTAAATAATAAATGGTACATTAAATGATGAAACTTTCGACTTCCACACATAAACCGATAATGATTTTTGCTTCATATTCAATGCGTGTGCAGGAAAATAAGAGAGTCTGGTTGGTAAGATTTTCACACAAGGTTCACTTTTTGCTTTAGAATGATATTGAACATTAGTACTTTACATAAAACCTTTATGATCTTAAATTCGACATTTAAAGGGCAAAAGGTCCATTATTTAAAAAAAAAAAAGTATTTCGAACAAAACTTCATTTGCTTTTGCACATTCCTAGTCTGAATTAAAAATCACAACCTTCCATTCAAAAAATTCAATTCTCAGCCTAAATATCTCACTCCTGGTGTGTTGACGAACTTACAAATTTCATCATTTAATTGAATGTTGACAATTTAGTTACAATATTATTTAATATTTTGATTAAGTTAACGTTACGCGAACTTTAGAAGAGATGAGTAAGAGGAATTTAACGTATAGTACGTCCGCTATCCTGGTATACAGTTGCTGTCCGATGCCGACACACCGCGGGTGGTGTAGGATGTCACCAAACTCAGTATGGGGGCTTATTTATGGCTGGTCGAAGGAAAGTCAGTGAGGGTGACAGATCTGTTGTTGCCACATTTTCCCTTTTGTGTTATTTCTAGAGGTCTTTTTCTTTAAAAAAAAGAAAAAAAAAAGAAAAACTACATTAAAACATAATACCTAAAAATGTTGTATACGAGGAAACGGTTGCAAAACTGCTAATATATAGAGAAGTGGTTAGCGATTGATAATAATTATCATCCATATTTAAGTATTACGTTTGTCCTACAAATTCCCTAAGTAGGTTTTAAATGAGCACATATGATTCTTTTATTAACTAGTGAATCCGTAATGACTAAGAAACAGGCAATTGGAATTGTGCAGACCAGGAAATAAACCTTCATAATTATAACAAAAGCACAATAACATGAATTCACGCAGATGTTCATTTCTAATTTATATTTCAGCCAAATGCTACTGGAACTTTTTTATTTTATATTTTTTCACTAGTTCCTAGAGTTTTTCCTAGTGTTGCTTTAATTGTGCATCTTTCCTACAAGGCTAATTAAGCGTAATTTATTGTTAGGATATATAGTATTAGACCAGTGTTGATGCCGAGATGAGAAATATCTTTTAAATTCGAGACGAGATTAGAAAAATGACAATTCTCGTCTCATTTTCGAGACTAGAATCGAGACGAGACGATAAATTTCACGAGTCTGGCGGGTAACTCTAGTTTACCCCAGTCTTAGTTCTCAAACTTTGTTTTATTGATCCATGAATCATAACATAAAATCATAAGTTGATAGAATGATTGTACGAACACAGTGTGGAACATTTTTTTTAAAGATACGCAAATCTTACGCCATATACTCAATGATAAATATGGTTTGAGTGTTATATCATTCCCTTCATGAACCTCTTGTTACGCTTAAGAATTCTGGTAACTTTTAGATGAAATTAAGACAAGTAAATGTTGTTTCACAGTTGAAACTATGTAATACTTCCAAACCATCCGATTACAATACTTAAAACTTCGAAGTAGTCGGATACATCTACAACTACTGGATGTAATAGAGGAATAATATCAAAGAAAGAATCTGTTCCTGAGTCCATATATAGAAAACATTTTTCGCTATTCCTTACTGTTTTGTTCAGTGGCGAAATGTTGAAACCAAAAATCGTTAATTTGGATCATTTCCAGTTTGAATAGAGGATTAAAGGAGAGTATAGAATCTACTCTTGGGACGCTGAATAGATTGTACAAGAAGTGCTTCTCAATATCTTTTCCAGTTCTTGCTCCATGAAAACCAGAAATACTATTGAAACCAGAAGTACTATAGATTGAACTACTTCCGGTTTCGATAGTGTTGTAGGTTGTGATTTTATATATATATATATATATATATATATATATATATATATATATATATATATATATATATATAGAGAGAGAGAGAGAGAGAGAGAGAGAGAGAGAGAGAGAGAGATGGTGATCAGAAAAATGGAAACACCTGTAGTTGGCAACACGTCAGATGTATGGGTTGGCAGTGGTGTCGTGGCGCCCACAGCGCCGGACCGCTGGTGGTGGTGTGTTAGGTCGGTCTCCATACTGCGTCAGGTGCAGTGTCCAGTGGCTGCGGCAGACGGAGGTAGTGTAAAATGGGAGACATCTCAGATTTTCAAAGAGGGCAAATTGTTGGTGCGCGGTTATGTGGAGTGAGTGTGACGGCAGTGGCTACTGTGTTAGGTGTGTCGCGTAAGACGGTGTCGAAGGTTATGACGGCCTACACAACACACGGAAAAACCACATCGGGGAAGCGGAACAGTGGGCGGAAGAAAATCATGAGTGAGAGGTCACGCCGGGTATTAAAGCGCATTGTCACGCAGAACCGTCGTGCCACTGCGGAGCAAGTGACGGAGGAGCTCAATCAGCACCTCCCCCACCCTGTTTCGACAATCACAGTCCGCCGCGAATTACATGACACGAACTTACGGGGTCGTGTTGCACGGGCCAAACCGCTCATCAGGGACCATAACGCTTTCGCACGCCGCAAATGGTGCCGCAACTTGGACCGTTGAGGACTGGAAACGTGTGATATGGTCGGATGAGTCATCCTTCACCCTATTCCCAACCACGGGTCGTGTTTATGGGTCGAGAACGCCCAAAGAAGCTTATGATCTGCAGTGTCTCTGCCCAACTGTGAAACATGGCGGCGGCTCCGTGATGCTGTGGGCCGTCATATCATGGTTTTCATTGGGTCCTGTGGTCACACTTAGCGGACAAATCACTGCCAACGATTATGTCGCAATTTTAGGGGACCACTTGCATCCTATGGTCCGGATGTTGTTCCTGGACAATGATGCCATCTTCCAGGATGATAATGCACCCATTCACACAGCTGGCGTAGTTGCAGCGTGGTTTGAGGAACATCGGGATGAAGTTCAACACCTCCCCTGGCCCGCCCAATTCCCAGATCCCAGCATAATTGAACATCTGTGGTCCGTGTTGGAAACACGACTCCGGCGACGATTTCCCCCTCCATCCTCTCTCACAGAACTGGCCGATGCCCTGCACGAGGAATGGTGTAAAATTCCACTTGCTACCATTCACGACCTCTATGCCTCCATCCCACGTCGCATCAAGGCTGTTCTGAAGGCGAAAGGTGGCCCGACACCATATTAATCTGGTAAGTTGCAATTTCGTTCAGGTGTTTCCATTTTTCTGATCACCATCTATATATATATATATACACAGTGTAACCTGTCAACTTGGCCACCTCTCTAAGTTGGCCACCTGCTTATCTTGGCCTAGTTCGTCTTGAACCTGTATTTCCCATAAGCCATTCGTTATTATTACTCTATAAGTTGGCCACCTGTCTATCTTGGAAGTTGGGCACACTGAAGCAATGTTTACCCTATGATGATAATGATATATTTAACTGCGTATCTTGGCCACGCAAAATACAGTTTTGTTATTTTTCTTAACTCTTTAGAATTCCCATATGAAAGGCAGATGTTCTGTATTTGTGACTGGACACAAAGAAGCATAGATTCGCACGATTTGTACTTGGAGGTCAATGGCCAGAACAGTACCCTCATAAAGGGGTGGTGAAGGAAGGTGTGAATAAGAAAAAGCATGTACAGGAATTCAGGACATGGTTGTACGTATTTGTTTACCCTGTCTGTTTTGGTAAAACCATTAGCTATATCAAGTCCTCTCATCAGTGGAGAGCTTTAGTAATTACGGAAAATTCTCAAGGTTAACACTAACCATCTCAATTGTCAACTATTGGCACCTGTCGGCTTGTCAAAAGATAGCGGAGTGTTTGAGATATCAATTCCCTCAAGAATTTCTCAAAACATCTTCTGCTCCGAGGGAAACACTTCTGGCTCATTAACAAGAGGTAGTTAACTAGAATATTAGAATGTGCATATCTCCCAAAAAGAATAAAACAAATACGTCTAGAATGAACCACCATTCAGTAACAACTGAAAAGATGTCATATAAATTGCATATGAATTTCTCAATTTATAACTAAGCTTTTCTTGTTTTCAATCTGAATAATTCAGTGTGCTATATCAATTTCAGTAAACTGCGTACATACGCTTCTATTTCATGGTTGTTTGTGTTATTGTGTTTTCAATCCGAATAATCCAATGTACCAGACTAGTTTTCAGGTAGAGAAAGGTATGCACATATATTAAACATACTATAGTAATATTTTCTAGTACTGTATATCTTAATGATTACTCTATATACATTATTTATAAGTAGCTGTCGTGCCACTGCTTATTAAAATTTTACAATCAAGTAATACTAGAAACCCTATTCTAAAAATACACAAATCACACTTATTTTCTGTAAGTTGGCCACTTTTCGATGGAACCGATGGTGGCCAACATAGACAGGTTTCACTGTATATATATATATATATATATATATATATATATATATATAATACTCCTGAGACCATGAATCGATTGCAGAAAAATGTTCCTCGCTGTCTATTATGTTTTTGTTCTTTGGCGATAAATATTGAAACCCGAAATGATTATTTTTAATTACTTCTGGTTTGAATAGAGGGTTAATGGAGAAGACAGGACCTGTTTCTGGGGTGCTGAATCGATTACAAAATCCGCATCTCGATATCTCCTATTGTTTTGGCTGTGTTAACTGACGACAGGCGAACGGACGGACAAACCCGTTCTTTAAGACTTCCGACACTTATGCATAACATAGTTTGAAAATCTAAAAGAATCAGGTCATAAATTTTGTATGTGAATTTACAAAATGAAACGAAACGAGGACATCTTTTTCGATAATCGAAACTAGAGAAAAAAATCTTCGAGAAGAGAGACGAGATGTGACTTACAAAATTTAGATAAGGAAACCCTATTTCTCGTGTCGACTCGTGAACACCACTATATCAGACGTATTTCTTATTATATTGGTAATAGTATTCGAACTGTGTTACACGATAGGTTTCAGTGTTTATCAAAATTGGAGAGTGCATCTATTACAGTACGTTCCTTAGGTTTTGCTACAGTCAATAATTACTATTTATATAACGCTTATATTCTATTGTTATAGTATTTAATCAGTGTTCAAGGGAGACGTTTATGCTTATTGTGTTACATTGCTCTAGTTTCCAGGAAAATGTTTACTTTATCTGAGTTACGGGAAAGTAATAGAAAAGTGTGTTGTGAATTAAAAAAAAAAAAAAATATGACCGAAAAAAGGAAGAAGGAAAAATAGTCACTGACCATCCCTTTCTTGACAATTTGAAAAGACATAAGGCAACGTCGTACAAGCATTGATGGATCGGTTTTGCCAGCAGGAGAGTTGTCCGCTGACGTTATTTGAGTGCTGTTTTGCGGTTTTTTGGGGAAAGGGACCATGCCTTTGAGTTTCTGAAACTGTATAAGAGGATAGTGAACAGAGTATACATAAGAGTCTTTTTACAATAATATTTTCAATTCGCTTTGAGCGCAGAAAGACACGCTCAAACAAAAACAAAAATTAAAACTTTTTTGAAAATTATTTTGTTGGTACATTCTGAATCCGAATAATAATAATAATAATAATAATAATAATAATAATAATAATAATAATAATAATAATAATAATAATAATAATAATAATAATAATAATAATATTTGGCGTGGGAGATCCGGGTTCGATTCCTGGCGGGAGCTCAAGTCGTTTGGATTCCACGTTAATCAGTAGGTCCCGTCTCATATAGCCTCGCTGCTAAAAGGAACGCTAAGCTCAAAATCATATAATAATAATAACTAAGTTTACACAACTTTAGAAGGATAAGGAAGTGGTTGCTACGAATTACATTTTCATTGTCACTTTAGGGTAGACCCTTTCTCTTGGTACACACTTGTAGCTTTCAAACTAATAGACAAAGGAGGGGCCGCGGTGGCTCAGTGGTAGATCGTTCACCTCTGGTACATGAGGTTCTTGGTTCGATCTCAGCTCGCGCCAAATGAGCTTTGTGGTGGACAAACACCGTGTGCGTTGGTTTTCTCGGGGTTCTCCCGCTTCCTCTCACTTGCTTCTTTGCACCATTTTCATTCATTTCTCATCACCGTTTCCTTTAGCCTAGCCTTCATAACCGCTTGAAGATTTCATTTTTAACAGACAAAAGACGATGAAATTTTGCACTATAGAAATATCACCAGGGGGACATTGTTTGACAAGCTCTGTAATACCACTAGACTAACAGTATTGCCAAACAGTATTGAGTTTTGTTTTCTCAAATGATAATACGGTTGCTTAATACAAACTTCAGATATACATATTAAGCGAAAACATACAACTCTAACTAAGGAGGTTCAGTGTTGCGATCTAAGGAGGCTACTATCACAGAGGAACGGTAAACTCAAAATCAACTTTACTCAATAATAATAATAATAATAATAATAATAATAATAATAATAATAATAATAATAATAATAATAATAATAATAATAATAATAATAATAATAATAATAATAATAATAATAATAATAATAATTATTATTATTATTATTATTATTATTATTATTATTATTATTATTATTATTATTATTATTATTATTATTATTATTATTATTATTATTTTAAAACTGGACTTCCAGTCTAAATCGGCCACCTCCAATGTTCTTGCTAAAGTTCCAGCTTCCACCATTTAAGAATTATTTAAGAGTTTAAGAATTTAATTATTATAAAATTTAATATTTTATCAAAATTCATCAACTGTAAAAAAGGTTTTACAAGTGAAAATACCATTATTAATTTGACACATACGATTTAATATATATATATCATGCTTTTGTTTCAGGACTGGACAATGAAAACCTCTGTTTTTAAGTGGTATCGCATCATACTTTACTACGTGCTACAAAACGACAGAAATGCCATGCTAACCAAAAATTGGATAGCGAAATGCGATACATCTATGGTCATAATTTATTACCGAAGTGACCTATTTTTCGAACAAGAACCTTATATCATAATCTTTTCTTCATGACAGAACGACTCCTTTTCGACTTCACGTATCGTAAAAATTCAATGAGAAACATCCCGATCTTTTTCTTTAAGCACCTTTCAAGTTCTCAACAACATGAAACAATCCACTACGGACTAAGCACTATGCTACTGGAGACTGGTGGTAGAATTGCACTAGACCTTATGCAGTTAATACTACATTCCATCTGGAAATAAGGACCCTCAATGGGCTTTTAATAAGAAACGCTCCAGCCTAATTTTCGGAAACTAGATTATTAGCAAAAACGCCGAGTTTTAATAGTACCTTCATTTCTATCATTCCTACATTGTAATAGCTGTCTCAAACTCTGGTAAGGGGTTCGTCAACGAAACGTTCATTGTTGAAGTGTTCTTCAATCAAGACTACTTCAGTAGAAGGTCAGATATGGCGTGATAGCTAACAAACAAGGCTTTCACATCGAGCACAACCGCTCATTTCTCAGTGAATTTCAACGAGGAAGCATAAAGTGACAAGTTTCTAACCACAAACATGAAAGAACCTTCTGTACAGAAGTTGTTTCAGTTGTACTGAGCCGAAGTAAAAATGTGCATCTGTACTGTGGATGTGCAACTGATCGCCCTGAGATTTCCACGAGGCAAGCAGCAGTATCTCGTCAATCGTGTAGTAGAGCAGCGTGGCCAAGCGTACTCTGATGACGCCGAAACTGAACAATTTCTGGGATGGGTTTATTGTGGCTCTTTTCTAAGTTCACGGCGTCGTACGTCGTAGAAGTGCGCCTTTAGTGAACGTGAACCGGGTTCGACCACGTGGGAGGGCACAAAAGTTTAATTTCATAAATCGTCCTTCTCCTTTAACCTATAGAGCATAAATGAAGAACGTTAAACTAGAAAACCTTCATTTCTTTCTCATACAATTAAGTTGTCTTACCTCATATCTTTGTCATTGTAGAGTAAAATACAAAGTTCTGGAACTAGATAGATGATGTCACATCTCCCGTCATCGTTGCCATCTGGCTTTCTCGAGATCAGCATCGGTTGATTGGGCTCCACAACTAACACTTCGTATTTCTGGAAATAAGAATTTGAATATTTAAAAAACTCAAAACATGGTTAAAATTCTACACAAAATTCAATACAAGACTAATTTCTGAAAGAGGGAGCGGATTTTAATAATAATTCTACATAGAAATACAGTTTCCATCACACAAGACGATCATATTACATACATATGGGGAGAGCAACAATGAAGAAGAAACTATCTTTACCTCATTAAGTTATTTCCGGATTTTTCTGGTGCAACTGAGGAATATTTTCCGAAAAATGTAGAAACAAAGAGTTTGAAATTCAGAGTGATCAGTTAGGAAAATACAATCCATAATGTTCAGCTCACACTATTCCATGTGTCCTTTTTTTACTATTTAAATTACTTATTTCGCTATTTTTTAATATACTGTTAGCTTCAATGAAGAAATCCCCATTCCCGTCTCCCTGGATATACGTAATGTACGTACAAAGCAAGGGAGGAGAAAACGTTGTTGTAAGTTAATATTTCGAAAGGTTCTGTACATCAATGATGTCAGCAATAGGGTTGACGAAAGGAGTAAGAGACATCTCTCATCGAAGAATAACCTCGGTATCCAGAAAATCCTCCCACCTTATTCTAAGGACTCATTTCTATTCATAACAACCATTCTCTTGAGATAATACAGGATGGTTAAAAACAAAACGGACAAGTTCCATGAGGTGATGCTACACACCAAAACAAGAGAAGTTGCAGTTCAAGTTGGGTCCAAATCTGCTTAGTTTAGACATTAGACAAGTGCGAGAATCTCGGCACAGATGTTCTGAGCGTAGGAACTGGTTGGGTTATTAAACAGAAGTCAAACGCCAGTCAGAGGAAAGAAAAACCACAGCAACCGTTGGTGTTACAAATGCGGACGATGGGTCACTGCGAAAGAAACTTCCCAAAGGACGTAAGCCTGTAGTTGCTATTTTTTAATAAATCGAAGTGAGACTGAATATCGCAACTACTGAAACAACGATGTTTCCATCGGATGCAAGAAATTTAGCAGTTGAGATTGTGATCAGAACACACTCCTTTCACAATCTGTTAAACGTAGGAAGATCTCGGTATTGCGTACTGATCTTAGTTATTATCTATGTGATTAATTCCCATGAATTCTATCCCCAATAAATCTTTTTTATCTATGTCATTACCAAGTTTAAGTTCGATGTTTATTCTAATTTTTATACGAATTTGTAACATGATACAGAAGAGTAATGCATCTATTGAGTTTCTCCATTGACAATTGTCGTATTTGGATCTCCACTCCACGTTCGATTCCACATCACACATGATGTTAAATAGTTGCATTGATCACATTGCTGTTTTGAAGTAGACAAACTATGAGATATGATTTTTGCAAACTATAGTCTTCACATTTCCTAAACAAATGCAAACAATTACTCACTTCCCAATAGTAGTCCATAAATGATATCTCATGACCGTTATATTTGAATGTTGAATTTGGAGTAAGATGAAAGGCGACCTCGTCTATGAGATGTATTTTTCCGTCATATAATGTTAAGGCATCTCGACCAACAACTTTATCTTTAAAATGGTGCTGAAAAAGACAATATTAAAGACGATTAACTAAATAGATGTAAACTATTAATTTTATTAGTACGTAAAAACTATAAGTTACGTGAGAATTTGTAGACTGCTTACGTTCACAAAATTATTTATCTCAAATGGATGTCTAATTTACTACTAATGTAGAATTTCGTATGAATAGCTGCTTTCCGACGAAGTTTCAATAACTTGTTCGAATGCAATAAGTTTAATCTTGATCTCGTATAATCACTTAAAGGGTCGATACATTATTTTAAAACAAAAGGCTCTGATAATTGTATGTGAACTAAAAGTCTGCATATTTCCCGTGTTTCTAAAAAAGCATTAGTTACGAACTTAAAGAAAACAAAATCTATTAATCTTTTTATGGATTGAGTCTAATCTGCAAAGGAGGATGGAGATGGTAGAAAATCTCTTCCATTTCCTGAAATTCAATATTCAATTAAGATATATAACAGCTTGAAACGGTTTACTATCCTGCAAAAGAGTAGAATTTACTAGCAAAAACTAGTTTATATATACCTTACATGTTCCATTGCTATGAACTTCCAATCAAACTGATCAACTCTAACATAGTTCCCGGTACTGTATAGAGTGTTACATCATTTCTACGTAATTGATCTGGATTAATATTTGTCGATTCATTCGAAGATTTGACAAAACAACAATTGAAATATCCAATTTTGCTGGTTGACTACACAACGTTACAAATTATTAACCCCTTAACTTACCATTTATTTTTCAGAAATCGATAAAAGTTAAACTATTTTTTATTGATAAAATTTTAATGATCGTTGTCCATGGATGCTATAACTATTGTACTGTTCAACGCTATGCCCAACAAAACTATTTATAGTGCTTCAAAAATAAATAAGCTCAAAATCCCAAATATATTCGTTTGGTCAAAACGTGAATACACAGACTGGAAAATAATTTTTGAAATGAACCTTTCACAGTAAATTACCATTGAAAATTACCATATGTTAAAAACAATACAGAGAAATACAAAGAAAATTAATGGAATTTACAATGCTTTAACCCTTTGACTACCTTTTTTTTTTTAATGTGAACCTTCTTTTATACGTAGGACTCCTTTAATGTGGGATATTCCTGATATCTGTACACAGTTTTGGAAACTAAACATAGTCTCCTGGTCACATCTGACCCGATGGGAGAAAAACATTCATTTTTTTTAGAATTTTCTAAAAACAAATTCCCAACGATGTTTAAATTATTCGCATGGGACACATGTATCCCGTTGGTAGTCAAAGGGTTAAGATAAATAACTTTTAAATGCAGAGAATATTCGTCTTTTCATTGTTGCTGACAGTACTCTGACTTTCTGATCCATTGTACTGTGAGTCTACATCAATACTCAATACTCAATGAGAATACTCTCATTTGTATGCAAAATAGGCAAATAAATAAAATAAAGATTTTTTAAATAATCTAGGAAAGTAAATCAGAGATTAGTAAGAAATATTTTCTTCTTCTCTCCAAATCAACAAACAAAGATAATTTACTGAAAACATTGCGTGATATGTTGATCTATCTGCTATACTCAGAAAAAAATTCATTTAGAAATATCATGTTCGAATAAATCAATTTTACACGAAAAACCTACCTTGTACGCCGTTACATCTCTCCGGTAAGCCTCTAAGAACAATTCATAAATTGTACGAGAGCCTGATCTTTTCTGCACAGTCTCCACACACAACAAGTTTCCGTCATCATTAACAGATGCAGATTCTGATATTCCGGGAAATAAATAAGCGTCCTCTACTTGTATGTATTCGACGTCATACTCGTGGACAAATATTCTGTTTCTAAATCTGAAGCCTATTTTCTCTGCAAATGACCCAATCAAACAATTTAGGTATTGGACCCACTTTTTGGATCTCGAGTCTACCATTCCACTGAACCTCAACTCGATTATAAAGTGTCGTTCATCTTTTTCTATCTTCGAGTATAACAGCTGGTTCTGGAAAAGATAGAACACATACCTAGATAATTATATTTAAAGAAATCTTATTGTGGGCGTAAGAAAATCAGTATAATGTACACTACTTGACAAATCCTAAGGAAAAGTGCAATTTTCGGAATAATTCAGAATACACATTGAGGTAAGAAATGTAACGCAGTACATACCCAATAGAGACAGTGCGCAATTATTCGAATGGAAAATGGTACAGATTGCGAAACATGGAAAAAGAAGAAAACAAGGATATGACGCTCTTTGGAGTATGTCCAAACAGCGACGAAAAATGGATCATCCTTCCAGAAGGACACAGATATAAGTACCCCAGCAAGATGTGTGACCTCCTCAGACACTAATGCACATTCTGCATCTGTAATACTGTCTACTAAACTAGTGAGGAGTCCTTGGGGGATATTGTCCCACTCCTCTCGTAAGGAGTTTGTGAGTTCTTGCTCGGTTCGGGGAGGGGGAGTTCGTTCAGAAATACGTCTGCGAAGGATATCCCAGACATTCTCAATAGGATTAAGGTCCGAAGAGTAAGTAGCCATTGCATACGTGTAATCTAAAGGTAACCAAGAAAGTTCTGTCATTTTTTCACCCACCACCTTCGAACATCGATATATCACCTAAAACGTACCTGGTAGATCTAAAATAGTCCCCATAAGCATCGACGACCTCCTGCCAACGTTCTGAAACGCCACGGATTTCATCGCGCTAGAACTTGGTGGGCCGTGAAGCGAAGAAGGTATCACGTGCACTTTGCATCTTTACTAGGGATTTAAACTGGCGTCCTCTAAGGTGATTTTCCAAGGAATGGAACAGGTGATAATCGGACGGTGCAATGTCCGGGAGTATGGCGGACGCAAAAGTATTTCTCATCCAAGGCGTAGAATGGTGTACTGGGTCATCGTAGCCACATGTGGCTTAGCGTTGTCCTGTAACAGGAGGACCCCTTTGTGATTCAAAGGTGCTGGTTCCAGAGTTTTGAGTTTTTCTTCAATACGGCTCAACTGCTGACAGTACACAGTTGCATTGATGCTCTGACCAGCTGGTGGTAGTTTCCGATGCACGATGCCACGAGCAGTCCACCAAACACACAGAAGGACCTTCTTCTGGTGCAGTGCTGGTTTCGCCTGTTTTGGAACCGGTTCATGGAATGTTAACCAATGATGACGGCACCGTGAAGCTTCGTACAAGACCCATTTCTCGTCAGATGTCAACATCCTGTCCAGAAATGGCTCCTTCCTCAGACGGGACAGCAAAGAAACACAGGTGTCTGCTTGCGTTGCCTTCTGGCCCGGAGTCAAATCATATGGGACCCATCGACCCAAATTGTAGTGCTTCCCAAGTTGATCTAGATGCTGCTGAATGGTTTCTCCACTCACAATGAATTGTTGTCCTAGTTCCTCACATGTTTGGGCACTGTTCGTCTCAATTGCCGCTTGAAGATCTTCATTTTGTACATGTGCTGGTCTTTCGGCACGTGGTGCATCTTCGAGTGTTTCGCCACCTTCCTTAAACTTGTTAAGCCACCGCTGAACTGTCCGATAGTCACGACACCCTCACCAAAGACCTGGCATATCTTCCGCCCCTCTGCAGCTGCGTTTGACCCCAGTTTGAGCTCGTACAGCATACACGCCCTTATGACGCTGTGTGGAGTTTCCATGTTCACTCTGTCCTTACGCAAGTTCAAGGTGTAAGTGAACTGCCACAACCAGGTAGTATGTTGGATATACCCAAAACAACAAAAGACCTTCGCCTTATATCCATTCGCATTCAACTCACGGCGTGACGGCCAACTGAACACGTTCAAGTGTGTCCGATACTTTAGCGGTACTGTGTGGGCGCGCATTGTCTCCATAAATAGGAAGTCCGGACATACTGCACCCCAAACATGAGGAACGTGATTCAGAAAAATCCCTCTGCAACACCGCTGTGATGTCACGCTACCTCGCTCAAAGGTGTGAAGCGGGGCTCTTCCAGCGTGCATAATGCTTGCCCACACGATCACGCCTTGGCCATAGCGATCACGTTCATGAACATTCTGTTGTGCATAACGCCTTCACAGCTCTCTCCGCAGTAACTAGTGGCCAGAATCACTTGTCACAGTGAAACGGGATTCGTCGGAAAACATCACTTTGGACCTCTATTGCTGATCCCAACCAACATGTTCCTGACATCACTGTAATCGTTCGCGACGATGGCGTGATTGAAGTGAGATGCATTTAACAGGCTTCCGTGCATACAAACCAGACTGATTTAAGCGCCGCGAAATGGTTCTAGCAGATACTGGTACTGTAGCGTTTGCGAGGTCTCCAGCTATCTGACGCAGAGTGCGCTGTCTGTTCTTTTTCGCCACAAGGGATACATATCGATCGTCTTGAAGTATGGTCTTCCTTCAACTACCACCAGCATACTTTCACATCGCATTTCCACCTTCCGTGGTTTTTTTCCAATCGCGAGATAACACCTTTTGACACTCCCATTACTGTCGCCACAGTAGTGGCATTTTGACCAGCTTTCAGCCTTCCAACTGCACGTCCACGATCGTACCACTTAAATATTGTCTTGAAGCCATTTTGCACTTAATTATTTCCCCATCACACTGAATTTCATACAACAGTACCACCACCTACGGCGCTATTAAGTCAAACATCTCACTGCATGCACTTTCGAGTAATACAGAGCTTTCGTGCACTGCCTTTTACACAAATAACGGGTCCTGCTCAAGTACGCCTTCTGCATTGCATTTGACTGTAATTGGTCGGCTGCCGGGAATGTTACGTGGTACAGATCAGTTGTTTCTTAGCAATTCTCAAGCAGTGTACATATATTCATATTATTCTCTAGAGAGAACATATAGTCACTAAATACAAACAAAGTGAGTCATCGTTGAAAGGCAGACAGGTGAGAGAAAATGCTAAACTAGAAAGTGACACAAAGCGTTCGGTATTTGTGCCACTTGTCAGTTCTTCTGGAAGTGTGATAGAAAAGCGTAGCTTCCACATGTCAGTTAACTATTTCAACCGAGAAAAAGAGGTAAACATCAGAAGGATGGAAATACGGCTGCAGAAGATACCCATGAACAATTTGTAGAAATATACACATACTAAAGAACATGTAATTATTCTTTTCCAACTCAAAAGAGAATTTACGTATAATACAATACTTTCGTATATTTTCAACAAATACTTAACAGGTAATCCGCACAACAGGCTACTCGTAAAATTCTAACTTTTCAACCATGCAAATGACACAAATCTTAGAATTATCGGTATATGAATATAGTCAGTTTTTCCAGAGGTTCTCATTTTTTTCTATAAGGTGATAAGAGCCGTTATAGATTGAATTTGACTATTCTGAAGTCAATAATTTAACATACGGTATCACAGATGCGAATTTCTTCATTAGAAAAGTAATAGATTAAACAGTGACTCAGCATATTTTGTGTTCTGCCGGTGGACCTAACGAGACAGTCCCAGTTCTGCGAACTAAAACGATGTTACAGTTTACTTACAGCTAGGAAATAATTCATAATATAATTAATTAACGTTGTTCAATAAATCGCAAGCAGTATACGTCAAAATTAATAATTCAAATAATATTTACAGTATTTTTCTAGTGAACTATGCATTTAACGCACAACTTTTGGCGCCTTCCGCCAAGATGTCTTCGACCTTTTCAATATGTAAAAAAAGTAACTTCATAAAACATTTTAATATAGATAAATCATATAAGATAAATTACAGTTGGCGAATAATTGCAAATGATAAGTTACTATCTTCAAAACACAGGAACAAAATATTTGTAATAAACACTGATTTTAAAAGAGTTTCACGCGTATCGTTGCGTATATTCGTATAGAAAAAGTTTACAATTAGTTTAATATTGTAACAAAATAAATACGATATTGATATAGTGGAATCATAATGTTAATTTTATGTAACGTTTTAATCAATGTTAGTTTCGCTTATTTTGGGTTTGTTCACTTCTAATCTATGCCATTATATAAGAGAGTAGAAGTAAGTGACTCATCATCCCCTAGACCATATTACTATAGCGATAAACGTGAAATACGGACGAATACACCTTTTATTACAAAAACAAGGATAAGGAATGATTTTTGGTAATACGGCTATTGTGATAGCCCCTGCAAGTACACTACAAGAAATATGCATAGCTTCCTGACAGCAGATGAAAGCACCAGAGAAATAGCGGAAAGAATTTAGACAAGTTCAAAGAATAACGACATGAAAATCCAGCCATTTTGAATCCTACAGAGTAATTATATTAATCTTAAAATATGATGTACACAAATGTTACCACCAGGTCTGAAAGGTTTAAACGATTTATCAAACATTGTTAGAGTCATCAAATCTAGGAGGCTCAGGTGGGCAGGTCATGGAACCAGGATGGAAGAAAGTAGGAACGCTTTCAAAGTCTTAACTGGAAGACCAATCGGAAAACGATCATTAGGAAGATTTACACGCAGATCGGAGGACAATATTAAAATGGATTTCGCAGAAATAGGAATTCAAAGTAGAAACTGGACCCAGTTGGCTAATGATAGAAGTCAGTGGAGAGCTTTTGTGAACGCGGCATTGAACCTTCGGGATCCATAGGCCATAGAGTTAGTTAGTTATAATGACACTTCCAGGTATAAGGAATTAAAATATTGAGTGAAAGTCAGGGAGGGGAGAAATAACTGAATGGAATGAAATCTGACAGATACAATATCATTTCTGAACAAAGAGCACAAGAAAGTGGAAAGTCAATGAAATTTTTAGAAATGGTCAGAAGGATTATTGTTGTACGTGGAATGCGAAAAACTAACAAATTTATTTCGAGGGGGGGGGGGGAATATCTTGATCCCGATAGCCCTCCATAAATACGATACTGAACAGGGACATTTCTAAAATACTCAAATTTCCCTTTGCTTAAGAAGAAAGTGCCGAATGGAAGACTCGCTTAAGTTGGAGATATGTATAGAAATCGGTATATAGACTTGAAATTAAAAATAAGGAAACTCGTATGCTTATTTTAGTGTTTCTGAGTATTTCTCTCGTAAGAGGAGAAAAGACACAATTTCTATAATACTGTAATTTCACTTTATTTATTCACAAAATGCCGAACATAGGGATTTGCTTAAGTTGGAGATGTGAAATTCGTTATATAAACTTATAAATAAAAATTACAAAATACGTTTTTTAGCGTTATCAAAACTTCCGTTCCTTTTATTCCTCCACAAAGTACGGAATGTAGGAAGAGAAAAGCGTGAAACATGTTTTTCGAAAATTTCGCCCGTCGTGGGTCACTCCTATAATATGTAAATTTTCCTTTATTGAGAATCTGCTCAATGTGAGGATTCACTTAAGTTGAAAACGTGAAATTCGGTATATAAACTGTTAAATAATATATATATATATATATATATATATATATATATATATATATATATATATATATATATATATATATATCTGTTTCACCGTTCTCGAATATTATATCCTTAAGGCTGTAAGAGGCCTAAGACCTATAATATTGAAGTTTACAGTATCTTTATTCACAAAGTGCGAACGTAGAGATTTTTTTTTTTTGAGATAAGAAATTCGGTAAATGAACCCTTTAGGCAAAATAATGGATCATCTGTTTCAGTTTTTGGGAAAATTCCACTTCTAAGGGGGGGGGGGAATTTTTTTAATATCCAAATTTCCATTTCTTTATTGAGGAACAACCATGTGAGGATTCGTTTAAATGAAATGAAATTATTGAGTTTTACGTCCCATGTTAATACCGGCTAGGCTAAAAGAGACGGTGATAATGAGAGATGAATGAAATGGTGGAATGAAGAAAGTGGGAGAAAACGGGAGAACCCCGAGGAAACCCACGCACACTGTGTTTGTCCACCACAAAGTTCACTTGGCAGGGGCTGGGATCAAACCCGGGACCCCTAGCACCAGAGGTGAACGCTCTACCACTGAGCCACTGCGGCCCCTTAGGATTCGTTTAAGTTGGAGACGTGATAGTCGGTATATGAACTCTTAAATAAAAGTAAGGGAATACGTATTTCGGCTTCTGCAAAAATTCCTCTTCTAAAGGAGAGAAAGGAAAGATCAACATTGACAATATTGAAATTTCACTTATTTATTCACAATGTGACGAATGTGGGATTCACTTAAGTTGCTTTGGAAGAAGTCGGACGTGTTTTGTGTGTGTTCCGCACTTATGTAACAAAAGGGGGTCAAAGGGGCACTGCCCTTCTAAACTTTGGTAGGAGATATTGGTGGTGCCGAAAGCGTGTAATGTTTATTCTGCGTAAATTTCCACCCGACTCAACAGTGTTCTTGGGACAGTGCCGAGCTTTCAACAAAATATAAAGTGCTTTCTACTATTATAATCAACGCACATTTTTCCCATTTCTTTTGTCGTCCCTGGTTGTCTAGGGCCGCCTTGGATAAAATAAAAAGCTACGTAATATAACAATCAAGGAGGAATGTAAACATACTTCTTAATCTTTTGTTACTCCTGATTGACTGATTGTGTCGGGATATCTTTGATACAATAAAAGGGAGGTAATACACAGTTAAAGGGCGCCGTAAACATATTAATTATTACTTTCGTTGCTCGTACTTGCCACGTGACGCCTTCGACAGAATAAAAGGAAATAATATTACAATCATGCGGTGTTGTAGATATATTAATTGTTCCTTTTGTCATCTCTGACTGCCTTAGGGCGTCTTTAAGAAAGGAGCTAATATTACAATCAATTGACTTTGTGGATATATTAATTACTCCAGTTGTCACTCCTGTCTCGGAGCGCCTTTGATAAAATAAAAAGAACAAATGTCCATACACATTTCAATCGTTATTCCAGACCTTGATGCTAAGAAAGTTCTTGGGACTGTACTTGACATTGTCGACAACGGGTGAAGCGCTTGTAAATAATAATCTCAACGTTTTGTGTCGATTTATCATTCTTCTTACAGGGTTTCGTGGACAGTGTTACTACGGAATCGCTAATATGTCTAGGGTTCAGAAGGTAGTTCAGGGAAGAATTACAGAATTGCAATCTTTGCCTCTAGACGTTCTCTGTGGGAATTATAGCGTAAATCTCGCAATTCAAAACAGTGCTTGGGTCCAGTCTCCAGGGGTCCTAGTGATATTTTGCATAAAACTAGTTGCTTATAGTTGCAAGATTAAAAACGAAAGTTGCAAGATAGTTACATATTATATTCATAAAAAGTTGCAAAATAGTTGCAAACTGTGCTTACAAAAAGTGGCAAGAACAATGAAATAGGGATCAAAGCATTTTAAACTTAGCAATATATTGTCCATGATATGAAGACCTGCCAAATCCCACACAAATTTTAGTGTTCTTCACTTGTCTTCTTAAAATATGCAGTTATTAGTGCTGACTGTTTACTGGTAATCACCTTCTGTATTTTATCTGTGACTGCTTGTTGATTTCTTTCATCATCTTTAACTGTTGCCATGTTCTTCTCTAAATCTGTTTTAAACCGTTTGTTGGCCTCCGAGAGAAGCTGGTCAGATGTTTTTCGTTTGGACAGTTCAACTTCCTTTGATTCCGCTAACTTCCTTTCCAAGTCAGTTATTGCTGCTTTGGACTTAGCTGCTTCCTTGGTGATTTTTTTTTCTGTTTCGAGTCGCTCGTGCTCCTGCCTTTTCTTTAGTTCCTCTTCTTCCTTTTTTCCCATCACCCTTTCTTCTGAGTCATTCTGATGAGTTCTTGACTTATAGGAAACACTGCTGGGTTGCTTCCATTCTTCTTCATTCCGTCGTACACAAGTCTTGCATTCAACATTCTCTCTCACATGCTGCTTCGTTCTTCAAACAGGACTCTCCTTGAGAAAGAATACCCACGTTCAAGGTCAGAATTTCCATGGGACAGTGTTAAGATGGACTTTACTATGTTCATGACAGTAGGATACTTTGGTGAGCCACTGGGGTTTTTCAGTGAGAAAATATTATCCACAAACGGTCGATTCTCTAATTCTCTTCAATACTGTATTGTTTTTAACTTCAACAGCTTCCACTCATCCAAAAGAACATCAACTGGAACTTTATATGGGATAGATGAAAGAGCAATATCTCTAATGTCACTGTCACTAATTACTTTTTGATATTCCATAGGGTGTACACAACACTGTTTCGGGATGTTCTTTTCGAAGATTTTGCATTTTTCGATCACATGTTTCCCAACTGCCTTTGTAATGCTTCTGACAAGGGAAGCTTCCGAAAATGATAGCTGCAGTGAAAGATGTGGCCTATGCCAATTGAAAAAGCTGTAACAGAGATGAGCATTCCCAAAAAATTAGCTGCCCATAGCAATAGGTTCAAGAAATATAAGGGGTGGAAGTTCGGGAAACAGCAAGGCTGGACAAGGGGGAAAAGTGCAAATTCCACAAAAAAAAAAAAAAAAAAAAAAAAAAAAAAGAAAAGAAAAAGAAAAAGAAAGGGGTCACGGCAAAATACAATGCTGACAAGTGATGTATAGAAAGAGACTTGCCACAATATGGAACAAATGAACGCTACCAGTGGGGTTAACAGTGTTGCCAACTGCAATGAAAAGTACATGTTTTGCAAAGAGCACTATATGAAGTGAGTGCAATATTCAGTGTCAACCTGTCATGTAGAACATAAGATATGACGTGTCTAATCAGTGGTACAATCTAACAAAAGAAAATAGAAAAAACAGAAGTACGAAAAATACGGAAAAAACGGAGTTGGCCATAATGCGCCACATTTGATCAGGGGCTGTACATATTAGAATGAACAAAACAAGAAGCACCGAATATGCAGGAAACCGACGTACCTAGAGGCGAAAAGAAAAATGAGTTCCAAAGTTGGCAAGACTGGCCATGGACATCCAGACAAGTCTAATATAGTTAGGCCACTCGCTTCAGAAAAAGAAAATTCCGGCAACAGGCATCACTCGGAATGCATCAATGTTAGAGTGATTGAGGCAATGTCAAGTCGGGGAACATGAAATGGTTGGGTTGAGCCAACAACCGATAATAGAAGTAAACATTGTGTCATGGTTGGGTCGTATGTGGGAATATACAGGGTGTCCCACCAAACTTTGTGACCTGAAAGATTTGAGAAACGAACAAAAATGTGACGGATCCAGTTGTGCAAGAATGTACCATTGTCAGGGGGTTATAAAAGTCTGTGAGAAGCAAGTGCCCCCAGGATCCCCAACATAGGGCCCCAGGAGCCAACTTCAAATTTTCAAATGGAAACAGGGACCGAGTGTTACCTCTCTCGATGGATCATGGAATGTGCAACAACATATATAGGAAACATTCGCTATATGAAACATGTTTTTCAAAATGGCCGCCACAAATATGTGCTGCCTTAACATGGCATCGAACAATGTGATCTCAAATTGCTGCGAAGCGAAAAGAGATGTTGCAAATCCAATTGCACAGGAATGTACTCATGTCGAGGGCCAAGAGAACTTTGTAAGAAGCAAGTTCTCCAGGGCCCCCATCATAAGGCTCAAGGGGGTCAACCGCAACATTTCAAATGGGAACAGGGGCGAATGATATTTTTCTGGATAGATACAACACCGTCTATAACAAAACATTTGCTATATGAAGCACGGGTTTCAAAATGGCCGCCAAAAATGCACGTTGTTCTTGTCACCCAGCAGATATTTTTGGCGGCCATTTTGAAATCCCATATAGTAAATATTTCTGATATGCGTTGTTGCATATTCCAAGATTTATCGAAAGAAATATAACTCTACCTATGGCGCTATTTGAAATTTTTAAGTTGGCCCCTGGGACCCTATGATGGGGGACTTGGGGGCACTTGCGTCTCACAAAAGTTTGTCGCCCGCTGACATGGGTACATTCCTGCACAACTCGATGTGTCACATTTTTTTCGCTTTGAAACTATTTCAGTCGCAGAGTTAGGTGGGATACTCTGGATATATCATATAGGCGGTGATAGTACTGCAGACAGCAACACACAGCAGATCAAGCCTTTGATTATGTTTGCTTTCTACAGGTGTGGATATGTGATAGAAAGACCACCAAAGGTTCCGACACCTCTAGAGTACTGTTTCGAGACATTCACAGGCGATCATTGTACCATGTGTGACGGATTGACAGTATTCCGCTGTGCTCACTGCAAATGTATCTTCTGTTTCGACCATAGTCTCATCGAACAATTGCACGTACAATGTGGACGAGCATGTACAAATGATGCGAAGGCTAATGCCTGTTGCCGGAATTTCCTTTTTGTGAAGCGAGTGGCCTAACTATATTAGAATTGTCTGCATTTTTATGGCCAGTGCTGCCAACTTTGGAACTCGTTTTTCTTTTCGACTCTAGGTACGTCGGTTTCCTGCATAGTTGGTGCTTTCTTGCTTTGTTCATTCTAGTATGCACAGCTCGTGATTAAATGTGGCGCATTACGGTCAACTTCGTCTTTTCCATATTTTTCGTACTTCTGTTTTTTCTATTTTCTTTTGTTAGATTGTACCACTGATTATACACGTCATATCTTATGTTCTACATGACAGATTGACACTGAATATTGCACTCACTTCATATAGTGCTCTTTGCAAAACATGTACTTTTCATTGCAGTTGGCAAAACTGTTAACCCCACTGGTGGCCTTCATTTGTTTTGTTACCTATTGTGGCAAGTCTCTTTCTATACATCACTTGTCAGTAGAGATGCAAGGGCTCGGAAAAAAACCGGCTTTTTTGGAAAAAAACTAGGTTTTTTCTGCTTTGCTTTTTTGCTTGGGAAATTTTGGGCTTTTTTCAAAATTGTGCTTTAAATCGATAAAGCAGACTTTGTTTCGCTTCTCTATGACACAGAAAGTCATTTAATTAGTGGTTGATGCCGATAATAATATAAAACCTCGAAAGTAAACCATAAATTTCGAAAAGATATTTTAAACAATTTTACTTCAACATTTTTACATTATGAATTCCAAAGGATTAACCAATGTATATAATAAACACATTTTAACCTCCTATATACAAAAGTAAGCAGAGCTGGCAAGAACCATGGTTGTTTCTGAAAATGCCAAAAACCCGCTTTTTTTTGGGGGGGGGCAGTTTAAACCTGGCTTTTTTGGGGTTTAAACCAGGTTTTTTGATTTAGATATTTTGCTTTATGTATTTATATTACATATTCACAGAAATAAGTTTGTTTCGCCTTGGTGTTATTATTCAACAACGGGGTTATGCTGGAAGAGGTCCCATAAGCTTAAAGAAGTCCGGTTAGTAAATTTCTTAAATTGAGAAACTCCCGTCCTAGCCATCGGGAAAATCCCGTCATTCTTTTAAATGTAAAACAATAACAGGAAAATCCTGTAAAATTTAATTTGCATGTAAAATTTAAAGGTCAACGTATTATAATCAGTACGCTAAAACTGAGAGAGACACAATCATAGTCAACGTCTTACGAATAAAATCAGAAAAATAAACACACTGCTGAACAAGACTGCACTTATTTAATATAAAAACACATTTACACGTGACGTTTCGATCTTCTATCCAAGATCCTCATCAGACGTGAGTGTACGTCTGATGAGGATCTTGGATAGAAGATCGAAACGTCACGTGTAAATGTGTTTTTATATTAAATAAGTGCAGTCTTGTTCAGCAGTGTGTTTATTTTTCTAAAACTGAGGTATTAAATTACAAATTTAGTATATAGGTATCATTGAAAGTCCAATCCAAGCTAATGTTGGAAGCTAAGTAGGCAATCGATAAATTTTACCAATTTTAATCAATATATTTAAGCAACCTTCGCTTCTTTATAAAACAACAGGCATGCAGAAATATATAATTTGGTTTCGTTTTGTATGTTTAGGCTTAACATCCTTACGTAATACCGAGGTTATCAAGGAGAAGACTTTCGCTTAAAGTGACATCCGAAAGAGAACTTGGTTTACACATGAAAAAAGGGTTGTGGTTCGACCGAGAATTGAACATGGGACACCTTGATTAAAAGGTGAAAAGGAAATAAGACTAATGCAGATGGTTTGACATGTGAAACGTCACCATGAAGTTCACACGATTCGCATTTTTGTTCTTTTAATTTTTTTTTTAGTTTAAACCAGTTATTTTTTTTAAAAAAAAAAGCTGGTGTAAACGAGCCAACCCTAAGAGTAAAAACTTCTTTCAAAAAATACACAAATAACTAGCAAAATTGTGTGTAGTATTTTTACTTCAAAATATTCCATACCCTCTTTTTGAAACAAAATAAAATTAAAATAGAACATAAGAGAAATACTTAGATTTGTATGATACAATTAAAGGCTGCACATGGTTCTGTATATTCTTGAAATTCTACAGTCAAGTTTTTTATAACCCCCATCAAGGGCGCCCATCAGGGGGGTTAAGGGGGCGCTTGCCCCCCCTAGAGGAAAATGTACTTCAGAATATTGAAAATCCAATAGGATTTTTACATTAGTTACAGCAAAATTTGAAACTATTTTTGAAACGTCGCTTATACTTGCCCCTCCTTGGAAACCACAACATGGGCGCCCTTGACCACCATCACGGTTTACCCAGTCCTCAAGGTTTCTGAATTTTTAACAAGAGGGATTTAACATATCATTACGGAACCAAAAAAAAAAAAAAAAAAAAAGACTACGGAATATATTTAAGTTAAGCTAAATACAACTGCACAACAAACGTGACTGAGTGGTTGGCTTTTGCGCTTCTATCGGGAAGTCCGGGATTCAACCCAGCATTCGACAATTCTGACAAAGCCTTCCTTCATTCCATCTGAGAATGTAGAAATAGTGCGTGTACTGGCCGACTAGGAGTGTAGGAGTTGGCCGACTTCCTTTCTTATTGTTTTTAAATCGTTATTATTACTAATTACCAGCAGTGACGGTTTTGCGAAGGTTAGAGGATCGGTCTTTCGGACTGAAGCCTGTTCTCCAAAGTTGTGGAATGTCTAAAACGAACGAAATATCTATTAGTTATGCCTTTACTCATAAACTTTAAGCTCCCGTCAAATAAAAATTACGAATGTTTAGAAAAACTAAACATTAGTAGTAAGAAAACCCCTCCCAAAACACTTTTTTAAATTGGCCACTGATTCTCAGTATAAAATGATCTTCAAGGTTGTATCCGGAAGATTATTGCTAAACATATAAACGAAACGAAATATTAGTTATGCCTGTACTCATAAACTTCAAGCTGCTCCCAAATAAAATTAGGACTTTTTAGAAAACGAAACAATCAAAGAAACCCCTCCCAAAGTACTTTTCTAAATCCGCTATTGATTATTTGTATAAACTGGTATTCAAGGTTGTATCTGGAAAATTATTGCTAAATCATTGCACAACTACAGTATAACAGAAATGTGGAAATACGGTTTGACGGACATATTGAAAAACGTATGCTTTGACGGATATATAGAAAAACGTAAGTTTAACTTTCGTGCTAGAAGCTGGAGTACTAAGCTCTTAGAAATGAAACACGGATGACAAACTAAAATGATCTAGAGAAGGAAAAAAATGTCCATAACTCAAAAGTTAAAATAAAGTTAAATAACCTGTAAAATTGCCCTCAAATACTACATTCTTCATGTTAGCTTTAATTCGTAAAATATGTGCTCCATCCATCTTGATGGTGAATTACAGAGCTAAATATGGCATTCAGGTCGTGGAAATATTATCTAACTATAGAATATACTATAAGAAAGCTATTTGGATAGAAAAATCATGAAAATGAAAAAAGCCAAAATTTCCAAAATTCTCGGTTTTTTTCCAAAAAAGCCGGCTTTTTATGTGAAAAAAACTATCGATTCAAAAAAGCCGGCTTTTTTGCATCTCTACTTGTCAGCATTGTATTTTGCCGTGCCCCCCTTTTTTTGTGGAATTTGCACTTTTCCCCCTTGTCCAGCCTTGCTGTTTCCCGAACTTCCACCCTTTATATTTCTTGAACCTATTTCTATGGGCAGCTAATTTTTGGGGAATGCTCATCTCTGTTACAGCTCTTTGAATTGGCATAGGTCACATCTTTCACTGCAACTATTATTTTCGGAAGGTTCCCTTGTGAGCCGGCTTTTTTGAATCGACGTTTTTTTTCACATAAAAAGCCGGGTTTTGGGGAAAAAGCGAGAATTTTGGAAATTTTGGCTTTTTTCATTTTCATGATTTTTCCACCTAAATAGCTTTCTTATGGTATACTTTATAGTTAGATAAGATTTGCATGACCTAAATGCCATATTTCGCTCTGGAATTCGCTATCAAGATGGATGGAGCACATGTTTTACGAATTAAAGCTAACATAAAGAAATAGTGTTTGAGGGCAATTTTAGAGGCTTTTTAACTTTTGAATTATCGACATATTTTCTTCTCTGGATCATTTCAGTTTGTCATCAGTGTTTCATTTCTAAGAGCTTAGTACTCTAGCTTTTAGCGCAAAAGTTAAAGTTATCCGTCAAACCGTACTTCCACATTTCTGTTATACTATAGCTGCGCAATGATTTAGCAATAATTTTCCGGATACAACCTTGAATACCATTTTATACAAATAATCAGTAGCGGATTTAGAAAAGTACTTTGGGACGCGTTTCTCTGATTGTTTCGTTTTTCTAAACATCCCTAATTTTTATTTGGGAGAAGCTTGAAGTTTATTAGTAACTAATATTTCCTTTCGTTTATATACTTAGCAATAATCTTCCAGATACAACCTTAAAGATCATTTAATACTGAGAATCAGTGGCGGATTTAGAAAAGTATTTTGAGAGGGCTTTTTCTTACTAATGTTTATTTTTTCTAAAAATTCTTAATTTTTATTTGAGGGAAGCTTAAAGTTTATGATATTTCGTTTGTTTCAAACATTCCGTAATTTTGGGGAACGGGCTTCAGTCCGACAGACCCCACCCCCACCCTAACCTTCGAAAACCGTCACTGCTGGTAATTAGTAATAACAGCGATTTAAAAACTATACGGAAGGAAGTCGGCCAAGGCTCACAGTACACGCACTATTTCTACATTCACAGATGGAATGAACAAGAACTTTTGTCAGAATGGTCGAATGCTGGGTTAGATCCCGGACTTCCCGATAGAAGCGCAAAGCTAACCACTCAGTCATGTTTGGTGTGCAGTTGTGTTTGGCTTAAATATATTCCGTAGTTTTTTTTTTTTTTTTTTTGAAGGAGGGGGGCGAGGGTTCCGTAATGATATGAAGGGTATGAGGCAAGAACACAGTAACCAACAAATTTTCAATTGTTGAATTATGCAGCACCCAATAGAGAGCAACGCATAGTGCTTCGTTTAATCTTGTCCGTTTAATCCTTCATGTATAGTCTTATGTGAAAAATCAGCTTTCCGACTTTGAAAATGAATTATGCAGCAGAAAACCTCTAATTTCTTAAAATAGTAAAATTGTGAGTTACCACTTTCTTGCCACACATCCTTCATATGTTGAATTCCTCTTGCTAAAAATTCAAAAACCTTGAAGACTGGGTAAACCGTGATGGTGGTTATATAAAACTGTAAAATTTCAACAATATATACAAAGCTCTAGATGTGCCGCCTTTAAGTTTATCATATAAATGGAAGTATTTCTCTTGTTTTATTTTAATTTTATTTTGTTTCAAAAAGGGAGTGTGAAATATTTTGAAGTAAAAATACTACATACAATTTTGCTAGTTATTTGTGTATTTTTTTTTTTTAAAGAAAAAGAAGTATTTACTTTCAGGGTTGGCAGGTATACACCAGCTGATTTAAAAAAAAAAAACTGGTTTAAACCAAAGAAACAAAAACAACGAAAAATGCGAATCGTGTGAACTACATGGTGACATTTTCACATATGAAAACATCTGCATTAGTTTTATCTCCTTTTCACCTTTTAATCAAGGTGCCCCATGTTCAATTCTCGGTCCGGATGTCACTTTAAGCGAGTTTTCTCTTTCATAACCTCGGTATTACGTAAGGATGTTAAGCATAAACATACGAAACGAAACCAAATTGTGTATTTCTGCTTGCCTGAATGCCTGTTGTTTTATAAAGAAGCCAAGGTTGCTTAAACATTTTGACAGAAATTGGCAAAATTTATCGACTGCCTACGTAGGTTCCAACATTAGCTTGGATTGGACTTTCAATGATATCTCCAGACAATTTGTAATATAATATTTCAGTTTTAGCGTACTGATTATGATACCTTTAAATTTTACATGCGAAGCAATAACAGGATTTTTCCGTTATTATTTTACATTTAAAGTAATGACGGGCCCGATGACTAAGGCGGGAGTTTCCCAATTTAAGAAGTTTACTGACCGGACTTCTTTAAGCTTATGTAACCGCTTCCAGCATAACCCCGTTGTTGCATAATAAGGCCAAGGCAAAACAAACTTATTTTTGTCAATATGTAACATAAATACATAGAGCAAAATATTTAAACCAAAAACCTGGTTTAAACAAAACAAACAAAAAATAAATAAATAAATAAATAAATAAATAAATAAATAAACGGGTTTTCAACTTTCTCAAAAATAACAGTGGTTCTTGCCAACCATGCTTACTTTTGCATATAAGAGGTTAAAAGAATTTTTATTATATACATTGGTTAATCCTTTGGAATTCATAATGTAAATATGTTAAGAATTAAAATTGTTTGAAATATCTTTTCGAAATTCATGGTTTATTTTCGAGGTTTTATATTATTATCGGCATCACCCACTAATTAAATAAGTTTTTGTGTTATAGAGAAGCGAAACAAAGCTACTTTATCAACTTAAAGCAGAATTTTGAAAAAAGCCCAAAATTTCCTAAGCAAGAAAGCGAAGCAGAAAAAACATTTTCTTTTTAAAAAAAAAACGTTTTTTTCCGAGCCCTTGCATTTCTAGGAAAGTTTCTCACCAAACTTCACTTCCTTCCATGGCAAAATATTTTCAGTACTAAAGACTTCGCCCTTTAATGTGTCAAAGTGTTCTTGAGATTCTGGCTTGGATACCTTACCAACTATCTTCAGAAGAACGTATAAAGCTTGTACAGCATGTATACAAGAGATTTTTTCTTTTTGGAATATAGTTAAGAATGGTGTGAATGAAGATGCACTTTCACATACAAAGGCCATTTCTGCTTTCACAATGGCTCCTTTCTTCAGCATCTTGGAAATCGATACGTAGTTTGAGGTGTTCATCAGGCTGCTTTGCTTTTTCGGAATAAACTGCAGGAAATAATATATATGGCTGGAAACTGTTCCGTAAAACGGTCCACAGAGGGCAATACTGTCAACTAGCGTGAAGGGACATGCTTGATGAAACGATCTCTTGGTGTTCCTGTCTTCTCTTGAATTCTTTCAAAATCTACCCACCGCGATGGTCATCCATGGAAAAAATTGTAAATCATGATGACAAGATTATAGTGATAATCAGCAAATATCTGCAAGCCTTTTCTGAACCCATTATGAATTGTATGAATATTGCAACTGCCAATATCCAGTAACGGAGAGCCAGCACATTTTGTACAAAATCAGATGTGATTCTGAACACTTTCTTGTTGACATTTGGTCCATCACTTCCCAACATAAGGTTATTGGGTGACAAATTGTATAAATCCAGCAATTCACAAATGTACTTATGGATGTATTCACCTTTTGCGTGTCCAATGAAAAATGAGTGCAAGTGGGCAAGTGGCGTACAATAACCTGTTGCAAAGTAGAGCTCCAATAACGAATTCCAAATTGTAGTTCTTTGCGAATTTGTCGTTTCATCATAGAGAAGTGTAAACGAAATATTCTTCAAATCTTCACAAAGTTGTTTGTGAAAAGATGGTCCTAAAGCATCAGTTAACACATGCGATAGTTTAGAATGTTTCAGACAAAAGTTTTTGGGAAAACTCTTTGGATCTGGAAACATGTATCGTATAACATAAGCTATATTATTTCACAATACCGTAGGTAAGTTTTGAGTAACAACATGTAAAGCCCAAACATTTCTGCTTTGGTAGCTGCATGACTCACTAAGCTTAACTGTAATTTGATCGGTGTTAATGCTTCAGTGAAAGGTGGTTGGTTTGGAGACGGCAGACACTGGATTTACCGAATTCGCAGTATCAGTTAAATCAGTACTCACGTAAATCATACTTTCGCTTCCTAAGCATATGCTAGTCGGGCAGATTTTCAACTGCAGCCCACTGAGTTTCTCCTTTGCATCAGAACCATGTGTTGGTGTTGACACATGCTGTGGCACAGTTTGAAATCCTCTACTTCCAATGTTTATTGTTGCACTACAAACGCCACAGAACACTTAAACTATCATCTTGGTTATCAAAGAAGAGTGAAGTGCAGTTTCCTAAAGCATCAGCTTGCTGAAACCAATCATCCAAAGCGCGATACCTCGACTTGGACATTCTGCACCGCTCAAATTACAATCTTTGTACTCAAAAAATACTGGCCTGCAGGGAAACACAACATGGCTCCATTACTGGCTGTTCCAATTAGAAGATTCAACCGTGAAATAAAATAAAAATGGAATGAAATGGAATGAATGGCCTCTGTAAAGCTTGGCAACTTTTAGCATATTATGAAAAGAGTAACAAATAAAGCAATTCACTTAGAAAAAGCAAATTCGTAGATATAACAAGTTGGAAGCAGGTTCTTTCACAGAGCGGACTCACTCCCTTCCAGAACACCAGTGACGAGGGAATGTACACAATAGAGGGAAATTCAAATGTAAGTTTGTTCATGAACAACTTGTGTTCTCGACATGCTTTACAGACAGTTTTACGGCGCTTTCTTTTAAATTTATAGACTATAACACTGGAAAAAGTTGCAAATAGATGCAAAATAATAAAAATAGTTGCATCCATGAAAAAAAAAAATAAAAAGTTGCAAATGGTTGCTTGCTGGGAGCCCTGAGTTTCTTATATGAGACAGTATGCAGTGGACGAACGTTGTTGGTATGTTCATTCGAAGTTCACCAAAAAACGAACCCAGTTCCGCAAATTTCCATCTTGCACGAGGAAAAAGTCTTAACTCCCTTCTTACTATGCCCAACAAAATGGACTTGAGAACAATTCGGTGGCCGCCCTTCTGAATTTGCACGCTCTTATTGTTGAGTATTTGGAGTAGTTGTCAGAAAAAATGACGGAGCCCGAAGTAAAGCAACGAGTCCTGCAGGCTGACTAAAGAAAAACAAGTTTTACTTTGATATATGACTCTGTAAACTAATTTTTCAGCCTTGTGAACGTGTAAGCACAGTTCTTCAGAAACCCACAATAACAGGTTCATTAGCTATTTAACAAAAACACTGAATTATTATTAAACTGAAATAAATCTCCTTATACATTTACACTTACTTTAATTTTTCTCGGAGTACACATGACGGAATAGCCATCAAATATGGCGACACCAATTTCAGTCTCGTGCACAGCCAGCAATTCTCTTTTAACTGGGGGAAAAACCTCTTGTGGATCGAAGTCCACGTGGTACACGTAGATCTTAAAATCTTCATCAGTTTTTATTTTGAAATAATTACAAAGTAAATTTACTTTTTTGCCCGTGTAACCTGAAATAAGAAAAACTTTATAAGAACTTTGGGTTAGTAGGATGGGGAACTTAATGTGAGTTATTTACAACTTGCATAATAATATTTATTATAATAACAGTAATGTAAATAATACACTAGTAATATCACATCTGAAATGACGCACTTTGAAGCACCTTAAATAAGAAAAATCACGTTTCGATGAATGACTTCCATCATCTTGGCAAATAAAACTTAGCTGCTTTCTTGATCACACGCTGAAATATCTTGTTACTTGTAGAAAAATTATAAATATGTACAAAGAAAGGAATCAATTCATGGAATAGTCTTTCATCAATTAGTCTTTGGAATAGTGTTTCTTGTGGGTAACTCTAGTATTTCTTATATCAAAGTTAACGTTTGAACAACACATACTATCTTCTATATGTTTACCATAAATATGATTTTAAATACTGTACAGAACACGTAAGAATGACGTAGAACAAGCCAATGCAGTAACTGACAGTTTTTTTAAAAGATAACCAAAACTATTTCGATTTCGCAAACAGCTTCACTCGTTTCTGGTAATTCAAATCAAGGGCAACTAAATAACGAAAGCGTATCTCTTTGAAGTAATCAACAGATCGAAGTCGAAAGTAATCAGGTATAATGTTAAACTAAACAGCTTTCGAACATTTTGTGGATTAGTTAAGAAGTTTTATGTATTTAAGATTTTGAATGATTTTGTTAAATTTCATGTAAGCAAAAGAGCTTAATAGAAAGAAAAATATCAATTGACTAATTCTTTCTTTACTGCCGTAAAATTTCTTCAACAGAGTTGATGATATTGTCCTATCTTGTGTCCAAGTTCCAAGTATCCAAATTTAATCTTGGATATTTGGTTATTTCTGACAGTTAACGAATACCTGTGAAGACTTTCCACCTCTTTATTGTGTGGTTAGAATCCTGAAGATGTTTTGGTTGTCCAGAAGAGGAAGGTTTGTCACCTTTGATGTCGCTCGTGTAGTCTTTTACTATTGTGAGCATGTTTCCTTTGGGCACGCCAACTAAAAACTCATCGCAGCTACAGTTCGTCTTGTAAACTCCAGAAGTTAACAGTCTTTTCATTGAAATAATTTTTGCACTTTGAACGAGATTTTCAACACTCTTCTGAAATATAATCGCAAAGTTTAAACAAGTTCTTTTTTCTAATTTTTGACCTTTGTGTGTAATGCCGGGCCAAATGAGAAAGTAAATCTATTTTATTCTTGAATAATCGGTACGTCTTATAAAATTTTTATTACTTTTTTCATACTTGATTTTTCCCTTTTTGAAATTAATCTCTCCTAACTCTATAATGGCGTCACATCATTTTAATCTTAGTCTTTCTGTTGAACGTCTTGAATGTCTTCAAGAAGTTTCTTAACACAGACCTTGACTAAGTGGATGTGAGTTGACTTTCCATACGCCAAATAATCATAAGCGTTAGGTTTCTATGAATGGACATCTGGAATTTATTGCTAAATTTTGTAAATATGTAAGCAAAAAAAAAAAAAAAAAAAAAAAAAATGCTACTGTTGGATTCAATTTCACATGTAAACTTTAATTTCTAATGTATGTTGTAAAACAGCAAGGAGCTCATGAAATTTGTATACCCCTTGTGGTATATCAAAAGTAATCATTTACGAACCTGTAGTACTTAATATATATTTATGTTTATATTTTTGTAGAATTTCTGTCTCAAAATGACTCATAACATAGCAAGAAGTGGAGATACTTGACTATCCATAAAAAGCCTTCAGATTGTTTATAAATATTTCTGAATAATAAATAAATAAATAAATAAATAAATAAGTAAAAATATCCACGCATACTTCCAAAATATTGGTAACCTCATCCATTACTAAATCTGGTAATTCATTATCTCTTAGCCAATGTTGAGTACATTGTATGGAGACGTCAATTGAAATAAAATTGAACTTATCAACTGTATCAATTGACGCTAATATAAAGTTCTTTGCGTTCATCAATGAACCTAAGTTAGGAATATAAGCTATTCCTAATTACATATTTAAAGCTTCTTGTGTTTAAGAAAAGACTTTGGTCAACCACATTCCAATTCGATATATTTGAAAATTCCTGTAACATAAGGTTGATATTGACACGAGTGAAATTACAGTTACTTGACTGAGATTTAATTTTTTATCTTTCTTTCTTTTTTCTTTAACGCATGCCAATAAAAGTCTTTTTCTTATTCAATTTTACATACCAACATCACCGATTGTTAGTCATTTTTTACTTTTGAGCGACGAAACGAGAGAAAAGTTTGATGGTCATGAAAGAAAGAAAGGTAAGAAAAACGAGATTTCAACGGATTTACACTTTTATGGATCATAGATACCAAAAAAGTGATCTCTCCGTCCATTTGTCCCTTCGTCTTGATATACATTCGCCTGGAGGCCATACCGATCAACATATCTCAATCAAATTTTAAACTTAAGATTTCTATGTGATTCTCCAGGGAAAATTTCCAATTTTCTTCCTACCTCTACAAATAAGGTTAGTGAGTTTCTTCGTGTCTAAGCGGCTAGCGTACACGCCTTTGGCATGGGAGACACAGGTTCGATTCCCGGCGAAAGCTCATGTCGTTCGGATTCCACGTTAATCATTGGGTCCCGTCTTATAAAACTGTTACAGACGCTGTAAACATCGCTGTTAAACTCAAAACTGAACTCAAATAAGGTTAGTTTACTAAAGGGTAAAAATTAAAAAAATCGGTTTTCTCGAAAACTGATCTAACGATATCCTTTATATTTCATCATTCAATATTTCAATAACAACCCTATACTGTGCTATAAGTCATTTTTTTGAAAAGTCAAAAACGGGTAGTTTATTTCTGGAGTGATTTTTTTCGGACAATTTTCTCAAAAATGATTCAAACGACCTTGTTCATATTTCATAAATAAATTTTATGTTAATAAACTGACAATGTGGATTAATTAATTTGTCCTTAAAACACCTACAATGAGTAATTTATTCTTGAAGTGAGTTTTTTCTCAGACGATTATTCACCTCTGGTACATGGGGTCCTTGGTTCCATCCCAGCTCGTGTCAAGTGAGCTTTATGGTGGACAAATATCGTGTCCGTTGGTTTTCTCGGGGTTCTTCCGTTTCTTCCCACTTTCTTTATTCCACCATTTCACCCACTTTTATCATCATCGTCTGCTTTAGTCTAGCCGACATAACCGTAGGACGTAAAACTTAAAGATTTAATTTAATTTTTTCAGACGATTTTCTCCAGAATGGCTGAAGCAATTTTGTTCATATTTCATAAATAAATACTTTATGATTACTTTTATAGTATTGCCTAAAACACTTGTGGTAGTTTAACCTTGGGGTGAGCTTTAAAAAAAACTGTAAAATGCCACTCATGCGATCTTGTTATTTTATAAACAAATATTTAAGTCATTTATTATGGAAAAATCTACAACGGATAGATTACTTTTGGGAATAAGTTTACTTTGGCCAATGTTTTCCAAACCGCCTTAGAATTGTGTTCGTATTTCACAAGAAAACGTTTCATTGATAACTGCAACACAACATGGTTTAGCTTAAGGAAGTGGAGTAAGAAAGCTTAGTGTGATGGCCCCTATCTTTTATTATTTTTTTAATCAAAAATTAATTTCCTCGGACTTGATTGATATTTTATAATTTTTTCCTAGTTAATGATATCCAGAACATAGGACAATATCGTAAAAATAGTTCTCTGATATAAGTTATGTTGATAAAGTGGTTTGGTCAACTGAAAAAGCTGAAACGAGGCGTTAGATGGTAAAGTGGCGTAAGTCACTCTTCAGACATTTTGAGATATCGAGACTTTTATCAGAATACATATAGAAAAATCGCACATAAAATACAAAGTTCTGTTGCGAATCTTTTATGTTGCTAAGGTACGTTACCAACTCGGAAAGTGCAAAGTGTCAGAATATATACAGAGAGTTCCTGTATTTTCAATGAAATAGCACATAATTGAGGGGTTGGAAGGAAAACTGGTGCTGGTCATTTCTAGATATTGAGATACATATTAAAATAAATACAGGAAACTCTACAAGTATTATAGATTTTTATCCCTATATAAGTAGACGTTTATCTGTGAAGACTCGTTATGTAGGTATAAGTTCATAAGTTTGTAGAATTACCCATTTACTCTAATAAACCCATCAGTATCTAAATTGACGAGTAATATTGACTTAAGACACTTTGCCATCCAAGCTCTTGTGTAACAGAACAGTATGATGACAAAAACAATGCACAGCAGTAAATGAACGTAAAACTATGTCATAAAAAACAAACTGGTAACATCAATGTAAACAGAAACATGAATAAGGAAGGCATACTGGAACATTATGCATCATCATCATCTCCATGCTGGTCACTGTCCTTTAAAGACAAGAAGTAGTGATGATGGATAGGTGGTATAAATGGTAACAAGTCAATTACGTTCTTCTTCTTTAGTTTGCTGATGACTCGAGGCCCTTTGTAAAGTGGTTCTTGTCGAATGTTGTCTGACTTACGCCAATTTGCTATGCAGGGTCATCGTGAATTCGAATTTACGACATTCTTTGTGCTGCCAACTCTTGGCCTATTTTAACTCTGAGATACGCAACTTTGCCATCCAACAAGTTATGGTTTCAAGTTTACGGAAATGATTTAACCTCATTAAAAAAAAAAAAAAAAAAAAAAAAAGTTACGCCAGTTTGCCACCCAACGTCTCAAATCAAGCTATAAACCTAATAGCCGATGGGGGTAGCTGAGCTGTCTAAAGTGTTAAATTTAGGGTTGTTAGGTGAAAATACTATTGGCTGGAAATCCATTTATATATATGAGTTTTTTATTACCTTAAAGTTTGCATATTCAGGTCCTGTCGTTAGAAGGTTCTTTAGAAATTTAACAAGTGCCAGTAAAGTACAACAAAGACAAGAAAATTAATAATAATAATAATAATAATAATAATAATAATAATAATAATAATAATAATAATAATAATAATAATAATAATAATAATAATAATAATAATGTTACAAACACTATTCAATATAATTATTAAATTTTATCCATAACTATATTTTAATTCATTACTCTTCAAATAACTTTCAAAAAACAGCAAATAAATAAATAAATGAATTTTTCTAAAAATTACAATATCTATAAAAATTACAATATAATTCCATCTTTAAAATCGTTGCCAAGCACTAAAGCCAACATGTAAATTCATGCATTAACAAATACTGTATAACAAAACAAATAAATTCATAAGTAAACATCCTTACAATTTCACACAATACAAAAAGTCCATAATCTCAGCTCAAGTCAAAAATCAAAACCACTTTGCTTTAAGAAGTCAAAATAATTACAGAAAAAAAAATCATTAAAAAGCTAGGTCCAACTTAATACTTATATTATATTTCATTACTCATCAATTCTCTACATCCATAATCTAAAGTATATACCTATTTCATACTTATCAATGCATGAACATAAATCAATGCTTAAAAATTTCAATAAACACAACTAAATGTAAAATTACACTCATTAAAAACATTCAAAAAATGCTCATAAATATTAATATACAAATTATCAGCATCTAAATGTCTAAAAAAATTAGTTATTACTATAATTACAATACCTCTCGCGTACGTCCCCTTCTATATAAATCATAAATAACGCATAATAATAATAATAATAATAATAGGAGGAGGTGCTGGTGATAAATTACAATAAAAGAAAACGGAAGAGGAAAGCGAAGGAAACGAATGTTATGGAATGTCAGATTTTCACAATTGCTCAGGGTACTGGGGGTTCTAATTCCAATAACAAAGAAGATAAAGTCATAAAGAATATGAGAGCCACTATTATCAATCACGAACAGAGAATCTTGTAAGATAGTGCAAGTGTTACGACAGAAGAGACGATATAAGGAAAGAAAAGAGACGAACGTTGGGATTAAGATGACCAATTGTGAAATCTTCAAAAATCGTAGATGATTTGCCCAACCAAGATGTTAGAATTTTGAAATCGAGTTTTACTATAGAAGCAAATAAGATCAAAGCAGAAGGCAATGTGAAATTAGTGGGATGGGCTGTAAACAGACTGAGAATAAATTTGTGAAGAGAAACTTCAAAATTACTCAAATGGAGGAAGAAATAATAAAACTGGAGAACGAGTTAATTTCAAGATGAGTTAGGAAAAGAAAATGATACTATTCAGATGTGAAAAGAGTACTATGAAGAAATGAAAGCGAAAGAATATTCTTGAAAAGGTTGGTCCTGATACTGAAATTTTAAAGAAACTTATGGGTAAATGTCGAGCAGTTTTAACTATCACAATGGGAGATGTTAAGCGGAAAATATTTATGTGCAGCACTGTCTCCAAATGAAGAAGAAGACTGTTGATGACAGAAACAACATAAGATTGGTTTTAAGCAGACCGAAAACAGTATGTATTTCTGAATTGTCTGAGTATTGGAAAATCATCGTATATCATGATCTGTAAGTTGCTGTTGAATTAAAGGTGTTGTAAAAATTTTTTTTTCGTATTTATCAGAAGGATGAAGTTTGTTTGTTTTATGAGGAAACCATCATAGGATCTACTCATGGAAAATTTCTTTGGTTTGCTTCAAGCTGGGATGTTACAATTGTACAAAGTTCATAGAATGTACGAGGACGTACGTATAACATAGGTATACCTGACTCTGAAGGAGAGACCGCCAAGTGAACTTTGTGGTGGACAAACACCGTGTGCGTGGGTTTCCTCGGGGTTGTCCCATTTCCTTCCACTTTCTTCATTCCACCATTTCATTCATTTCTCATAATCACCGTCTCCTTTAGCCTAACAAGCACAACCGTGGAATGTAAAACTCAAAGATTTCATTTCATTTTTTTCTGAAGGAGAGACTGTTTCTTTTTAGGAAGAGGTTCGAATTCTAATTTAGTTCTCATCAATCTTCTGCTTGGCTGCAAACTGTGCTTTGAATCAATAAAGGAAAGTTTTGCTGAGGTAACTTCTTTAGAGCCATACCTAACTTCAGTTGTCATAACCTGAATGTTAGCTACACTTTCTTCTTTCTCACCAAACTCTTCCTCCACTAACTCATCTGTATCAAGGCCTTGTAGATAATGAATTATTTGGTTCTTTGAGCTCTAAGACATATTTAGGGAATTTAATCTACAGAGGCAAAACAAAACCAAAGTGAACTACAGCACAGGTCTCAAGTAACATACTTTAGAAGAAACTATTTTTTTAGAAAAGTTTCCTTTTACAAAGCACGATAAAACAGGACACATGACTCTGAAGAAATTAACTAGAGATTTATTTCTATTTTCTCAAAAAAAAAAAAAAAAAAAAAAAAAAAAAAAAAAACTGAAGAATATATACACACAGAGTATGTCAACAGATAAACCAAAACATAATTCAGGTTTCCTACAACATCATGTAACATACTTCTAACTTTAAAATTGGCAATTTTTAAAACTTAACACTAATTTTATAGTCTAGAGCTTACCTTGCTTATCTAAAGGTGAATACCTTTCAACCATTCCAGTATCAGCTGGAGTGTTCATTTTGCGTGAACCTAAAAAGCAGAAAAAATACACTCACTAAACGTTAATTCTTTGATAAATTTACATTTCAATATTGAAATACATCTAACGAAGGAATTATAGATATTAATGAAAGAGGAAACAGCCGATTCTTTAACACACCATATCCTCTATAGATGTGAGTTCAATCACATACAAAGAGTGAAAAATTGACTGACTGGACCAGGGTTTGAAAAAACCCGAGTATTTTTGAAAAAAAAACAGAACCCACCTGGGCCCATATGGGTTTTTTGGGGTTCAATTGGGCTTTTTCGAAATATTTCAATGTCTTTGGGGTAAAAATATTAAAATGTGATTTATATTTCAAGATTGTCATTGTCTCAACTTGCAACAATTCCTTATTCATTGCTGTTTTAGAAGAAAATGGCCACCATTTTGAAATTTTACATTGGATAGCCGAGAAAATCTATATTGCAAATTTAGAATGTCTCGTGCTTCTACCCTCAATATTTGAACTTAGAAATTCGAAAATTGTACCCTGTAAAGTGGATACCCGATATTTTGAAAAATGGCCGCCATTTTGAAATTTTAATTTGGATTGCTTCCAAAATATATATGGCGGATTTAAAGTTTCTGGTGCTTCTACTCGGAAAATTTAAACTTAAAAGACCGAAAATTGCACTTTGTAGCGTACATACCCACTATTTTGGAAAAAAGGCCGCCATTTTGAAATTTTATGTTGGTATGCCACCAAAATCTATACAGGAAATTTTGAATGTCTCGTGCTTGTTCCCTGAAAATTTAAACTTAAAAGCCCGAAAGTTGTACCCTGTAGTGTGTGTGTGTGTGGTACAGGCAGACAAACGAACAAATGTAGATGTAACGTTCGACAAATAAGAATACCAAATACACTATATTAATTTAAACAAAAATATAATTCATATTTTATAAAAATAAATGTTTCAAAATGTCTTATATGAAACAAATATTTTCCAGCGTAAAATAAATGGTTTTATTGTTAAAGTTCACTTCCGATGCTTTCTGCGTTCAATTACGGCAATTTCCCGAGCATTTGTTGCAAGACGATTCTTTCCCGAAAATTAATTTAAAACAATTAACGAAGATATAATTCATATTTTATAAAGTAAATGTTTCAAAATGCCTTAAAATGAAATTAAATATCTTCCAGCGTAAAATAGTCTTATTGTTGAAGTATTCATTTGCGATGCTTTGTGTGTTCAATTGCGGGAATTTCCCGAGCACTTCTTTCACGACGGGTTTTTCCCGAAAACGCAGCTTTCTTTACTGTATATCGAAATTTCCACTAGTACGGAAGTTTGGATTCAGCACTTGAAATAGTAAGCATTACGTAGTGTTCGGAACTCCGAAATTTGACAAGAATTTTTACCATATTGCTGGTGTTGATTCTACAGAATGCTTATTTGAAAAGTAGCAACTAATGACTGAACTTAACTATTGTTGTTGGAAAACCAAATTTTACTGAAGAATACTTGTGTTATCGTCAAACATAGGAAAAAATACTAATAGCTTTACTAATGTATTTAAATATTTACTGGTAGTACTGGTGACTATGGCCTGAAATCCGTCAAACGTATGAAGGATAACGTCCCTCGGCTTCGCCGAGTCGGCGAGCACACTATTCACAGAAAGTATTTTCTAAAATATAAAATTGCATGTTTACTTCAAATAGACTGTAAGCATAATCCATACATTAATTTGTTCTACAATTATCTCAAGCTAAGTTTTTGTTTTTTTAATTCATTCAGTGCATTCAGTACTTTATAATGGTCTTATGTTGAATTTTGTATATCTTAACACGAAAGCATCTAATTTGCTCATAGGAAGCCCAAAATCTGATAAAAATCACTTTCAATGTGGTCACCATAGTTGTACCAATAATATAGTAACAAAAAGCTCAAAAACCCAGGTGGTTTTTTTCAGGTGGGTCCAACCCGAAAAAACCCGGTGGGATTTTTCGGGCTAGGCCCACTTGGGCAAACTCTGGACTGGACCGGGACTCGATTAACTGTATTTCAGGAAAACATTTACGAATATTTCGAATTTGCTTCGAGATACTATGGACATGTGAATACTCATTTAATATTATTATTATTTATTAACAGTCTCAGGCACAGCTGATAAAGCAATTTTACACTAGAAACGTTAATATTATTGTAATTTATTAACAAATACCCAGATGAAGCCATTTTACATTACAGACATTAATGATGTAAGATGAAAAAGAGTTTTGGTAATAGGCCAGGGCCTCAATGTTTGAAGGAACCATTCCACTATTCGCGTGCTAAGTTAGAAAAATCTCAACCAAATCCTACTTAGGATGTTAGGCTGCGAAATCTGAGTGAAGAACCTTGTAATTGCAGAGCAAAATGTCGAAAGCGCTAATATTCACTTAGTTTGGTCTGTATGGTAAGTTAATTTTTATGAAATACACAGAAAGAAAAAAGGATAACATGTGTATAGGGTACACCCATGCTCATTAAATCTTGCGCTTATACTGTAGTTTACAATTTTTCGCAATTATTTACTTTTCCTTCGGCCTTTGGATCAAGTTGAGAAATTAGTAAGTGGAGATGATAGAAAACATTCCTTGTATGAAAACGTTCCCAAAAAATATTAGAACAAAAAACATAAGCAAGAAAACAACATTAAGATTGATGGAGTGAATCCTGGCAATCGTGCTTTCGAGGGACTTTTTAGTAGCGAAAGAAAATTCAGAAATTGCATTCAACGAGCTGGGTAAGGGATGAAAAGGAAGGAGGGAAGAAAGTAAAATATTGAATCTATTGGTTTAAACCTAGTGTCTGGATTGTTTGCCAAACATATATTAAAGATTTCATACATATATATAGAAATAAAAAGTAAAACTCCCTTCTTCAGTCTCAAAGCGACGCGCTACGTCTAGGGAAGCTCAATGTACGGTGTAAACTAGGAAGCTTATTCAACACAGTCAACATGTCGAGTGAGTAGAATAAAAAATTACAAGTTCGCAAAGCATTTTGACACCGAATCGAATCCCATTCCCTCTTCTTTCTTTTATTTTTTCATTCTTTTTATAATAGTAAGATACCTGTAAAATTTTCATATTCATATCAACCGAAACAATATAGTAAAAACTAACTTTTGTTAAGCCTTTCTTTTAATCTACGTATCTACTTAGAAGCAAAGTAATATCGGCAACAGCTAATTTATACTTGCTCCTATCACCTTTTCCCCTTAGTTGCACAGCAGACAGATTCACTTTAAACTGACGTAAACAGAGAAAGAGAGAAACTAAAGCACAGACAAGCAGTAGTCTCACTAGCATAAATTAAATATAAAGGATTGTCGTTATCAAACTTTACTTTTAACTTTTCAGCATGTTAAAAAATATACTTTGTTTATAACTGCATACTAAGCAAGGAGTGCGGTCATACCCACAAGTTTGGCTACGGAGTAAAGGATGAATTTCCAAATAATTAAATAAATGAATAAATTTTATACATTCAGGTGCGTGAAATAGGAGTACTTCAAAGAATAGCATACGCACCCACGCACACGGTGTTTGTCCACCACAAAGTTCACTTGGCGCGAGCTGGGATCAAACCCAGGACCCTACGGACCAGAGGTGAGCGCTCTACGATTGAGCCACCGCGACCCAACAGGAAAATGAAATACTGATATTAAAAGGAAACAAGGAAATGGTGTAAGCAACCTTTCTTTTCTAGCTTGAGAAAACACTAACAATATTTCGTTGAATATCTTTGATCATAGATTATCAACTTATGCGTCGGCGCGTATCTTCTTATTCTACGGCGCGTTCTTTAGACACATCTTCGTATTCACAACATTCCTAACCAAATCGAAACGAAAAATCTGATTTGCCTCTTTGTGGCCAAGCAGGTAAATAGCATGGAGCCGGATTCGATTTCCGGTGGGAGCTAATGTACAAATTGATTCAGAGTTAAGATTTAGATATGACGTCAGCGCAAGAAATTGTGATCAACGAATCAAACCAGAAGTCTAACAAACAGAAACAGTGTTATTAAGGTTGATTATGAAAATATTGTTGCTGCGACTAAAAATGTCCTAGTAACATGTATCACTTCTAAAGCTAAACTTGCAAACTACAATACCATGCTAGTCAGTAATCCTAAGCTAAAGCTACAGATTTTTGCCATGTCTCAACGAAGAATTGGATTTCATGACGGAAGACGTCTGGAGTCTGCGTTGCGAAGTAGTGAACCACACGTTGCATCGTTCGGTCATCAGGCGAGCTCTTCCCTGACAGAAGTGATCGAATACCAGATGTAAGATCTCAGGAGAATACAGTGGGTTAAGAAATGTTTTATATTGCAACTTATGGACAGTCTGTCTCGTGCTTTGAGAGCGTGAATTGAAGTGCACAATGTAAGTGTGCACTGAAGTGAAACTTAGAACAGTGTCGACCATCATTGTCGGTTGCATGTGGACAAGTTTGCAGTGCATTTCACGGAGTTCAACGATATAACGATCCGAAGTAATAGTTTCACTTCAAATAAGAAAGATATGATGCTGTATTAGATTACGATAGCACCAACAAAACCTCCTACGGTTGAAGGGATGGTTATGGAATCTATCCTGGACATCGATCACGATCCAAAAACTGTCCTCATCTTTTGTGATTGTCGTAGCACATCCGTTTTCATCACAAGTGACAATAGAGATAGGAAACTTTTCCGATTATTTCGTACACTCCGATAATTTCACATCTTCAGACGGTGGTTCTTGTTTGCGATGTGAACTCATAAGGCAATTATGAGTCTTACTTTTCCATCTCAACTGTTGCACAGATCCGTCAAACAACTGTCATAGTGTATACATATTTCATCTTAAATAGCACGAATCTTTTCAGAAGGTCTGTTTCTACTGATCCTTAGAATCTGAGGTGGGAGGCAGGAGAGAGGCCTCATTGCATTCACTGATTCTCCGTCACTATTGGGAAAGCCATTGTCTAAGCCGCCGCCGCCGCCGCCACCTGCTCCTCCTCCTCCTGCTGCTGCTGCTACTGCTACTACTACTACTGCTACTACACTAATAATAATAATAATAATAATAATAATAATAATAGGTTGATTACAATATGCATTTATAACTTCTGTCGTAAAAAGCATCACTTCGGATCGTTATAATATTGAATTCCGTGAAATGTACTGTAAATCTGTCCATAAGCAATCAGTTATGATCGTATATATATATATATATATATATATATTTGGTCTAGGAATTAATTCGTGCGGGTGGACAAGAGATGGCGCAACGAACGGAGCGTCCCACAGTTCCGTGTATCCACACATGTGTTGCAAACCCCTGTCATCGCGTATCGTTCGTAGTATAGGGCAGTGGATTAAAGCGTCAACAACACCAGTTTGTAGTTAAGTGAACATGGCGCAATTTGTGCCTGATAAAGTGTTTAGCCTGATAAGGTGTCCTGCTGCATAACTTTAACATGCAGAAAAGTGCGACTGAAAGTTATCGTATTTTGGTGGAAGTGTATGGTGACCATGCTCTAGCTGAGCGAACGTGTCAGAAGTGGTTTGCACGGTTTAGAAGTGGTGATTTCGGCTTGGCAGACCAAGAGCGAGCTGGACAGCCAAAAACATTTCAAGACGAAGAATTGACAGCATTGCTCGAGCAGGATTCGTGTCAAACGCAGGAACAACTTGCAGCAGCATTAGGCGTTGATCAAACAACAGTCTCCAAACGCTTGAAAGCCATGGGAATGATTCAACAGATGTCACATTGGGTTCCACATGAATTGAAAGACAGAGACGTTGAAAGACGAAAAACCATTTGCGAATTGCTGCTTCAACGACAGAGCACGACAAAGGGGTTTCTGCATCGAATTATTACGGGTGATGAGAAGTGGATCTATTACGAGAACCCTAAACGAAAAAAGGCCTGGGTGAAACCAGGTGAACCAGGTCCATCACAACCAAAACGAGATATTCACTGTGCAAAGGTTATGCTGTGCATATGGTGGGATATGAAAGGTGTGGTGTACTATGAGCTGCTGCAACCGGGTGAAACTATGAATGGAGAACGTTATCGACGACAATTAATGCGTTTGAAGCAAGCTCTGGCCAGAACACGACCAGAATGGGAGAACAGACATGATAAACTTATTGTTCAACATGATAACGCTCGCCCACATGTCGCAAAACCGGTCAAAACCTATTTAGAAAATGTCGGATGGGAAGTTTTACCCCACCCGCCGTATTCACCAGACGTTGCTCCTTCGGACTACTACTTGTTCGATTGCATGAACAACGATTTGATTGGACAGCGGTTTACTTCTTCAGAAGATATCGAAACATGGGTCTCTGACTGGATCGCTTCCAAGGATGAGGACTTCTTTCGCCACGGAATCCGTACATTGCCTGACAGATGGGCGAAAGTGGTGGCTAGCGATGGACAATATTTTTCTTAAGGTATTTATGTATTTTGTGTTTGTACTACAGCTTCAATGTGTGCGTACCAACCGCACGAATTAATTCCTAGACCAAATATATATATATATATATATATATATATATATATATATATCTACTGTATATAATACTATATAATATAATACTTATAATACTATATATAAGTTTCACCTCAATGCACGCTTACATTATGCACTTCACTGCATGCTCTGAAAAGTCCATGATCTGCTATATAAAACTTCTTCATCCACCGTATTCTCCTGATAGCTGTCGCAGTAAATTACATCTTTCTGTACTTCGATTCAGTGGTGGATCCAGAAGTGAAAATGCAACTTTTTATGCTATTTCAGCGACACAAGTTTTTTTCTCTCTCTCAATATAGTAGATCAGTGGTTTTCACATCAGTTTATCCCCCACTTTATCACATCCTCTTGCCAGCGACCCCCTTATAATTTCTGGTTTCTAATAAGCTTATATGTGATTTTAATATACCTATTGCGGAGTTCTCATGATATCAGGGTTTGAAAAAAACCAACCAACCTGGGCCCATATGGTTATTTTCGGGTTTAATTGGGTTTCAATGTCTTTGGGGTAAAAGTTTTAAAAATTGTGATTTATATTTCAAGATTGTAATTGTCACAATTTGCAACAGTTTTCTATTCACTGCTGTTTTGAAAAAAAAAAATCACCGCCATTTCGAAATTTTACATTGGATCGCCGAGAAAATCTATACAGAAAATTTAGAATGTCTTGTGCTTCTACCCTCAAAATTTCAACTTAGAAGATCGAAAATTGCGCTCTGTAGCGTGATTATCCGCTATTTTGAAAAAAAAATGTCCGCCATTGTGAAATTTTACGTTGGAATGCCGCCAAAATCTATACTGAAAATTTAGAGTGTCTCGTGCTTGTACCCTGAAAATTTGAACTTAAAAGACCAAAAGTTGTACTCTGTAGTGTGAGGTACAGGCAGACAAACGAATAAATGTAGATCGAGTCATCCCAGGAGCCTCAGTGACGTTCGCCCAATATGAATAACAAATATATTAAATTAAAACAAAGATATAATTTATGTTTTATAAAATACATGTTTCAAAATGTGTTACATGAAATAAGTATTTTCCAGCGAAAAATAAATGGTTTTATTGTTGCAGTTCATTTCCGATACTTTGTACGTTCAATTACGGGAATTTTCCGGCGCTTGCTGCATGATGGTTCTTTCTCCAAAATAAATCTAAAACAATTAAAATCGCTATTAAACCAGTGGTGCTTGGGGTGAAAGAAGTCTTGAATTCATTAGGGAGGTTGGAAGACGCATTTCTTGTGTTTCCGGCAAAGTTCGCTCCACATCTTTTTTAATACAGAGCATATCTGTTTCTATCCAACGTGGTAACGTCTCGTCGGTCCTTGACACCTTACCTCCTGAAAATTAACTGGATGAGGTGTTTATACTCTGATAAGAATAGTTTTATATATATTAGTCCCTGAACAATACTTTTTCTTTGACCTTATATATTTAAACTAAATTTTATTGTTCCATCGCTTCAAGTGAAAATAGTAATACTGCATAGTATTTGTTATAATTTGTGATGTGGAACTGTAATTAGTTTTAATCCATGTATGTGTATTTATGGTTGCGATTATATTACTGTTAGATATCCGACTACATAAATTAACAGAGATATAATTCATATTTTAAAAAGTGATTCTCTTACTAATTACCAGAAAGTCTAGTGTGTGTCCTACATGACAAATCGATACACGCTAGATTTTTTCGTTCACTTGCAAGTTTACATACAAGCACAGGTCCGTCACTGTGCACAAAACACGAATAATGCGTAAAAAGAATATAAATTGAAGTAAAATAAAGATATTAAGACATTGTTGGAGAATAAATTATATTCCGAATGACATACAAGTATGGTAGAAGGAAAACAAGGAAGATAAAGAAAAAAACAAATTAATAGATAGTATTAAGAGTATAATTCGTATGTCAAGGCGAAGGAGTTAAGTAAAGACCATATTGTATGTAAACTAAAATTTGTGATAGTAATGGAAAAAATTACTTAATGCTGAATAGGTTGATTAAGTGATTTTATTACTACTGTGCTAAACATAAGTGCAAGGATCTAAAGTCACATTTTCGTGGATGTTTCACTTTATTTTCATGCAAATAATTTTCCCTCTCTTACTTATCTTTGATCAATTTGGACTTCAAAGTTCCTTCTTTCAGAAACATAAAAAAGTGGAATTCTCTCTTCCATTATAATACTTATAAGTCAATACAAAATATAACGACTGTAAGTTCCATATGGAACTCACGATTTTCGAAACCAGCGGAAACAAATGAACAACAAGTACTGGTGGAAATGTACTGTTTAGCCTATCAATATTGTTGGTAAAGGTAGTGGGACGATAAAGTTAGCTCATAATTCAAGTAAATTAACATTTATTCATAATTTTGATGTAAAATCAATTGGTGTCTAGTAACATTCTAGTTGTCCCCGTTCACCCAATTTTAACTTGCCAGAGACGTCCATGCAAGTGTTGATTCTACTAAATGCTTCTTTGAAGAGTAGCAACAAATAACTGAACTAAACTGTTGTTGGAAAACCAAATTTTACTGAAAAATTCTTGTGTTACTATCAAAGGTAAGAAACACACCATGTTCAGGTATCTTATTAGCTTTCAAGCTTAATTGTATTTCAATATGCAGGTTTTGTTGCATTTGTATTTTTCTGGTATATCACTATGCAGTTCTCATTAGTTTCATATCGTAACTCTTTTATTTAAATTGATTTTTAAACAACTCTGCACCTGTTGAAAATGTTTAGTAGATTTTTTTTGTTCTTAACAGTATGTATAAAAATAAAAATATGTCTATCAGAACAAAATTCAAAATAATAATTAAAAATATTTTCCGGTAAATTATGTTATTTCTTCCGCTCATATTCGCGACCCCCAGGTTGAGAAACCCTGTACTAGACTAATCATCAGCTCACAAAACTGTTGTTAGTACAAAGTAGCTAATACTTCCGAGTTTTACATTGGGTAAACAATTTTACGCTTCATGCATATTCATTCGTTCATACAAGAATGAAGAGATATAAAGCCTCTGTGGCAGATCTAGAAGGGGGAACACGCCCCTCAAGGGAAAAGATAAATCTTTCTTTGTTATTTCGTCAGACGACAAAAGCATTTTTTGTCAATATGTTAGACTAATAGTCTGCTCTCAGCCTATTGTTAGTTCAATTAGGTAATATCCTCAAGTGTAGCAGCGCCTAGTATTTAACGTTACTCGGAACATTCCACCCTTCTGTGAGAGAACGAAGAAATATAAACTTTAAGTGGCCCCGAATGGCAGACCAAGAAGGAGACGTGCATCCCTAAAGGGAAAATACAATTCCTTTTGTGTTTTTTTTTTTCTTTCTTACATGAGACGACATGAGTATTTTCTCTGTCAATATATTAGACTAATATAATTTGCTCTCAGTCTATTTTTACTATGAACTAGTTAACATTTCCAAAGTGTTACAGCGGATAATATTATGCGTCCCCCAATAATCTACCATTCTTTTCTACAAGAAGAAAAACAAACGTTCTGAAAGCGAACATCCAACTTACTGAAATAATATGTAAAAATTATTCGAAATCACTTTTGTGATATAGACCCCGTCATTCCCAGGATCAAAATGAACACAAACTTTCTAGACTGGCCAGATTTACATGTCCCTTTCACGATTTCCATTTTTTGAGGTAAAGTTTAGGCTTCCACTCAAACAACTACTGCTTCGTTATTATTTATCGTAGGATCATGGTTCATACCTCATTTCTTTTTTTCAGAACAGAGCATCCTTTCCAACCGTAACACTCGCTTGTCTGTATTATACGCCAGAAAAGGGAAAATCGGGAGGTTTTCGAAAAAACAATTCAAAATTTTTGCGACCCTCTGGCTAGGGCCTGTGTTCACATAAAACTCTTAAAATTACATAGTTATGTACACAATGTGTGTGCAAAATTTCAATCTGATATCTTGGAAACAAAGGGCAGAAAAAATTTTGAAAATCTGAAGATGACCCATTTATATATATACAGGGTGTTTCAAAACAACGCCGACAACGTTTGCGAGGTGACTCCTGACACCAAGATAAGACAAAAAGTATACACCAAGCTGGGTGCACCAATTCTTACTTTCGGAGTTATAGGCTCCCGAAAACATGAAAAAAAAAGTGAAATTTAGAGGTCCATAGCTCCAAATCCATGGGACCTACAGTAGTCGGGTCAAGACTTTACTTAGGAACCAGTATCCAAGCTCTATCCAAATATCCAAGTTTCAGAATCCTGCGGTACTTCCGCATCAATTCTTATAGAGGTGGTTGGTGAGTACTTGAAATTATATGCCCGTAGCAGAACTCCCTCTATAAAAATTGTCAAGTGAGTACCTTAGGTGAGCGCGAATGCTTTTTCCCTACCCTTCGTTGTTCATGATGGAGTAGCATACTTAAAATCGTAGCTTTTAAGATTTGTTTTTTCTAGAGAAAGGAGGCAGTTGCCTAGGCTCGGCTCTGCCACTACGATGTTCATATCATTGACGAAAATGAGTAATCTGGAAGTGAGTGTACCGTACATATCAGAGACTGTAAGATAATATGAACTGCATACGGAAAGATCCTCGTAACATTAGAAGAAGGACAGAAAGTGATTTTATCTAATCACTATCCAGAAAATGGAATAAGATAATGGAGGATTAATATGTCATCACATTTGCTAGGTGACAGTGGCGTACCGTTAAACAATGCCGGATTGCCTGACATCCCTGCTCACATGAAAAAATACATTATTTTTTATAAATAAAATTGTTTGCTTACAATTAATTTAGCACTATTATTTCTATTAAAATTTCCTGTTCTGGATGCAAGGGCCTCCCGCCTTGCTTGAACAATTGGAAACTGTATGTGCGCGTCACTCAGATGTATATTTTTCTTTCTTGCCTCTTGTATGCCAAGTTCTTTGGGCGTCCAAGAGCTGTTGAAAGCACCGGGGTTTTTGGCAAATATTTTCTGCTAGGATTAGAATGCGCATGTTATAAATATTTATTTATCTACCCCTAAACGTTCCTTACAACCCAAAGTTTGCCTTCGATAGATGATGCCATATTTTAGCATTACCATCTCTATGTATTTTAACTAAACTGAAGTTTTCTGTGCAGAACATACTGCAGAAGCAATAACGACAAGAAAACAGAAATGGCCAATTCAACGCCTTTCTGAAAGATGCTTCTTACACAAATGATAGCATAAAAGTAGTTTTGTGTGTGTTATATTGTATTCATAATTAACCTACATCGCACTTACATTATATACTCTCACGATGTTCTACTGTTTCTGTTTTGATTAGCAATACTGATCGTAGGAGCATAGAAATTGGTGGTATATCTACTTCTATAGTTTTATACTTGTGCTGAGTCTTTCATATGAAGTCAAATGTTGTCTAATCGTTTATCTGTAGTGCGAAGAAACGTACATTTGCAAAGGAGCAGTTCGAGTTAAAAAAAAAGTTTGGTGCAATAGAGTTTTAAAAAATAAGAGACACGTATTTTTTAAAATCTCGATAGGCCGTCTCGTTTAGCTTCTATAGGCGTTTGCTTTTTATGAATCGCAAATGCTGACGTCACACGTGGTCTAGCAAGGAATTCAATGTGAGTCAGCAACTACTCACTTGTGCGCAGCTCATAAACCTAGTGCAGTGGATTTTAAATAGATTGTTTTGGGTTCGTTAGCACTCTTCCTTTGTGCTGAATTCTTGAGGAACGTTTTTGTTAGTTGTTTTCCCTACAGCAGTAGTATTAGAACAGAGAGAGCAGTGATTACATACTGTTGTGCGAAGCAGTTTCTTTCATACATGTTGAGAGTGGCCCCACCCTCCCCCGGAGGGGACCAAAATAATACGTTTATAGAGTAGTACCGTGTGAAGATAATATCTTGCCTTCCGAATACTAAGTGTGCCCCCGGGAACATTTTTTTTTTAAAGAAACACTGGTGCGAAGTAGAAAACACATGTTAGTACAGCACGTGCTGTGTTTTCGGTTGTATTTCTTGTGCGGCTAAAGCCGAAGGATATAAAATATCTTTTTTTACGCTTCCAAGTCGTGAGAAATCACCAGATCGATATAAATTATGGCTCAAGAAAATTAATAAAAAGAAAATTGTGCCAAATAAAAACACTCGTGTTTCTTCCAAACATCTTGAAAAGTCCGACTTCGAGCAGTCATGTTTACTGAAAAAAAGCTAATGCCAGGAGAATCATTTACACGCAAACTGAGAAAGAATGCTGTTCCAAGTATATTATTGAAAGGTTTAGAATCCGAGCCATTGAACAAGTGCCGATGTACGTCCAGTTACCTACGTAAAAAAAAAAAAAAAAAAAAAAAAAAAAAAAAAAGTACAAAACGCAATTGACGGTTGTAGTCAAGACGGGGCATTAGAGGTTAATAGCGACGGTGTCATTCATGATTTTAAAGGTACTGTTTTAGAAATAAATACAAATACAATTACTATACAATGTAATTGGGGAGTGCAATATACCGGATTGTAGAAGGAACCAGTGGCAATAACAGTGTTCCTCAGGACATTGGTTCACCATTTCATTTTTCTGTATCAAGTGACAATGATGACGAAACGGGTGAAGAGAGTTGTTCCGCAGAGAGCAATGTGAATGAAACAAATTTAACCGGTAAAGTATTTTTTGTATTCTGGCAAACTTTAAAGATGTTATTTTATTTTTGCCGCATATGCCACGCTCCTGTACATACTTTCAAGCACAAAATTATAGGGTCATTATTAAAAATGCAACAAAACATGAAAATGAACATACTTATGTTTGGGAATCGGAACCATTATTAAAGAAATGGTATTTAGGTGTTGTAGCAATCTCGTCCATCATCTTTTTAAATAGTATTGGTATCGAAACTGTTAGTTCCTTTTCAAAATGCCGAACTTATGCTTTGTAGAAAAAACTACGTTTTATAATATTACAAAAACTTTTGTGTAGCCCACCATCAGATATTATTTTCTACATGCAAATGACATTTCTAAGTCTGCAATCAATTCTGGAAAAGGAAATATCACTTTAGAAATTGCCACCGTACCACTCATAAATGAAATACTTGGCACTGTGTGTATGGAAGAATGCTCTCACGGTTTCCTTACGTATGACGTCATCACAAAATCTCGCTAACTACTGAACGTATCGAGATCAAACAAATACCATTCCTTTTAGAATTTTCAACCCTACAAAAGGAATAATTTGTAAAAAATGCATTTCTAAGTCGAACTGCTCCTGTAAGTAAAAGACCTAGTTCTGGAAAGTGTTGAGCTTCAACAAGGTATCGTAGTCCTATTTCTATATTTTAGTACATGTCAGCGCTAATGGTACCACAAACAATTCGGATTTTTTAATTAACAACTCTCGTATATCGATTCACTTACGAACAACGCTGCTCTCTGAAACGGAGACGACCTACTACAATGCTTTTCATAAAAGTGACAACTAGTGATCCCTCATGAGCATTTCAGTCTTCGTGATATGACAATTTTTCTTGACTTTCTAAGTACTCTTTAACAAATAAAATGTATTGTTTTGTGTGTATTATGTTTTTAACAAAAGTGTGTCGGATCCAGTGGGAACAATGTGAGCGATCGTCCCTGAAAAGGCTGTCTTTTCATCGTCCTATACAGAGTGTTTCAAAACAACACCGACAACGTTTGGGACGTTATTTCTGACACAAAGATAAGACGAAAAGTATAGACCAACCTGGGTGCATAAATGCTTCCTTTCGGAGTTGTAGGCTGCAGAAAACATGTGAAAATGAACATCAAAGGTCCATAGCTCCAAAACTATGGAACCTACCGTAGTCGCATCAAGACGTCACTTTAATATGTGCTCAATCTAAATATCTAAGTTTCACAATCCTGTGGTACTTTCGCAATAATTTTTACAGAGGTAGTTGGTGAGTACTTCAAATAATATGCCCGTAGGCAAACTGCCTGTATAAAAATTGTTGCATGAGTACCTTAAGGATTCTGAAACATGTATATTTGGATAACGCACATATTAGTTCCTAAGTGAAGTCTTGATACGACTACGGTAGTCCCATAGTTTTGGAGCTATGGACCTTCAAAGTTCATTTTTTCATGTGTTTGGCAACCTATAACTCCGAAAGGAAGCATTTGTGCACTCAGATTGGTCTATACTTTTCGTCTTATCTTGGTGTCAGGAACAACGTCCCAAACGTTGTTGGTGTTGTTTCGAAACACCCTGTATATAAAATAATGTACTACTTTATTCTGATTAGATTAAAAACTCCACATTTCAAGCCTACATTATTTCGTCCAGGAGGCTATCCGTCTCCCCTTCCGGATCCACTAGTGAGAGTCTGAGTGGTGTTTCTGATTTGGGTAATTTCATAAAGGAAGCTGTGAAATATGAATCATCGAAACATTTGCTACACAGTAAACCTTTTACTTGTTGGGAAAAACGTTTTTCTTTAGTCGAAATAATAACCACGGTTCTGTCAAAATAAGAAAATATAAAATGTGAAATTCAAGTGAATAAAACATTAGATATCTCATATAAAAGTCAAATAAGCATAATACTGTATTTCTTTAATGCGTCAATAATAGAATAGAAGAAAGGTTTATGGTTTAGCTTTCACTATTGTTGAGAGGGGTATTTGATTCGATTCCAGCCCACGTGAATTTGTGCACAGAGATTCTCTTGTTGTTCTTTCATTTCCTTCCCCACTATTTCACAATCATTCACTTTAATTAACTACCCGTCTCCTTTAGCCTAAAGTATTTAATCATTGGACGTTAAATTAAAATTGTCAAATCTTTCTTATCTATAAAGGTAACCAAACAAGTTCTGTCGTTCCTTTTCACCAACCTAATTAGAACATCGATATGTCACCTAAGACGTACCTGGAAGATCAAAAATAGTCCCCATAAGCATCGACGACATTCTGTCAACGTTCTGGAAGGTAATGGATTCCATCGCGGCAGAATATGGTAGGCCGTGAAACGAAGAAGATGTCAAAATGATTTTTTTTTAATTTTACGTCCCACCGTTATGCCGGTTAGGCTAATGGAGACCGTGATGATGAGAGATGAATGAAATGGTGGAATGAAGAAAGTGGAAGGAAACGGGAGAACCCCGAGAAAACCCACGCACACGGTGTTTGTCCACCACAAAGTTCACTTGGCAGGAGCAGGTTTTGAACCTGGGACCCCAAGCACCAGAGGTGAACGCTCTACCACTCAGCCACCGCGGCCCCTAAAGAAGAAGATGTCAAGTGCATCTTGCACTTCTACTAAGGATTTGATCTGGCGTCCTCTATGGTGATTCGCAATGGAAAAGATGATAATCGGACAGTGCAATGTCCGGGGATTATGGCGGATGCAATAGTGTTTCCCATCCAATGCGTAGAATGGTGTCCCGGGTAATCCTAGCCACGTGGGGTTTAGCGTTGCCCTGTAACAGGAGGATCCCTTTGCGATTCAAAAGTGCTAGAGTTTTGAGGTTTTTTTTTTTTTTTAACACAGCTCAACGGCTTACAGTACACAGTTGCATTGATGCTCTGACCAGCTGGTAGCAGTTCTCGATGCACGATGAAGTGAGCAGTCCACCAAACACACCGGAGGATATTCTTCTGGTGCATTGCCGGTTTTGGAACCGGTTCATGAGATGCTGACCAATGATGATGGCGCCGTCGAGCTTCGTACAAGACCCACTTCTCATCACATATCAATACCTTGTCCAGAAATGGCTCCTTCCTCAGACGAGACAGCAAAGAAACACAGGTGTCTGCTTGCGTTGCCTTCTGGCCCGGAGTCAAATCATGTGGGACACATCGATCCAACTTGTAGTGCTTCCCAAGTTGATGGAGGTGCTACCGAATGGCTTCTCCACTCACATTGAATTGTAGTCCTAGTTCCTCACATGTCTGGCCACTGTTCGCCTCAATTGCTGCTTGAAGATCTTCATGTTGTATATGTGTTGGTCTTCCGGCACGTGGCGCGCCTTCGAGTGTTTCGACACCGTCCTTGAACTTGCTAAACCACCGCTGCTCTGTCCGCGTAGTCATGACACTCTCACGAAAGGCCTGGCATATTTTCCTCCCCGCTGCAGCGTCGTTTGACCTCAGTTTGAACTCGTACAGTATACACGCTCTTATGATGCTCTATGGAGGTCCCATGTTCTCTCTGTCGTTAACAAGTTCACGGTGTAACTGAACTGCCACAACCAGGTAGTATGCTGGCTATATCCACATTAACAACTTATCTTCGTCTTATCTCCATTCGCATTCAACTCATGGTGTGAGGGTAAATTGAACACAGGCCTCCACAAAAAGCGACAGAACTTTGTTGGTGACCTTTATACATCAGAGACTAACATGTTTCTTCCTTACTCATTTTTCTCCCTCTCTACATTTGATTTACATACAAAGAGAGCAGCATACTGTAACGTTATAAAGTAGACAGTGTTAAATTACTGCTATCTAGGGATGCGCACGAGACGAGTCGAGACAGGATTTTCCTGGCAAAATTCGAGTCGAGACACGGCTTTTCCAATAGAGGAATATACATTTTTCGAGTCGAGACATCACTTTCACAGCACATTTTCGAGACGAGACAGCCACAAATCTTGTCTCGTGCGCATCCCTACTACTATCAAGGGTTCACCTTCTCTTTGGTCAAAGAATGTGTTAAATTATCTCACTATTGATTATTCTCTCTCTCTCTCTCTCTCTCTCAATGATTTAAACAAAATGAACAGCGAGTTGTGGTGCCATACAGCACTTATTTGCAAATGATTGCTATTGAGGGTTCACCTTGTTATAGTCAGATAATAAATGTCAAGTTTCCTCTCTCCTTATTTTCTCTGTCTTTGTATGATTTACACATAAAAAGAACTTATAACCACTTCTATCCTTTAAGCACGTCCAATAAGTGTTACTAACCTTTATCGTAAAGAGGCTGTGCACCACTAGCGCTCTGAGTAATTCCCTGAAGACCGCCGAGTTTGCGGTCATCTTCCTTTAGGTCAGTTTGCGTGGCTCGGCTTCGACCGCGCGAAATTTTTAATATGCTTTCGGCCATTTCAATTTGAAATAATAAATATTTTTATTCTAATCATGTGACATATTGAACGTAATGATGAATTAATTTTTAATACTAAATGCTATCTACAGAGTCGAAAACTATATTTCTACAAGTTTCCAAAATAAGCAACATTTATTTAGAAAATAACTACAAATACAACATACGTAAAATGGAAATCCAAAGTCTTGTACATTAGTGTAAAACACAGTAAAAATATCTGAGACTATTTTATTTCATGTACATCCATTCGATTTTAGTGCAGAGAGTTTATACTGGTATATAATTCCCCCATTCTTTTGTTCTCTAAACAACCTTCCGGCGCTAGAGACCCCGGTTTGATTCCCGTTGTAGAGGAAAATTGGGTGAGTTCCACCTTTCGCTTTCCTCTTTCTTTCTTCAGAAATTAGCTTGACCAAAATCTAATGCACGTGTTCCATCTTTTACGTGAAGTAAGTTTTTCTACTTTCTTCAGAATTACTAAGTGAAAATACTAAATTGCATGGTCAATAACTCACAAACCAGAGCTTCAGTTCACAAGCAGGTCTTGACGAGCTTTCTGGGCATATGCAATATTTCTTTGTGCAGCTTTATTGGTTCTCGAGTTGTTGATCACTAAATTTGTGGTTAGAACTTAATCGAAAATCAATTCAAATCCCCACTCTCATGGCCAATAGCTCGGGAAACAAACATATGCAGCTCAAAATATTTCCAGGTGTTAACCTATCTCAATACTTCATGTTCGGTCTTTTATTTTTAAGCTATCTTAGTGGTTTATTATTGGGCCAAAAGATCCAATATATTTCAATCAAAAATTTTCTTGTAGGCTTTATATTTCGAGAAGTACATATAGTGTAGCCAAACCCAAACTATCATTTAACTTAGTATGATGTGCTTATTCCTCAGAAAACACGAAAACTCAATTTAGGAGCCGTTAAAAAATTGTTGTTGTCCCTGATCCAATTGACCTAAAAGATCCAATATATTTCAACAAAAAAATTTTTGTTGGCCTCACATCTCGAGAAATACACATAGTGTAGCCAAACCCAAACTATTAGTTAATTCAGTTTGATTTGCTTATCTCGTAGAAAATACGAAAACTCGATTTAGGGGCCGTTCAAAAATTTTGTGGGCCTTGATCTAAAAACTAATTATTGGCCCAAAAGATCCAAAATATTTCAACAAAAATATTCTTGTAGTCTTTATATCTGGAGAACTACATATAGTGTAGCCAAACTCAAACTATTAGTTAACTCAGTGTTATGAGCAAAGGTCACAGATAGTTTCCTGGAAGCAGTCATTAGAAGTCATGTAAAATTAATTATTGGCCAAGATCACAATCTTTTGATCCATTTTTTTGATCATTCCCAAAATTCTTGTTACTACCGCATTTGCGCGAATATAGGCCACACCTAAACTTTTGACACGAGATTATAGAAAAAGTAGGGGAGGCTGCTGTACCTACGGCCAGTGCTCATTAATAGTCGTGTGTTGTCGGGAAAGTTCGAGAATTAGTCAGAAAAGATTACGTTCTGGTAAAGTAAAGATGGCGAAGCGCTGTACCTACGGCCACAACACTAAGGCCCGTGAACAAGTAGCAGATGACAATGAAGCAAGAAAGCAAAACCATCCTCGAGGAACAAGGATGAACAGCATTTAGAACCAGCAATAGGAATAAATCAACAAGAGCCTTATATCTCGGAAACCACCATCATGCCTGGAGGTACATCAGTATCCTTGTTGATATCTCCAGAAGTTTTGAGGCCTTTCCCAAGACCCCTCCCCGAAAAATGAATTGGTGGGGGCGACAGAAAGGCAGTTCAACTATTCTGACAAGCTCACAAGAGATTAAGAAACTAGAAAAAAGCCTAACAGGGAAAACAGGGAAAGCTTCTGAAGACAACTTCAAAAGGAGCGCCACCAAAACTAGTAAATAAACAGATGACTGAACGAGCCTTGACATTCACGAGTTGATATCTTAAGAAGCTGCCATAACCAAAAACTGAATGCACTGGACGTCAATCCCATCTCTCATTTTCAGATGGTTTCAGCGATTTCAACTTGGGTTATAAATGAAAATTCTGTTTTCCAGACAAATGTGTGCAATTAACGAGCATAACCCTTGATAACGTTTGCTCAGAGATCTGTTTCCTTTACTACCTGTTTATTAACAGAAATAAAACGTTATTTGTGGCCTATTCTTGACTATTTTTTTCTCCATTTCAACCTGTTCGTGGGTACAAATAATAGGTGGCCATAGGTAAAACGGGCTGTTGTACCTACAGCCAAAAAAGGGGTCTTGGGAAAAGAAAAATAATTCTTATTGAACGACGTTTTGAACTAGACACAAATTTTGTGTATTCAAGAAACCCAAAACTATGTGCCTAAATTTTATATTTTGCGAAGAATGCGTTACAGGGATCAGAAAACACTCAAATCTAAATTTTGTCCGTAGGTACAGCAGCCTCCCTTACGCCTCGAATATATGCCGCACTACTAAATCTACGGGGAAGTTATGTTGCAGCTTTGGATGTGTGTATCAGCCATCCATTCTAAAACACTTCTATAGAAATTACATCATTAACACAGCAACTTCGACGTCAGGGAGCAGTTTGCAACGTGTATCTGTGTTAGAAATGTGCGGTTGGATTTTGGCAACTTGACGGTAATATCGGAAGAACTTGTCATGAAAAGTTTCAAAAGAACTGGATTTTCCAATAATCTTGATGGGATTGAAGATTACCTTCTTTGTTATAGTGACTGAACAGCATTGCGGATAGTGTAGCGAGGGTGAAGGATCAGATGCTGGTGATGCTGAGATGGTGGGAAGCGATTATGCTTGATTTAGCTGGGTACAAACAAGGTGACGCAATTTTGCTAAACAAAGTTGCTTTTTTTCCCTTCAAGAACAGGTACCGTATATAAATATATCGTATATATTATATATACTGTATAACAAAGATACGTATTCCTGTTAATAAAAATATTAAGTGTAAAAGTGTTTCTTGTGCCAATGTAAATTGTTACCGGTGCCCAATGAAGGTCACTTTTGAGAACAAGTTAAGTTTGCCTGCTATTTTCTTCCTAAGTCTTTGATGGTTTACAAAAGTAACTGCAGTAATTTATAATTTTATTAATTTTAACTCACAAGATACGTGTACATGTCATCTTGAAATTTATGATTTATTATCTGAGGGAAAAAAATTCGATTATAAAAAGCACCATGATTTTTCAAGCCAAAATTTAGGAAAAAAGTTGCGGTTTATATTCGCGCAAATACGTTACATAGCAGCAATTATTACCTGAGGACATTCTCCCACACTCCGGTAGCACGAAGAGCACTGGATTACAAAGCCATATTCTTACTTAAGTGTGTCTGCATAAGTTATTAAGTACTGATAACATAAATTATCCTAACGAACTTCTACTTCTGTGATAATTTAAATTTAATTTACTCTACCACAACATTACTTTACTTAAATCAAGACTGTTCATGGGCCCGTGTAGCCGAAATGTTAATCAAGTCTTGCGTGTAACGTACACACGTCTAGCATAAGCACATTCCCCATAAAACTGATACCAGTAAAGTAACGTGAGCCATTGCATTAAAACGGCTCATTGTGAAGTGCTTACCTGTCAATGAAAATTACGGAGGGTGATACTTCATGGAAATACACAATTACAGGGATTACACTAGACAGGTGTTACAGCATATTTCTGATTCCAATACAACCCCTACTTTTATGACAAAAGATTACAGAAAAATGCATCTACAGCACACACTAGGTATATTTTCAGTGTACTTAATATAAAACTACACAAAAAACCGAATCAGATATAGATTTCCTATAGTCTACTTTACTGGAAGGGGTTAGTGAATTTCAGAGCGTTCAATGATAATAATAATAAAAAAAAAAAAAAAAAGGATAGGTGAGAAAGAGGGTAAAGCTGGGGCGTAATGGAAGCTCGTGATTGTTTTTAGCAAAGAAACATTGCACATCACGTGTGGCGAAAGCAAGACTACCCCATATTTTTCAGCACGACATTTCGAAAAAAAAAAAAAAAAAATCACTTTACCATACTACTCCTACCACATTGAATATGGCCTGGTCTTCAGTCCAAATATAAGACAGTAGAAGACACAGAGAAAGGAACAGAACAATGAATGTGTTTATATCCTAATAATGATCTAGATTACGTACAAGTATTCTGGTAAACCAGTTTTCGAAGACGGTTATTCAGTGTACCAAATGCAAGTCTATATTTAGAAAGAAAAAATTCTCTGATACAATGGAAGTACAAAGGCACAAAAGACTACAAACATCACATAAGCATGAATTACAGTACAATACCAATCTTAAACTACAGCTCAACACGTGTAACCTCCTTTTTGGCTATATGGTTAGCGTAACGGACACGCGGGTAAGATTCACGGTGAGAGCTAATGTGGATCGGATTCCATGTTTAGCTACGCATCCACGCCTCAGGCTCGATGCCGAATGGGATGCTAAGGTCAAACCCAATCCAACCACCAATTTACTTATCATTCCCTGTTATTATTTTAATTGTATACGTTTCGATGACTCCACGTCATCATTATCAGTACGAGAACATTGAAGAATTTTTACATTGGTTTGTGGACTCACATAACGTTCTGTATTTTTTCTAAAAAAACACTATTATACTTCGTTAACACGAAAAGAAAAACACCTGTCAATATATTACTCCAATTGAAGAGTTGATGAACACTATCATCACTCACTCCTTGCTTGGCCTCTTGTTTACGTTTAGGTAAAATAATTCGTGGATGAGGAATGAACTATTTGTAGAATTATTATAAAATATTTATACCTGGGGATTCCGAAAGGTAAGAGACATGAAACTTGATATTTAAACTCAAATTCTGCGTAGTTGCAGGTTTTTGATGTGCGAAACCGTAGGCCGAGTAAACACGGGGTCTGGAGGCAAAGTGCACCTTGCAACTAGCCGAATGCTAATATAGCTACAAAAGCAAACATGTAACGTTATATTTTTCAAAAAAAAAAAAAAAAATCCTGACTTTTCCAGGTGCGCAGCAACCATGTTAAACTAACTACCGTACCTGTCCTGTAGACATAGATTCCTCATGCACAATTCTTTTACTAGTGTAAAAAAAAAAAAAAAAAAAAAAAAAAATGGATTTTGACTGGCGCAGGTTTTTTGGTTTATGAAGAATTAGGAGACTTCCATTCTGCACTCTTGAGTTTTTGTTGACGGGTCATATTGAAAATCCCATATCTCATCCATAATAAAGATATTCAGGAGGAAGTTAGAATCCGTATTGTCGGTAGCAATCAGCTCCTTGCAATAATCAACTCGGTTTCTTTGTTGGTTATTTGTTAAAGAATGAAACACAAAATGATCACATTTCCTCTTGTTGAGATATTATTTGCCGCACAATTTCTACATTCACTTCCAACTCCTCAGCAAGGATTCACATTGTGGCATTTAGGTCTTCCGTGATGAGTGTCCTCGCATTCTTTACCAATTTTTAGGTTTTCACTGTCCTTGCTGCACCTGGATGTCCATCGTCTTTAATTGATCCCCATTCCTCGCAGAAACGCCTGTGTCATCCGAATACGCGTACACGGAATAAATAAATGGCCTCATACACTTATTTGTTATTTCAACATATGACAAATCTTCGTAGCAATTTTACCCAGAAGCACACAAAACTTGATATTCGCTTTTTGTTCCATGTTGAACTCATAATACAGCTTAGCAACACCTGTCTACACTGATCACACCCATAAAAGTAACTGCCAGTTAAGAGCAATGAACTTGGTATCAGTTACTAATGAAACATTCCACTTTTAATTGCACCACAGATCGCTTGCACAACAGCGCCACATGTTGAGAAATAAAAAGATCAGTCTTGAATTTGAATTGCCGCACTGTCTAGGTAGCTATAGGTATTAACTTTAGTCAAATGGGTTATGTCGCATGCTAATTCAAAATTTACGGTTAAAATAATATATTACTCTTTGCCCTAACTTAACCCTACTTCACTCGAATCTATCGTACCCTAACCTTGCTTTGATCAACCCTACTCTACTTTACTGTACGCTAAACTAACCCTACTGTATGTTAATTTAACCATACCCTATTCTAAACTTACTAATTAGTCGTGGAAAGGCAGTGTGGAAATGGAACGTATAATTCTACACCATTGCACACGATTTTCTATTCGAAATTGGAGAAATTTACACGCCTCTGTTGTCAAGCTCTAACCTAACCCAACCTAATTTAGTTTTTTTTTAGGACTGCATTTAGTATCACCCGCAAACCCACACATAAGGTAAATATTTTTCATAAAAAATATTGTTTTGCGCTATCGTCGTTTATGAGTGTACCCACCGTCACTGATGTGCCTGCTACCTATGGACGTCTCCTCGCTATCCGTTGGGCCCCCTGCTGCGCGTCTACCCTGACTCGGTTAGATAGCATTTGTGCTTTTAGTGGCCATTTAGCACAAATTGGTTATTGTCTTTTGCATACTAGTTCTTGTCGCGTACGTACACTGAAGTTTTTCAAAAGTCAATCTGCACAGAGGAATGCAAGTCCACACCCACATCGAAGGCTCCGTAGCCGGTACTTGAGTCAGAGTCAGTACCAAACTGATTTGGGAGAGAAACTAAATATCTAATACATAGTTTTTCCTTTCCTCGAAAAGTTTACACGCCCCTTTTTTAAAGATCGAACCTAACCTAACTTAATATAAAATAATTTAGTATATTTCTTACCTAATCTACTACATTTTTCAAGTTTTCGTGTAATCCCGCCATACAGTACTAATGTCCATAAATGTAAGCATGCTCCCCTAAAATAGAATAGTACCGTGGATGAAACATATAGCCAAAACTAGCAATGCCTTCGGTCGCAATTGTAATTTTGATCAGTTATTCTGTTTATTAATTGGCATGGTTTAATGGAGTAAAAGTTAAGTTGAATTTGTCCCTTGGGCTTTCGTTTCAGTTACTTTTTATTTTAAGTCTCACTTTGCATATATGGAGGGTTGTTATGAGACGCATGCTGGATTAATCTATTTGAGAAATAACTGGAATCTATCTCTGTATCCATGTATATTAAGTTTAAGAAAAGCTGTATTCTGTGGTTTAGAAAGTCCTATAATCTTGTTTCTGAGTATCTTTCAGTCATAAACCTACATTATTTTGTTGAAAATAGCCTAGGCAGCATATAATATACTAAAGCATAAAGAAACAGAAGTAGCCTAAGTTTCTTTACTGAACAGACCAGAACTTGGTCTAAATTTGTTTCATAAGCATGTTTTGTAACCTGAAAGTAACCTATAGGCCTATTAAAATCAACTCATAAAAATGTTAGAATAACATTAGTAGCTATTTCCACTTACTTTCTTAGGTATTTTCTCTTAACTCAGCCAAATATTTGTATATCTTTATGTAATAAACACAAAATAACGAAGACTTCTTTATCTCACAGTTGGGCTCCTTCATATATCAATATCACATACAGAAAGTTGGGGACAACAGGTGCCCCATAATTACCGACCCGGTGTCTCAATTACCCTTTCGGTAGGAAATTATGAGACAGCACAAATTTGACATTTACTCATCAACTTATGAGATGACAGGAAACATTTGGCAGCAAATTGCTACTCTATTGATATAATATGCTGCCTAGGTTAAATGCTGAGTAACGTAAGCTGAGTATGTGGAAAAGTTGTGAAATCTTTCTCATGATTACCCTTACTAACCCTAATTTCATAACACTATAAACACTATTCTTCGCTTCGTTGTACTCTTTGTTTCAAATCATTAAATAAGATAACCCTACTTATCGTTTATTCATTACATCCAGTCAAGAATTCTATTTGACTTACAGTAAAATGGCGCCTTCGAGCAAAAGTTACGGCAGATAATTTATTTACATTTTTCTTGTATTTTCAAATTTTTTGTTAACTCCAATATTTTCTAAGAACTACCATATATTAAATTAACTTTTTATTATATTTTGATGCACAAGTAGTGTTAATATCAAATATTTTAAAGATCTTTTAGAATGCTTAACTTACAACTTATCTATCTCTCCCTTCTTCTTATTTGAAGATAAAAAGCTTTTACCTCCTTCTTTACGGAACGCTAAATTGTTAGCCGTCTTGTGCAGAGTCGTTTTGTCGTATGATTAGCGTCATATTAAAGGCCTCAATACTACAAGGACCATATGTTAGTCGAACTCTTTAGGATGGCACTAATCACGCTTCAAAATAACTCTGCATACGGCCTTGACATCTTAACATTTAAGTTCATTAGTTTCATTTTGTTTCCAATAAATTAAAATAATAATATTTCATCTCATCTATTTAAAATTTACAGCAAATTTAACAACTGGTACTATAATTTGTTCAAAAAATCGTAAAATTTGAATATATATATTCATAGTATTTATAAGTTCATATTAGAGGTTTGTACTGTGCAGATAAAGTATATGGGGGGGGGGGCTAAAAGTTCAAAGTTTTTATCACACTCTTTATGGAAAGCTGAATTTCTAAATCTCGTAACATTTATGTTCATTTGCTTTATTCAGCTTTCAATGAATGAAAAACTTTGCTTTATTCAGCTTTCAATTATCAACTACTACCATAATTTTTTCAAAAAATCATAAAACATGAATATTATATTTATTGCGTTTAGAAAGTCGCATTAGATATCTGTGCCATGCGTATTTTTTTTTTTTTTTTAGTTTTCCATCACTGTTCTTAACCAATACCTTAATGGACTCTAGTCTCTTATTTTCATGGTGGACGTCTGAATAGTTACACACAGGTTGATAATATAAGTGCAAATTAAAGCACCATAAAAACAATCAATCATGCGAAAAACACGTATCAACCTGTAATAATTTGTCATTAAAAGCAAGAATTAAGTTAGATGAGTAGGTTAGGTCAAGTCAGTATAATAAGCTTGATTAGTGGAGTAGGTTACCTGAGGTTAATAGAGTGTGTTAGGTTATAGTATACTAGGTCAGTAAGTACCGGTAGGTTAGGAAATGACAGCAGGGTAGTGTCTATACTTGATAATTAGAGTAGGTTAGGTGAGTAGAGTATGTGAGGTTGGTCAATTAGGGTAAATTAGGTTACTAGGGTAGGTTAATTTATGTTTGTATGCATGGGCGCCAATCCTAGGGGGGCCGAGGGGTATCGCCCCCCCAAAGCTCATGTGTGCTCCCTTATTGTATTTAAGAATATAAAATATTTGGAATAATTTGAACGTAATTTGTCTTAAAATCCTCATATATGCCTTCTTCATCTGAATGGGCTCCCCCAAATTCTCAGAGATATCGGCGCCCTTGTTTGTAGAGTAGTTAGGTTAATGCAATAGTTTATATTGGGTTAATAGAGTAGGTTAGATGTAGATAGAAGGGTAGATTATGTTAGTAGAGAAGGTTAGGTCAATCCCTGTATGTTGCATTTACAAGTACCTTAACCCCTTTAGGATTTTTGGTAACTTGCAGTAGCGTACCTAGAATTTTTAAGGGGGCCAAAGAAGGGCCCAAGAAAATTTTGAGGGAGCTATCTCCAATGAATGTATGCATATGTATATGTATACTGTGTGTATGTGTTCAAGGTGAATGTTTTCATCTTTGTTGTTCATGATTTTACTCTTTTACAGTGAAAATTTAAGAATTTACTACCTCGAATAACTAGCATACTACATTAATACAATTGATTTCTAATATAAGTAAGTAGTTATTTAATCATTACGTTTAAATATGTGTGGCTAGTTGCTTTAAGTGGAAGCAGAGAAATACACTTTTACTGATAAAGAAAATAACTTATAGGTTCATGCCTCTACTTAAAAGAGGATCTTTCTGTTCTTGTGGGCAGCAGCAAACTTATCAACTTCTTCAAGATCTAACGACTTAGCAATTTTCTTCAATATAAAGAAATCCTAAGTTTTTCAACCTACCATCAGTCATTGAATTGCACATATGTCTTTAACCTTTTCAACCATGAGAATGGCCTTTCACATGTAGCACTAGAAACTGGTATAGTCAGAGAGATGACATCTAAGGCGGGCTATACACTACGAGATCAATCCTAGGAAATATCTTAGTATTTATCTTCGGAAAAATGTTATGACATCTTGTAGGATATCCTACCCTTTTTGTGCCATACACGTGAAGAGTTTTCCTGTCTGACCGAATGATGTTTATCAACATTGTTAAATAGTTCTATTTAATAAAAGTACAAAGTTGAAGAATTACTATACTAACCACACTGCACATACAACTGATATTAATATCAGGCGCTATATTATTAAATTGGATACCTCTAAAAAAAAAAAGCATAAAAGTCAGAAGGGTGCTGGTATATTTTTGGCGCACCACATTTTAGAAAATTTACAAGTAAAATTTAATACTTTGCATGAAAATTTCTGCAAGCAACATAATTAAATACAAAGTAGTACACCTGTATTTTATGTTTACGACGAATAAAATAGGTGAGAGACAATGTTTAGCAGGAGGGTCCAGTAATGTTTAGCAGGAGGGTCCAGCTAATTTTTCTAAGAAATGTTACAATTTCGGTAGTTTCTATTAACATTAGTTTAGTTCAGGTTGGTTCAGTTTAGTTACGGTTATGTTACGTTGGATTATATTAGTATATGGGCCAAGCACAATTCTCAATAAGTGATAGAATTTCGCTTACTTCTATTAATATTAGGCTTGTTTAAGTTGGTTAATTTCACTGGGTAAGATTTGGTTAGGTTGTGTTAGGTCTAAGTACTTGCATCTTCCATTTCTCCTATAAATTTTGTGTTTTACCTACTTCTGGACCCCTTCTGCGGAACATTTACCTAAGTGAGTGCATATGAAAGATGACCGGTGATACTATTTTCCAACACCGGTGTGTTTCTGCATAGTTTACAGAAGCTATGATTTATGTTTACAAGTGGAGCGCTAATACCACGATACAATGACAAGTGCTATTCAAACTGGTATTATTGCCAAAACCCACTCGTTTTCACTACATTCACTGAGGCGCCTGACTCCTTCGCTCGCACCCCCTGGCTGACGCTCGGGTCCCCGCTTCGCCATGCCCTGACTCGCTTAGATAGCATTCGTACTTTCCAGAGGCCACCTAGCACAACTTTGTTTGCGTTTCTTGCACTATAGTTTTTATACTATATATCCGGACCCCGTATTTGTACGTGATCGTAAAAGAATCCCCAAATCGTGAAAGAATTGTAGTTTATCAACAATTGCTTTTGATGGTCCCCTTGAGAGATTTTATCTATGCTATGTGAGATATTTTCATGTCGGTGAACGCAAATCATTTAGGAAAGAATGAAAAATTATAATTTTTCAACAATTATTTCGAGTGGTACACCTAAAGTAAACCTGCGCGATCAGAAGATACCTCATCAGTTGTTTTCACTTGTTTTATTTTCACTTTCTCTCACCTGATGTCGCTTTAATCGAAATCTTACGAATTTTCTTTCCGAAATAGATCGTGCTCTAAACAAGAGAAATCTAATAGGATCGTTCAGAACATAGGAAATGACATGCGATCTGATGCCATACACGTTGAGATTTGGACTCTAGGACAAATCGTAAGAAGATTTCCCATGATCTATTCTATAGTGTAAAGCAGGCCTAACTTGTAGGTTTCTAAGAATGTGTTTTTCGTAGACAGAAAAGATGAATGAAATTCATCAAGAAATCAACTTTGGTTTTCTCTCTTCTCTGTGTAACTTAATTGTATTTGGGAGGATATTGAGTTCATATTTGAATATTTCCATGTCACTTCCATAATACTAGGCCATAAGCTCCACAATGTTGTAATTTAAAAAGTTAGCCCTTTTTGGATGTAGCGTGGTGATTGATCTAATGATTTTGCTACATATTCAAAGCGTTTTCCGTCTTAGTGATTGCCTTATCAATAGTAGACAGAAAAAATGTCTCTTAGTATATTACCTTTAGAAAATACGATTTCTGCCTCCAATGAAGGAAGAGATTCATCCAAAATGAATTTGTGATATGTGTCTAGTACGTTTCCGCGAGGAACCTCTATAGTCTATCTGTTTCCGGCTCTGGAATTTCAATACTATTTTCTTTGCATATCTCCAAACATTCTTGATAAATTTGTCTGAATGTTGTTCGTTAAAAGTCATATTCTCCAGACCTCATCTTCGACAGCGTTTGAACTAGTGAATGTACAACCTTTCGACAAGAATGAAACCTTTCGACATGTCTACATCTACTTGAGATAAGGTAAAGCTCAAAGTTATAGCATGGCAGCAGACATTTCAAATTTACCAGCACAAAACATTCCTTTTCGTACAGGTCACACTAATTTGCCGGGTGGAATGATGGAAGTAAATAAATATCACAAGCTCCAGATTTGGTTTTATGCCGCATAATAATATAAAAAGTTGTTTGGTAGATATACTGTATTATTATTATTATTAGAAATAATAATAATAATAATAATAATAATAATAATAATAATAATAATAATAATAATAATAATAATAATAATAAAGTAAAAATGTTCTTAAGAGACACGCACACAAACAGGAACTGAACTCTAATAGGACACTGATTTGCCGTCTCAGTCCACTTTAAATTTTAAGTCTTGCTCTTCAAGTTTAAGTTTCACTTTAAATTAAACTGCGAATAATTATTATGTATTATTAATATTTCAGAAAAATGTCCCGATTTCACGCTCTAAATATATGGTAGCCTAATCAGTAACGAAACTAGACATTTGGTACCCAGGGCAAATTTTACGATTACCATCTTCATCTACACTACACCCATAAACACACAGATTAGTTTGCTGGCGCCCGTGACAACTGCCCCAGTTGCAGCATCTTCTTTTGATCTGGTTGTAGTTCAATTATTTTTCGTTACTTTTACCCTTGATCTCTAAAACTGAGTAATGAATGTGCCTTTGAATTATTAAAATAATGAAGTGAACACTCTTTGAAGCAAAAATAGGATTTTTGTTTTGCCTAATATCAAATAGTGTTAGAACAGGCATTTCAATTGGGACTCCTTACACCAAAAGAAGTATATGTGGCCTTTTCCTTTCTTTCGTTTGTTCACCTTCACTAGTTTTTTAGAATTTTACGTGAATTCAAATACACAAACACTTCACACCCACACCGAATGGCCAAAACTCAGCGGTAGAACATCAGTTTAAGATTCAGAAGATGGTGTGATCGATCCCTCGTGGGTAAATATTTCGACTGAACATACTGAATGGAATATTTGTGGACCATCCGACAAACTCCTGATATATCTCTGATTACTAAACATTAGGGATGCGCACGAGACAAGTCCAGACAGGATTTTCCTGACAAAATTCGAGTCGAGACACGGCTCTTCCAATAGAGAAATATACATTTTTCGAGTCGAGATATCACTTTTACAGCACATTTTCGAGACGAGACAGCCATAAATCTTGTCTCGTGCGCATCCCTACTAAACATCAGATAACGGGATGATACAACCTTGTCACGGGAGTAACTACCAATTTTACACAAAATAACATTACTGCCGCGACTAAGTTGTATCACCTCGGTATCTTACCTCATGGTTATTAATCAGGAGATTGTAGCACTGGCTCTGTGATTAACTTCGGAATTTCTCTAGTAGTAGCAGTTTTGGGATTAAGCTACAGTTAAAATTCTTTAAAAGAAAATACTTCTGAGTGATTTATTTATAAAGAATCACTGATTTTTGTTAGCCTCATTTCCCCAGGCTTTACTTAGTAGTATGGGTCCACCAAGCGCTGACTCCGTTTTCCTTGAGATCGCTAGTATCACTTGTTAACATCGCAGCAGAAGGTTTCTACTGAGTTGCCAAAGGCCAAAACCGTTTGGAAACTAGACGTACTAGAGGCAAGTCCAGAAGGTAATCGAGAAGGTGAACTAGTATCATTAGCAAATAGTAGATGTTGGTAGTATTCAATAACTTAATTTTTACGAGCGATTGGGATACGAACAGCAGATAGAATGACAAAAATAATAAAAAAAAACTTCTGCTCTCTTCTTTTACTGTATATTAAACAAGACGGCTTGATATTATTTAATAATAATAATAATAATAATAATAATAATAATAATAATAATAATAATAATAATAACAAGTTGTTTAACGGATGCTATGCATTTGTTCTATATTACTATAATCAATGGAAATTAATTACTTAGTGTACAAAGGCTTCTTTCTTCCAACACAAGTGTAATATTTTACTGCAGTGCATGCTATTTGTAAGTAAGCATCTCTTATTTTAGTATGCCCTTCAACATCGAAGCGAATGAGAATGTCGACTGATTTTGTTTTTTTCTGGTTCTTTGTCGAAAATAAAGAAGATAACCAGATAAGGGACAGAGGTTAAAAGGAGCGGTCAGATACTGAGGTCAGTGCATGCACCTTAAACATTTCGATGAATTAGATCTTGCGTACTACAAACAAAAACGAGCCTGGAGCTTTTACTCGGAACGCAGACTATTCCAACATACGGTATTTTGCAGTTGGTAGCTCTGCTGTCGAAGGATGTTTCAGTAGTATTTTCACTTGTGGCCAAAATCAATTCACCGTTTGTCTACCTATAGCAGTATCACTCTGCGTGGGGCCACTAGGGTGGCTAAGAATTTGAGCAAGGGGGCTTGGCTCCCCAGGCCCTCCCTTGTTTCCGCCACTGAATTTTGTTACCGTGGCGTAGTATCACTTTGACTGCTTATTTAGGTTCTATAACAAATATTTAAGCCGGGTTATTTTTATTGGTCAAGCCAAGGATGGGCTAAAGAACATCCCAGATGCGTTTCGAAACCGGATGGTCAACTAGGCAGCGCCAATTGGGGGCGGAGTGTATGTGTCCCTCTTCTGTTTTTTAAGTCAAATTTCTAACGTTTTCCACGGCTTTAGTTTTCAAGATATCAGACTGAAACTTTGCATACGGATTGTGTATACCTTTGGGTATTTCTCAATTTTTTTGAGATTCCTACAAGAAACCGGGGCCGGGACCGAGGGGCGCAAGTGTTCCGAAAGGGTAATTATTTAGAAAAAATGATTTTTTTTGTTAATTTTTCGATTCATGAACGATACGGACATGTGAGCAGTAGCGTTAAAAAGGGCTCGTTATACTGAAGCAAATGGCGTTTGAACCATGACTCTAGTCCAATGAATCAGTATATTTTTATTCTATATATATATATATATATATATATATATATATATATATATATATATATATATATATAAGTAGAGTCCGACAAAATAATACACACGAAAGGAAAAAGTTAACGGTACATTACGTAATTAAGGTGCTATTATTACATCCTCCTTTAATGGATGTGTGCCGTTAGGTCATTAAGATGTTGATTACGTGACCGTTATGTGGTCTGTTTTGTTTTTGGAAAGTTCATGTCCTCTTTTTGAGTATGAATTCGTGTATGTACACGTTTGTATATTGGATATTTTAAAAATAAAAAATAATGGAAATTTAAATTTGAATTTTAATTGGGACGATTTGAACTAAATGTGAGCATGTGTTAGTTGATTAGAATATTGGTACATATTATGAAACGCTATTCCCTAGCACTCAAAACTTTTTTTTAGCATTAATTTATAGTATGATTAAATTAATAATATTGAATATAGTTACATTATTGAAGTACCTCCATTTGATCTTTGTATTATACAAGACCCCCGTTCGAATCTCGTATTATACAGATGGTTTTGACTAACAGAAACTCACATTGAGATATGTAACTTGAAAAAAAATGAAATCTTTGAGTTTTACGTTTCATGGTGATTGCTTCTATCTTTTAATTATTTCCTTTCCCATGGAAAGTTGTTGTTAATTAGTTATTAGTTAATTAGTTAATTATTAGTTAATTAGTTATAAAAGCTCTTGAAAGAGTATATAGAAAGTGGGAGGAAACTATTTTATGTTTTCGTTTTATAAAAGCTACTGAAAAAGTATATTATGAAAGTTTACATGGTGGAGGCTGGGATTGAACCCGGGACCCTTAGCACCAGAGGTGAACGCTCTATGAGAGAATTACCGCGATCCCCATATGTAACTTGGAGAGAAATAACATTGCGAGATGGGAAAATGGATGCGGATTGAATATTTTTATTTATTTCGTTTATATTCATTTTTATTGATTTTTTCTTGGCTTTTAGTTAACTCCCTTCTTATAGAAGTTTACCATGTTTCTAAGTTACAAATGCAGACACAGTGAAGGGTTCTTCTGTCTTTTAGAGAGGCTATCTGAGAAAAGAACAGTCATTGTTACTTTGCAAAGGATTTGCTTCCGGGTAGGCAAGTATGCACGCCCTCCCCTGCTAGCGTTAGAGAATAGCTGAAATTTAAATGGCGACCAACTTAATTTCCTTTGTATGGTTTGTGTGTGAACTTGCAAATACAAAAGTAAGACCGCTGACACGTTTGGTACACACCACAGATTGGAGACAGACTAATAAAAATAACTTTGTAGCCGTGGTAGGTGAAGAAAAGAGATTGGCGGCGAAGAATACAAAAGAAAAATTGGGGACGTGGTAGGTGAAAATGTTGAAACATGTCCGTATGGTATTTGACAATAGAAAAGAACTTTGATGTTGCGAATGCTGAACACGTGATTACCTTGCGAATATGAAAATACTTTAAATACGGACTATAGGGAGAAATATTTATATAGAGACACCATGCATCTTTTTGAGAAGGACGACCGCTACGAAGTTAACACTGAAGCAATATTCGATATTGAAACAGAAATATGCGAATCATCGTCAGATGAGGAATATGATTTTGATGCAATAGAATCACCGATGCTAACAGTTTCACCAACACCACCATCATCTCCAGTTGTATTATCAAGAACATCACGATTTTGGGCTTTAGATTGTTGTTGTAATCGTGAAAAAGTGGATCGCGAATGTATAAAAAGGCTATTGAAAAATGGAATTTTAACGAAACACTAATATGTGAGGGATGTACGGCAGGATCTAATCATGATTTTGCTCATGACTGTATGGCTGTGCGTCCAGAATTATTGGAAATCCGCGCTTGAAGTATTATAGCAAGTCCTAGTGTTGAAGATGATGTGTTTTATTTGTATGCAAACACGCATATTATCGGACTATTAACAAGAGAAAAATTTTATGATGCCTATGTGGAATTATTAAGTGATACAGACTGTTTACCGGAATTACTAGAGATTTTCATAAGAAAAGACAAACGGAAAGCGAATATTTCAGATTGAAAAATGTATTCGAATAGTGCTAGTGTTTCATGTGTGCTATGTAGTGGTGAAAACATTAATGTGAACTGTGTATTAAAAACTATAAAAGTATACTTACACAACAATAATCCAATGAAATGCATGGAATGCAAGTTAAATCTTCCTCATGAATTTACACATTTTCATAATACTGGAACATTTGCAGTGAAGTATTTATCTCTTGATAAAACTCTTAGTGAACTCTTTGAAGTGCTCGAACAAGAACATAGTAAAATCTCATTTTTATGCTTTATGCATAAAACTTATGATGTTTTAAATAATGCAGAATTTGTTGGACAGATAATTTCGTTTTTTATTTATCATACATATGAAATTTCAGCATGTGTAAATCAGTATATTTTCGATATTCAAGGTTTTAAAATGTCTCATAACGAATTTATCATTCCTGAGTTTTGTTTAACTGCATGCGATGATACTGTAAATTTACATTGCTTGGTAAAATCACCAGTAGAATATAATTTATTATCATTAGGATGTCAAAAACAAATTGACTGGTTAACATTAAATTTACATGGTTTGAAATGGAATAGCAAAACTGGATATACTGTATCATGCATACGAAACCTTGTATATCAATTATGCGCAAAGAATTCAACCTTTTATTGTAAAGGTTTAGAAAAATCTCTTTGGATCAAAAGAATATTTGCATTAGATAATGTCATTGATTTAGAAACAAAACATTGTCCTTCATTAAATGAATTATGTGGAAATACATTTAATGAATATTGTTCTCTTCATACAACTATTGTAAAGAAATCAGGATGTGCATATTGAATGCACAACAGTTGAATTATTGGTGGAAATATGAAAGATCAACAGCATTAACTAATGCATTGTCAAGATTGTAATGTTTTTTAGGAATTGTAAATTAAATACAGGGATGTAAGTTTTAAAAATGTATTGCAAATTAAAAAATTGTATATATGATAAAAAATAAAAAAATTGTAAATATATAATAAAAATTAAAAAAATAAAGAAATATTTGTGTTTTCTTTTTTAAAAAAACTTGTTCACATGTTTATAAACGATATCATCATTCTTTTTCAATTTTTTTGTTAAACATTTTTAAACACTTTTGAAATGATTGAATGCGGATAATATGATGCAAAAAGAATAAGATAAAATAACCGCACAACACAGAATTATCATGTTGATATTGATGATTATTTGTAAAGTACATTTTAGTATTTTTCGACAAAAAGTTTTTTATTCCCTTGGGAATGTCCATAGCAAGACTGTCAAAGTAGAAACTATGTTTTTCCTTATATACTGCAACCCTTTGGGAACCACAGAATCAGATGTATCAAGATTAATCACAAGTGCAGCAGGAGGTTTTACCGTTACAGGAAGTTTGTCAATAGGGTAAATTCCAGTAGCACTTGCACCAGTTACTTTATCACTTAGTAACACTTTTAACAATCCGTCACTATACATGATGAAGAGTATTATTTTTAATTGTAGTAGGTATGTAATTATCACTGTTATTCACATGTAACACATAGTCATACACTTTCACATATTTACTATACAGTAATGCTTCATGAACACTGCACCTATATTGTCCGAAACGATGCTTATTATGTGCACACCGATGAACGTGAAAACTTAATGCAGTATACTTTGGACAGTTTATTTCTTCTAAATTTGTAACTTTTCTTTAAAGAATTTCTTGAAGAAAACACTTTCTATTTATTCCGTATGTGTATATGGTCGTAGTATTTGAACGATATGTTTGAAGTATTTCCTTAAGATGGGAATATTCTACATCGCCTTCGTGCCAGGTAATGCCATACACATTCTCACCTAGATATTTGTTTGTACTTACGATTGGCTCAGCTAACTTATTTAAAGGAAATGGTGGTTTAAAAATCCAATTTTGGAAAAAGGGAACGTCAGGATTTACAATGGCTAGCTCTTTTGCAATAAAGTTTTTTTCGTTATCATGATACGCCGAGAAGTGTACAACAACCCTCATCGTACTCAACTGAATAAATTAGGTGTTATCAGTATAAATATTTCTGTCTTTGTCTACTTGTGCTAAAGAATCGAATTACGCGTACACAATGCATGTAACTGGTTCAGTTAAAATTTCTGAAAATGATACTTTTAAATTTACAGGGGAATCGCGTACGACATCCCACGTGTTATCATCCAAAGTTCCTGTTGGAGATAGAATAAAAGCATACAGAGCATATCCCTTTGGATACTCATCAAGAGTAACAGTATGTGAATAATTTTGATAATATATACCAGTGCCTGAAATCAAAGTATAGTAACTTAGAAGGTATGAATTATTATTAAAATCAGGAGTGAGGGAGTTGGGAGGAAATGATTTTGAGCCGACTTGTAAGTTAACTTTAAAGTTTCGAAATTCAAAGGGATAAAGATGTGATTTCCCATTGAAGGCTGTGTTGGAGATGATACCAATAACCAGGCCTTTAGGAACATTACCCAGAAAAAGATTATCAATGTTGTAAGACTTTACTTGTGCAGGTATAGTATAAGATCTTGTTTCCACTCTCGTCAGAGGTAACTTGGCAGTTTCCGAACACATTCGTGTATTTAATTGCATAGCTAAATCTGCAGCTACACCAATACGTCGTACATGAAGAATAACTTCTTCAAATGCAACTTTATAACTTGTATTTTCAGGAGACATTAAGCAAAAATTATCTTTACTACGATGTAGTTTTACACGCAAACTTACTTTGTTAGGGAGCATACGATATAAACTTACAATATCAGTATGAAGACGTCCATACATTTCAAAAGATTTACTATTTTTCACCTTATTAGCACGTTTTTGAAAACCAGCATTTGTATTATCTAATTTATTAAAATTTTTTGCAGTATCTTTATGCCACATGGCACATGCTAAATGTGTTTGAGAAGCATCATAAGAATAATTTAATAATGTTTCAATGTATGCACGATAAGGATAAAATCCTGATGAAGAACTAATTAATTTATCATTTAACGAAATATCAATTTGACTAAATAAAGAATGTAAGAAATTATTTACGGGTAAAACAGTATCATCATTAGCTAAAGTTGTACCATCAGCTTTAGTAATTTTACAACGTACATAAAGATATAGATATGCAGGATGAATAAATTCCCCTGTTTCTCCCGGAATAACAAATTCAATAGGTCCTTCTGAGGTTAATGTGGAAATAGGACGATATTCAGCATTTGTAGTTGCTTCAATAGCTGTTTTTGTCATTGGTATAGAAAAGAAATCAAATTCATTGGTACAACATTCAAAACTACTTGAATTTAAGGGCGCCATTATGAAAAGATGTCGTGTATATGTTTACGTTTTGTTGGTGGTCCAAACTTTACAATTGCAGGAGCTTTCCTCTTGCGTGACCGTCTCTTACCGTTACCAGTTAGCAACTGCCCAACTTTGTTAATTGCTTTTGTCTTTAAACAATTACCAGCTTCTTTCACGCGCCCACGAACCGATTCTTTAATTAAATGGTCGATTTTCTAATACATTATCCGCAACTTGCATACCGGTTTGTAATGCTTGACGTCCTACAGTTTTTGCACCTTGTTTAAGAAATGGTAAAGCAAAACGAAATAATCCTTTAAAGAAACTACCCATACCATGTCTCCTTTGATAAACAGGTCCTGAAAAATATGGTATTCCACGTCCACGTTGATAAGTAACACGTCTAACTCTCATCTTTTACTATTACTATCATTATTTAGCAAATGCAGGACAGTTTTTAAAATGTAGTGTTACGGTCAGTGTCCCAGAAAGAAATGGCAAATTTCGCCTTGCATGATCTTTTAATAGTATTTCAATTGTGTTAAAACAAAATTTTGCAAGTGGCATATAATGAATATCTTCAAAGGTAATTGTTTGAACTTTTCCGTATTTAATATGAAAGATTGTTGCTATACGTAATAATGGTGCTTTTGTAGCACCTAAAAATTGATATTGTATAATATCTGTATAAAAATTTGATGTGGATATCCGATATCTACGTGTGGTTGTTTGAATCCACGAGATTTTTTAACAAGATCTGATTTTTCAGAAAAACCTAATTGTAAAGCTAATGTAGGCGACAATGTAACTGATTCTACACGTTCATCACATTTAACATGTACAACATTTGAAAAACTAAAACTTATAAAACTCGATATTGCTTTTAATTCTTCTATTAAATGATGAATGGATGAATAATATCCAACAAGAATTTTACTTTTCATAGGAACTTCATTTTTAAATTTGTAGCATATAACATTTTCACCTTCGGTAGCATTGTAACATGTTAATGGAATACGCACTTCACTTTATTCTACATGCCAATCGAATTCTGATAAACGAATATTATTTTTTAATTTATTAATAAAATGTGTTGGACTATTTGTAGGATATACATCTGCACTAGCATTTGAAACTAATGTAATGTTAAAACTATCATCAATATTTTCAGAAATCATTTTCGTTTAAAGTGAAGTGTTAGGTTTGAAGTTCCAAAACGAAACGGTAATTTTAAACCGTGTTCATCTTTTAAGTTTACTTCTATCGTATCAAAATATTTCTTTTCAACTTTAACATAATGCGGTGTGTGAAACACAAAAGATTTTACATGACCGTTTTATACATTATATACACTAAGTTTTCGAACTAATGGACCTATATTTTGTTTTGTTTTACAATATCAATGCAAACACTAATTGTATTGGGAATATTATAATCTAAATCACATGGAAATTTTCCAAGTGCTAATATTAAATCAACATTTTTAACTTTTGTGTATATAACATTTTTAACATCAAGCGTATTTTCATTAATAAATCCAAAAATGTGTTGTAATCCTGGTGTAACACCAATCATACATTGATCTTCTAATTTGAAAGAATGTTTAATAACAATTTTATTTTTATTTTGTAAATAGTGTAACATACGAACATTTTCAGGAATTAATTGTAGAATCGATTCAATGAATAATATCCAGGTGTTATTAGAACATGGTGGCGTTCAACTTTATCATCGATAACATTAGTAATTATAATTTCTTCATTTTCACAAACATTGTAAAAACTTCACGGAATATTAATTTGTGCTAATGCAACAGCCCATTCCCCATCACTTAAATCAATAGGTTGTGCCAATTTAACACGAAATGATGATGTGGTATTATTATCAAAAGGATTGCTACTTGCATTTGAAGGAAGAGTAACGTAAAAGTCGTGTGTAAAGTTCGAATTCATTTTGCAGACTGAATAGAATCTGATCTAATCCACGAATTCATACTTGATGAATATCCTAACCATTTTGCATACATCCAACCATTTTTACGTTTCATTACTTTTTCAATGAGATATGTTTTCTTTGAATTTATAATTACTTTTTGTAATTCTTGTGCATAAAATATTCGTTTAATTTCTTCACCGTTCCAATCTTTTAATTTGTAAGTGACAGGATTTGACTTAATACATTTGTCAACAATAAATACTTCTTGTGACCATTTAGGTAAATATCCTTTTTCTAATACATGTTTATACTTACTAACACGTACATAATCACCCGGACTAAATTTACATGTTATATACTTTTTATTCTTTTTATTTCCGTATAATGTTTCCCACACTTGATTCACATTGGAATCATTTACTTGTGCAGGTGCCATTTTAATACTTGAATGGTATGAATGGTTATAATTTTTTACAATTTGATCTAATACATTAATATAACGATAAGTATTCTTTGCAGTAAAATAACGTTACAATCTTTCTTTTAATTTCCGTATAAAACGTTCTGCTAACGCGCATTTAATTTCGGAATGAACACTATAATGATTAATTTCATATTCTTTAAACAATTGTTTTACATGACGATTATAAAATTCACCGCCTAAATCTGTTTGTACGTTAAACACAGGTAACTTGAAATTTTTTTAAAAAAATTTTGTTATTGCTTTTACCATTTCAGGACCTTTGTTTTTAACGGAACACAATATGCATAGCGTGAAAAAATATTAATAAAACATAATATATATTTATAATTATTATACTTTGTAATATTTTGCATATCTGCTAAATCCATTTGTAATGTTTCATTTGGTGCACTAACATAATACTTTTTACGTTCAAAAACTTTACGAGCTGGTGCATGTAATGTATAAGCATCTTGAGAAGCTAACTAATTAATTTTCCTTTAGATAACTTTGTTTTGCGTTGTAATGTTTGTATACTTGATAAAGTATCAGGATTTGAATAATGATAATATATTTTTGATAATTTTGTCATTTTACATACTATATTCTTTCCAGTGTTTAAATAAATTAGCAACTACTGCAGGACTAGGAGATTTTCTTACTTTACGAATACGTTGTCTACTACTACTACTACTACTACTACTACTATTCACTTTTGATGCCGGTGTGCTAATAGGTGTACCAATAAATTTTTAGGAACATTAATATCTTCTAATATATTTTTAAAGTCATGAATACCTAAAGGATTTCTTGAATATTTTCTTGTACGAACAACATCATTTATTAAATCTATATTATTTGAACCTGGTATTGTTTTTCCATGAATACGTACATTACCAAACTTATCCCACTGAATTTTATCAGAACTTGTCAACTGTTTTAATAATAGATCTGTTTTCCTATGAAGTGTTTTCGGTGCTGATTGTAAAATGTCTGATACAAATGGTAAAATAGAAGTTTTGCTATCTTGTTGGAGCTTGATGATGATGATTATTATTTTTCTTCTTCTTCTTCTTGAATGATAGGTAAAGTAATAGGTTTATGTGAAGAAGATGTATACTGTAAATAACGATGCAAAGCTTGTTGATATAATTTCCACTTTTGTTGTACACTAAGATCACGACGTTTTAAGATGTTATTCATTTCTTCATCTAAACGTGACTGATGTGAATCTATGGATTTAAGATTCGATTGAATTTCATGTACAGCACTTTCAGGAACTAAAATCATTTTACGTAATTCTGACATATTTAACGACTAAAAATACTGCTTCCTACTGCTGCAAGAAGTGGTCCCAAGATTAACGGTAGAAGCGCACCACCTTATTGTAGTAACAACTTCTTCTTTTTATTCAATGCAGTACGCTGCTGAGATAGAGAACGTAAGATCTTTTTATGTCTACGTAAACGTTGCTTCTGACGAGAATTTAAAGGGATGTTTCCTTTAATCGTGTTTTTAGCTACTTGAGATATTGTTCTTATTAAATCTCCTGAAGCATTTTGTAAAATTTGTTTTCGTTTTGTATTCTTGCATTTGCACAGAGCACGGAGCGTGCTGTAGTGTTGTTTCACCTTCAACATCTTGATGCAGACTAAACAAAAATTTCTGTATGCATGTCTTTTACGTTAGCGTACACATACATGATTTCATTCCGAAAAATATTTGTACGTATTCGCAATGCATCGTTTGTTTTTTGTGTCAAGTCAAATAATAAGTAAGTGTGAGGCTCCCGTGTTACTTCTTCGAACACACTCATGACTTCTTTACTATACCGAGGCATAATTTGCCTTGCTAAATTTTAATTTATCACGTGGATTGCATTTGTACTATTGCATTTGTAATTTATCACGTGGATTTTTAAATACTATAATATAATGTGCATTTAAACTAATATCACGTGCATGTTTTTCTTTTGGAAATAAATTTTGAATAATAAATATTACAGTTAACTTTTTATGATGTGCATACTTTGTAAATAAATTAGCAACATCGTCATTAGTTTCTGACATTAAATCATCAAGTATTAATAATGAATTTTCTTTAATTTCAAAATTATTCATGTCAGATATTCCCTCTACTAAACGTATTTTTGCATTTGCATCTAATTTTGATATTACTGCACCATAACACCAAACAATATCATTAAACTTTATACTAAACATTTGATCACGTTCATTAAGTAAACGATTTACAAAACAAGTTTTTACCAGCCCTTGAAAGACCAGCGATTAAAATAGTACAGGGATGTTGAAACTTTAACATCATGTAATCAAATGAATGCATATAATAGAGACTCTGCTTTATATACACACTCACACTCATACATTAAATATTTTCACAATCAATTTTATGAAGGAATTTCCAAGGAAACGAAAGAATACAAAAGCAGAGTTTACACAGTAAACAAAATGGACAAAAATCACTGGGATATAAGATTAAAGCTTGAAATGACTAGTTTATATATTGTTTGCACAGCAAACGAAAATATAAAAATAAATTAGGAATAAAATAAAAATAAATTAGGAATAAATTAAAAAATTAATATTTTTACGGGGGGATTATTGTTCGGGGGGTTCATAGCACGAAAGAGACATTCATACAAGTCACATTCACTCATTCGTGGGTCTATAACCGTAAGGCACACTTGCACGTTTTTGTATTGGTTCATCGTCAGTTATGTCCGGTTCGTCAATACGTTTTCATTTTTTGTTGACCTCACGGTGTGTCTTTGTCTCTTTACAGCTGAAAATATGGAAACCCGGTCTGCGAACGATGCTATTTGTGTTTTCTATTACTGTGGAGTCTAATTGTCCCGACACTAATTTATAGAAACTCTCAAAGTTAATTTTTTGAGAGGTCCTATCATTTAGTGTTATCTCCCTAATTTTGAATATATGCCGAACATTCCCTTGGGCATTTGTTAGCCGCATTGCATAGTTTTTACGGCCTAGACCTATAAAGGTTGTAAACTCCCAACCTTCATGAATTTCATTTGTCAGTTCACCCAAATAGTTTCCGAGCGGTAACAAGGGTTCCTCATCTTTTTTCTGTAGGTACATGATACTGTCAGTGTCACAGTAGATTACTCTGTCAGGTCCTACAGTCGTCAGTAGTTCGTAAAGTCTAAGTCTAGCCCACGAAGTTATAAATGCGGCTAGTATCGCATTGGAAAACTCTAACGGAACGTTTTCATTTTCAATGTCTCTGTACGTGAGAATGAGATGGTCATCATCAATTGGCACAACACTTTGAATCTCATACCTTGCCGTAGTTAAATACCTAAGAAATGTGACCTCATCACTAACGATTATACTCTGTGACATGTCTGCGTTGCCCCCACTTTCCATACAATGAATTGAGGTATAGTTTCGCACATTGCCTCAATCCCGGGTGCATCCTAATATTGTCATAATTTAATCGTATGCCTTCATGGGCATAATATTCATCGATATATTTTTGTTTGTCTTCTTCAGTGGTACAGTAAGAAGGAAAATCAGAGGCTTCCTGTTTCATCTGAAGGAAAGAATTCACATAGGTCCCGAACAGCCCACCTGAATTCCTCTCTTCAGGATCTAAGAGTTCAAATTCCCATATCTCATGTATATCGAATATTTTGTAACCTTTTTAAAGAGCAAGTTGTAACTCTGGAGTGCAAAATGTTCCTGTGAGAGCTACCTCAACGTCACTATGGGTACATTCGTTAGTGTTTTCTTCTTCCATGCATGTGCGGCAAAGACCAAAAAGTAATCGACCTCCCGCAACGTATGGTAAGATCGGAAAATAGAGGTCCTTTGCAGGCAAGATTGTGCATTTTAGTACACCGTGAATACTTTCCACATCTGGAAAGTCCGGCCCCGTGTAAATCTTAGGTGCTTTAGCCTGCATAGGTTTACGCGACATCACCCATGGATAAAGACTAGTTACATCGGCGTAAGAAATTCGCTCATCACTCGCACAATTGACGTAGGAACGAAAGACCTCCGTGCGACCACCGTTGTAACAGTTCTTAGGAATAAGAAAATCAGGCAAATTACTACAACGTTCTTGAACAAACTTTTGCACTTCCTTGTCCGTCTTTACCTTATTGTCCCAAGAATATTCCCATATTTCATATAGGTTTACACCTATACTTTTTAGGTACCTACGGCGCCGCATGGTTTGTTCATATCGTTTTTCCATCGTATTGTACGAGTCTTGAGCATCGTGCAAAACCGCGTCACGGTTAAAGGGAAAGCAAAGCCTACAAGCATGGAAATAACATCCGTAAAAGTCGAAGGCAGCGTTGAGTCCTTCGTGCCATCCATCGAACTTGTACCTACCAATATACTTTTCCCCACCTCTCCTAGCATGCTGGATTTCTATCCCTAATTGGTCTTCCATATACATAAGCCATTGCATAGCTTTCGTACTATACTTGGTCTTATGATGAAATCCCAACGCGAAAATGATAGGAATAATATTTTCCGGTAAGTGCAAGGTACAATATGTCCGCATTGCAAGACTTGCGATGGTAGATGATGTTATGAAACATTGCAAACCCTCCGTTTTCTCTTCGATGATATCTCTAAACTTAATGATCGCTTCTCTTAGAATTCTAACGTCATTCGCACAATAAGCCAGCAATCCCCCTGCAGGTTAAACTCCTCGCCACTTTCCGCACGTTCTTGGTGCCAGGCTTCCAGTTGTTTTCTTTCTTCCGTGCTTCGCGCCTCAGGGTCGTAGTACTCAAGCGGAGGGTAGGGACCGACATAATTGTGATTCTCTTCAGTATTGAACAAGTATGGGAAATCTCCCTTCTTTAAATTTTTACTAAGGCCTAACGTTTTCGGTAATTTGGATAATTTAACGCCAATGAAAAGGAAAGAGTCGCGGAAAAATATACGGTTACCTATGTTGATATTAAAAATCTTTTGACCCTGGATAAGAACACTAGGTACAATATGCTGGTGTTCTATTAGAGTTCTAAGACAGAAAAGACCATCGTAGCGGCTACCATTATGGGCGATTGCCACGACTTTCTGAAAAACAGGACGCTCTACTAACACGTAGTTAATAAAATCCGTCATTGTCTTAAAAGAAAACGAACGATTTCCAATATTGTCACCGCACGTTTTACAAGGCTCATCGATACCTTTCCTTATACATGCATGACAAACATGATGACAACACACCAGTACAACTTTATGTTCCGTTTCACCGCGCTCATTCGGTGCCTTCAACATCGTCTCTACATCATAGGTGATGTACATAAAACTTGTCGTATGAGCAGGTGGCTGTGTCTGAACAAAACATGTATGGTTTGTATCAACTTGTGTGCGACACGTTGAACAAAAATGTTCACCACACATGGGTTCTAATTTTCGCCCCCTCTTATCAAAGATGATACCACAATTGATGCAGAGCTTTACAATATCACATACGGATCTACTCTCTTTATTACGTTTTAAATGGGTTTCAAAACATACACCCTCAGCAAACTCTCTATTGCATGCATTACATTTGATTTTGTTTGCCGTATAATCACGCTCCTGAGTATGTTCGCAAAAAGTACAACGAGTTTTACACTTGTGTTCACGTGACCTTTCATCATAACCTTTCAAGCAATAATAACAATACTTCCGTTTGCTAAGAAAACTTGTAATATTGGGATGGGTTCAAAATGACCAACACTGTTATCTCTTTCACACAGGATAAAAATCTTACTTTCAGCTGGCTCCCCCGCGTAACGTATTATATATTCCCGATTATTCTTTTCAACCTCCTCATAAATCACAATCTGATACTCCGCTTTCAAGTACGATTGAAAAGCCTCAATATTTGAAAAGTCACAACCTCCTTTACATTCAACGTCAACACCTGCCATTTCGCAGAGAACTTCTGCTTTAAGAATCCACATATCATAATCTCTTGTTCTTAAATTACATAAAACTTGCTTACTTAAGGTATATTTTGTTATCCAATATACTATAGCCATGGGGAGGCAATATATATTTTTATTTTCAATTCGAATTAAACGTTTTTCCAAGTAATCCTGGTATTTGCAATATTTTTGAACAGCACTCATTGCATTAGTTCTTCCTTGTCCATGCAAATTCTCCGCTATGTGAAATCTAAAAAGTACTTCTTGCCCCAAAAGGAACACCTCATTCGAATTTAGTACTCGTTCGATTGAAGTGAGGATTGTCCTAGCAGAAAAACTGCCTTTTCTTCTCCATGGAACATACACTGGCTTGTTGTTAGTACTATCACTACTCTCTATGTATAGGCTAATGTAGTCCGTGGGGCGTGCATTGGAGATCACATGTTCCAATGCGAAATCAAATAAGCTTTCAATATAGGCCTCTGGGTTATCGATATTCCGCTCAATACCCACAGGTCTAACAGCAATTTCATGGCCCGTACGATGAAATTTACGAAACATTTGCCTGCTTTCTCTAACAACTTCAAAATTACTATTTCTTTGATTTTGTCCGTCATTATTTTCACTACCACTACTACCATTTATATTACCACTATTAACCCTTTGGGGATCCTATGGTACAATTTGTACCATATGCACTTTTCATGGTACATTGCGTCATTTCTCTTCTATTTGAGCGTTTTCGCCCGGTTTTTTTTGTTTTCCAAGTCCAGAGGCCTTGTAGAAGACATTACGTATGGTTTCAGACCGTCCTGCGTCCCGACATAGGAGGTCATGACGTCATAAGTCAAAAATTTATTTTCTCATTTTCTAAGCCTATGTTCAATATTTTTTGGCGGGCTTATTTTTCTACGTAGAAGATTGAAATTTTGCACAAAAATTCAGTCCACCGAGTAGTATTTACAAGATTTTTTGTTCCGATGTCAGTGCCAAAACAGGGGGGAACCAGAGGGGAAAAGGGGTAAAAATAGGGATTTTTTTACCCCCAAAATCCCGTTTCTCGTCATTTTCCCGCCTCACATACAAGATAGGACCACGTGAGTCATACCGTCTGAAAGACCGTTCTATTCTGAAGAGAATGACGGTAGAATTATTATTCTAGGGTAATTAGGGACGTCTCAGGGATTTTTTGAAAAATTTGCTTCTATATAGGGAAATATGGGGCATTGTCGGTATATATATTTTTGGCGGGCTTATTTTTGAACGTAGAAGATTGAAATTTTGCACAAACATTCAGTCCACCGAGTACTATTTACCAGATTTTTTGTTCCGATGTCAGTGCTAAAACAGGGGGGGAACCAGAGGGGCAAAGGGGTAAAAATAGGGATTTTTTACCTCCAAAACCCCTTTTTTCGTCATTTTCCCGCCAAAAAACATGATAGAACCACGTGAGTCATACCGTCTGAAAGGCCGTTCCATTCTGAAGAGAACGACGGTCGAATTATTATTCTAGGGTAATTAGGGCCGTCTCAGTGAATTTTTATCCAAATATACTTCTGTATAGGGTAAAAGTGGGGCAAAGTAGGGAAATTTTCTCTGGCAGGCCTATTTTTTCACGTAGAAGATTGCACAAACATTCAGTCCAACGAGTAGTATTTACCAGAAGTTTTTTTCCGATTTCTGCGTAAAAACAGGGGGGCCAGAGGGGCAAAAGTTGGAAAAAGGGAAATTTTGCCCCCAAAAATTCCTTTTGTCAGGAATTTCCCGCCTTAGATACATGATGGAGACATATGAATGGTACCGCCTGAAAGACAGTTCTATTCTGAAGAGAATGATTGGCGGATTATAGTCCTAGGGTAATTAGGGATGTCTCAGGAATTTTTTTCCCTGAGATCATAGTGTTTTATGGTACTTTGGGGCACTGTGGGAATTTTTGATAAAAATTCTCCCGCCCTTACTATTCAAGATAGAAACTTGAAATTTGGCCCACACATTCAGTATACTAAGTACTATTTCTCAGATTTTTTTCAGATGGCTACGATCACACAGGGGGGGGTCCAGGGGGGGCAATGTTCGAGAAAAAAATTTTTCCCTCCAAAATTTTCACTTTGACATTTTTTCCCGCTTCTGGTATATGGTATGAGCACGCAAGTGGTATCATTTGAAAGCCAGCTCTATTCTGAAGAGAATGAGGTATGAACCATGATCCTAGGATAAATAGTGACGATACAGTAGCTGCTTGACTGAAAGTCTAAAAAATAGCCCAAAAAGCCAGGATCCCCAAAGGGTTAACACTACTCGTAGTACCACTTGTACTATTGTTGTTTACATTGCCATGTCCAACCATTGGTGGAACACTAGCATATGACGGACCAGGCTGAAGAGAAAAATCATTTGATTCCCATAGTCATGAATATCCTGTACACAGTGTTCAAACGGATTGTATAGAGGATTTTCTCCCTGGACCTGTTGCGTGAGTATAACCACAGCGTTGTCCTCATTTTCAACCAATCTCCTCATTTCTCCTTCAATTGGTATTTCAACGGAATTTAGATTGGCAATCCCATCTGCTTTATCATTTAGAAATGCTAAATCGTCATTATTTAACAATTGTAAATTATTATAACTTTAGTTATGACTTTCTTGAGGGGTCATGACTATGATGTTATTTTCAGATGGGATTATGCATGGTTCCGAAACAAACCGCGAGCCGAAATCAAAAAAGTTTGTAAGCTCAGTATTATTTATCCTATCCACCTGACCTTCCCCACAAGATAATAAATATAAAAGTTTTACTTGAGCCAATTCATAAGTTTCTTTTGTACGAAAAAAACCGTACACAAACAAGTCCAGTACGACCGCACTGGATACACAGTGCGGTAAAAGGAATATATCATTACCTTTAAGAGCACGAAGGGTCCGCAATATGGCGTCGCATCTCACCGATCCCCTATGGCCAAGCCGGTAAAGCTCCATAATGGCCTCCCAAGTGCTAAAGACCCTCGGGTACTCGTTGAGACCGCGCAGCACCTCTTGCAGGTAAATTTCATCAACAAGGTTCATTTCTTCAGTTGGGCAGAAAAAATCCATCTAAAAAATAAAACAAAGAAAAACTATTTTGAGTAATCAACTCCACTTTAATAAAAAGATCAAACAAATACTTTTAAACCAACGGTCACATGATAATATCCTGTAAAAAAGAAAGATTATTCATCTTTAGTTAATTATTGATTTGTAAAAGAAAACAATCAAGTTATTTTATGAAGAAAAAATGTGTAAATATTCACTTTATAGTTAGCTGTAATTTATTCTTTTTTTAAAATATCAAAAAACTCTCTCTCTCTGTTTATGAATATTAATTAAAATCAATTAAAATAAATAAAAAATCATTAAGTGTATATCTTATAAAATACACACCTCTGAAGTCTTAGTTGGTCTTATCAAGTCCACAAAAAAGAAAAAAATGTTATTTCTTCGTCCTTATCAATGGGTAAATAAGGTAACAGGCTCTCCTTAATGCAGCTCCTACTAATGGAATAGTAAGGCTTCCTTGTCTGCAATAGAACAGCCTTCAATAAATATAATGATAATCCAATGTACTTTATTTATTACGATTAAAATAGGTTTAATAATCAGGAAAGCTTCTCTGTGATCTTTAACGCACGCTGACGTAAAAAAAGATAAGCATACACGTCAAATGCAAGTTATATCATATTCTATCAAGTGTTCTCCCACCACCACTACCAGTGACACCTAACGGGAAAATTCTAAATTACACCTTAGTTCACTTCAAGCACATCTGTAGTGCTGACGTATATCATCGCTGCTCCCGAATATCTTTCTGTATTTTAAAGGTAAAGTATGCTATATTTCTTTTCAACCGTAAAAATACTAGTGATAGCAAAACTAACAATAATATAATAATAAAAAATAATTGCAATATTACATTAAATAAGTGGCATGAACCCTTCTCGCACTTGTGTTCTGTCAATAAAATACTTTGTGGGGCATAGCTTCTATCAGTAATCCAGCACACGTTCAATGTATCACAAAACCCTAGGGGGACCTACCTACCTACCAATACATATGGGGGAGGACTCCCATCAGTTGGACATAACCATCATGCTATTACAGTATACGTTTATTACCAAAGCATAAAGACGTTTACCTATCCGGAAAAAGCTAACGGGCAAAAGCCCCTTTTAACTTGGACATAGCCCCCTCTTGCAACATTACAGTGTACAATCAATCTATTTTTAATACTGTTAAATTCTAGGGTGGTGCCTAGCTAGCGGGCAACAGCCCCTCAGTTGGAGGGGACATGCTACGAATAGCCGTACATAATTTCCTTTCGCTCTAATACAATATATGTTTAATCTATTTTTTAATACTGTTAAAATCTAGGGTAAAACCTTGCTAGGGGCAACAGCTCCTCAGTTGGAGGGGACATGCTACGGATAGCCGCACATAATTTCCTTTCGCTGTAATACAATATATGTTTAATCTATTTTTTAATACTGTTAAAATCTAGGGGGAGCTATTTAAAAGGGTCCCATGCTACGAATAAGCATGCATAATTCTCTTTTGCTTCGAGGATACACACGAAGTTTTCAAGATCAAAAGACAGTCTTCAATAACCAATGTATTTATTTAAGGGATGGCCCCACTCGTAAAATTACCATCATCTCTCTTTCTTAACGTTAAAGCTAGTGTGCGCGTCATGGGGCACACGTCTACCACTCCACAAATAAATAACATTCAGTAATATTTACTATTAAAACACAAAAATAAAAAAGCCTTCTCTTAGCAAAACATGTTTTAAAATCTGCATCGCAACTTTATCTAGCTTCAAGTGTTTTTCACAGTAGACCAGTAATAGTACATACCTCTTAAGAAACAAATTTTCACAATCAGAAACGCAATTTTTATATATAAAATTACAACCGCAAAAAAAACAAGTTCCACTGTGTTACGCACCACAATGATTGCAAACGAAATGCACAAAAACAATGGAACAAGTCTCACTGCGTTACGCATTCCAATGAGTGCAATGAAAATACAAAAAAAAACGATGAGACAAGTTTCAATGCGTTAATCATTACGGTTTCTTCTATATGTGCATATAACACTAGACCAGTGGGCTCCCCCTCCCCCCAAACTGAAACTTTTTTCTTTCTTCGAATAATTCATTACTAATCCTTATATAAATGTGTTCAAACATTTGTTTTCCTAAGAGATTATCAAATATAGTAGCAACTGTACTCATATAACATCTAGCGGCAAAATTTTAAATTACATTTTTAATTAATTTCAGAACCGTCTGTAGTGCGGACATATATCGGGTGTAAGTGTTTTCAAAGTGTAAAGTGATCATATTTCGGTACACAATCGGTGTAACAATATACAATAGAGTTAAAATTCGTAACAAATCAGTCAAACACATTGTAATTAAGCACACTATAATTAAGCAAATAAAACTCTACAACTAAATGGTACGTTTTTAGCCCATGGTAAAATCAAAGTGGCGGTTCTTAAGGGAAAAATGCAAGTATATTCATTTACAAATAATTAAAAGGGAATCAGATGTTCATCAATATATTCTTAAGTAAAATATCTCAACTCCCCCAAAAATATGTACTCCTACAATAATAATAATAATAATAATAATAATAATAATAATAATAATAATAATAATAACTTTAGCAATAGAAAATCAAATTACATTTCCACTGGGGAATAACACCCCCGCATGGCACAGTTAATAAACCTCTTGCCTTTATTACAAATGGTCCCGGGTTGAATTCCTGATAGAGCTACAATGCAATTAATTCCGAGTTCAATTTCTCGAAAGCAAGTCGTGTGGTTCGGAAATAATTAGTCACGAAACTTCCATTATAATTAACTGGGTAATAAAGCAACTTTAGAATTAAAAGATCAGATTACATTTCCACTGGGAAATAACACCCCCGCCTGGCACAAATCCTAAACCTCTTGCCTTTATTGCAAATGGTCCCGGGTTCAATTCCTGATAGAGCTACAATGCAATTAATTCCGAGTTCAATTTCTCGAAAGCAAATCGTGGGTACAAATTCTACGTTAAGCTGTAAGTTCTCGTCTCATATACTCACATTGTTAAATTTATGTCATAATAAAATCAAATCAAATCAAGTTTAAACATATAAAAACTTAAATAATTCTCACCTTAAATCAGACTTCGTTCTAACCGTCAAAAATCAAAGACCAAAAAAACTTTAATACAAGTAGCTGTCAATACACGCAACAAATAAACTTCTTCAAACTGCACTCGTGCAGTAGCTAAATAAATAATAAAATTATCTTTGTTTGCGTAAATATTTATAAAGTATTTCAATGTGGTCCCCCGACCATTTCCCAATCTATATCCTATTACAAACATCTTTTCGTCATGTTTCAAAAACAAGAAAAGAAAATATAAACCGTTTTTCTTAATGCTTTTCATTAATTATAGTTGAAGTCAACATGTCCGATAACGTTCAATGTACATAATTTTTCCTTCTTTTCCTTATAAAGCTAGAGGGTCATAACGGGTATCGATCATTATTCATCATGTTTAAAAGTCGAAACGTTCAAAGTTATAAAGTATTCAGTCCTCCAGCAGGAAATCTAAAAATTTTTATTTACAAGTTCATCAACCGAGTTAGACACCTTAACAGTAAATCTACACTGAAAATTATCAACCATGTGTGAATGAACTTTAAAGGAAAGCTAGCATTTTTCCTTATTCCCGACAATCTGATGCCAAATCTCATGTACGGGCTAACACATCGTACGGTTCTCAATTGTTTAGCCAATATACACACTTTCTCAAGTAATTAAAGAAAAGGGGTTACAAGTAAAACTTTCACGTTGCCAAATCAGATATCACCAAAAACACATTCAAGTGTTTGTCCATAACAACTGTGGAGGGAGGAAAAAAGAAATGCTTATACATGTCGCAAACGTTAAGCGTGTGTCTGTCTTCAACGATGTAGATAAGCAAATCAATGTCAATCATGCATAATAAAAGTTGCTTCAGTACACATAAAGGGAAAAGGGGGATGAAAGTAGAAAATTGAATGACACTGTATAGCTATGCAAGTTCACACACAAACCATACAAAGGAAATTAAGTGGGTCGCCACTCAAATTTCAGCTATTCTCTAACGCTAGCAGGGGAGGGCGTGCATACTTCCTACCCGGAAGCAAATCCTTTGCAAAGTAACAATGACTGTTCGTTTCTCAGATAGCCTCTGTGAAAGACAGAAAAACCCTTCACTGTGTCTGCATTTGTAATTTAGAAACATGGTAAACTTCTATAAGAAGGGAGTTAAATAAAAGCCAAGAAAAAATCAATATAAATGAATATAAACGAATATAAATGAATATGAATGAATATAAAAATGAATAAATAAATAAATAAAAATATTTAATCCACATCCATTTTCCCATCTCCGAATGTTATTTCTCTCCAAGTTACATATGGGGATCGCGTTAATTCTCTGATAGACCGTTCACCACTGCTGCTAAGGGTCCCGGGTTCAATCCCAGCCTCCACCAAGTAAACTTTCATAATATACTTTTTCAATAGCTTTTATAAAACGAAAACATAAAATAGTTTCCTCCCACTTTCTATATACTCTTTCAAGAGCTTTTATAACTAATTAACTAATAATTAACTAATTAACTAATAACTAATTAACAACAACTTTCCATGGGAAAGGAAATAATTAAAAGATGGAAGCAATCACCATGAAACGTAAAACTCAAAGATTTCATTTTTTTTCAAGTTACATATTTCAATGTGAGTTTCTGTTAGTCAAAACCATCTGTATAATACGAGATTCGAACGGGGGTCTTGTATAATACAAAGATCAAATGGAGGTACTTCAATAATGTAACTATATTCAATATTATTAATTTAATCATACTATAAATTAATGCTAAAAAAGTTTTGAGTGCTACGAAATAGCGTTTCATAATATGTACCAATATTCTAATCAACTAACACATGCTCACATTTAATTCAAATCGTCCCAATTAAAATTCAAATTTAAATTTCCATTATTTTTTTATTTTTAAAATATCCAATATACAAACGTGTACATACACGAATTCACACTCAAAAAGAGGACACGAACTTTCCAAAAACAAAACATACCACATAACGGTCACGTAGTCAACATCCTAATGACCTAACGGTCCATGTGGCAACACATCCATTAAAGGAGGATGTAATAGCACCTTAATTACGTAATGTACCGTTAACTTTTTCCTTTTGGGTGTACCATTTTGTCGGACTCTACTTATATATATATATATATATATATATATATATATATGTGTGTGTGTGTGTGTGTGTGTGTCTGTGTGTGTGCGTGTGTGTGTGTGTGTGTGTCGTATATACAGAGCTAGGGATGTGCACGGGACAAGATTTGAGGCTGTCTCGACTCGAAAATGTGCTGTAAAAGTGATGTCTCGACTCGAAAAACGTGTATTTTTCTATTGGAAGAACTGTGTCTCGACTCGAAAAACGTGTATTTTTCTATTGGAAGTACTGTGTCTCGACTCGAATTTTTTCAGGAAAATGCTCTCTCGACTCGATTCGTGCGCATCCCTATACAGGGCCTAAATTCAGATTTTCAAAAAAATATTCCGCCCTTTGTTTTCAAGATACAAAATTGAAATTTTGCATACGTATTATGTATATACCAACGTATTTTTTTTTTAAAAAAACTTCAGATACCTACGTGAACCAAGACCCGACGAGCAAAGTGTTTTCGTCGGATTTAAAAAAAATCCGGGTTTCTCCCGAATTTCCGGTCAAGGTGTATGATACGAATATGTGAGTAGTGCCATTGGAAAGGGCCCGTTATACTGAATAAAATGGAGTTTGAGCCATGACTCTAGGTGAAATAGTAATGACACAGTACATTTTTTAAGTATATGCATACATTATATGGAAAAATGGGTCACCTTCAGACTTTCAAAAATTTCTTTCGACTTTAGTTTTCAAGATACAAGATTGAAATTTTGATACGTATCACGAACATAACAACATATTTAAAAAAAATCAGATCCCTACATGAACCCAGGCCCAGGCCAGAAGGGCGTAAAAATTTCGATTTTTTTCGAAAAAGATCCCAATTTTCCCATTCCTGGTGTATAATACGGACAAGCGAGTAACACTGTTGGAAAGTATGGTCCATCCTGAAAAATACAAGGTATGAACCACGATCTTACGATAAATAGTAAGGAAGCAGTAGCTGTTTGAGTAGAAGTCTAAACTTTACCTCAAAAAGTGGAAATCCTAAAAGGGATAATGGAAGATTTCGTACTGATACAAGTTGCCATAGCACTTGTAGTAGTTTCACAGCAGTAATGTTACAATTACGAACATAAAATACATCATTTGTACACTACAGATATACTACGCTAGCGGAAAATAGTATCGAATACAGTTTATAAATGATGTACTCACTTGTTTTAAATCTTAATTCATATGCACTCACTTGTTTTAAACCTTAACACTTGTAACGGTTGCAGACTACTTACCCTTCACTTGTGAACGAAAAATACAACTGTATTACAATGTGCAAAAATTGAGATGCCTTTATTATTATTATTATTATTATTATTATTATTATTATTATTATTATTATTATTATTATTATTATTATTATTATTATTATTATTATTATTATTGAGTTCCAAACGACGCTACGTATAAGTGTCGAAAGTTTTATGGATCGGCTTTGTTCGTCTATTTTCTGTCTGTCAACACTCGACAGGTTTCAGAGCAAAAATGGGTGAATATATTGAAAATCGATTTTTGTAATCGATTCATTGTTGTAAGAATAGGTTTCATCTTTTCTTTTAGTCCTCTACTTATAACCGAAGTGGTTCGAATTAGTGATTGCAACGTTTATGACCATAGAACGATAATGGTAACAGATATCGAGAAGCTCTTGTTTCGCTAATGAATCAGCGTCTCAATACAACGAACTACGAGAATACACAACACTCTACCAAAAGCAGAAGTGGTTCAAAGTTACTATTACTTACGGTTTCAATACTGATTTCCTTGGAGCTAAAACCGTAAAATATATCAAGAAACTACTTTTAGCAATCGATTCAGTGTCCTGAGAATAGGTTACGTCTCCTACATTAACCCTCTATTCAAACCGGAAGTGGTTCAAATTAACAATTTCCGGTTTATATGTTTATTCCTAAAGAACACAAGTGAGGATAGAAAAGAACAAGTGGTTTTCTGCAACCGATTCAGGTGTCAAGAGAACATATCATCACAACCCGCAACAGTCAATCAAAACCAGATGTGGAATTTACTAGTTCTCCCAGTTGCAACAATGATTTTCGTACAGGAAAAACTGTAAGAAATATCAAGAAGCGGTTTATGGAAATCGATTTAGCTTCCCAAGAGTGAACTCCATCTCCTACCTCAACCCCTATTTAAACCAAATTTGGTTGCAACGTTATTCGCCATAGATAGAAAATGGTATTAGAGAGTGAGAAGTAGTTTTCTGGGCCTCAAATATATTTATCATCACAACCCCCGAAGTGGTTGAAATTTATTAATACTTCCGGGCCCGAGAATGATTTCCATATAGAAAAATCTGTAGAAGACATCAAGAAGCGGTTTCTTGTATCTTAGTCTAATCCTTTTTCAAACCGGAAGTGGTATAATCAACCATTTTCGGTTCCATCGTTTATTGTAATAGAACAAAAACGGTAAAAGATACCGACAAGCAGTCTTTTGCAATAGGTTCTACAGGACTAACGGTTTCAATACTAATTTCCAAAGAGCAAAAACGGTAGGCCTAAATGAAGTCGAAAAATGCATTTTTGCAATCGAATCAGCGACCTCCGTGAAGTTTCCCCCCTCCAAAGGAGCGCTAAAGACCTTTTTGTTAGTACTTTATTAGTTATTTTTAGAGCACCAACTCCAAACATTAGTGCTTCAATAGCTTGGACACTACAATATAAAACCTTTGGAGGGATAACTTCATATTAGCCCTCCCAGAAAGCAATAATGATGAATTCTAGTGCAATCGATATTGCATCGTTACTGTTTCTAGAAAACACTAATAGTGTCATTAGTGCTTCACTATAAGTGTAAATATTGCCAATTATATGTCACGATACTTCCACAGGGATTTTTCGTTGGATCAGATTACCGCCAAATTTAAAAGCACTAACGATCTATTCTTGCGAAGCCTTAGTGCTTCTCAGAGTACCAACTCCTAACATTAGTGCTTCATACGGATTCTTTAATTGGGCCAAATTCGTGTGAAACACAAAACTAATGATGACTATATATCAGAGATGGAGTGGGTCAGTGGGTCAAGTGGGTCAAGTTTTCTGAGTGGGTCAGTGGGTCGTGGGTCAACGGCATGTGACCCACTGTGACCCACCACCCACCGTGACCCACTGCGACCCACCACCCACTCTGACCCACCGTGACCCACTGCGACCCACCACCCACCATGACCCACTGCGATCCACAGACTCAGTATGATCTACCGACTCTCTCTGCTGACTGTATGGTATACAGTATCCTCTGAAGACTGGTAAATTTGTCTTCGTTTTACTTTCAAGACCTTCATTTCCCTTCCTTTTCCATTTGTTTCGGTCTACTTACCTGAGGTGAGTATATCTAACCAAGTGAAAAAAGAACTTCAGGCACTTTTGGATATTGATATTTTTAATTGTAATAATAGCAATAGGACTTATACTACTACTTGGATTTCGAGATCTGTGAGTTGTTAGAGGAGCTAACTACTGGAAAAAATACATTTTTGAATGACTGTAATATATAAATTATTATATAAAAAATTGAATGTAACTATGTATCCCTGATCATCATGGTGAAATTGCAAACTCAAATGAAATTACTTTTGGTATATAGTTAGGCCTTAATCCAAATTGGGAGGTTATATTGCTTTCATTATAATACATAATATCCTAAGGAGGTAGTGAGGATCCGAATTCTTGCGAAAAAAATGAATATCTCGCAAGCCGTTAAACTTACGGAGCTGAAATTCAGTGCATTAACTCTTTATTGAAAATAAACAGAATGTGTTCTAGCATTTTTTTTAAATTCTCCTTTATGTGGGGGTGGGCACTTTCTATATAGGGAAAATTGGTAGTGAGTTGGTTTGTAAAAAGGATCGAAAACGATCGATGTTATTTCAGAAAAAAAAATCAGAAAAAAATACAATGCTTGGCTTCATATATCCATTGCTTTCTACTATAATAATTGCTGAAGCTTATGTTTATTATATGGAGCGCTTACAGCACAGGGCAATCAACCCAAAAACTTGTGACTAAAATAGGCATAAAATTTGTACTGTAAGCTTAATTACACAAAATTTTAAGTTTGGATTGTACGCATAATTATATGGAAAATTTTACATTCTTTTTCCTTTACGTTGGTCTACTTACCTTGATTTGAAACTTTCAAAGTTCATCCTTTTTTCCACTGAAAATATTGATAATTCAACAAGGAAATAATTATACTATGATAATTTAAATTCATCGTAATTTGGCACATGGCAAACAGCAGTGTGGTAATTGAAGGAGAAGAAGGAGGGAAATTCCCATTCACCTCTGAACACTTTCCAGGAACCTCATTCCCTTTCGCTTTCTAGACGGGGGAGGGAACTTGGTAATGGCATCAAACCTTCATGTCTAATTTAAAAAATTAAATTTATAAACAAATAAGAAGTCATCAGTTTATCAGGCTTTAATTGATAATTTATTCACAATATTCCCTATCGAAGGCGTCTTAGATGAAGTTTCTGTTCTCCATGAGTCGACATTGCCAACTGACATGGTCGATATGGAAAACGATGTTGTATGATGATAGAGAGATGATACTTGTTGCTGAGTATTTCAAAACTGACCAAGAAAAATCGTTATCAGACTTAAGTCTAACAAGCAGATTTTCGATGAGGAGTTGCAGAAATCGGGTAGAAATATTATCAATTTCCACGACAGTGTCCGAACGGGGATTTCCCCTTTGAATTTACAGATGACTGATATTAGAAATAGACTAAGTGCTCAAACATTGTCTAACTTGTTGATCATCAATGTTAATGGCCCACCGCTAGACAAGCTCAAAGTAGACGAGATATTTATTTCTTGGCTGAAGGATGGACATCATTCCGCTGCGGATGGTTTACCACATAAAAGTTGCCAACAGGAAATAAAAACGATTTCAGATTTGTTTTAAGGTGGAAAATTATGAGTTATAGAAAATGTATACTTGTATTACGAATGGCTTATTTGTGTTATTCAACTTTGTACCTATTTTTTTAGTAAGTATCTTCTTTGCTTTAGATAAACTACTTTGAATCAATATTCATAATAATTGCAATTATGCAGATTTGTAACTTAAATTTAACGTGGTGTTTTAGTGATTACACAAACTACAATTATGAGCATACTTTATGAAGATGCTCTCACATAGTACCCGAGCACCTTTATATACTATGAAAAACTGATTTTTCAAGTCTTTTGTGAGAAAAATACTGTGAACTGAGAAACCATAACCTTTTCCACATTGTAGAGGGGTATTTTCCTGCGAATAGAAGTTTCTTTTGGAATGCGTTCAGAAAGTAACACTTGCAAGAATACTCTCTTAGTACAAGTATATTTTAGGCACACACTAATTTCCCGCCACCTCGGACTGTTTCAATTTCCTCACTGACAAACACTTTACCATTTTATATCATAAAGGTCAGATCCACCGTTATTCTAACAGAATGGTCTTGTTTTATTACAAGTGTAAACTCTATAGTCAGTACGGAAGAGGCCGTGGTTCGTGTTCAGAGTTGATGACGATGGATTTTGATGAGAGAGCCCTGCACGGCCCCGGCGCGCCCGGTTCGGCCCAGCCCGGCCCGACCCGTTTCAAGTAATATCAAACTGGACCGGGCCCTAACCGGGCCGAACCGGGTCGAGCCGGGCCGGCCCGGCTCGGCCCGGATACTCTGAAAAACTGTTCGGAAACTAATGTTGTCAGCCTATTTGTTTTTTTAATGTCCTCCACTAGCTCTATTTTTGCCGTGTTTGTACGGTCTTACTGTCAGCCTATGTTAATCGTAATGTGTTTGGGAATCTGACTCTTTATTCAAGACTGCGATGTACTGGTAATACTATTACTATTACTACTTCTACTACTACTATTACTACTACTACTATTACTACTTCTACTATTACTACTACGACCATTGCTAATACTACTACAAGTGCTACGACTTCGCGTAAGAGTTGACATGTCTGGTGGTACCGAATTTACCTTCTAAGTACAGAATAAAATGGAGAAATGCTAGTTATTATGGCCGGTCTGCGTAGAATGTGAACCGATGCTTGATCTACGAGGGAGAACAGTGGCTCAGTAGAAAAAACACTCACATCTGGTGCTAGAGGTCGTCGGATCAATTCCTGCTCATGCTATGTGAGCTTTGTGGTGGACAAACATCGTGTGCGTGGGAGTTTCTGGGGTGGTCCCGCTTCTTCCCACGTTTTCTTTCCACCCATTCATCCCATCATCATCCATACAGCCGTAGTTACCTAAAGAACGTATGATACAGTCTAGTACTTGACCTAGTAAGTAGAATTTGGTACGCTACCATTGGACCACGGAGGCCAAAACCATGAACTGGCGTGCTCATAAGATCAGTGCAATTTGTAGTAATGTTCAATTAGCAAATCAGATATCGAATAGTGTTACATGTTCATGTATTGTTTATAGTATGATGCTACAAATATAACAAAATATAATGATCAAATAAATCACCAAATCGCCAGGGTCGATTAGGTGTTCCTGGAACGGTGGCTCAGTGGTTGAGCGTTCACCTCTGGTGTATGGGCTCCCTGGTTTGATCCGAGCTCTCACCAAGTGAACTTTGTGGTGGAAAAATACCGTGTGGGGGGTTCGCGGCGTTATTCTGTTTCCTTCCACTTTATTTATTCCACTATTTCATTTATTTCTCATCATCATCATCTCCTTTAGGCTAGTTGGCATAACTTGGAACCACCTACCAAGAAGAATAAACTAATGGATTGGGAAGATAGACATTCAGTCTCTGGTGAATTTGATGATGAAGTAGACATCTACCTCAACATGTCATCACGTGTAAGAGAACTAGATATACTGAAGTGGTGGAAGCAGCAAGAACAAATATTACCAAAATTGTGTAAATTAGCGCGTCAGTATCTCGTCATCACTGCTTCTAGTGCGTCTACTGAAAGAGCTTTCAGTACTCAGGAACGGAGAAGTGCTCTAAACCCTGAGACTGTTGACTCTGTTTCCGTGCTATTCGATGCGTACAAGGACATACAGTAAAGCGATGTTCATTTTGCACTATTGGTTTCTTAGGAAACCTTATATTTTCATTTTCTTAATATCAACTATCCCTTCTATTATATGTGATGTTAAGAGGCATTTTTGATAGCTGATATCTATACATTTTTCATTCAGGGGACTTTTGAGGTATTTTTCGTTCAACAATGATATGTGTGGATTTTGTTTTGATTTACTGCCTCGCATTCCGTCATATAGCTCTGTTATTTTCTTGTTACGAACCGTTCCAGGAACACTTCATCGATCCTGGGGTCTGGGTGATTTATTTGATCATTGTGTTTGTTATTATTATTGTAGCATCGAATTATAAAGAATACAGGAACATGTAATATGATTTGGAATCTGCCGTGCTAACTGAACATTACTACAAATTGCGCTAATCTTATGAACACGCCAGTTCATGGTTTCGGCCTCCGTGGTCTAATGGTAGCGGAACAAATTCTAATTAGTAGGTCAAGGACTTGACTTTCTCATATGTTCTTTAGGCAATTACGGCTCAAGACGTATGTATCATGATGGATGAATTGGTGGAATGAAGACAGTGGACGAAAACGGGCTAATCCAAAAACTCCCACGCTCACGGTGTTTGTCCACCACAAAGCTCACATAATACGAGGAGGGGTCGATCCGACGACCTCTAGCACCAGATGTGAATGCTTTACCTACTGAGCCACCATTGCTCCTCGTCAAGCATCTGTTCGCATTCTACGCAGACTGGCCATAATAACTAGTATTTCTTCGATTTTTTCTGTACTTAGATTATATAGTATGTACCACCAGACATGCCAACTCTGACGCGAAGTCGTAGCAGTTGTAGTAGTAGAAGTAGTAGTAGTAGTAGTAGTAATAGTAATAGTTGTAATTGTATTATTATTATTATTATTATTATTATTAATAATAATAATAATAATAATAATAATAATAATAATAATAATAATAATAATAATAATAATAGCAGTAGTAGTAATAATAAGAGTAGTAGAAGTACAGTACTTTACACTCCTGAATAAAGAGTTAATTTCCCAAACACACTACGATTAACACAGGCTGCCAACATTAGTTTCCGATCCGTCTTTCACAATGTTCGGGCCGAGCCGAGCCCGGCTCGAGCCGGGCACAGGGCTCTGTAAGGTCACAGTAGATGAGAGTGGTTCATGGTGGGTGGTGAGTCACGGTGGGTCAGAGTGGGTCGCCGTGGGTGGTGGGTCAAGTTTTCATTGACCCACGCCAACTCTGCCATATATAGTATAATCGATAGTGCTTCTTAGTGCACCAACTCTCAACATTAGTGCTTCAACACTAACAGCACAAGATGTACTAGGCATGTGCCATTTACGTGTCCCAGCTACTTTTTAGGTACCCGACACTTGGCACATATGACATTCATGTGCAAAGTATGTACTTCAGCTACCTACAGTTTTAGGTACTTGTTACACGTAATTGATATTTGCAACTATGTACCACAAATATAGCATTTATATACCTGGCTCAGTTTCGCACTCTTTAACAGTCATTTGTTTTTACGTCGTCACTTGGGACATATATCTATCATGTTCTAGGCACGTCCTTTAGGTATATACTGTTTCAGATACTCTAAAAGCACAAGATGTGCTACGTATGCGACATTTAGGTGTTTTAAATTCATATCTCACCTTTATACATTTGTTGTTTCTTTTTCTAAGTGATTGTCTACTAGAAGCAACAAACGCATCAACTTTATTAGATGGCAACTGTCATCGATCATTTGAAAGTGAATATGGAAGAACCATGAAATAAAGTAAATTGACACCCATCATTTTGTTATAAAATTACATGGCGAACAGATTTCATCTGATCCCAAACGGTTATCGTCGAATATACGTGGTTAAAGGAGCACTCTGATTAGCCAAATGCAAAAGATCTCAACAATTTATCCCTCTACGAGTGACTTTCTTAATTGCTTCCGTGGCCAAGTTGGAATAGCACGTGGCTAGTGGTGTGAGGATGTGAGGAATCGTGATGTGAGGAATCGCCTCCCGAAGTGGCACGTGGCACGTGGCTAAAAACTTCGGGAGGCGATTCCTCACATCAAAATAATAATAATAATAATAATAATAATAAAACGTTCATATGAACCTGGGGTCAAAAGTGCTTACTTTCGGAGAAAAGGCCGCCGAAAACGGGGGAAAAGGAAATTTAGACCGCTATAGCACCACGAGCGTGAGTGGTAGAGCTAGGGCGGTATGGTCCTCTCAAAGAAACCAAGAAAAGCTCTATGCAAAAATGCTTATTTCACAATCTTGAAATCCTTGTGAGAGGGATTCCTTACAGGTGCGTAGGGATTCTCGGAGAATATGTCAAGGAAAAAGACGTCAAAATAATCGCGAGTGAATAGATTTTCCACCTGACAATCAAAAATCCTGTGTGCTATGTTGAGATCTCAAACAGATATGAAATGGACATCATAATATCCGCTATGTGTGGTTGCATAACCACCAGGTGACCAAACAATGAAGAGGTGGATATGACGTGGAGGAAAGACACGTCGGGAGATGATTCCACAACTGAAAACAAGGAAACAAGCCCATATGAACATAGGTCGACAAAAGCAGCGTGGTCCAGCAGGAACCGGGCCAAAGAGCGCCACACACCGTCGGCGAAGTAGAATATCTCCCGTACAAAGAGAGATACTGACGTCGATCCCAAACAAAAGAATGAAAATCAGACCCAAGGGAAATGATGGTGCAAACCGAATGGCGTAGAGGGAACTGCGCAAGGGAACTCCACACAGAAAGACGGGGATTCACCAAAGCAGACATGGTAGGGGCAATGCAAAGTGACACAGACGTATGTATGATAAAGCGTGACGTAGTGGTTACGTACTAATGGTGGAGTGAGAGGTGTAAAATGGGGATTCCCAAGTGCAACATCGGGGAGCAAGGCAAAGGAACACCGCCGGAAATGGTGTGCGAGAGCAACGGTAATGCAACAAACAGAGTACGCAGACATTGCAGGGTCGAGAATCGCTATAGGCCCGACCGAGTAGGCAACCGAGGTGTGGAGGACATGAACAAAAGTACACATACGTACAGGCAAACATGGACTGTATTTGCAAGAACGGAGACTTGTATCCGTGATGAATAACTATCACACAGAATCAGTGACGGATCCAGGGGGATCGGGCTGATCGCCCCCCCCAAAAAAAAGAGAAAGTTTTCTTATTTTATATATATATATATATATATATATATATATATATATATATATATATATATATATATATAACCCATCCCAGAGTTTGAAGCTCTTAAATCTTTCTCTAGGTAGCAGTATTAGTACCCACCGCCCCCTCAGAAGTCCGTCCTGGATCCGCCCCTGCACAGAATGATACTAAAGGTTACTGAAGTCATATAACAGGCGTACCTGTAGCAATACTAAAGAAGATGTTCAAAATGACCTCCACCACTCTGAACATAGGCAATCATACGTCGTCGCACAGACTGGCTCACACGTCAAAACGTTGCTGACTCATCCCGCAAAGCGTCACAAGAGGCTCGGATTCGTTGTTCCAACGTGTGGACATCAGGTACCGGAGCAGCATAAACAACAGTTATGAGATGCTCTCATAAGCAAACATCCAGAGGGTTTAAATCAGGGGCGTCATTTAGGGGGGAAGAGAGGGGCAATTGCCCCCCCCTGAGTTTAAGATCTATATAGTTTTTGTCAAAACCTGAAATGACACTCCTGAATTAAATCCAGTGACTGGGCAGCCATGACATATGGCCGCCACGGCCGATCCACTTGCCCGAGAATACCCTGTTCAAATGGTCTCGCAGGGGACGACAGAAATTCGCTGGGGCACCATCGCGCATGTACCACATATGTTGTCGTAAGACCAACAGCACATTCTCCAGAAGTTAGGGAAGTATCCCGCGCAAGAAGTCCAGATTGATAGGCCGGGTGAGTCGTTGGGGAAGAACAACTGGTCCAATAAAATGGTCACCCAGAAGCTCTGCCCACACGTTAATACGAAATTGGTGTTGGTGGCGGGCCTGTACCATTCCATGATGACTACCCACAGACCACAGATGACTATTATGGTAATTGTGAATACCATCCCTTCCAAATTGGGCTTCATCGGTGAACAAAATGGAGGTGAGAAACCCAACAATTGTTGCCAGCAAATGGAGAACCTGAGTACAAAATCCAACATGGGACGGAAATTCCCCGGCGATAGACCCTGTACCTGTTGCAAGTGATAGGGTAAAAAGTATTGGCATGCAGGATCGACAACACCCTTTTAGAGTTGACATTATGCCTACGGGCAAGCTCCCTTGAACTTACACTCGAGTCATTGCGCAGATGTCGTAAAATACGTTCTTCGGCATGCATAGTGCGTTCCTCACGTGGTCTTCCCGTGTCATACATGGGGGGGCGGAACGTTCCCGTCGCGCACAAACTACAAAACAGCGCTGCAAACGTTGTATGATTGTCATCGTCTATTCGGATATCGTTTGTTGTATAACCGTGCTGCCTTCAAACCATTCCCATGTGCTTCCCCATACACAAAAACAATCTCAACTTGTTCCTGATTGGTGTAATCCGCCATTGTCACAACACACCAGACTAACACACAACACACGTGATGCACAATACACGACGTAGTGGTTACCTATTTCAGCTGCACGGATGACGTCGACAGACATGGTAGGTCTGCTCTCGGCGATTTATTGTTTGTTCGTTGTGCACTCAGTGTCTCTTCAGTATTAACCCCTTGTGCAACGCAGTGACCTGGACTGGAAATCTGGATCCCTCTCGCGGCAAATCAAGAAAGTACGTATGTAGTGTGTTTTATCCGTATACAAGCTATATAGCGCTTTGTTTGTGACCGTGCAATGTCCTTGAACCGTCCAAGTGTGACTGTCATTTTTCCTTTTTGAAAGCCACGTTGTTCCACCCGCGGTTGCCGAGTCCAGTCGTTCACAATCTTTACGAGTCTATCGCCTCTGTGCGTGCATGCGATTGCTCCCTCTGAAGCAAATCCACCCATGCACAAAGCTTAACGTAAGACTGTGACGACAATCCAGATAAACGATTTCAAGTCTTCAACTAAGCCTTGATTGGTTTGTGACGCACACAATCAGGGCCGTAGGCCGAGCCACGAACTGGGTCTCGGGCTACAGTCCCAAGCTAGCTATAGGAACTTGCGAGGAACGCTTGTTTGTCGTCATACAATACTCACCTTGTGCTCTCCTCCCTGAAAACGTCGAACAGGCCATCACATCTCTAACGTACCTTAATAGTCTCTCACCTCTATTCGCCTCTTTTTGTTCCCACGCCCCCTGAGGGAGATCTCGCCTACGTTGCGCATCGCCACAGTAACTAGAATAGCGCTTACTCTGCTTGTTGCGGTATCGACGCACCAACATACCATGTCCGGCGGTGTTCCTTTGCCTTGCTCCCCGACGCTGCGGTGGGGAATATCCCTCCGAAACTAAGCACTTTTGACCCCAGATTCATATGAACATTTTTTATTTTTATTTTGATGTGAGGAATCACCTCCCGAAGTTTTTCGGTGAAGTTCCCAACCACCCCCTCCCCTAGGTTCTACCTGTCAACATGATAATATAAAATATTTCTAGGACCGAACCTCCTCTATGTTGAAAATTTGATCGAGATCGATCAGGTGGTTCAACTGTTATTAAGTTTTATATATTTTTATGTCTCTTCCTTTATATATATTGTCCGAAGTGCCAAAAAACTAAATTTTTTATTAATTTCCCGGGTAAAAATTGAATTTTAGAAAAAAATTCAAATCAATAATGATCTATTTGTCAGTACGAGTCAATTGACACTTATGTATTTTCAGTCGACGTGTAGTCTGCATTCCCTAAATCTCGATTTTTTATTAATTTCTCGCGTAAAAATTAAATTTTAAGAAAAATTGTCAAATCAATAATTGATCTACTTGTAAATACGAATCGAACGACACTCACATCATAACAATCAACATCTCTTCCACATTGCCCAATTTACCAGAGAGTATTTTTATTGGTTTCCAGGGTAAAAGTTGAATTTTCGGAAAAATGTCATGCCAATTACTGAGCCACTTGTCAATACGAATCGATTAAGACCAACGTTGTTCCAGTTGAAAACTGGTCCCCATTGCTCGAAATCCCGACTTTCGATAATTTTTCAATGTAGAAATTATATTTTCGAAAAATGTCACATCAATAACACTGATCTAATTATCAGTATGAATCGAATGATACACATGATTTTCCAGTCGATGGTTGATCGCTATTGCCCAGATCCTGAAATTTTAATAATTTATCGGTTGAAAATTAAATTTTTTTGGAAAATCTACTTGTCAATACGAATCGAATGACACCAATGTCGTGCTAGTCAACAACTGGACCATACTGCCGCAAAGTCAGAATTTTTATTAGTTTCCGGGGTGAAAATTGAATTTTCGGGAAAATGCCTTTTATTGATCCACTTGTCAATACGAATCAAAGAACATTAAAGTCGTCCCAACCAGCCCACTGCTAGGACCAACCAGCCACTGATATAGGTCTACTTTGCCCAAAACCCTGTACTTTTTATTAATTTCCCGCGCAAAAATTTAATTTTCGGCAAAATATCATACCCATTTCCCAACTAAATATAGATTCTTTGTGAAAACGTCATACCAGGGTCGATCCAGGACGGATTTTGAGGGGGAATAGGTTGTAATAGCTCCACTTAGAGCTATTTTAAGAGCTCCAAACTCTTGGATGGGTTTTATTTATATATAAAATAATAAAGTTTCCTCTTCGGAGGGGGGGGAAGGGGGCGATTGCCCCCTGGACCAGCCTTGCGTCATAAGAATTCTTAATCTACTTGTCAATACAAATCAATTGACACCAATGGCGTCCCAATCAACGATTGGTCCACATTTCCCGAAATCCAGAATTTTTATTAATTTCCTGAGTAAAAATCAAATTTTCAGGAAAATATTTTACTAGCCATTGATCTATTTGTCAATTGTCAATCATTGATCGATTAAAACCAATGTCCTCCCAATTGACATGCGATCCGAATTGCTCTAATCTCGAATTTTTATTAATTTTCGGCGTAAAAATTAAATGTTTGGGAAGTCATACAATTAATGATCTACAAGTTAATAAGAAACGAATGACACCTATCTCGTCCTAGTCAACAACCGACTCGCATTGTCCAAGTCATCCGAAACAGTTTCATCTTTGTGATATCAAAACAAAAATAAATTATATCTTTTTAAGTGAATTTCAACAATGAAGATTGCTTTGTTGTTCTTGTAACGATGGAGTTCCTAATAAACAATAGAGAAATTTATTGAATTATTTTGATGTTTAAATGTGTAATGTGAATTTTCGGTGAGGTGGAGGAGTATTCAGCATTTCGTTCCGATATGTGGGAATATTTTATCAAAATTATTTCTCGCCTAGGCGCTGAGCTTTGGATGAAACTTGGTAATTTCTATATCTTATTATTACTTACAAATTTTCTTCTACTTACTAATTTTCATATAGAGTATTTAGTTAGCTATTTGGTTGTTAACTACCGTACGCAAGAGAGTTCTAAGTATTGAACTCCCATTCTTATATCATGTTAATGTATTTTTGACGTGCATTGCGCCGTCCGTTTTACTTGTGTTATTACTGTTATAGTGCCCCCCGCTCCCAAATTATTGTTTTTCGATGTTTGTGATACCATGGAGTCCTCAGTTTGCAATAGTTCATAACAAGTGTAGAACGGTATTGTAAACTTTCTTTTAATATAGTAAAACACGTCTTCAGCGGAATTGAACAGGATTCGCAAAAACTTCCGTTAAAAATAGGTTACCGGTTAACGAAGGTAGATCTATGCAAAAAAAAAAAAAAGTACATGCATGTAATGGACATACGGAGATAAAATAAGATTGTGTACGTACCTTTGTCAATTTATAGTATTTGTTTCTACTACGAATTAATACACACAAAGAGCTCCCTCGTGGCTAAGCGGTTAGCATACGTGCCTTTGACGTGGGAGACCAGGGTTCGATTCCCGGCGGAGATTACGTTGTTCGGATTCCACGTTAATCAGTAGGTCCTCGTTTCATATAGCCTCGCTGCTGAACGGGACGTTAAACTCAAAATCAACTCAACTCATTAATACACGCAAAACTAACAAAGAATAGACATGCGTTAACTTATTTTTTTCCAATAGTCAAGGAGGGTTTTCTGTAGACACCGATGCTTGTCTGCCCAACTTTTCACAGAGACTTTAGCCTGAGAAACCATGCTAAGTATACCAGAGTCATTTCGACGTACAAGCAGTGTTGGGTAAGTTACTTATAAATATGTTACAAGTTACTTTACTTTCTCTTAAAATGTAACGCGTTACTTGCCCCCCAAAAAAATGAAAATGAAAATGAAATCTTTGAGTTTTACGTCCCACGGATATGCCGGTTAGGCTAAAGGAGACGATGATAATGAGTAATGAATGAAATGGTGGAATGAAGAAAGTGGGAGGAAACGGGAGAACCCCGAGAAAACCCACGCACACGGTGTTTGTCCACCACAAAGTTCACTTGGCGGGGGCTGGGATCGAACCCGCGACCCCAAGCACCAGAGGTGAACGCTCTACCAATGAGCCACCGCGGCCCCTTGCCCCAAAAAAGTAACTGTTACTTTCCTCCTAAAGTAACGTGTTACTAACGCGTTACTTTTAAGTCCAAAGCTTTGAATATGTGAACAAAATCTTATTACTTCAATTTTCCGTACTACTATTACTGGTTTGCACGTCACTATCTGTTTTGCTAAAAATATATCTAACAACTTTTAGGCTGTCTAAAAGCTTTCTAAATGCTGTACTCAGAAACTTGAAATTTTCCGTTAAGAGATTTATTTTGATTTCCGTTGTCCACGTAATACAGTTTCCGTTTATGAAGGGAATTTAACACAATTTACGCTAGTAAATTCATGGGACCGTGAAATATTTCCGTTTAACACAAGTTTCCGTTGTTGATTGCACATAGCGCTCTTACCCTCGGTGCGAGAGGCCCCGGGTTCGATTCCTGGTGTCGCCACTCGGTCGAAAAAGTATAAAAAGATTTTCCAGGCCAGCCATCCTGAATGAGAAAAATGAAATGAAATCTTTGAGTTTTACGTCCCGCGGTTCTGCCGGTTAGGCTAAAGGATACGGTGATAATGAGTAATGAATGAAATGGTGGAATGAAGAAAGTGGGAGGAAACGGGAGAACCCCGAGAAAACCCACGCACACGGTGTTTGTCCACCACAAAGTTCACTTGGCGGGGGCTGGGATCGAACCCGCGACCCCAAGCACCAGAGGTGAACGCTCTACCACTGAGCCACCGCGGCCCCTTGCCCCAAAAAAGTAACTGTTACTTTCCTCCTAAAGTAACGTGTTACTAACGCGTTACTTTTAAGTCCAAAGCTTTGAATATGTGAACAAAATCTTATTACTTCAATTTTCCGTACTACTATTACTGGTTTGCACGTCACTATCTGTTTTGCTAAAAATATATCTAACAACTTTTAGGCTGTCTAAAAGCTTTCTAAATGCTGTACTCAGAAACTTGAAATTTTCCGTTAAGAGATTTATTTTGATTTCCGTTGTCCACGTAATACAGTTTCCGTTTAATGAAGGGAATTTAACACAATTTACGCTAGTAAATTCATGGGACCGTGAAATATTTCCGTTTAACACAAGTTTCCGTTGTTGATTGCACATAGCGCTCTTACCCTCGGTGCGAGAGGCCCCGGGTTCGATTCCTGGTGTCGCCACTCGGTCGAAAAAGTATAAAAAGATTTTCCAGGCCAGCCATCCTGAATGAGAAAAATGAAATGAAATCTTCGAGTTTTACGTCCCGCGGTTCTGGCGGTTAGGCTAAAGGAGACGGTGATGATGAGTAATGAAGGAAATGGTGGAATGAAGAAAGTGGGAGGAAACGGGAGAACCCCGAGAAAACCCACGCACACGATGTTTGTCCACCACAAAGTTCACTTGGCGGGGGCTGGGATCGAACCCGAGACCCCAAGCACCAGAGGTGAACGCTCTACCACTGAGCCACCGCGGCCTCTCCATCCTGAATGAGGTTTTCCTGGGTCTTTTCCTCATTGACACCAGACAAATGCCTGGGCGGTATCTAACTTATAGGTCCCACGCCGCTTCCTTTCTTCTCCAATCTTTTCTTGTTTCTATTTCCCAGATAGTGTGCTCGCCGAGAGACGTCATCCCTCATACGTGACAAACTAAATGACCATAGATGCTGAAAGCCGAGAAATCTAAATCCTAAATCCTAAGTTTCCGTTTGATAAACGGTCCGTTGAAGACAGGTTTCACTGTATATAAATTTGAAATATGTAATAACCTGAGGTAGTGCCATTTAAAGAAATACAATTTTATATTGGGTAGGTAAAATTTTTCATCTGGTGTTGTTGTATAGCATACCAAACAATGTTCCCTTGAGATGTTTGCATGATAAAAATTGCATATACAGATGGTGATCAATAAAGTGGAAACACCTGTAGTTGGCAACATGTCAGATGTATGGGTTGGCAGTGGTGTCGTGGCGCCCGCAGCGCCAGACAGCTGGTGGTGGTGTGTTAGGTCGGTCTCCATACTACGTCAGGCGCAGTGGAACAGCAGTGTCCAGAGGCTGCAGCAGACGGAGGTAGTGTAAAATGGGAGACCTCTCAGATTTTCAAAGAGGGCAAATTGTTGGTGCGCGGTTATGTGGAGTGAGTGTGACGGCAGTGGCTACTGTGTTAGGTGTGTCGCGTGGGACAGTGTTGAAGGTGATGGCGGTCTACACAACACACGGGAAAACCACATCGGGGAAGCGGAACAGTGGGCGGAAGAAAATCATGAGTGAGAGGTCACGCCGGGTATTAAAGCGCATTGTCACGCAGAACCGTCGTGCCACTGCGGAGCAAGTGACGGCGGAACTCAATCAGCATCTCCCCACCCTGTTTCGACAATCACAGTCCGCCGCGAATTACATGACATGAACTTACGGGGTCGTGTTGCACGGGCCAAACCGCTCATCAGGGACCATAACGGTTTCGCACGCCGCAAATGGTGCCGCGACCATGCAACTTGGACCGTTGAGGACTGGAAACGTGTGATATGGTCGGATGAGTCATCCTTCACCCTATTCCCAACCACGGGCTGTGTTTATGTGTGAAGAACGCCCAAAGAAGCTTATGATCTGCAGTGTCTCCGCCCAACGGTGAAACATGGCGGCGGCTCGGTGATGCTGTGGGCCGCCATATCATGGTTTTCATTGGGTCCTGTGGTCACACTTAGCTGAAGAATCACTGCCAACGATTATGTCGCAATTTTAGGAGACCACTTGCATCCTATGGTCCGGATATTGTTCCCGGACAATGACGCCATCTTCCAGGATGATAATGCACCCATTCACACAGCTGGCGTTGTTGCAGCGTGGTTTGAGGAACATCGGGATGAAGTTCAACACCTCCCCTGGCCCGCCCAATTCCCAGATCTCAACATAATTGAACATCTGTGGTCCGTCTTGGAAACACGACTCAGGCGACGATTTCCACCTCCATCCTCTCTCACAGAACTGGCCGATGCTCTGCACGAGGAATGGTGTAAAATTCCATTTGCTACCATTCACGACCTCTATGCCTGCATCCCACGTCGCATTAAGACTGTTCTGAAGGCGAAAGGTGGCCCGACACCATATTAATCTGGTAAGTTGCAATTTCGTTCAGGTGTTTCCAATTTTCTGATCACCATCTGTATATCCGAAACTGATATATTAAAAGAAAGTAGTATGACTCGAAAAATCTTCACGTTTACTTAAGAATGTCTCAAGATTGTCTAAAGATCCTTAATAGGTCCTCCACCAGTAGCATGAAAAATAGAAGAGCGGTACTCCAATTTTCCTGAACTCGGGTAAACGTATTCATTGTCACAGATGCAACAGCAATATTGATACAATTTTTCAGTTCTTTTAGATCTGTTGATAATTCTTAACAACGCTGCTTTTAGTGTACACCCAAACAGCGACGCAAATCTGTCTTCAACATTGGGGGGAAAGGTAATATCGTTCCCATAATATATATACAGGAGGTAGACAAAAAAAATCGAAAAGCACTTCATACAGGACCCGTAAGTTTGGCCCTCCACTGTACAACACGTGTTGCGGTTGCCGATCGTTTTTTTTTTTTTTTGTTTTTTTTGTTTTGTTTTCAATGTGTCATGTGTACCTTCCTCTTCCGTCAGCAGTAACCACCAGTTCACCTGTGAGGGTCATGGTGTGAAAGTGGTGCGGTAAATTGGGCGACCTGACAGACTTCCAAAGAGGCATGATCGTTGGTGCCAGGCTGGTTGGAGATTCATTGGCAACAGTGGCGAACATTGTGGGGGTATCGAAAGGCACTGTGTCCAATGTCACGAGGGCATACACAATTCATGAGCAAACGACGTCTGCAAAGCACAACAGTGGTTGAAAGACAATCCTGTCAGATAGGGACCGGAGGACATTAAAACGGATTGTAGCAGCTAAAAAGAAGACCACTGCAATGAAAATTACGTCTAAACTCAATTCCGGCCTACAGAACCCGGTTTCATCGAAAACAGTGCGACGGGGACTTCATAAAATGAAAATTCTTGGCAGGGCCGCTATCGCCAAACCCCTGGTCACAGCAAAAAAATGCGAAGAGGCGTATCCAGTGGTGCAAGTACCACAAAGCCTGGATTCCTGAGCAGTGGAAACACGTAATGTGGTCCGATGAATCGACCTTCACCTTGTTTCCAACAACTGGTCGTGTTTACGTATGGAGAACACCGTCGCAGGCCTATGATACAGACTGTCTGCTCTCAACTGTAAAGCATGGGGGTGGTTCTGTTACAGTATGGGCAGTGATATCGTGGTTTTCTGCAGATCCCATCATAGTCCTGCATGGAGTGATGAATGTTAAGGCGTATGAGGCCATTTTGGGGGGGGAAGGTCCTACCCATGGTGATGCATCTACCAAGATGATTTGGAACAATGTCACGCTGCAAAAGCGGTGAAATCATGGTTTGAGGAGCATGAAAAGGAGCTATCACACCTCTACTGGGTCCCACAATCACCAGATCTGAACATCATTGAGCCATCGTGATCTGAGTTAGGAAGGCGTGTTCGGTCTCATTACCCTTCACCAGCATCCCTTAAGGAACTGGAGCATGTTTTGGAGGAACAATGGTACAAAATATCACACACCATGATTCAGGAGCTGTATAGTCCATTCCACGTCGGATCCAAGCTGTTTTGAACGCAAAAGGAGGCCCCACACCATACTAAGTATGATTGTCATACATTTGCAAACGTTTTAGGTTTTTTTGTCCAACTCCTATATATATATTTGAGCGATCCAAAGTATTTATGAAGTTGAAAAACAATGCTATGGAGGATCAGGGGAGCAGAGTTGTCTTCAACATTGGGAGGCGAGCAGATTTGAAGCTTATTCTGGGGAGGGGGAGGATGAGACTTATATTACGGTAGATGAATTTGACTTCTGAGATAAACCCTGCAAAACGACACCGCATGTCCATGGCATATCACTCGCTGCGGATTGTCATTGTCGACACAGGCTATGAAGATGCTACATATGGAGCCCGAAGGACAAGGTATGGCATACAAAATATATGTCAAACCTGTCCGTAATAGGGCACACACACATGTTGTAATGATACTAAACACACTGCCAATAACGTGAATAATACTGCCACTAAACACACTGCAAGAAGACGCTAGAAATATTAATTTTAGTGGAAATAATGCTAGTTTAGTCACTATACAACATTTAAAAGGTGCTAAATTTCTATTCTAACAATATAAATGAACCAATTGTTTTTGAAAAAAATATCTTTAAAAATTTCTAGATCAAGCGACAAAGTGCTACATTGGTAACACTGATAACAAGAGACAAACGACAACCGCCTCACATTTCCGCGCATGTGTATACATTTTTGACGTAGTGATCAAAACATAACATACTAGTCTGTCAAAACTAATGAAAACAAGGCAGTAGATCATTTTGACATGCTATAGTTGCTCACATTTTTTATGTTCATGGCGGACATATCCGTAATGGCAAAAATCGACATATTTCCTTATGTCCACCATTAGAAGGCAATTCATTTATACACATTAAAGTATGTACAAATTTGAAGACATGCATTTTTGTGTCGTTTTGAGTCGTTTCGGGCTCTGTGTGTACTTTAGTTCCTCTATCTCTTGGACTACAGTCGTGCGGCTGTTCTGAGTGACAATTCGCTTTAGTGCTCGGCGAGTCTTATCGCTGAGGGTTTCCTTCCGACCTCTGTTCCTCTTTGCCGATGTGTTTTCTCCATGAGTTCTGTAAGCCGTGATTACTTTTAGTCACTATCCCAGCGAGAACCGAACGGCAACAATTTGCGCTTGGAAATCAGGGAGATTTTCCATTTTACACTATCACTGTCTGCTCAGTTCACTGAATATTTCCGCTCTATTTCTTCTCACATAGTACAGAGTTTTCCTAATACATTACCACTCATAGCCCGACGCTGTGGGTGCCGCCTGCCCGTAGCGAACCCACACATCTGATGTGTTAGAGGAAACTTGTTGCGAAAAGGTGGTTTTCAATCTAGAATCAAGAGGGTTTTTTTTTTCAATCGCAGCACCCATGTGGGCTCGACAATGGTATGGCTTGGTGTTAAATAAGAAAGCAGCATTACCAGTTTAGCAGGCTGTTCTTTTAGGCTCTTAAAGTAGCAACAACAATACAGCATTGTTGGGAAACGGATTCAAGCTGTTCCAGATTTCTCCACATAAAAATGTACAAGTTTGCTTTGACATTTTTGCGTACCCTTATTTTCCTTTTGATGTTGGGATTTGGACTATGACAGATTTCAAGTGGAAAATCTATACTTGGTAGTTTTAAAAAAGAGATGGATCAAACCTGCTACTAAAAGTTAATTTGATCAGTAGCGTAACACAAAAATGTCGGCCCCCCGCATGATTATTTTTGGGCCTCCCTTTCCATCTCCATTAACTTCCTACTATATTATGTTCCAGTAGAAGACAATGGTTCATAAATCATAATTAACATAGTGACCATGGAATATAATTAAAATTAATGCTCATCAAAAAAAAAAAAAAAAAGCAGACGAATTGCTGAATGTTCATTTGAAGCGGTGTAATGTTCTAGCATTTTTTTCCTGCAAATATTTCTGTTATATTAGTTACGCCTATTGCTCTTGTTCTCTCACATTGAACACTTAAAATACTGAGACTGGTCAACCGTTCTTGAGACATGGAATAGAATAGAATAGAATAGAATAGAATACTTTATTAGTCATTAGACAACATCTGCGTAAATAATATAATTTTGCAGTTTTAATTTTGAAAAAAGATCTCTCCGCTGCAGAAACACTCACTGGTAAGGTCAAAAATTAACAAAAAAGCTCTGCATACACCGGGAATGCTAAAATCCAAAGTATACTTACATATTAATAGGAGATATGCTAGATCCCGAATTGTTGTTTTCAACTTTATTTCATTGTGTAATACCAACTTGAAATCGCAACAATGTAAGTTATAAAGGTTCTGAACTGAATGTAGTAATAGGGATGCATATTATTTTGCTTATATTTTTGCGCCAAGAAAAGACATTCTGAGTACATTGTACAGTCAATAGCAAAATTATTTTTCCTTAATCCCCGAATGCTAAGATATTTTTTAAACTTATATTACCAGAATGGATAAATTTTCATCCAGAGCATATATTTCCTTTTCTAAATAAATAATATTATTTAGGGAAATGGATATTCCGTATTCAGCTCACTTTTTTGTTGCTTATAGTTTTCGACATTTTCTTCGCGGTGGGCCCCCAAACTCTGCGGGCCCCTTGGTACTGCAGACCCTGCGGGCCCCTCGGTTACGATACTGAATTTGATGCGTAAAAAAGTAAATGATGAGAACTGTGAGCGTTGTAAGTGCACCGTGTAGGGGAGTTGCCAAATTTAGATCGGTTTTGGATCAGACTGCAGGGGGCACGATGGATCAGGGGTAGAGTTCTTACCTCTAGAGCGTGGAGTCCCGGTTCGATCCCCGCCCAAGTATGTTTTGCGGTGGACAACATCGTATTCGTGAGTTTTCTCGGGGAGCTCCCACTTTCTTATTCCAGCAATTCTTTCATTACCATTCATTGATTTAATCATTGTCTCCCTTAGGCTAAAGGATATAAACGTGGGACAAACTGAAATATTTCATTTCATTTCGTTTGGATCAGACTGCGTAATATTGAAAAAAAAAATAGTTATTCGAAGAATAAAAGCAGGTTACGTTGCCCCCAGGGGAGGAAAGACAATGTTTTGAGATAAGTATGTAGTCGAGCGTACTTAGTACAGCTAAGACCTGCCAATAATGTGGGGTGATAATTACCTTTCATCGTGTAATTGTGAGATTGCATCAGTAACGTACAAGATTTAAAATTTGAAATTATCTTAAATTAAGTGTATTGTTTTAGCTTCTATATAATGTGCATGCTTAAAGATTACACTTTAACGTTAATGCTTAGAAATAGGTCTGTCAATCTCAACCAACCAGTTGCCTAAACTGAACGTTTTTTTTTTCCTGGATTGCACCGATGCAAAACTAAAAGATACCTTCTGTTTCTTGACGGACACGTTACATAGCAAATACCCAGCAGCCTGGAAAATTTGTTTTGGATTGATTTAAATTATATATATATATATATATATATATATATATATATATATATATATATATATATATATATATATATATATATATATATATATATATATATATATATATATATATATATTAGGGTGGCAACCAGTTATATGTGAAAATTTCGAAATTTATTTTAACAGAGTCCCACCCCTTAAATTTATTCCTTTTTATTACTTAATCTTGTTTGCAAAATTTCATGAAAGTAATATTTTAATATTTAAAGGTCGCTCAACGTGCTCAGACTTATAGCTACGTTTATGTTACGTAAGCACTACATGCGAACCTCAGCGTGTCTTAACCTTGATCAGCCCAACTTTCTCTTTTTGAGATATAGTTTTCACACTTACAATATATGACCTCCAGATCTATTCACGACGTATTGTAAAGTTTGACGATGATATATTTAGAGATCTCATATATAGGGTGCGTGACGAGTATATAACATTGGGCGCCTGTGAGTATATTATGCAGATCCGTTCCAAAGGCTGTCCGTTACAAAAAAGCCAAAGTTGTGTCGACCAGACAACACCATTACACCAGAGCTGTCTTCAGCACTGGATCGTGCAAAAATGAACGACAGAAATGCCACTCATGTCCTAGCTGCTGCAGCGGAAGCTTTGGGCCACAGCTCACGAGAAATCTGCATTAATAAGGAATTTATTAGAAGAACACGCAGAGAGTACCACAGGGAAATCGCAGGGGAAAATTGTTCGTCTTTTTCATCTGGTGGTCCACTTACAGTGCATTGGGATTAGAAGTTGTTACCTGCTCTTACTTCTAAGGAATCAGTTAATCGCATAGCGGTTCTCGTTTTGGGGAATGGCAAAAAATCTGCGAGTTTTACGTCCCACGGTTATGCCGGTTAGGCTAAAGGAGACGGTGATGATGATTAATGAATGAAATGGTGGAATGAAGAAAGTGGGAGGAAACGGGAGAACACCGAGAAAACCCACGCACACGGTGTTTGTCCACCACAAAGTTCACTTGGCGGGGGCTGGGATCGAACCCGGGACCCCAAGCACCAGAGGTGAACGCTCTACCACTGAGCCACCGCGGCCCCAGGGGGAATGGCAACACGAAACTATTAGGAGTACCTGTTATTCCAAATGGAAGTGGTACTTCCAGTCTGAAGCTGTTCTTAAATTGCTGGAAGATTGGAACTTAACCACATGTGTGTATTTCATCTGCTTTCAACAGCATCTAACACGGGTTCCCAAAATGGAGCTTGTACTCTGCTGGAACAGAAAATACAGAAGAATCTGGTCAGGGTCCCTTGCAGGCGTCATATAATGGAACTAATTATGGCGAGAGTGTTCGACATGGTTTTCGGTGTTTTCATAGGTCCATGCATAAAACTCTTTCAACGTTTCTCTGAGTCATGGAACTCAATTGACAAGCTAAAGTTCGACACCAGAATCCAGAACGAATTTGTCGCAGAGGTTTTGACCCCAGTAAAGTATGAACTGATATCTTTCTTCAAGCAGCAGCTGACGCACTATCAACACAGAGATGATTACAAAGAAATTTTGCAACTTGCTCTCCTGTTGTTGGTGAAGCTCTTCCAGGATCTATGTTCGTGGTGAAGGAGAATCACATTCTATGTTCCTGTGGTGAAATTGAAGATGTATCTTTCCCGGTCACAGTTTCACCTTACATCTCGACTTCAACATATTTGTCGCCGCAGTGTATTTGAAGACATGGTATTCCTCTCCTTTTGCGCTTTCAACTGCAAAGAACCTGAATCTCCTACAAGAATATTAATGCAAAAGTTGCAGAAGCAGTATTGCGCAATTTCTCACGACATCTGTGGTATTTGAGCGAACCACTTATTGGTCTCAGTTTCTTTGATCCTGACGTCCCAGCAGCAGTGAAGAAAGACATGGTTACAGCGTTTTTTAAGGGATGGAAGAGAAGAACTCGTGCGCTTAAGATATGAGGAGACTACGAAGGGTAAAGCCTTTATGACTTCGTTTCCAGGAACACAGAAAGCCTGTTTGAAGCACTGGAGATCACCAAGGACTTTTTTATTAGAAAACCCTGAAACATGGGAAACGAACGATGCTTTCCTTCAGACTTGAGAGTGTGTGAAAGGTCTGCTTATTATAAATGATCTCTCAGAGCAAGGAATTGCATTGATGCAAAACTTCAATGGAAAACTGACCAATCAGGAGGATCAGTCCCAATTTCTTCTCCAAGTTGTAGAGCAGCACAAAAAGAAAATTCTTCACCCCAAGTGAATTCATTCTCAATCAATTCTGTATTTCTGTATTTTTTGCTTGCTGTGTTGAATATACATATATTCGTGAAACATAAATATTACTAAACGATGGTTCCAAGGATATTTTTGAATTTCATAGTATTTATATGTGAAATTTTACATTTTATTGGTTTTAAGTGAATTTATGGATGTGTTGAGCGACCAATATATACACAAAAAAGTTTAGTAGATAGAAAAGGTAAGTATAACTGATGTTCGGTCATTTAGAGGAGCAGACTGTGACACGATCACTACCTAGTAACAGCCATAATAAGAGATAGAGATAATCGTTGAATAAAGGAAATATTCAATGTCTCAAAACGGAGAGTTTTAATTTAAAGAAATTAAAGGAGAGCCAGGTGAGATAAGAATACCAGATTCAAGTTTCGAACAAATTCTAGGTTTTAGAAGGTTCAGAGCGCACTACTGTTGAGGATACTTGGGATAAAAATAAATATAGCATTAAAATTTCAGTAGAAGAAAACCTGGGATACGCGGAAATACGTAGCAACAAACCATGGTTCGACCAGAAATGCACTAAACTAGCAGAGAAGAGAACACAGGCAAAATTGCATTGGCTACAAAATCCAAACAAAATAACTACAGAAAATTTCGTAGACATTAGGCGGAAAACTTCAAAAACGTTCAGAACAAAGAAACACGATTTTCTGAAAGCTAAAATTAAGGAACTTGAAGATAACAGTAAAAACAAAAACATTTGGGACACGTATAAGGGCATCAACGAATTTAAGAAAGGCTATCAACCTCGCGCTTATATATTAAGAAAGCCAACAGAACTGTTCTAACTACACTCACTACACCCAACCGAATAGAAGTAGAAATCGCTAGAGGTCTGCGCGGATACAAAATATCGCATCCGCATCCTTACCGCATCCGCAGCATCTCTATCCGCATCCGCAACATCTCTTTCCGCACCCGCATCCGCAGATAATGAGGTAGCAAATATGTACAACTTACATATTCTATAATACACGTACAAACGAAACAAACGAATCAAACGAAACAATATATCAGTTTCCTCGTGATCAAATACTAACTACGATAAATAAAATGTAATATAAACCGTGCAGATACAAATTAGAAATTAATGAACGATTTATATACTTACCCAAGATGTTCAAATGCAGATATCGGACCAAAATAATCCCACGTAGGTAATATCCCCTCAATTGACTAATTTTAGAGCACGTCACTAAGTTTTTAAATTTCATCATTACTCATAAAAAGGGGCATTTTTTCTAAGCTCAAAGGCCAAATAAAAATATTCGTTATTACGAAATAAAAATTAATCACAGTACCGCAAACACATCCACATATCCCGAACTGACACTAGCACCACTAATTGCACTAAATTAACGAAACTAACAACGCAGTACAATGCATGCTTTCAGGACCAAGCTCCTATGTGGCTAAGCGGTTAGCGTTCGCGCCTTTGGAGTGGGAGACCCGGGTTCAGTTCCCAGCGGGAGCTCATGTGGTTCGGATTCCACGTTAATCAGTAGGTCCTCGTCTCGTATAGTCTCGCTGCTGAACGGGACTTTAAACTCAAAATCAACTCAAGATTTCACGACCACGCTTTTACTGAAACTAGAAGTGAAAATAACTTCGAATACAAATAGGAAGTCTATACCGTTAATTTCGGGAAGAGGCAATAGAGGAAGTTTAGAATTTACTGCTTTTATTTGCAGCCCCCACTCATTGTTGGACACATTTAGGGTAGGAGAAACAACGCATTGGTTGTTCTTTCTTTCTTTACCAGAGGCCTAGAAGATACATACATATACACATACACACAAGAAGAAAGAGAGCGAGAGAAACAATTGCTGTTATAAAACTCCAATCCCTCGGTATGTTCATTGAGGTCCGTGGCACCTCTCCGAAGAGAGAAATCTGTGGGGTCGCAAAGGTGCATTCAGTATCTCTGTACTTCAAAGGAAACAGTGAAGAAGATTTTTTCTTTTTTTAAGAGAGAGGGAGAGAGAAAGATGGGCGTATGATATGATTTGTTTACTATTTCGGTGACCTACGCGCTTCTCAAGTTTGTCACAAAAGGCAAAGATAATTCTGCTGACCAGTTTTCAGTTTATGGAAGGGGATGCGGTGCGGTGCGGATGCGGTGTTTTAAATTAGGGTTTAGTTCCTGACCTCTCAAGCTAGAAAAACTTTATTTGAAGACATTTCTTCCTCTTCAAGGCGAATGGTCTGAAAATTTTCAGCTTTATCAGAGGGGCTTTGGCGGCAATTATTTTTCTTTTTTACAGCAAATAGCGGTACTTGAGGAGTGGCGATGGGGCCTGTCGTTTCTTTCTGTTTAGGTTAGAGATGTCATTCATCTACAAAACGGCTGCTAAAAATATTGAAAACAGCAATAAAAGGATAACTCTCCTGTCATTTTTTTGCCCTTTTGCTGTCAATGAGTCACAAGCTTCAAACACACTTTCATTTTGATTTTAGTAATTTTCAACTGGTCTTAAAACTTTTAATTCAAAACCAACGTTTCTAGTGCTCTTTCCACCATTATCAGAAAATTCACAGCATATTTTTAGGTAGAAAAAATGTAGGAAACATTATCCGCAACTTTATCCGCTATCCGCATAAAAAAGAGATATATATCCGCATCCGCGCAGACCTCTAGAAATCGCTATAAATAAATTAAAGAAACACAAATCTTCGGATGTAGATGAAATTCCGGCTGAGTTAATTTTACCTGGAGATGAAAAATTGTGAAACAAGATACACAAACTTATTCTCCTTATCTTGAACAAGGAGGAATTACCACAAGAATGGAAGGAATCAATAATTGTACCAATTCACAAGAAAGGCGACAAAACGGATTGTAATAGTTATCGAGGTATTCCTCTCCCGCCAACATCCAACAAAACACTCTAAACCAGGTATGTCAAACTCAAGTTATGCATGGGGCGAGCCAAATTAACGACGGGCCTCACCTCAGAGAAAAGTGATACATTATATTTCGATGTTACAAAATTTAATATCGATAACAAAAATTGTAAGTAGTAAAACATCTTACCGGTATTTTTTGTCGAAATGATATACATTTTGACAAATGTAGTAATTATGCTGTCTGCAAACAGTTAAATCGTACGAGCCATGCAAATTTTTATTAATCAGATCATTTTTAAAAAAAAATATTCGAATAGAGATGAAAAAATTACACACAGTCATGAAACAAGAACATATTGTTAAATAGCCAAATGAACAATTACAGAATTATACTTACATTACTGATTTTTCCTTGAGAATTCGCATCTTTTACGGGAAACAAGAGTTTCAATGTCAGCTACATGATTCTGTGAAGATGCTATTTTCAGGATGGAAGACAAACGCTCTGCTGTAAGTCTTGATCTATGAGGAATTTTGCTTGTGTTCATAAGGGGAAATAATTGTTCACAGCGTTAGGTGGGACCAAACATGGCTAGTATTCTCGCAACAAACTGACGCATTGCAGGGTATTGATTTGGCAAGTAAGAAAAGAACTTAGGGATTTATATTTCATTATATTTGTCTTTCAACACAGAATTGCACAGAATTTTAATCATTTCCATTTGGATGCTACTATCTGCCTTCTGAACGTCGAAGGAGAATGGAGCACTAAACAAAGAGAAATCACTCTCACACAATTCGAAATCTTCAAACCTATTCTCAAAGTCATTGATTAATGCCTTTATATGGGAACCATAACGAGTGAAATCATAATCACTGTGAGACTTCTTGAAATCCTGGCAGGTAGGAAAATGAATTAAGTTGCCAGTGCTCATCTGTCCTCCCCAAAGCCTGAGTTTTAATTTAAAGACCTTAATATTGTCATACAGGGAAACTACAACCTGATTTTTTCCTTGCAACTTCAAATTTATATCATTTAAATGCCCTGTTATGTCCACCATAAAGGCCAAATCCTGTACCCAAGTATCATCACAAAGTTTGTCAGGTCATTCGCCTTTCATTTCCAAGAACATGTTAATTTCTTCCAGAAGAAGCCAAAACCGCTTTAAAACACTGTAACATGAAAGCCAACGAGCCTATGCATAGTATGGTAGAATCTCAAATTCACTTCCGATGTCACGAAGTAAAGATGAAAACTGACGTTGATTCAACCTCCGAGAACGAATAAGGTTTACAACTTTTTTTCACAAATTTCAAAACGTGATCCATTCTTATAACTTTTGAACACAAAACTTCTTGATGAATAATGCAGTGGACATGATGAAATTTACTACTTGGAGATTCTTCTTTCTGTTTGGCCAGTAACATAGCAACAAATCCGTTCTGTTTTCCTGTCATGGAAGTAGCCCCGTCTGTTGCTACACACACAAGTTTTGATAATGGAAGATTGTATTTTTCCAAGAGACTAATTACTTCATGAAAGACTAGCAGCGTTCACCCCGCTTCGCTGCGGTCACCCCGGAACGCAATAAACTTTGTTACTTAGATAATTTTTACTTTTTCGCTTTCAAGTGATATGATAAAAACCATTATAACGCCTGTCATTTATGTTAACCCGCCGAGTGACACGGTCATGCGGGTTGCATATAAATACGTTTATTTTTATACCTATGATGAACTAACAAAGGATTTGTACGTAATGGACACCTGAATGGTCAATTATCTCAAGACACTGGTAATTGAAAATTAAAGTGATATGATAAAAACCATCTAGGGTCCAAATCCTAATAACCCCCCAAAAATAAAAGAAATTGGTTCAGCCGTATTAGCGTGATGAGCGGACAAAGGATTTGTACGTTCTCTTTTATATATATAGATGTCCTCGCCGGTTGTTGTATTTTTAAGAGAAACTATGTCCAGTAACTCCTCAGTTATATTTAACTCATTGTCACATGCCCGTAGGGATGCGGACGAGGCGAGTCGAGACAGGATTTTCCTGAAAAAATTCGAGTCGAGACACGGCTCTTCCAATAGAGAAATATACATTTTTCGAGTCGAGACATCACTTTTACAACACATTTTCGAGACGAGACAGCCACAAATCTTGTATCGTGCGGATCCCTACATGCCCGAATGAACGCAGCTAATTGTGCCACACCACAAGTATCTGAACTTTCATCGACTGCAAGGGAATATGACGTGAAACTTTCAACTTTTGAGAACAACTGCTCACTTAAATAAGTAGCAATATCATCAATCCTCTCTCCAACAGTATTTCGCGACAAGGAAATGTTTTTGAAAGTTTGAACTTTATCAGGACATACAATTTCAGCGGTTTTTACAAGACACTCTTTTACAAATTAACTTTCACTAAAACACTTAGAATTCTTTGCTATAAGTTCTGCAATGACGTAACTTGCTTTGAGAACGGCTTCATTGTCCTGTTTCACATTCGTGAACATAGATTGTTGCTTACCCGAGAGCAGCCTTAAAATCGCGCAATTTATCTTCCCTTGATTTCTCTTTATACTGGTCATATTTTGCACTGTATCTCTCGCAATGACGCCTTATATTGTATTCTTTTGGCACGCTTATAGTTTGTCCAAAAATCAAACAAGTAATTTTATCTTTAATTTCGCAACAGAAATAGGCGATATTCCACTTTTCTTGAAAAACACGGGGCTCACATTTTTTAATTTTTTTTATTTTTTATTTTATTTATTTATTTATTTATTTTTGGGTGCTTGAAAGTTTTGATAACGAAATTTACTGTAAAGCACAAGATAATTGTTTGCTTAGGTAAGCAAATGGCCAGTTCAGCGAGGTAGACTTGCACACGTTCGCTACAATTCATATACACTTCGCACTGTGTAAGAAGACACTGAGCTCGGCTACGGCTATGCCGAGACAAAGTAGAAACTCGAATACACATGTGACATTTCACAACCCCCACTGCAAGGGTGGAAATTGGACGAGGCTGTGACGACCAGTCCACTCCTTGTAATTGAAACTATTTTCCTTCTGTAAGGGGGAGACTGAGTGGAGAAATACATCACAGAAGTGCAGCAACAACAATCGGTTTTCTCATTGATGCTAAGAAAAAGTTTTAAAAAAACATTATTTCTTCTTAAAAAGTGCACAACAATCTTTCTCTTTCAGAAAGTAAAACTAAATATGGATTACTGGGAAACTTCGATATGCGAAAAACCTCAAGCAGTGAAATAGGCCAGCGGGCCTCAAATCACGGGCTTCCGGTACACATGCGGCCCGCGGGCCCCATGCTTGACATGCCTCCTCTAAACATTCTACTAAATATTAGCAAGATTAACCCCAAACGCAGATGAAATCATTGGAGATCGTCAGTGAAGACTTAGACGAAATCAATCAACTACCGACCGGATATATACCATTCCCAAATACACGAACCGAAGTGGGAATACGATACCCCGGTACAACAATTATAAAGGTAAGAAAGAAAGTTCTGTCGCTTTTTGTGGAGGTCTGTGTTCAATTGGCCCTCACACCGTGAGTTGAATACGAATGGAGATAAGGTCAGTGGTTGATGTGGGTATATCCAATATACTATCTGGTTGTGCCAGTTCAGTTACACCGTGAACTTGCGTAAGGACAGAGTGAACATGGGACCTCCACAGAGCGTCATAAGAGAGCATATGCAGTACCAGTTTAAACTGGGGTCAAACGCCGCTGCAGCGGGACAGAAGATATGCCAGGCCTTTGGTGAGGGTGTCATGACTACGCGGACACTGCAGCGATGGTTTAACAAGTTTAAGGACGGTCACGAAACATACCACGTGCCGGAAGAACAACACATATAGAAAATGAAGATCTTCAGGCAGCAATTGAGGCAAACAGTGGCCAGACATGTGAGAAACTGGGACTACAATTCAGTGTGAGTGGAGAAACCATTTGACACCACCTCCATCAACATGGAAAGCACAACAAGTTGGGTCGATGGGTCCCATATGATTTGATTCCGGGCCAGAAGACAACGCGAGCAAACACCTATGTTTCTTTGTTGTCTCGTTTGAGGAAGGAGCCATTTCTGGACAGGGTGTTGACATGTGATGAGAAGTGGATCTGGTACAAAGCTCCTCGGCGGCGTCATCATTGGTTAGCATCCTATGAACCGGTTCCAAAACAGCCGAAACGAGCACTGCCCTAAAGAATGTCCTCCTGTATGTTTCGTGAACTGCTCGTGGCATCGTGCATCGGGAACTGTATCAGCTGATCAGAGTATCAATGCAACTGTGTACTGTCAGCAGTTGAGCCGTTTAAAAAAAACTCAGAACTCTGGAGCCAGCACTTCTAAATCGCAAAGGGTCCTCCTGTTACAGGACAACGCTAAGCCCTATATGGCTAGCATGACACAGGACACCATTCTACGCCTTGGATGAGAAACACTATTGAATCCGCCATACTCCCCGGATATAGCACCGTCCGATTATCACCTGTTCCATTTCTTGGAATGTCACTTTAGAGGACGCCACTTCAAATCTCTAGTAGAGGAGCAAAATGCATTTGATACCTTCTTCACTTCACGGCCCACCAAGTTCTATCGCGACGGAATCCATGCCTTCCAGAAAGTCGGCAGGAGGTCGTCGATGCTGATGTGGACTATTTTTGATCTTCCAGGCACGTCTTAGGTGGCATATCGATATTCGAAGGTGGTGGGTGAAAAAGCGACAGAACTTTCTTGGTAACCTTATATTTATTGATTTTAGAGAGGCTTATGAATCAGTTAGGAGAGAAACATCATACAACTTTCTTAACAGAATTTGGAGTACCGAAAACTCTTTTTATATTAATTAAGATACGTTTAAATGAATCCCAAAGTAAAGTCCGGGTAGAGCAATTCTTGTCCACAAGATTTCAGGTTGAGAATGGCCTGAAACAAGGAGATATGTTGTCGCCATTATTATTCAACTTTGTCCTGGGGTATGTTATAAGGAAAATCAAAGATAGCAACCAGGGTCTAGAGCTAAAAGTACTCACCAGGTTATGGCTTATGCCGATGGTGTGAATCTAACAATGGATGATAGGGGAAAATAGAAAGAAGTGCAGAAATCTTATTAAGCGCTTGCAGGGACTTGGGGTTAGAAGTAAATGCACAGAAAACTAAATACATGGAAGTCCGTCAAGATCGTAATACTGCAAGTTATAGATACGTTAAAATATCGAACAATACTTTTGATAAAGTGAATACCTTCAAATATCTAGGATCAAGATTAACAGACCAAAACCATATTCACGAAGAAATTAAATGTTGACTTAAAGCAAGGAATTCGTGTTATCATTCAGTTCAAAACCTTTTGTCGTCGCGAATTCTGTCGAGGAATTTGGAGCTTAAAATATATAAAACGATAATCATGTCGGTTATGCTGCATGGTTGTGAAACATGGTCGCTTGCTCTGAGGGAAGAACGCAGAATAAAAGCGTTTGAGAACAGGATCGTAAGACGAATATTCAGACCCGAAAGAAAAGGAAATGGGGAATTGTGGAAACTTCATAACGAGGAACTACATAAATTATACCCGTTTACTAAACGTTGTTAGAGTCATCATATCTAGGAGGCTTAGGTGGGCAGGTCATATAGCCAGAATGGAAGAAAATAGTGACGCTTTCAAAGTTTTAACTGGAACTCCAATCGGAAAACGACCATTAGAAAAACCTAAGCGCAGATGGGAGGACAATATGAAGATGGATCTCACAGAAATAGGAATACAAAGTAAGAACTGGATCCAGTTGGCTAATGGAGAGCTTTTGGGAATACGGCATTGAACCTCTCGGTTCCATAGGGCATTATATAGCCCGACACCGTAATTTCCACTGTAGTAGGCTTCTCTGAAGAACTGTGAGGGGAATCTTATCCCATTCCCTTGGTACAGCTTTCCAAAGTTCTTCCACAGTTGTCACACGCTGTTTTCCCAAAGCCCGCTTCAGCAATCCAAACCCACAATAGTCCATAGGACTTGCATCTGGAGATTTAACAGGTACCTCATTGAAAGGTATCGCCTCTATATACCACTTGGCTCCGCCATCTACCTGCAGAATGCGAGGGACGATCGTAAGGTATGTGATGAGACCTTGTCAATGTGTATGAGCACCATATTGCCGTCATTTCCGTACATTGTTGGGATCTCATGCTCGTAGATCGGCCGCATAATCTGCTCCTGAAAATACTGCGAATTTATTTTGCAGTTCTTTGCCACCCTACGAATCTTTAGTTTACCTCGGTAACCGTCGCCAGTAACGACCATGAATCCTTTTGGGAAGCATTCTTTACAGACACGGACCCACCTTGTGAAGTTCTTGGCGCCTTTCTCTCGGTACAGGATGGCTCTCGGTTTACCGCAGTCAGAAAGGTAAATCCAAGCTTCATCGAGCGTTACGACGTATATCCACCTTTGTTTTGCCAGATGCCGATCGTACAGCTTCCGGGCGTTACACTTTCGTTCCTTTTGGTGGACATCCGAGAGAAGATGGCCGAGAGCTTTCATGACTTTTTCCAGCTTGAGTTGATGGTGTAACGTCCAGCTCACAGTCCTCAAGGACACGTTAAGACGATTAGCCATACACCTTTGTGTTGGCGGATTTTCTTGCATTGCCATTTTGTGAAGTTTCCGCTGCATGGTGGAGGTGGCCTTGGTGCATTCCCGCTTTCTAGGCAACTTCGTTGGTGATCCAAATGGTGGAGCTTCGTTGCCCTTGTACTTTTTAATAACATTTTTTATTCCCCTTAAACTGATGTTGCAAACATTCTTCTTGCATTGTTTTGTAATGACAGAAACATTAAAGTGGGCATCATAAAGAGCCGCAACGTAGCTTTCCCAAAACCGGCTTAGTTTGGGCGGCATTTTGGTCACAGAGCGGAAACCCACACACTTGGAAAAAATTTAACACAACACTCACAACAATGGTCCTGTTTTGTGCGTTATTGTCATCCGCGCGGAAAAAACAACTCCGTTCCCAGGAAGCCAGTGCCCAACACTGCAGGACGCCACAAGTCAGGTCGGGTGAGTTCATTCTGCCCGGGAGGGGGAAGGAAGGAAATCGGCCAAACGTAGGCTGAACAACCACTGTATATATATATATATATATATATATATATATATATATATACTTTTATACTATCTACCAAATGTCACTGGTCAGTCCGCTAGAACATCGCCGTAAGGAATCCAGAGCAACCTGCACGACGCCAGTCATTTGTTTCGGTGCAGAAGGCATTACATGTGATCGTGCGTCGTGCGAGGAGTCAGTTTGACTGAGAATGGCACACAGACAAGAACTTAGTGAGTTCGATACGGCAGTCATCATCGGCTGTCATATTGCGGGTTTGTCCAATCGTGCCATTAGTGCCCAATTACGCCACCCAAAATCAACGGTGGGTAATGTAAGCCTGAAATGGAAACGTCACGGTGTCACCAGTGTCCCTAAATGGCCAGAAAGACCCAAGAAATTGACGGACAAGGACCGGAGAGTGCTGAAGCGAGTGGTATCCAGCAATCGTCCTCAAACTGCAGCTGACATCCAGCACGATTTTCATATTGAATCGGGCACATCAGTTATACTGAACACTGTCAGGATAGAACTGCATGCACTTGGTTTTCATGGTAGAGCAGCTGTCCACAAGCCACACATCACTCCAACGAACAAAGCCAGGAAGTTGGCATGGTGGTTCATCGAAATTGGACCCTAGACCAATGGAAACATGTGTTACGAAGTGACGAATCACGCTACACGTGTTTCATATGAGATGGTCGGGCGTGGATGTGGCAACAACCCGGGTAACGCTTCTTACCAGACTGTTGTGCCAACAGTGAAATTTGGTGGTGGTGGCGTAATGGTGTGGGGTGCATTTGTTGGTTCGGCCTAGACCCGCTTGTTGTTGTGCCTGGTAACATGACGAGTGCAAATTATCTGGACATTTTAGAGAATTCAGTGCTTACCACATTGTGGAAATTCTTTGGAATGGACCCACGTTACTGTCAAGATGATAATGCCCCTTGCCATAAAACTGCCAATGTTATGTCGTGGTATTACGAGAACAATGTGCAACGACACCAGTGGCCTGCTCAATCGCCTGATTTGTACCCCGTAGAAAATCTGTGAGATGAATTGGAGCTGCGTTTAAGATCCAGACCAACTCGTCCAAATTCATCTGCGGCATTTGGAACCACCTTGCAGGAGGAGTGGGCTGCCATCCTACCTGATACCTATCAGCAACTGGTGGAAGGCCTTCCTCGCAGGATGCATGCTGTGATCCAGGCCAAAGGAGACCCTACCCGATATTAGGTATGTCATGATTTGCTTCATTCCGAAAGTTGTGTGGTGACCGGTGACGTTTTTGGTAGATAGTGTATATTTCGTTTGAATTTCTCTTAATGTATGAGATCCATTATTATCGTACCGTTCGTTTCTATTATCAAAGTATCGTTTTTGAATACCAAAGTAAATAGACGACCTTCATTTGATGTTTAAAATGATCCACTAAAAAGATGTGGTCCAACTTACGAAACTGCTTTCCATAAATAGATTGATGGTATTAGTTTCATATTTTCTGTCATGTAAATTTACCTAGTGACTTTTCCATTGTAAATGTGTACTATCAAACCTGGTATTACTGAGCTTCTTATTTCAATTATTATTTTGTCGCTACAATACTTTATTTGTGGCGAATACGAGAAATATGTGGAACTGGTTCAAACTCGGCAACTTTCCACTGTTTTCCTTTAAAAAATCAATGAAGGACAAATTTTATCGTTAATAGGGAAACTTACTGTTCGGTTATTTGTTGCCGAGGCATAGTTGACCATTTTGCACTGGGCTCACACTCACTTCTTTCAACTGGGATCGTGCTCACTAATCTTAACAAGGCTTGCGCCCACTTCTCTCGATTTGGCACGGGCTCATTTCTCTCAAATGGTCTCTCGCTCACTATTCTCAATTGGGATCGCGCTCACTCGTGCTTGGGTTCAGTTCCCTCAGTTGGGCTTTCGCTCACTCAGGCTTGCGCTCATTTATTTCAAATGGTCTCGCGATCACTTGCGATCAGGCTCACTTCCCTCAGTTGGGCTTGTGGTCACTTCACTCAGTTGGGTCCGCACTCGTTTGCGCTCGCACTGACTTATTTCATTGGGGCTCGAGCTCGCCTTACGTTTGGACACCTTAATGAGCAGATTTATGGCCCATTCGCAGTTGAACGAGGACTCCACCAGGGATCACCTTTTAGTTTTATTTTATACAGTTTAGCTATTATACAGTTTGTACACCTTTAGTGTACAAACTGCATCATTTTTTGCCGGTTCGAGCTTACAATGTCCATATTATTCTTAATTCATCTGCTCCAAACTGAGATAACTAATTTCCCCTGCTTTTCAGGATCTGTTAATTATTATGAAAGTAAACTTTTTCTTTTGTTTTCAATGTCAAGCTGAACAATTTTATCACACACTCTTTACTCTTGTAGATGGTTTTAAGCTTTTTGGTATTCACTGGCGACGAACATTACGAGAAACAGCAGATCATAATTATTCCCAAGTCACAGTTAAGGTAATTTTTCTCCCCTATGAACATAAGATGAGAGACCTTACTTTATATAACCACGTTTATTTTCTTAATGTATATGCCTTGACTTTGGTTTCACTTGGTTAACTTCTCCCTTGTCCGAGAAATATGAGTGTAAAATCACCAGTCATGCACGATATTTTCTCTGGCATAGGCATATACTTAAAGTTGCTCGTCACACTGTTTATGGACCTCTTCCTAGAGAAGGTTTAAAAATATTGAATATTCGGTAGCAATGTAGTAATTTATAGTTACATCATACTTGTGCTTTACTTTGTGTATTTCGTGCTTCAGGCACAGATGTGTTATTGAATGAATGTGTTTTTAATGTTACTTTAAAATTCACCAATCGGTATTCAACCTTGGTCTCAGTTTTACCTGCTTCTTACTAATGTACACTGCTTGCCATTAAAATTACAACACCCAGAAGAAGATGAGATAGAAATTAGGGATGGGCAAAACCGGTTTTCATAACAACCGGAAACCAGTTCCTAGAAAAACCGAAAACCGACATTTCGGTTTTCTCCAAAACCGGTTCGGTTTTTCACTAAAACCGGTTTCAGTCTTCTCCCCAAAACCGGTTCGTTTTTTCACCGAAACCGTTTTCGGTTTTCTCCAGAAACCAGTTCGGTTTTTCACCGAAACCAGTTTCGGTTTTCTCTAAAACCTGTTCGATTTTCACCGAAACTGCTTTCGGTGAAAACTTTTCGAAAACACATGGAACTTTTTCTGTGGAAACGGATTTAGTTTCCGGAGAACTAAGAAATACTATTCTGGTCAGAAATAGAACAAATTTTGCAAAAAAGCCGGAACCGGTTTTGAAGAAAAGCGAAACCGAATCCAATGAAAAACTGAACCGGTTTTGGAGAAAACCGATAACCGGTTTCGGTGAAAAACCGAACCGGTTTTTGAGAAAACCGAAACCTTTTTTTGAAAATTTTCAAAAACCCGATTTTTGTGCCCACCACTAGTAGAAATGCGAAACTTGGAAAACAGAGAGGTACTAATAAGAGTTGTACCCACAGAGGAATCCGCAGCATTGGGTGGCGAGAAAAAATTCCCCAGTCCGACAAACGACGCAGCAAGCAACGGAAATACTTTACTTATTACGTAAAATCCTATTATTGAATTTTATTTTCTAGCCTTTCAAATTGTCTAATATCTTGTACTGTCTTGTGTCTAATAAAATAGCTCATATTTGATTCCAAATAAAGAACATATTAAAAATAAAATTATTAGGGCGAAGGAACACCAACCCCAAGAGGAGCAGTTCGAATTCATAGACGGATTTCTTAAAATTATATATATAATTTTAAAAAATCCATCTATGAATTCGAACTGCTCCTCTTAGGATTGGTGTTCCTTCACCCTAATAATTTTATTTTTAATATGTACGGTAATGTTTAATTTAGTTCCTTGTCGTCCGTGTCACGTCAGAAAGGTCCAGACAAAAGGGCGAGGATAGAAAGGCCCGAGTCAAAACGCCCCGCGATAAAAGGGCCCGATTATAAAGATCTCGTGACGAAAGGATCCCGAGACAAAAGCTGAGATATAGGTTGAAAAGTATAAAAATACCTGTTTGATGAAAAATATTGTGTGGACAATACCTAATTTATTTGTGTCGAAAGAACATACGTGTGGTATATAGGTTAGCGAAATGTATTATCACAGACCAGTAATAACGATACACGTGGACGGAGGAAAAGTAAATGTTGCAGGTAGGTATTAATGCGAAAACTGCGTTGAATGGGTTATGGACATCATGTCAGATACCTTGGATTCAGCCATATTGGACATAACAAAATATTAAAAAAAAAAATAAACGGGGAATATTTGACACATCAATTTAGGCTAGAATCTCACTACAAGTGAATGTGAATTACTTTTATCTATCTTCATTCGTTTAGGAGATAGGATGTGCTACGTTCGACATTTGTCTCTAGTAGGCAAATGTATCTTGAAAGCAATTAATAACGAGACACATGGGCGGTGGAAAGGAAAAGGTTGTAAGTATGTATTGATGCAAAAACTGCATTGAATGAGGGCGTGGAAATCATGGCAGCCATCTTGGATTCCGTCACATTGGGTATCACACAATATTCTTTAAATAGAAAGGAACTGTTTGATACATTAATATTGCTAGGATCTTTCCTGAAACGAAATCTGAACTCACTTTTCACTTATCGCTAATTCTTTACGAGATAGAGTGTGCTATGTTTGACTATAAAAATTGAGATTTATCTCACAGAAGGTTTACTATATAACTGTACACTCCATATTATAGTGAGCTTGGACAAGAAAATATGACATTTACTTACATTTATTTGTTGATTGTCTGACAAAAGGTCACCCGTTAGTAAAGATTAGAAAGTGTATCCTGTACATACAATGAGGGATTCTTGTTGTTTCTTTCACAATGCAATGACGTAAGCCATTCCGAGTGTGTGGTTTGGTGTGATACGCCTTATCCTTAATGTACCTTTGTGGAAAGTATTTTTAGAACGATAGATCGGAAAATTTTGTAGGTCATTCGATCACACCTTGTTTCCCAATCCATCATTATGGAAAAGTTTTATTTCTTATGTAAGCATTGTCGAAAATTCAGTTCATATTGTGGCAGCACTTCGTCTTGTTAGAGCCAAACGTGATCAAAATTACATTTGGAGACTTGATGGCAGGAAGAATCTGTTTACGAAGCGTTATCAAATACTTCTCACCTGTCAGATTGCCGTCAGTGGAAAATGATCAATAATGATATTTCCTATAACATCCTACCCAAACATTCAGTTTATGTGAATACTGGGTATGATGTTTTAACATCCAATGCGGGTTTTCATCGCTCCAATTAGTCCAGCAGTCAGTAACACTTGTGTATGCAAGTCATTGCAGGGAGGAAATTATTGTTTAATTGGTTAATTGGATGCATAAGAAGGATAAAAATCGTGGATGCACACTAATCACCCCACACTATATTCAGGAATGACGTCATTCAAAATGGCTACCTGACATGGGCCAAATAAAACGTCTTATAGGCTTAAAATGAAGTAAATCTACCAGGATTTCCTCCCTGCCATGACTTGGGATTCATGTACATATCAGAGATGGAGTGGGTCAAGTGGGTCAAGTTTTCTGAGTGGGTAAGTGGGACGTGGGTCAACAGCATGTGACCCACTGCAACCCGCCGCCCACCGTGATCCACTGCGACCCACCGACTCAGTCTGACCTACCGACCCACTCTGCTAACAGCATTGTACACAGTATCTTCTGAAGATCGGTAAATTTGTCTGCGTTTTACTTTCAAGACCTTCATTTCCCTTCCTTTTCCATTTGTTTCTGTCTACTTACCTGCGATAAGTATATCTAAGTGAAAAAAAACTTCAGGCACTTTTGGATATTGATATTTGTAATTGTAATAATAGCAATAGGACTTATACTACTACTTGGCTTTCGAGGCCTGTGAATTTTTAGAGGAGCTAACTACTGAAAAAAAAATACATTTTTGAATCACTGTAATACATAAATTATTATATAAAAATGTAATGTATCTATGTGTGCCTGATCATCACGGCCAAATTGCAAACTCAAATGAAATGACTTTTGGTATATAGTTAGGCCTTAATCTAAACTGGGATGTTATATTGTTTTCACTATAATACATATCCTAAGGAGGTAGTGAGGATCCGAATTTTTGCGAAAAAAAAATGAGTATCTTGCAAGCCGTTAAACTTACGGAGCTGAAATTCAGTGCATTAACTCTTTATTGAAAATAAACAGTGTGTGTCCTAGCTTTTTTTTAAATTATTCTTTATGGGGCGGGTGGCACTTTCTTTATATGGAAAATTGGTAGTGAGTTCGTACGTAAAAATGATCGAAAACGATCGATATTAGTTAAGAAAAAAATTCCGGAACAAAAAATACAGTGCTTTGTTTAATATATCCATTGCTTTCTACTATAATAATTGCTGAAGCGTATGTTTATTATATGAAGCATAGCACAGGGCAATCAATCCATAAAGTTGTGAGAAAAATAAACATAAAATTTGTACTGTAAGCTTAATTACACGAAATTTTAAGTTTGGATTGTACGCATAATTATATGGAAAATTTTACACTTTTTTTCCTTTTACGTTGGTGTACTTACCTTGATTTAGAAGTTTCAAATTTCATCCTTTTTTCCACTCAAAACTATCGATATTTCAACAAGGAAATAATTATCCTATGATAATTTAATTGAAATTCATCGTAATTTGGCACATGGCAAACAGCAATGTGGTAATTGAAGGGGAAGAAGGAGGGAAATTCCCATTCACCTCTGAACACTTTCCAGGAACCTCGTTCCCTTTCGCTTTCTAGACGGGGGAGGGAACTTGGTAATGACATCAAACCTTCATGTCTAATTACAAAAATTAAATTTATAAACAAATAAGAAATCATCAGTTTATCAGGCTTTAATTGATAATTTATTCACAAGATTCCCTAACGAAGGCGTGGTAGATGAAGTTTCCGTTCTCCATGAGTCGACATTGCCAACTGACATGGTCGATATGGAAAAGATATCGTATGGTGATAGAGAGGTGATACTTCTTGCTGAGTATTTCAAAACTCACCGAAAAAAAATAATCATCAGACTTAAGTCTAACAAGCAGATTGTCTATGAGGAGTTGCTGGAATCGGATAGAAGTATATTTATTATTAATTTCCACGACACAGTGGGAACGGGGATTTTCCCTTATGAATTTACAGATGACTGATATTAGAAATAGACTAAGTGCTCAAACATTGTCTAACTTCTTGTTCATCAATGTTAATGGCTCACCGCTAGACAAACTTAAAGTAGACGAGGTAGTTATTTCTTGGCTGAAGGATGGACATCATTCCGCTGCGGATGATAAACCATGAAAAAGTTCTGGAGGCCAACAGGAAAGAAACCCGATTTCAGATGTGTTTTAAGGTGGCAAATTACGAGTTACGGAAAATGTATATTTGTATTACTAATGGCTTATTTGTGCTATTCAACTTTGTACCTAATTTTTAATAAGTCTCTTCTTTGTTTTTATAAACAAGAAGGTAAACTACTTTGAATAAATATTCATAATAATTGCAATTATGCATATTTGTAACTTAAATTTAGGCCTACCGGCCAACTCGCTAAATCCGCCACTGCTTATGTTGTATTATAGAGAATTATGCACTAAAATACCTAAAGCCTGATTTTTTTAAATATCAATTTTTAAACAATTTCCCGCGGGTAAACTCCCTTACTCCACTCGACTGAGGTTTTCCACGCCCCCGAAAGGTTGTTATCCAATTATTAGCACTCAAAAATACGCTCTAATGAAAATGCATACATAAGCTCCATCAATTTAATATGCTCTGACACCACACAACAACTGAACACTTAAGCAAAATGACAGATTTTTTATTCCATGAACTATATTTTTTCTCTTCTAAATACCGAACTCAGCTATGTACTTCTTTACCATTGTAGACACAAAAAAGATCCTGGGGCCGCGGTAGCTCAGTGTAGCCGGTGGGTGTAGCCGAGCGGTCTGAGGCGTTAGGCTGATGATCGTGAGCTGAAACCCATTGGGGTTTCGAGTCCCTCTGAAGAGCAAGGGTGGAATTTTAACTGTCCTCGATGCTTCTGTGTTCGTGTTCCTGTCGTGTCTAGTAGTCCTGAGAAGTGGTTAAAATAGAAAAAAATAGTCAGGAAGATTTTTTAAAAATAAAGTGGAAGAGCGTTGACCTCTGGTGCTTGGGGTCCCGGGTTCAATCCCAACCCCCGCCAAGTGAATTTTGTGGTGGACAAACACCGTGTGCGTGGGTTTACTCGGGGTTCTCCCGTTTCCTCCCACTTTCTTCATTCCACCATTTTATTCATTACTCATCATCACCGTCTCCTTTAGCCTAACCGGCATAACTGTGGGACGTAAAACTCAAAAGATTTCATTTCATTTACAAAACTGATCCCGACGAACTCATAACAATACTTTCCGATTTCAGCTTAAACGAGTCGCCTCAATGCACTTCTTTTTGTTTAGATTAGTCCCATCTTTGTAATGTGACCTTTATCTGCAACCAACACAACCAACACGAGTTCTTGTGTAGGAGCAAGGTGTGGACTTCTCTGCAGACACCTCATTTTAAAAACTAAAGATAGGAAAAATATAACAAAAATGTTGGTGTTGCCAACGTAGAAATTATTTCTACGTAAGAAATAAAATCTTTGACGTGCAAAGCAATTCGTCACTTATTGTGTATAAAAATGAACTTATTAAAGGTATATTAGCATCCACTTTCCAGTGACGGTTTGTTTTGATCACTGGAAAACCAGAGGCGGTATGGCATACCACCGAATACCGTCTCACTTCGACCACTATATATATATATATATATATATATATATATATATATATATAGAGAGAGAGAGAGAGAGAGAGAGAGAGAGAGATAAATGATCGAAAATGACCGATATTAGTATTGAATCTATAGTTTTCGGGGTCGCTGAGATAAACAGTTATCTTTCCGATGCTATTTAAATCGATGCCGAAACAAAAACAGCTTATTTCAAGGGTACCAAATACATGAGATATGGAGTTGTGCATTTAATTTATCATTCTAACCCAGCAAAGCGGATAATCGATGCTAGTAAACAAATAAAACTAAGCTGAGTTGCCGAATTCAACAAGCTACGTATCGTTACTATATGCGTTTCCTTACAGCTAGATTTTATCAGTTCTTGTAGCTCAAATAAACGAAAGTAAAATTAAGAGGTAGGGGATTTAGAACTGGCAAGTCATTCCAAGATTTTGGGAACTAAAACTTGTAGAGCAGAGGTAATGAGACCGGGATCGGGGTTGGTTTGTAAATGAAACAAAACAGATATATTTAGAAACAGATTGTGATGTAAAAAAAATAAAAAAAGAGGATAAAAGAAAATAAGGATATATCTGGGAATCTACACAGCACTTACCTGATGTTCTTGGCGATTCTCCAACGATAACTTCTTCGGTGTATTGTCATCCTCTCTGGTACATGTCCTCCATGTAATCTGTGGCTAGATGGCTAGAATATAAGTCTGGCGCGGATGTAGAGGAAAACTAGAGTTTCAGCGATGTTGACCTTAATCAATGCACGGACGCTTTCCTAAATTTAGTGTCATTCTTGACAAATATCCAAAGACATAAAAACAGATAGTACTCTTACTTAACTGGGTAAAATTCGGAATTTAAAACTCAAAATCATGATACGTGCGTCTACGTCTTCGTCGTAGCTTATGTAGCTCGTCGTAGCCTCGTCATCGGAAGCTTAGCACTTGTCACCAATTCCCCCGTGTCCTCATCCTTCCGTCGTTTTTGTTCGGTGGCCTCGGTCATTGTAATCTTAGTTCAATGAATTGCCATACGGATGATGAAATTTCAAAGTATGTAGATTAACGTCAAATGAGGTTATTTTTGGAACATAGAGCGAAGGCGAAAGATGGTCCAATGGTATATTAATCCTATAAGCAGCACTTTCTTTATATATATTCTTTTGAGATTCTAGATTTGATTCAAATCATATTATACCTTCTTTACAATTTGAAACGAAGGTAGAATCTCATCTGGGTTGGCCTATGTCCCTCTTGCACGTGTACAAGACAAAATTATTGAATGTATGAGTCCCTTCTAGAAATTCTATTTAAAAATACGACTAAAATAAAATCTTTTGCACTGTCCATAAATAGCAAATACTTCACTAAAACACGAGAGTTAAATATACTTATTGTTGGTAGCACAGTTTCATATTCGTTAAATGAAATAACAATTCCTACTTAAGACCAAATGAAAGTTAATTGAAATGGAAATTTAGATTTTGTAAGGTAATGTTTCTTGAAAAAGAATCTGTTTTATGAGGGAAAAGAATCATCTTTTGGAATAGCAAAGAGGGGAAGAATAGTAGAGTTTATTTTGATTGTCTTAACTTAGGTGGAATAATAGTAGTTAATTCAGTAATAACTATTAATTTTTCCTTTAAGAAACCTGTTGTATGTCATTAATAGCATATTGATGTGATTTTTCAGGAATTTCTGCACTGGACGTTAAGACTGTAATCATGTATACCTTGCCACTTGCTATATTTATTATAATTTATTTGGTTAAATCTTATTTTGAACTAAGCCCTACATTAAAGCTAGAAGGCTATTTTGATTTGGTTACAGTATCGAAATCACGGGAGAAGGAATGGCAACAATCAAATGACAATATTCAGAGAGAAATGATCCCCGTAATAAATGAACTTGTAAGAGTGAGTTTTTGTTTACAAAGCACTTTGGAAAGAATTGATCAAACAAGAAAGAATGTTTCAGAGCCTTTAGATAATAGTGGAGACTCCGAGAAACCGGAAAAAGCTATTCATGATGAAAGTTCTAATAATGTCCAAAAAAACCTTGAGCAACTAAAATCGACTCTAGATGAGGTTGAAGGTTCTAATAATGTGCATACGGAAGTTGAGCCAGTAAAGTCAAATCTAAATGAGGCTGAAGGTTCTAATAATATGAATACGGAAGTTGAGCAACTAAAATCAAATCTAGATGAGGCTGAAGGTTCTAATAATATGAATACGGAAGTTGAGCAACTAAAATCAAATCTAGATGAGGGTGAAGGTTCTAATAATGTGCATACGGAAGTTGAGTCAGTAAAGTCAAATCTAAATGAGGCTGAAGGTTCTAATAATATGAATACGGAAGTTGAGCAACTAAAATCCACTCTAGATAAGACTGAAAGCTCTAATAATGTGCATACGGAAGTTGAGCCACTAAAATCAAATCTAGATGAGGGTGAAGGTTCTAATAATGTGCATGCGGAAGTTGAGCAACTAAAATCAAATCTAGACGAGGCTGAAAGTTCTAATAATGTGCATACGGATGTTGAGCCAGTAAAGTCAAATCTAAATGAGGTTGAAGGCTCTGATAATGTGCAAGCGAAAGTTGAGCAACAAAAATCAACTCTAGATAAGGCTGAAGGTTCTAATAATGTGCAAACGATGGTCAAGCAACTAAAAGCAACTCTAGAAAAGGCAGAATATGAACGAACACTAGCCAATAATCAGAAGATGGAAATGGAGAAACAATTTGCGAATATCAAAGAGTGGCAAGAACGAGTTGAGAGCATGAAAAACACTTTCGAGACAATGCTAGCAGTAAAAGAGCTCTTGAAGAAAAATATTGTAAAAGAGGAACGTATAAAGCAGTCTCTAATTAACCAAATCAAAAAACAACAACAAGAGACAAATATATTAAGGAATGAGAAGGCGGAGGAGCATTACAGAAGATTACAAATACAAGCCTGGTTGAAACAAACTGCTCAGGAGTCATTGAAAACTTCTAGATCTCTTAATGAAGAACGCAAGAAAATCTTAAGTCTGGAAGAGAAAAACAAATTACTTGAGGAGCAACTACAACAGCAAAAGAATGAAAACGACTCTATTAAGACGCAAGTATTTGCTCTGTGCCAAAAGGTATCTGCGTTTGGTGATCGCAGGGGAAAGGATTCAGATAGTGGTATCTCAACAGATGATAATATAACCTCGGAATAATATAAAATGAACAAGTATGTACACATATACTATTTAAATTTTTTGTGTGTTTGCTCTTTCTACTGTGCTCTCTTTTTTAGCTGCGGGATGTTGAACTGATTATACTTGACATAAATCAATTTGTGATTCCTTTAATCAATTGAGATACAATACGATAAACTTACCCTTAAACTATACTACAAACAAAATGTTTAATAATTGAAATTGGCTGAAATTTCGTTGGTTATGCAGTTTAGCAACATATTTTGTTAAATATCTAATAAACATGTTTGAAGATTGACCAATTTATTAAATCAGTTATATTTCATATTTTATGTCTTACATTTTAAGTAAATATGTGTTGATTTAAGATAAATTTCTTGGGAGGTTCTGAACATACAGCCACTACAAGAATTCTCAATACTTTCATTACAAGATCGATAAAGCAGTCCATCTGGAATATCTATACATGATATTACTTGTGGCGACTCAAACAAGTATCCGGGTAGAAGAAATGAAAAAATATCCCTTTTCTTTTATACTTTACAGCGACGATAGTAAAGAAGCAAATGTAATAATCGTGAAAGGTAAGGTTTGAGATTTCGACGTTTCATATCTCTACATACAAATTTCATATTAAGATCTGTATGTCTGTTTTTCCCTCTCAATGTATTACACTCACCTAGAGGCGTATCAATACCCATTCAACGTATCCAGAGCAAATTATTTAAGGTTGTCATAAGATTCCTCAGGATTTATTTTGAATTTTCTTTTTATCCCGCCCAAAATAAGAACAGTTTACTAAAGGTGAAAAATTCTTAATTTCTTGAAAACAGCTTTAATTATTTTGTTCATATTTTATAAATCAATAATCAATCCTTTAATATGATATGTCATGTCTCCAGAAAAAATCCAGAACGGGTAATTTTTGTTTTGGAGGTAAGTCCATTTCTCAAAAAAGTACTAGGGTGATGTTGTTCATATTCATAAATAAATGTTAAATTAACAAGCCTATAATATGTCTTAAATCATTTCTTCTGACATATCCTGAAAAATCCATATGGAGTAATTTATACTTGAAGTAAGTACTTATATTTTCGGACGATTTTCTCAGAAAAGACTGATACAATTTTCTCTATATTTCACAAATAAATATTTCTATAACAACTAAAGTATGACACTACTTAGCTTTAAAAATAAAAGCGAGAGACCCTTAACTCTTATTCGTTTTTTATTTGCTTCTTTGCTCGAGATTGAATAAACTATTATCTTAGTTCCAGTTTATCGCTTATTGAGAAATATAAAACCAGATAAACACATACTTAAATGATGGTAAAATCAAATTATATTTATATAAAGCCATAAACTACGCAAACTGTATAAGTTTTTAGCTAAAAGAATTTTTCATGAAACTGTCAGATGACCAACCTAAATAATACAGAAAATTCTGTATTAATTTTCTTTACTGTAGGGCTATCATCGCTTATGTGGCAAATTGATACCAAAGTGCATACCTAGGTGTAGGCTATATAATATCTTTTAAGAACATACATATGTGTGCGGAAGAGATGTACAGACTTGCTCAAAAAACTGGCCTCCCATAGTATTCTTACTGGCATCTTCCAGGGGCAAATAAGGGAAGTTGCATAATCAAACGACGCTTTGTCTTCAATATGTTTGAGTGTTTTAAAATTCAATTTTGCTTCCTGTGCAAGTAATGGGACTCTGAAGAAGAAAACTAAATTTTAATATCATGGGTTGGATTTTCTTAGAATTTTCGCATCTGATTAATATTCAAAGTAATTTGTAATTTGTGAAATATATATTCATACCATAAATAATTCCAATATATGCATAATCAAATGTTCATATGTCCTATATGGATATTGAAGAATCACATTAATACGATTGTCATAGTTCATATATTTCATAAAATTATTTTGGAAAAGTGAAATCTCTGTGTATCGTATCCAGAATTTTTTTTCATTATTTTATAATTTCTAACTTACAGTACTTACGAGGAATACAAAGTGTTTCAAAAAGAATGACCTAAATTTAAAAGTCCATGTGTATTGATAAAAACATACTACAAATATGGAATAAATTGCAAAATACTCACAAAAAAGTTTTAGCTATGCTATTACAAATGTTCTGTGTGTCCACCAGCAGCAGCACGAACATGTAGACGATAGCTAAAATGGTGATAAACTTTACACAATGTATCTGCGTTTAGAGTAGTTTAGAGAACAAGCATCCTCTCTTCAAATTGGCGATACCAACGACGAATGTTTTTGGATGCAGGCGGATCAATGCCAAAACGCCGACGAAAAGCACGCTGGACCAAAATCACTGACTTAGTCTTTGCAAATTGCAGCACAGGAAACACTTTTTGTTGAGCGGACACCATCTTACTTCTGATTGACTGCAAACTGAGAAGGTAGATTGACTGACATCTGATGGCGATTTTCTGAAATTCTAGGCAACACCCATTCAAACAAGACTTATTTCCTTGCCAGCACGTCCCATCTTCCGTAATTATTACCGTCCAAAATCAGGTTATAATATTATGTTTCCGTAATTATTACCGTTTTGAAACACGGTAAATATTGTAATTCAGAAAGGTACATGTTTAAGAATCATTCATTTCCAAAAAGCTCTAGTCGTTAACTCCAATAATACTACAGCCCGGTAAAGGTCGTTGTTTACTATATATTAGTGAAACTAAATTGTTAATAAGACTCTTAAAGTTTGTAATATTAAATTTGGAGCAACAGTTTTAAACACATTTCTTTGATATATTACACATTGATCTCTTTTGTATTTTTTAGTTTAACGTCCCACGATTATGCACCGAGGCTAAGGAAGACGATGATAGTGAGATAGATGATTGCAGTGTAATGAAGTGGAAATAAATGAGAGAATCCCAAGAAACTCCCCACGCCGAGCTTTTCCACCATAAATTTCAATTGCCGTGGGCTGGGATCGAACCTGGGATCCAATGCACCAGAGGTGAACGCCTACAACTGAGCCACTGCTGCTCCTTTAACTTTCTCACTGCTATGAGTTTAGCGTAATGGTCTTTGAAGCGCACGACCTGTGGAGCTCATATGGTTCAGATACCACGTTAAACCGTAGATCCACGTTTCAGATACCCTCACTGGAGAACAGGACGCTAAACATTAATCAATCAACCAAACATTATTAGTTAAGAGCGTCTCAGAACTCTAGGATGCTTCTAATTTTCTTCGAAAGCTTTTGAGTGAAGATATATTTTCACAAGAATGTTACACATGATATGTGTATTTCAAGCAAATCGCTTTATTAGTTGCAGTCACTAATCTACCTTGGCTGTCGCTCACTCCTTCTCGGGCCCATTTCCATCAATTGAATTCCTGCTCTCTGGTGTTCGTGCTCATTAATTTTAGTTTGCCTCACGCGCACTCGCGCTTAAACTCACTTCTCTTAATTGGGCTCGCATTCACTCCCGCTTAAATTTATTTTATTTAACAGCACTTAAGAACTCTTTCCCTCTTGCTCGTGCTTTAAACATTCGTTATTTAAAGAAAAACAAAAGAAAACAAAAATAGAGAGCAATATAGTTAAATTTTCGGTTACCATGCTAGAAACAATGAATCACCTCAACTTGATGAGGTATAATGAACCGAAGAAAAGATAAAGGAAATAATGAAATATTACAGAAAAGAAAAAGGCAGGAGGTAAGTTGTGTCTGTAAGAGATAACACAAGGCAGGGGGAAGTATAGGCTATTAATAAACAAAAATAATAAATCCCATTCGGGCTCACTTCTCTCCACTTGGCTAGCGCTACCTAATGTCAATTGAGCTTGTTTATGCCACTCGGGTTCAGTTATCAGCTGTTACGATTTTATTTATTTTTTTTATAAATATATATTTATTAACAACTTTCCACCGTAGTATGAATCATTTTCTGAAAAAATGCATATGGTGTAATTTAGTGTATGGTATGCGTTCTTTTCGCACAATTTTCTCAACCACATTTCATAAATAAACGTATCATTAATAACCTAACAATATGACAACTTGTTCGTCATGCAAACATTCAGAAGGAATAGTTTACTCTTAAGGTGAGCTTTCCCCCGATGATTTTCCCATTAACGCCTCAGGCAATTTTGTTCATACTTCGTAAAGAAATGTTTCATTAATAAACTAACATACAGCATAAATTGTTTATCCCGATAACATACAGAAGGAGTGGTTTTCTCAAAGGTTGATTTTTTTGACAATTTTCTCAGTAATAACTGAGACAAATTTGTTCTAATTTCAGTAAAAATATTTTCTGCAGTAATCTTACAATATGGTATAACTCGCTTGTTCCGAAAAGAAAAATCCAAAAGAGATAGTTTACTTTGACAGTGAAATGTTTTCCGACGATTTGCTTAAAAATTACTCGAGCTACTTGGTGCAGATTTTATAAATAATTTACAATATGGCATAAATCGTTTATCATCAAAATTACAGATAGAATAATTTACCTTTGGGGGTAAGTTTTTTCGATGACCTTCCCAAAAACAACTCATTAGAAGTTTTTTGTTCATATTTCATAAATAAATGTTACATAAATAACCTAACTATATGGTATAATTCCCTCATCCTGAAAATCTAGAAGTGGTATATTATTTTGACGACAGCATTCTAAGTTTTACCCTGCAATTTTCTCAAGAACGACTCAGGCGATTGTGTTCGTATTTCATAAATAAATGTTTTATGAAAACACTAACAATATAGTATAGCTCGTTTGTTCTGAAAAGATCCACAACGGATAGTTTATTCTTGGAGGTGACTTTTTTCCTGATTTTCTCAGAAATTATTCAGACGCTTTTGTTTATAGTTCACATACAATTATATCCTTAATAATTCTAATATATGGCTTAAGTTATTTCTAACGGAAATATTACCAATGAGTACTTTACTTTTAGGCCTAAAGTTTCTTCTAGCAAAGTTTTCCAAAACACATTATTTTATTCGCAATTTCCCAAATAAATGTTTCAATAATAGCTGCAGTCTAACATGAGTCAGTGTAAGAAATTCGAGCGAGAAAGTTCAGTGCGTTTGCACCGTATCCTTTCTCAAATATATTTTTAAATGTTACACCTAACCACAATTGTCCAATTTTTGTGGTCAAATGGTTCAAGTGCATTGGTTCTAGATTTGATTTCCAGTGAGAGCTAGTGTATTTTCGTCCAGGAGATGTGACGCGTCGTTGCAAAGAAAAAAGTGTTTAAATAAACCTAACCAAGCTAATCAATAATACAAAAAAATAATAATACAATGTTACGAAATTATCAAAGAAACGTTGTTAATATTAGGTAGGTGCGACTGAAATGTCCAAACGATGATTGTCAATTCCAGAGGTAAAAAAGTGAAAAATGCAATGCCAGGTTAATCAGTGGCCTCTAGATAAAGCTAATTATCCTAAGAAGTGATTGAGATATCAAAAAATGTTGTAATCGCTGGGAGATATGTTAGGAGAATACAGAGGGTGAGAGAGAGTTTAATACTGCAAATCATGGATAGTCTGCACCTTCGTTTGAGGGCGAGTATTGAAGTCCGTAGGCCTACATAGGTTTGCATTGAAATGAACATTAGAACACAATATCTGTCTAATATTGCTAGGGGCTTACTGACAGGTTTGCAGTGCATTTGACGGGGTTCGATATTGTAACTAGCGAACTCCTAAGCCTTCCCCACTGTATACTGTAAGTTAAATTCGTGCTTAATTAAAACTATGTTTGTTTAAATTTAAAACTGTTGACCGTTATCACCTGTGCATCACTTACAGCAATCCGTCAGTAATTCTTTGTTTTGCCTTTGTTATAGCCCATAAATGTCTTTGTTCATGAGCTCCTTCGTGGCTAAGCGATTAGCGTACGCGCCTTTGGCGTGGGAGACCCGGGTTCGATTCCCAGCGAGAGCTCACGTGATTCGTAGTCCATGTTAATCAGTAGGTCGACGTCTCATATAGCTTCGTTGCTGAACGAGACGTTAAACTCAATGTCTTTGTTCATAAATTTCTTATGAACAAAGTATGGTTTTGCATATACATGGCGTGGACATTAAATTTTGACTTCTACGCCATATGTATCTAATTACATACACACCTATAGAACGAACACAACAAACTTGGAATATCTATATTGCTTGTGTATGGAAAATCACGCGGCGCTGCACGGGAGAGCCATGTGTATGGAATTACATACACATGGCAATCAACGTGTTAAGAAATGTATAATAATAAGAAATAATAATAATAATAATAATAATAATAATAATAATAATAATAATAATAATAATAATAATAATAATAATAATAATAAACAGAAAACGATACGATCACTTACATAATTTACAAATATAAGCTAACATTTATTAAAGCATATAACTGCAATGGAATTAACTCTTTGAGGCACGGGAGCCAGCGTTGCCTTGTACCCCTTGCTGCACGAAAAAAATTTCTTTTGAATTTAAAAAAAAATCATTAAAATTATGCATGTAGACTACCTTAAAACACACAAAATAAATTTAAATTTTTCAGTTAGTAGATGAACGAAAAAAATAATATCAAAGATGGTAAGCACAACTTCCCACCGTGCCTCAAAGAGTTAAGTCGTTTCTCTCTCTCAATGAACGCAAAAGCCCTTAGTGTGCCAAGGCATAGAAGAGAACTTGTGGCACTCACGACTTTGGGGCGGTGTGTGGTCAGAACATCGGATCCCTTTGTTGTTAGTCCTAGCTTTCTAGACGGATGCAGTTATTCCCGGTAGAATATACAAGCAAATAGACTTTTCTATTACTATTAAAATAAATAATTATATTCATTCCCTCAATGTGATACTTGTGGTTGCTTAACCGTATACAGACAGCTGATCCACGGAAGAATCGTTGATAATAATAATAATAATAATAATAATAATAATAATAATAATAATAATAATAATAATAATAATAATAATAATAATAATAATAATAATAATGATAATAATAATAATAATGACAGAAGCTCAACAAATATTCTTGCAAATAAGAGGAAAAAGTTTGCGCCACACTGTTCACTTTGCTGGATACACCAGTGTGCCGCTTTATACCGATTGTGGCACACTGGCTTTTTATTTTTTCCCAACTATTTCAACTGCTCATTCGATTTAGAAATAAGGTTCGCGAGAATTTCATTAAAAAATAATATACTGAGAATTTTATATAGTAGTTTGTTTTATTCGAAATTAATACTTCCTGCAACTGTTTTTTGATTGAAATTAGGCCTATTTGAAATAAAATCTTTAAATTTTACGTCCCACGTTTATGGCGGCTACGCTCAAGGAATTCTCTCTTAGGAATACACTCTTAGGTGGCTACCTGCGGGTCTGGTTCTCTTGATACCAGCTGTACCGGTTAATAATGCAGATTTTGTAACCAAAGAAAACACCATAAGTTTAAGAGCGTTAGCACATGTATTTGGTTCAAAATAATGGCCATCACTAGCCACACATTTCTTGCATCTTTCGGATAATTTGCTGATACAGCCCCAATAGAACTTTGCGTACTTGGAGGCACACTATTCAGATACACACTTTTCCTTTTCTTCATACGGTGTAAAGTGCTGCTTAGAAAGTACGTGTGCCATCGAACGGAACAATTAGTAATCTGAAGGGTCAAGTTCTGGTGAATACGGCAGATGATCTAATATTTCCCAGGCAAGGTCCTTTAACGTGTCGTTAGCACGTTTTGAATTGTGTGATGCTGCGTTATCCTGAAGAAAAATTACCTTGTCGTGTCTTGTTGTCCATTGTGGTCGTTTGACGATCAAAGTGTGGTACAGATTGACTATTTGTTGTCGGTAGCGATCACTGTTAAAGGTTTCACCGGGTTCTACCAGCTAATAATACACTACAATCGTTTGATCCCACCGCACACATAGGATTGTCTTCTTTCCGAACCGATTTGGCCGTACTGTCGATGTCGATGGTTGACCACGGTCAACTCACGCTTTTGTGCGTTGAGGATTTTCAAACTAAATCCACTTCTCATTACCAATCACTATTCGATGTAGAAAGTACTTTTCTTGCTGTCGTCGGACCAAGAGCTCAATGGTGACTTTTCGAGTTTCGATTTTTCTTTCGGTGAGCTGATGTGGCACATATTTCCCTTCCTTTAAAATCTTTCCCATTGCTTTCAAACGACTCAGAAATTGTTTTCTGAGAAACGTTTAATCGTTGTTTCTTAGTCTGACATGCATCTTCATCTAATAATGCTTGCAGTTTTTTGTCTTCAAACTTTTCCGGTTACCTGGCCGTCCATTGTCGTTCACATCAAAATAACCACTTGTAAAGCGTTTAACCCATTCCTGATACGTATCTTGGAATTGAGCATGTTCTCCATACGGTTCCCGGAGTATGCGATACCTTTCAAGAGCACTTTTCTTCAAAATAAAGTAATGAATCAATCCCTCCCGCATATGCCGTTTTTGTTGTCACGAACTTTGCCATGTTTCAGCGTAAACATCTCTATAAAGTTAACACCTTCGCCCCACTTGACATCTGAGGATTTCACGCTTTTTGTCACTGGAACGAAATAGCCCACACAGCACCTCGCATCTAAAACATTCTACTGCAATTTCATCTATTAACAACGATCGGCATTATCAACCGTTATAACTAGTATTCTCATCACAAAACAGCGTCATTATACATAGTATACATATTAGCATTATATTCTATATATATATATATATATATATATATATATATATATATATATATATATATATATATATATATATTTTACAACAAAGCAACACCGAGAAGTGCTATTAAAACGGAATATTCTACAAACTAAATCTTTAATTGATTGTCCATATTTCTTTCTGTACTTTCGCCAGTGTGACAGGCCTACACGATTAATAGAACTAAAAAATGGCAGATGGAATTCCGTTTTCTTCTCAAGCTAAAAGAAGTCGGCATTTTGCTGACACGGTTCTGTCTTTTGAAAGTAAAATTCCCAATTCCGGGCTGATTTTTAACCTTCAATCGATACCCAAACGTTTGCCGAATCTGGACATTTTCTTAGAATAACATTCACGTTTTTTTTCTTTTTTTTCTTTTTTTCTTTTTTTTTTTTTTTGTTCTTTGTTCCTTAGGAACTCACGTCTGATTGTCTGTTCGTAGTGAGTTGCTGTATTTGTATAATATTTGCAGTAATTGAACATGAAATATATTATTTGTAAACATAAAGATCATTACAGTTCAGTAGCGGGCAGTAGTAAACGCGTAAAACTAGAAAGGGAGCGAATTGGTTATTTGTTGATCTGTCCAAACTGCAAACCAAATATTATCCCATACTCTGTATTAGGGGGTTTCTAGATCGAGTGGCTGTTATCTGACTCCCCAGTTTGCCTCACGATGCTAAGCGGACACCGAAAATTTGGGTTACTGAAGCCGAAGATTCAGTCATAAAACAGACCATCTAATCTCAAGAATGTTTTCTTGAGTTACTCTAGCTGTATATATCCGGAGTGTCGTGTAATATGATGATGTTTTTGCAACTTGCGAATGCAGGACGCTTTTCATGAAGTTTCTCCTGCTACTGAACATATCTATCTGCATTAATAGTTAGATTTGACTTGAAACACTCGTGATGATTGATACCTTGACAATCAACCCATATACACAATAAAATCTTTTCCCATGAATGTTTGCTTTCAGGCTTGGTGGGGATGTTGATCCTTATCAAGCCAGTGTATGTTATGGACGATATTTTCGTAGGTAATCCCTTTCTCACTACCTGTTATAATCCTGTCAAAAAAGTGTTATATTTATCCGTGGGAGCAGACTTGTGGAGATTGACACGGGATGTGTTTTCTTCCGTTCACTGAGATTGTGAGGTACTCCGACTCCTACCTTGCTGACTTTCACTATTTCTACAGGTGACGGCAAACAGTTCACTGTGAGGTATTCAAACCTTCTTCTTTATCTCTTGTTGGTTGATGTTAATTTTGCTTTCATATTGCCTTTAAAAAGTTGTTGTTAAAGTCGGAAGGACATCCCGCCCACGGCCCATCCATTAAGGTTTTTTCTTCCGAATGAAATTTGGCAAGCCAAGTTTTAACAGACAGCTTGAACATCAGTTCTTTACAGTATACACTACATATTTTAGGTATTCGCCGTATCACTATTGCTTTGTTTACATTTCCAAAGCATCACATAATGAATATGCATGAATAAAGAATATGAGTCTGTCCGTCTGTCTGTTATTTGTGATTTTTTCAGCTTGGAGCGATTCCATTCGATAGAGCATCAAAAACTATCTGAAAAAGTGATGAAATATTTCGCGTTACTCTTAGCGTTCCCAAGATATTGGCCAAAAAATTGTTGATTTCCAGGGATTTAAGGAGTCATATCTCGGGAACCGTAAGTTATAGAGAGATGACATTGGTATAGATCAATACCTAAGAGGACGGTGAACATTTTGGTACTAAATAGTAACCAGTGGCCACTGGTTTGGACAGTGGCCAGTGGCCACCAGTTAATATCGGTACCAAAATGTTTATCGTCTTCTTTAGCCCACACGGCATAATCGTTGGACGTATAACTCAAAGATTCTTTCAAGTTCCATAAAGATGAGGAGTAGGTAACAAGTTTTTACTGCAGTGTAATCTGGTGATATTCTGTCTTGTATTGAACTGCGCTTCCTGGTTACTATTTCGTACTGGTAAGAATTTCTTTCTTTTGTGTATATCTTTCGGTTGTTAATTCAGCATACAACAACATTATAATGAAGTACGAATAACAATTATTGGTATTGTTTGAGTGAATAGATATGTTTTGACACTCAAACTTTATGTATTGAAGTACATATTGAGTGTTTGGTACACTACAGTGGAGCACCAATACTCAACTGACTGAAGTTTTCTTTATTTTAATGATTATGGTAGTTTACACAATTGTGAGAAAATGTTAATTTCGTAATACATTAACGTATGCATTTCAGCGCACTACTTTCTATTAAAAATGAAAATTTGTTTACCGGAGTGCTGTATTACGGCATATGAAAAAACTGCACTACATCTTGACTTTATTCCTGTCAATATTGACGAGCATTTTATTACTGTGCGATTATTTCTTAAATTGCTACTTACTAAGCTCACGCTTGTTTGCCTTATAAGGTTATAATATTAATATGTTCGTTACTCCAAACGAGAACTCTTGACTGGAAGCGAATTTTTAGAACTGTGATTTTACAATAGACAACTAGAGCCATTATCTTGGTTGAGGACACAGATGGAGTCAATCCGTTAATCTCTCTACGAGTAACGGTGGCCATCCATATCCCGTTCAAAATTTAAACATTTCCTGGCTTCTCTGCAACCTGTACAGTAGCAAAGAAATGTTGGTTGCCTATAAAGAAGGATATGTTCTTTTGCTTGTGTAGTTATCTGGGCCGAGTTCGTTAGCGTAGCCAATCCGTTAACTACTTTATGGGGTAACGGTCTTTAACGGTGGCTACTCATATTCCGTTAAAATTTATAGCATTCTCTGGCTTCTGTGCAACCTATACAGTAGCAATGTTGGTTTCTTATAATAGAAAGATATGTCTTTTTGTGTGTGCAGTTATCTCGGCCGAGTTTTTCAGTGAAGTCAATTCGTTAACAATTTTACGGGTAACGATGCCTTTTACGGTGACTATCCATATCCCATTTTTTAAAAAATGGCCGTTATTTCTTTATTACATCTTTTAGGATTATACTGGGAGTGTTGAAATTTAAAAAAAAAAAAGTAAAGCATCATATCCTACGAGTTATACATTCCAACACAACACATTTGTATATGGGGTTAGTATATGTTTCCGTTGTTCGTTTCATGGCCAGATGATAATGAAAAATAACCATTTTCCAGTCTAAGATGAATCTTTATTGTTTGGAGTATTTTAGGGAGGTTAGTAATAAGTTTGACTGGAATAGTGGTGCACAAAATGTATATTATCATATTATTATTTATTAAAAGCTGAAACACCCCTTTTTCGAATCGGGAAAAAAGGATTATAGAAAATATTTGAATCCCTTTCCCCATTTAGATACACACTTTAATGAGAATTTAATGATAAAAATCGGTAATGTCACCTTCTTTCCATCTCCACCATGCCAATGGGAGACGGTTTTCTACTTTAAACGGCATCAGGAGTATCCTCATCTCATCGACCACAAAAACTATGGATTCGGCACTAATATCAGTCGTTTTTGATTATTTTTGCATCTCCTACTCAATTTTTCGCGTAAATTATGACTCCATTTGCTCCCCTACCTTAGGATATGCATTTTAATCAATTTAACGTCATAAGATCCTTGGGAAGACTAATGTTGATAATCACACCGATTATATATTATTTTTAATTGATCATCAGGCAGAGACTCGTATTCGCTCTTAGACAGTAGAACCTGGATATTTAGATAGAACTTGCACTAGTTCGTATGTAGTTTCTTTACCCGACTACGATTGATCCCATAATTCTCGAGCTATGAAGCTTTAAAGTTTATTTTTCGTCGTTTTCGGTGGCTTATAACTTTAGAAGGACGCAGTTTTCACCCTATATTTACAAGACGTTTTTCTGTTTCTTTCAAGATTTGCTACAAGATTAGTATCATTGCTGTTGCCATTATTTCAGCACCTCATATACCTACTTTTACTCTATCGTTTTGGATTCATTTTTATTACATATTATATTTTTTTACCTTTTTAATTTTATATATCTATTTTTTGTTACAACTTTCGCACCTGATATTGTTTTTCTTTTTGTTACTATAGTTATTGACATGTTTTGTTTTATGACACCACTTCAAGATTTTTTTGTATATAAGTATGTCCTGAGAGCATGTATAAATACTGTGGAAAATGTCAGTATAATTAATTCTAAGCATATTTGAAAATGGGTTCCGTTCCTAACGGTTTGAGTGCTATAGGTTGTGAACTAATGTTGGTCGTATGTTCTTTACTGCCCATCCTGCAGTTATTCTACACACATTTGGATGGAATAGACTTTCCAAAGGTTTGCAGCATGTGAGAACGGTATCTTTGAAAGGGGAGTTATTGAGGGAAATTTAGGAAAATCAAGATTATTTAAGAGCATTATATGGCAACACTGATTCTCTAATTTCTCTCAATAGCTTCCTTTCCAAAGACACCATTCGCACATACTGCACGCTATTGGAAAGCTCAATCCATCATCATTCAAGTGCGCTGTTTCACCTCTGTAGAGTAATCACAGGATGAACACTAAACAACATAAGACCAAAAATGGTTTACAACCTGTAGCACTCAAACCGTTGATAATAGGACTCATGTTCGTATGAACTTTTTGTCAAGCCAGCCTTTCTTTGAGCTTGGCCTTCAAATATAGTTATCTTTTAGTTCCTACGCGATGGGCTACTTGCCCACGGAATTTAGTTCATATCTGGCCAGTAGTTACCGAGGAAGTGACACATATAAGACGAACCGAGCCTGTCCTTGGCTTACTCCGATCACAAAATATAACAATTTTTATTCCCTAGACAATGGGCTACTTACACATCAGATTTACTTTACATCTGGCCAATAGCTACCGGGAAATAAAACGTCATATATATATACACACACACACACATTCACATACACCTGGAGTGAAACTATAAGCTCCAATTTGTTCATGCCGAGAGCTGAAAATAAACAAGCCGAGGTGAACCGATCTCAGAAGATTCGGGCGTGCAAAGCTGTGGAACACAGTCCCTATTGTCGAGCCGAGCCTGTTGCTTCGAAACTTGGCTTCCTTGGCCTCCAAAACTAGCTATCTTTAATGACGACTGGCTACTTGCGTACCTAATGTCATTCAGATCCGGCCAGTAGTTGTCAAGAAATAAAGTACCACATACAAAGCGATTCGAGCCAAACCTGTCCCTCACGCCAAGCCCACCCAGCCAGCAATGGATCATTTTTATTTGTTTGGCCGTGGGTTATTTACCTATCAAATTGTGTTCAGGTCCAGCCAGTAGTTGCCGAGAAGTGAAGTACCACATACATGCACACACACATGCACCTGGAGTAAAACTATAAGCCACCGTATGCTTACACCGGAAGCCAAAATTATGAAAACATGGTAATATATTTATGATAATATTTTCGTATTTTTAATTGTTTTTATAATCCTCACTTTTCAAGATTTTTTTCTTTATTTATTATTTTTCGCTTTCTTGTATTTCTATCAATCTACACGTCCCATTCGCTCTGTCTTCTTCAATAAACTCCATCTAGTGGCCCACGTAGCGTAGTTGCTAACGCTCTCGCATTTGCGGTCGGTTGGTGGCAGATTCGATTCCTCGTGGTTGCACTCGGTCGAAAGGATGTAACAACTTTGCCAGGCCAGCCATCCTGAATGAGGTTTTCCCTCATTCACATCAGATAAATACCAGGATGGTACCTTACTACATATCTCACGCCTTTTCCTACTTCTTGTATTAATTCCTTCCTTCTCCACTCCCCGGAAAGTGTGCTTGTCCATGGACATGAGGGACTGAAGCCCATAAATACTGGTAATGCCCTCGTATGTATAAATAAATGAAACTAAACTCATCTACTTTCAGTCTGGCAACAATATGATGTGAGCACCTGACTATATTTCAGCATGGTGTCCACCTAGACCATTCTCTGCATTTTCTTTGTTCTTATATGTTTTGTTAAACCCCTCCCCTATCTGATAAAACATTTAGAGAAAGTGCTCATAGTAATCGTTTTCCATGTTGTAATCATGTTTTCATGTTTTTCCCCCTCGAGATTCCTTTGTTTCAGCCATATGTTGTACTCATAAGTCTGCTTGTTGTTATTACACCAATTGTAGTTGGGGCCGCGGTGTTTCAGTGGTAGAGTGTTCGTCTCTGGTGCATGGGATCTTTGGTTCGATCCCAGCTAGCGCCAAGTGAACTTTGTGGTGGACAAACACCGTGTGTGTTTCTCGCGGTTCTCCTGTTTCTTCCCACTTTCTTCATTCCACCATTTCATTCATTTCTCATCATCATCGTCTCCTTTAGCCTAGCTGTCATAACTGTGGGACGTATGATTTCATTTCATTTCACCAAATGTAGTTACTCTGCTACTATTCTGGGATTTGACTTAATTTCTGTTCTACTATTACTGCAGCTAGAAGTAGTAAGTAGGGTACACCAAAAATATTTCACTTGTTGAATCTTGTTCGCGCAGAGAGGAATCTAACGCCTGAAATACCAAACAGACTTTTGTAGAGTTTTCCCTAGTAGTTATTTATGTAATCTCGTTTCTACCAACTGTTACTGTTACATTTTTTACTTTCGAGCGACGAAAGGACAGAAAGTTTGGTGATCATCAAAAAAACTGAATTCGAGATTTCAACGGATTTACACGTTTCATGGGTCATACATATCGAACAAGTAATTTTTCAACATCTGTCTGTTCCTTCTGATGTACTTTCACCTAGAGGCCATATTGGTCATTATGTCGAGACCAGATTTTGAACTTAAGGTTTTTGTGTGATTCTCTTTTTTTTTTTTTTTTTTTTTTTCAAATTTTCGTCCTATCCCTAAAAATAACAAGTACGGACCACCACATTAAACTTTCTTGTTCCAATTCCTTAAACTAAACTGTCCGTATGTTGTGCTGCAGTTATTAATGAATTTTGAACACGAACAAAATTCTAAGGCGTTTTCGGGAACCTTCACCGAAAGAAAAGTCTCCAAAAGTACACTACCAATTGTAGATTTTTCTATAAGAAATAACTTAGTTAAGGTACTTGTTTATAAAATAGTAATAAAATACTATGAGTGATTTAAAAAAAAAAAACACCCGAAAAGTAGACTTTCCCTTATGGATTTACAGATGTTCTCATGCAAGTGATTTATTCAGCATTATGAATATGTATTATTGAAATATGACCCGTGTCGTTTTTGAGAAAGTAGTCTGAAAAGAAACTTATCCCCAAGAGCAAACTATCCCTTGTGATCTTTTTTCGTAAGGAATAATTTACTCAATATTATAGAGTTATTATTGACATATTTGTTTATGAATTATCAACAAAATGGCGTGACTCGCTATTGAGAAAATCGTCCGAAATAATACCCAACCCCAAACTCAGGCGCAATCCAACTGTTCTATACTTTGTCGCTGTTACTCCCGGCCTGGCTCAACCTACTTGTTTACTCTTGCTGACCTGCAAGCACATGGAGTTAATGCGGTGTTTTAATTTAACGCACACCTCTGAACTTGCCAATCAGTTACGACTGAACAGCTTTTGCTTAGTGGCGCGACGTGGCAACGGGGGAGTTCTTTTAAGGACATGAAAGTCATCAGCAGCTAACGACAAGCGCGCTGTCTTCTGCTGTAGACAGTAGTTCTACGTGATTGAGAGATGGTTCATACAGCGACACGACTATACAGTAGTTGTGCACTTGTAAAAAAGTTTCCCGAATTTCTTCCAGGTTGATCCCATTTTGAACTTATTTCTATAAAATTACAGGTGTGCATGACTTTAAAAAATACAGACACTGGCACTCTGTGAGATTAGATTTGCATAGTGAATTTCAAGGACTAGTCGTACATTTAAGTTACAAATAAATTTTTACTTAGTAACTGCTATATAATAGTCGAGTGAATTTTGGGATATCATGTAGACAAGCTTACATATTAAGTGTTAGAGAATGGGATAATTTCTGTGGTGTTTCAGGTGAGTTTTCTTTTTTATTATTATTTTTTTTCTATAAATGACAATCAAGTTTTTATTATCAGAAATGCGGGCTGTATATAGATTTGTTTTACCAGGTTTCGGTGGCAGCTACTTCCAGAAGGACATACTTAATTTGGTATACATATGCGAATGTTTGAACTTACCAGAAGTAACAGCGTATTGGCAACAGGTAAGAAAGCTCGGAATTGTTAATAAATGTTCAGAAGCGATTTGTATTATTTATTTTGCAATATGCACTCTCACCTGCAAAATTAATATTCTATACATATTCTTCGTCTGTGATATTCAATGAACTTAAAAAGTTCGTTACTGAATTATCTGTGTGTGTTTACCTGTCTGTTTGTTATGTGCGATTTTTTTACTTTTGATCCCTCCAATCGATAGAGCATCAAAAACTATCTTAGCAAGTGATGGAATTTTTCGCGTCACTCTTACTGTTCTTAAGATATTGGCCCAAAAAGTCCCGATTTCGGGAGATTTAAGGAGCCATATTTCGAGAACAGTAAGTCATAGAGAGACCACATTGGTGTTGATCAATACCTAAGAAGATAATAAACATTTTGGTACAAAATAGTAACCGGTGTCCACTGTCCAAGTGGCCACCGTTCATCAGATATTCCCAACATCTTTGGTTGTACCAAGACGAACTTTTCTCAACTTGACTTTGGCTCTTGTGCCGTACGCAGATCAATCAACTTTCTCTTCAGGATGGTAACAACTATTTCGTTCCTTCTCAGGAAATATTTCGTTACCTCGCATGCCCAACCTTATACCTTAAGAGTCTGGTGCAACTTCTACGCTAGTTCGGGTTTCCACTGGTCACTTAGATTTGTTTCTAGGACAAACTTTTCCGAGCCAATTATAAACTGCTGTTTTCGGATCTATCGGCATCTTGTGCCTATGGAGTCACTCTTGGATGTCGTGCACATGGTGGGAGTACGCAATTGCCTAGGCACGACTGACCCAATTGGACATTCTCACTGCTCTTGGATCTTCAAGGTCGTACTATCTAGACGCAGTCCGCAATATCTTAGGACCCAGAGCTCCGAGCTTGACTCCTGGTAAATCCTTGCTGTCACTCTGCCCGATTTCCTAGCGAAGTTATCCGATCTTGTTGTCTTGGCTAACTTAATACTCTGTTTAATACCAGTTATTGATTCAGTAATTATGCGTCATGAGTTATTGACTAAATAATTATTGTGTCATTAGTAATTGATTCAATAAATACTGAGTCAATAACTAATAACGCACTAATTATTGAATCAGTATTGGTATTGAAAAAATTAATTCTTTTTAAGTTCGTTCTGGCTCTTCGAGCATTCTCAACTGGTTCACTCTCCACTTTAGAGGTACGAACAACCAAGTCCGTATTTATATATTGTTCGCCCCTGTACTCTAAATAATTTGCCGCCCCGCGCACGAAATACCCCCTCCCCCCGAAAACGATAAATATTAAAGTTGAATTCACAGTTTTCGGGATCGGTGAGTTGAATAGTGACAGTTTTAATGCAATTCAACTTCAAGTTCATACTCCACTCCCCAGGGAGGGGGCGAGATTTTAAAAGTAATCGAAAACGACAGATATTAGAGCTAAATTCATTGTTTCGAGGTCGCTGAGTTTAACAGTATCAGTTTTCATGATATTCAAGTTCATCCTCATCCCTTGGGATGGGGTTGGGAGAGTAGACTTTTAAAAATAATCAGATAAGCTACTAATTAGTAACTACTCTAATTAGAGCAAATTAAATACATTAACATATTTCTCGCGCTTGCGTGGGACTCTGTGGGTTGCTAGTTTTAAAATTACTTTATTGTGAATCTTTAAAAAAAAATCCAAAATTTTGCCGCTCCTATATTCTGCCGCCCTGTGCTCGAGCACAGAATAGCACTTTCCTAAATACGGAATGACGAACAACACTTTAATATACCGTGCACCACACACTACACTTGACAGAACACTCGCTGAACCCTTTTCTATTTACGGAAAGCAACAACGCATTAGTCTCGTTGACTCATAATAGGTAGACACACACAACATATTCTGACTACTTCCATCGGAAGGTCTTTGACTCGACCTCATACTACTAATCACTAGTACTATGACTAGTATAGTAGTAATAGTAATAGTAGTAGTAGTCACTCGTAGTAGGAAGTCAGAAGTACTAGTATACTGATTAACAATGTGTCTACCAGCTATTGTTTTCTATCAAAGCTGTAAGGCGATTCTGCATGCTATACACCTATCTCTCACACGTTCGTTGTCTGTTACGGATACTATCTCACGTTTCTATCACATGTTGTGGCAATTTATCCTTTGTTCTCTTCTATCTGCAACCCCATACCCTTACAATGATGCCCCAAAGTTTCTGTATTGGATTTCAGTCTGGAGATTAGGCTGGCCAGTCCAAAACCAAAAATTCAGGGTGTGAATTTAACTATTCCGTAGTAACTCGTGCCTTATGAACGCTGCTATTATCATGCATAAAAGTTATTCTTGGCATTTCTTCAGCAGGATAGGGTCAGCGCACTGATGGCAACATACAGTCCTCAAAAATTTGAACATACTCGTTAGCGTTCATTTTAGATGATACATCAACTAGTCCACCAGCCCCATCTGCACTCATTCATGCCCAAACGCATACAGGGACATGGCCTTGTCTACGTGTTGGCTGAACGTTCTGTGGTAGATATCCTGTGTTATCCTGCCGCCACACTTCCTCCGTCATCTAAACTAAATACTTTCTCATCACTCCAGATTACACGGTTCCAGAACTCTTGCGACTTGTTGATGTCCGCCCTTACGAACTCTAAGTGAGCATGTATATGTGTATTTGTTAGTTTAACCTTCTAAACAGAACAAATAATATGAGTACAGTTACATACAATGTTCTAGTAGTGCATTTTCTAGAGAGAAAAAAGTTTGGTGGACATGTTCTAGAGGGCACAAACCAATGAAGTCCATATCAAATACTGACTATTTTCATGAGTGTATTTATTTATATATTAATCCTTTAAATTCTGATATTTATTATTATTATTATTGAGTTGAGTTCTGTTGATTTTGAGTTTAACGTCCCTTTCAGCAGCGCGGCTATATAAGACAGGGCCTACTGATTAACGTGGAATCCGATCCACATGAGCTCCCGCTGAGAATCGAACCCGGGTCTCCCTCGCCAAAGCCGAGTACTTTATTATTATTATTATTATTATTATTATTATTATTATTATTATTATTATTATTATTATTATTATTATTATTATTATTATTAGCAGTAGTAGTTTAGCTATGTTGCTAATTCTTTATTCGTTGAGATGTGAATTCTACTCATAATATCTATGACAATTGTTAAGAAAAGTTCTAGAGGTGTAGAAAACATTCTTTTCAGCCTGAGAAAGCAGTAGTTTAGTTAGTGCCACAAAAGAAAAAGTTAGAGGGGAAATTTCCCAGGCTTACCCTGTACAAATATATCATTGGTTACATGTATTGAAATGTGAGGTTATAGTTTACTAAGAGTTACTAACATGGTAAAACGTCTTGTAAAGATAAATATTGTTAGACTAATTTATCACAGTTCTAAATAACATAATGTTTCTCTACGTGTTATATTAACTAATAATATTGAACTTATGTTGAATAGTTTACAAAGAATTCAACAAATGTTTCCAGAATTTGTGCATAAATAAATTATTGGTAGTATACAGTGATTTATTTCAAGCCGGGAATCCAGGGAAAGTCCCACCCTCTAGCTTTCCCTTCCCTGGCACTAACTTAGGCACTAACTTAATTACTCCTTTTCCAAACTGGGAAGAATATTTTCCACCTCTCGAGAAATTGTTTTGTATAATACATTTCATAAAATTTATCATCAGTTACAGTAGCTCAGGTGTAAATGATTTTTTTAAGAACATACTGAGATTATCGTTTGAATCTCAACTAATATATAACCAACATACATGCATGCATTAAATTTTAATAATAATATCAAATGTTGAAGGATTTGTATATAATACATATACAATACTCATTAAAATATGCACTATTTGATACGGACTGTTGATCTTCCCCCTGTGGAAAATTCCCAAATAAAACACTGAGCATACATGATATATTCTGTAGCAATTTTTCAATGTAATTGTTTGCGACTTGTCTTCATTATTATGATGGGATCTTCCATTCAAAGCCCAAGGTGCGTTTAATATCAGATCGATGTTTACGTGACGAATGACGACGTCTGTGTCGTAACGAGGGTCGTGGAATTGTGACCTCCCTAGATTTTTCCCAAAATTTCTGGAGCTCCTGATCCATAGATGTTAGCTGTGTAATGAATCTTCCAGTTTGGTCAATCGTCTAGTACAACGCTTCTTCTTCTTCCTATTTTTTTTTCAGTTGCGGAGCACTTTTTCAAGCAAACTTTTCTTCTAGAGCACAAAAAATGTTTAGTTCTATCTGTCTATGTTGTGCAATTTAAAAAAAAAGAAAGAAAGAAAGAAAGCTATTATGTCGATTATGAATAAAATATGAACGCAGTTTTCATTCTTTTATCTTCATTAGAAACAATAGTACAAAATGAGGGACAATATTATTTTTTATTTCATATTGTAATCCTCTTATTTGAAACGTAATATTTTAGTAACGTTATTACTAACAATAGGATATCAGAGAACATTTTTTTTTCTTGATCGAAGTGATCTGCTTTTTAACGAAACAGGGAGGAAGAAATTCATTTTTTGTCATGTTATATTGTTTAGCAGCTAAAAATGATCATTTCCATCACTGCTGCTGAAGTAGGCCCTGAGAATCACTCGTGGGGTCCCATGGAATCTGCGGAGCACAGTTTGGGAAAGACTGCCGTAGTGAATGTAGATTTCAGTTTTAGATTCAAGCACTATTTATACTTTTCTGCACACATTATTCTTATATTTTGACCAAGTAATAGAAATATCAGTTAGGTACTCGTAAATTTGCTTGAGCAGTTGTCAATCCTAACCTCCATAGGAAGAAACCAAGGAATAAACATGAGTTGTTTGTTCTTTCTCTTGTATTGTCATGTTATTGTAACATCAAATCTCCAAGTTTCCAATTTTCGAAAATATAGTTGTCCTCTTCTTACTATCTCGTTTACACATTAACTCCTTATTTTGAACTCAGAATGTTTCGTTAAATATATAAAGATCTAGAGTGTGTAAACACATTTTTAATTTAGAAAACCAGAATTATCAAAATAGAAACAATTTGTCAAATGAACGTTTTCTGTAATGTAAAAGTGAACAAAAAGTAAAAAACTTTTGTTTTCAGTTTCCAAAGTGAAGTTATCTATTATATTCTAATTCTTAAAGAGGGCCATGCTACACAAACATACTCTACGCAAGTTTAATAGTAGTATTCGTATTTTACAAAGCAAACAATAGAAGAAACTTAAAGATATTTTTATTATAAGCTTTCATTCACCATTTGAATTTGTCATGTTCATTAAACGCATATATCGTACATTATCGTAAATTATGCATCAATTTAATATTTTATTCTTTCTTGTAACATCTTGTTCCGTGTTCATCTTTAACACAGTAATTTTAAGAGTTGTCTCATTTTCATATCGCATGTCTCTAATATTGTATATTAATATAATAAACGTGTTCCAAAAATAGTATTAAAACATAATAACATGCCACCTACACAAATATTGAACTGGAAACAAAGGTGGTCTCTAGAAGAGTACATATTATGATTTTATACTATGTTCTTTTGATATTACATTGTTTCTTATCTTTAATTTCCTGCAGCAAGCGTTTGCATCGAAGTACGCTCCATTTCGTTATCACCCGCCCTTGGAAAACATAATCTTCGGGAGAGAGTTTGGTTTTATACTTTGAAACAGCTACAGCGCATTGAATTCGTTCCTCAGTGCATGTATCATCCTCCTCTTCGGTAGAATTTCCTCCATCTTCTGAAAAATACTTATCCCTCTTCTGGAATCTCAACGCCCTGACACTCTTCCGTTTTGAGTTATAAGTGGAGCTGATTTCCTCATTACTCTGACTTGCATGAGGAAGAGGAGCGTATTTATTACAAAAGTTTAAAGCTTTGCGTAGCTGTTCAGCTGACTTAGCATTACGAATAAATGGTGCCCGAAACATAATTGGAGGGATATTTATTTTGCCTTGTTTTATCTTCTCTAAATCCCTTTGGAACTGATTTTGAGTATCAAGAACTTTCTGAAATAAGGAAAATACAAGGGTCAGTATTTTTTTCTAAGTTTCTACATTTTTACTATATTATTTATAGTATATGTAGGACAAAGTAGGAGAAACGCTTCTTATAATCAAGAGTCACACATCCATACCTGAGAAAAGGAAATGAACTGATAACATTTGGATAGTAAAGAAACAACGTCCAAGAATATGTTAGAAATTTAATTACTTCCATTTCGCTGGTAGAATACGTTTTTTATCTTCTGGTGTACTGTTCACTGGCAGAGAAAACGTGTTCCACATTAATTTTCTTACTATTCCCCATTGGGCAAGTTATATGGTGTTCTTAGTGGGTAATAATATGATGATATTGGGGTATGCCGCGGCAAAATATGACTATTACCATCCATTTTATTAATTGTCGGTGAACATTATGTGCTCTATTTATGTCCTAATATTCTGATTCCGTTAATTAAGGAGCATATGGGGAAGCCTCGCTAGCACGCTCGCCAAACAGTTTCAGCATACGCCGTCTTTTTTTGTCTTCATATTATAATGCTTCATGATGCATCGTTTTACATGTGGTAGTAGTGGTATAGAATGTGCCCCCACAAAAAGTATATAATGCGGTTGTATGCTCAAAATATGAATGCTACGACTTGGGGATGAGATGGTATGTTCATTTTTGTGGGGAATCCCAGGAAAATTGGCCCAATAAAGTATAAGTATAAAATCGTTGCTTACTAAAGCATTAATAATTCGAAAAAGTTACACACATCGTTACTTGAAGATATATAATATGTGTGACTTGGCTGTTTAAGAGTGATTTGTAGTAGTTTTATTATATGACTAACGACCACTTCTAATCTACTAAAAGCAAAGCGGCTTACACACACTACTATGCCAAGGCACTGTTAAACACAAAAAATTCATTATCAAATCCGTAGCTGGATGTTGAAAGAAGCGCTGATCTCTCTTGACGCTTCAAACGAATTGAAACGGCCGTACAGCAAATTGTGGCAAAAGTAGTTGCACCAAAGCATGAAAACATATATTTTTCCTATCCCTTAAGTCAAATTTAGTACCATTCCATTAAAAATTAGTTGTCACTACCGAGGTAGTGAGACGACGTTACAAAAATGATATACAAAAGGTAGGACTAAAGAGAATAAAGAGACATAATTTCCCTAATAAGGAGGATTAATGATAGCACAACTCGTAATACACATTTGCAACTGATCACTCCTTCCAAACACCGTAAAAACGAAGAATATAACTTGTTAATATCTATCAACACTTAACACAAATGAAGTATCCGATTGGTTTTGTGTATAAGGCATATTGAATACATGGGACACTGACCAAAATATAAATAACTTTGCTCTTGACATCCTAGCAATTGTGAAATTCTTCGTTCCTTTTGCTAGTTAAAAAAAGATGCAGAACTCACTTGACATTGATTAAACTGATTTGAACTGGATTGAATCATACTGGATTGAATCTATTGACAAAACAGTTACAAAGAAGATAAATTTGAAGGCCCGGCGGAAAACTCGCAATCTTCAACGAGCAGTGAGTGGAGGTTCCTAAATTGAAGAGGGAGTCCTCAGAAATTGATGAATACAGACATAGTTCTATCTCTGAGGTCGCGGAGTGTGTGGAAGATGAATACAAACCAAGGACATCGACTGGAAAACCCCAGTAGCAGAAGAGAATTCAAGTTAGATCAACAGTGCTAAACAGTTATTAATTCGGAGTCTCTCATCGGGCAAGAGCTGCCGTAGCGTTAAGTGTTCTACAAGATGTTGGGATGAAAACTGATACAAATTTTTCCTCTGTAGTTGATAAGTGTAAAGTAAGAAGAGAACAGAGTCATGTTAGAACTAATCTGAAAAGTGAATTCAGACCTCCCTAGGAAAGTTGGGATCTCTTCTTTGATGGACGAAAATATACTTTTGTCATAAAAAAGTTTAATGTCAAGTAATTTCATAAAATTGTGCAAGAAGAACACTATTCTCTTATCCAGAAACCTGGATAAATTTATATTGGACATGTATTTCCTTTCTCGATTATGTGAAATGATATAACTCAAACAATAATTTCTTGCTTGTCTGAACTAACAATATCAATTGAAAAATTAGAAGTAGTAGGGTGTGATAGCACTGTACTTAACACTGGATGGAAGAACGGTGTCATCCTCTGACTAGAAAATCATGTAGGACGCCCGCTATGATAGAGCATCTGGCTCCAGCATTTTATTGAGCTTCTTTCTCGCCACATTTTTCTACATATTGGTGGTCATACTACAAGGCCTAAATCTTTTACTGGGCCAACAGGGCAGCAGCTCTCTTGCTGTGAAAAACTCCTTGTGGTAGATTATGAACCCATAGCTTGTTTGATTCCTGATATAGATAGGAATTTGTTGAGCAAAGACTAACAATATCTGTTGGACATTTCAAAAGCACTTACTTCGGGACATTGTCCAGAAGACTTGACAAACGGGATCCTGGTCCTTTGTCCCATTCCAGATGGCTAACTGCAGCAAACCAAGTCTTGAGATTGTAAGTGAGATCGTCAGATCCATTTGAAAACTTAAAAGAAATGGTTAGGTTCATTTTCAAATCACACATGCCTGTCTGGTTTGTTATAAAAAAGAACCCATATTTTACTGACGGACTAAAACGTGTCTTTGAAGTAATCCAAACAACACGATATTTATCTGACGAATTACTTCAAGTTATTGACTCAGTAATCGAACAAAATGTGTTCTTTGCACACCCAGATAATCTTCTGTTGGCAATGCTAGTTGATGACATAGAACATATTCGGAAGCTTATTTACAGAAGGATCCTAAAAGCAAAACAAATTGCCCGCAGAAAGAAGACTGTTCCAAATTTTTATCACCAAAGATAAACTTCCAGGCTTCCAATTATTTTGAAATAATTAATTGGAATTCTTGTATGTTGTATCCTCCTCCAATTCTGCGCAACCTAAGTGAAGATGATACAAAACCATTCATAAGTCTGACACTACACTTATCAGAGAAATATGAAAGTTTCCCTATCACACCCAGGCTGTGGAAAGGTGTGTCAAACATGTGACAGAGGCCTCGAATAAAGTATGTGGACATGAAGCTAGAGATGGCTATATCCTAGCAACAGTGAAGTCTAGATCAGTCATGCCTCATTTCTCCAAAAAACTCAGACTTTAAATGTGTGTAGATATAAAAAAGAAAGAGTAAATTTACAGCAAGTCAAAAATCTACTGCACGAAAAATATTTTTACATAGTATATTGTAAAATGAAAATAGTTGTAAATAGCACACTCAGCAATTGGATGGTTGGTTGGGTAGGGTGTGGGTGGAACTCGACGTGCAACCACCTTCACGTGGTAAGTTTTGGGTCGTTTTGTTTTAGAAAAAACGAGCGAAGAGTTGCACAGTGAAGATCTCCGAAAATTGTAAAATTTGAGCTTTTTCTCAGACCTTGCGCGAACGGAAGACGTAATATTATTGATCAGAATTTAACTTATTTAGGTTCTTTAAACCTTAGAAAATTTTAAAAAGTTAGAGCTTTTTTATGTTAAAAGTTCAAAGTAATTTTAAAAATTTACAAAAAAAGCGCATTTTTTAAAATTTTCAAATATCTTAAGTGCGATGCGCGAACGGAACATGTTAACCGATTTTAATTTTCTTTATGTCAATTTTTTTCTTATTATAATAGGCAACCTTTTTGCACTAGAGCACTTCGAAGAAAAGAAAAACATTTTTTTCGACCCATCCTAATACACATATCGCTGTAATGATGTCACAGTTAAATTTAATATCGTCGTTTAAGATGTGATGCCTCGTATGTCCAATTTTTGCGATTTTGAGTGTTTGGCATAAACCTGATGAGGAAATAATAACTCGTGTTCTAACAAACCCTCGTGCGTCACAAGACATCGAATGCTGAGAAACAATCGATTACAGCGTTTGCTTGCATTTCCTTGGCAACTTCAGGTGATACCTCGTATGCCATTGAGTTCAATGTATTATAGCCATATATGCTGTGACGACAGCAGCTGTATCAGCGCATTTTTGAAGTATAAAGCACACGCTTTTTCGTCTCCTGAAAACGTAACAAATTGGACATACGAAGTTTCACATCTTGAACAACGATATATTTTTAAGAATAATATGAAATTGCCTTTCTTGTCTCTTTTCTTTATAAACTTACCTAATAATACTTACTAATTATACATATAGCTGAAAGAGAAAATATTTAAAAATTAAATGATTAACACATTTCTGAATTTAGATCAATAGTCGTGGTGTATTAGCACAATGGTGTATTAGCGTACAATTTAGAAATACAGGATGGTGGAATTCTTACCTACGTTTAACATATTGTGGCGCATTTAGAACTTTGGAGAACGTCAGAGATTTTAATCAATACACAACGCTGGAATTCCATTATTGATGAAAATTTAAGCTTTAGAAAGTAGTAGAAATTTTGTGTTCTGCTGACTCGTTTGGCTAGCCAGAACCTTTGTGTAACATGAGGGACTTTCTTGGGGTACACTTTGGTCAAACGGAGGCTGAGAGAGACTGTTCATTTAAAAGAAGGAAGAAAGTTTCAGTGGATACCTGGCAATCTTATGAAATACGCAGCCTACATAAGATAGGTAGAACTTATATGGAGTATGACCCTAACAAGTTTTGTGCAAAAACGTTGGAATTAAGCCATCGGCCTAAAAGCAAATGGGAACAGATGTATTGCAACGAACTGATATTGGGCATTTCATATTAGATAGATAATTATAGCAGCCGAAATCGGTCAAAATTACGAACAACATACATTGATAGTTCATTTGATATTCATAGACAATGAAAAGGAAAGTAATTAAAAAGCCATATTTGGCAAGTTTATGGTGACTAAATTATATATATATATATATGCGGGAAATGACAAACAGTGGCAAGTTTTCCATTTAATGGCAGTAAATTTCCTCAATGAATATTTTTGTAAAATATTAAAATTGTAGTGTTTCATCGTCATAACTTTGAATTAATTTTATTACGTATGGCGAGAACCAAACAGAAACTTAAATCAGTATTATGCTGATTGTGTTGTGAAATAATTTTCAAAGTTTTAATTTATGTATCTTCATGATTCAAACGACTCCTAATTGTGTAAGAAAAAAATGTTTAATAAAATCAAAGGTTCCTTTGATTAAAGTCTGGAAAAGTAACATCTGTTTCACCTCCTTCTTGATTTAATACTAGAGTTCCAAATTGTTAAATTTACAATTCTATTTGACAATTATTTTGTAAAGCGATCACGAAAGCAATATTTAGTTTACAACACGTTTAAAAGGTAAAATGGATTCACGGTAGCTCAGTGATAGAGCACTTCCCCCTGGTGCGTGAAGTCCCTGATTCGATCCCTGTCCACGTAAGTTTGTAGTGGACAACATCGTGTCCGTGGATTTTCTCAGGGTCCCGTTGTCTTGATTGACGTACTGGTAGCGTACCCGTTTGATTCATTGCAGTAGATGTTCCATTATTTCCACGTATGTAGCGGCAATCAATGGACTCAGGAAGAAACTTCCTATGGATGAGATCCTCACAGTCGAAGAACACCACGCGACCCTGGACCCCACCACTCCATACTTTGGCGCTTGCCTTCGAGGTTGTACTTCAGGCACCAGATCTCATCGTCCCTGACGATGGTTTTTCAGGAAATTTGGGTCTCGATTCGCCATGTCGATGAGCTTTCCAGAGGCGTCAAGACGAAGTTTTTCTGGTTGAAAGTGTGGGGCATGAGACGGGAGCAAAGCTTGCGTTTACCCAACTTCTCGGTCACTATGAGGTGGACCCTTTCATGACCAATTCCCACTTCCTACGCTAGCATTCCCACTATCACACGAGGATCCTGGACCAAAAGTTCCTTCACTTTCTGTACGTTGTCCGGGATGAGTGTAGTTGTAAGTCTGCCAGTTTGAGGGGAGTTCTCCACAGTGGCCCGCCCTTCTAGGAAAGAAAAGTGTAAATCACTCATAAACACACTTCAAGGTGGCATACGTTCTTCGTAAAATGTTGTCAGCATTTTAAGAGTCTCTTTCTCTGATTTTCCAAGCTTGAAAGAGAACAGCATATTCGTTCGCTGCTCCATTTTGTTATCCATTTTCGGTTTCGACCGCGCATTACACCTTCACTTTACAATGTGCTGTTTACACACGATAAGCACACACACAGCACCTGGAACTTGTTCAGACATGTCGTGACCTGTCCGGTGTGGGATGTGGCGGTAGCACACTTTTACGACTGCGAGTAGTATAACATCATTCACCGAACGTTCTGGACAGAGATTGTATCATCTTTGATGAGGGTTTATCACGTTAAATAGTTATATAGTTGAGTATAGTTAAGAAAAAACAGGAGTACATTGATGCACTCTTCTAAATTTTTGGGAGGAGTACAATGGTGGACTACTTAAGCTTGAGAATTGTCAAAAAAAGAAAGAAATAAAAATGGTTAGTATTCTCTGGGACCCAAATATACATAACTGTAAATTTGGGTGATTTTGCTTATCTCCATTTATGGGTTAAAAATTGCCAAATTATTCACATTACCATGTGGAAGATTATTGACCTATTTTCTTCTTAGATGAGCCTTTACTACAACATATGGCGATAGAGTGCAGTACAGGGACAATTCTCTTTTCATAAGAAATAGGGACACTGATAATTTTGTAAGGGTGCATTGGCCCCACTTGGGAATTGTGAAAAACAAAATCTGGTGAATGTTCCACAGAACTCGAATATATATATATATATATATATATATATATATATATATATATATATATATATATCTGTAAATTTGGTTCGTACTCCTTGTTTCCAATTATGGGTTCAAAATTATCAGAAATTTTGAAGACTTTTGACCCGTTATATCCTCTTCAATAAAGCTTTGGTGTAATATATGCTTATATAGATAAGTACAAGGGTCAGTTCTCTTTCGTAGGATATGGGTATTTATGTTTTCCTTTTAAAAATTGGGAGGGGTACATTGGCTCACCTCTTAAATTTGAGAATTGTCAAAAAACATAGATTGGTAAATATTTTCTAGAACTGAATAATTCTCTAAACCTAATTGGTCCTACTTTATGGGTAAAAAATTGTAAAAAAAAAAAAGTCAAAATGTAATATTTGACATTTTAGCAGGAATTTTGAATTTTTGACCGGAAAACAGAATTAGAATAAAGCGCAAATTTTGAATCATGTGCTTAATGTTCATTAAGATAGGTTGTAATATATGACTATATGGATTAATACTTGGTACTATTGTGTTTTATTGGGTATGAGTACCTTTAAACATTCTTTTTTTTTAATTCTGGGAGGAGTAGATTTGTACTCTCTTAAATTTAGGAGATGTAAAAGTAAAAATTTGTAATTATTCTCTACGACTTGTATATGTATTTATACATATATATATATACGAGGAGAAGTCAAAAAGTAAAGGGACTTGCAATTTCTCGCACTAGGGTTTAGTAACTCTGCTAGTATCCAGCGCTGAAATAATGTCGTCTGCAACACTTATGTGCAACGTGTCACTCTTACTTAGTCATTAGAGTGTAGCAATCCGCTAAACATGGCAGCTGCATTGTCGATCTGCAACAAGGAGGAAATGAGAGCAGTGATTCGCTTTTTATTTGCAGAAGATGTTAAACCTGCCGAAATTATTCGTCGAATGCAAGTGCAGTATGGTGACAGCTGTTTATCATGAAGCAAGATCTACGAATGGATAGAGCGTTTCAAACATGGAAGAACTTCTTTTTGTGACGAGGAAAGATCGGATAGGCCACCGACGTCAACGACTGAGGACAATTTGAAAGTCGTTAAGGGGATGGTGATGGAAAACAGAGGAATCACAGTGCACGAAATCGCCAATACTTTACATATCAGTCACGGTTGGGCGTATTCCACCTTACACGACAGGCTAAATTTTCGGAAAGTGTATGCAAGATGGGTCCCGAAAGAATTGTCAGCGCAGCATAAGGCACAAAGGTTGATCATCTCTCGTAAACATTTTGCTCCAAGCGATTTTTATACGATTGGACCATTGAAGGAAGCGCTCAGGAGACGATTTGCAACCGATGCAGAAGTCATTGATGCGATGCAAAATTGATTACACCTGGAACCGAAAAATTTTTTCCGACGGAATCAAAGAACTTGTGAAACGTTGGAAAAAGTGCGCTGAAGTGCAGGGAGACTATACAGAAAAATAATATGTGATTCAGTTTTCTATCATTAGAATAAATGTATCTTTTCTCAAGTCCCTTTACTTTTTGACTTCACCTCGCATTAGTTTGAATGGTTTAGGTTGATCCTTTGCATCAACAAATCATTACCGAAATTAAATTTGTGGGATTTTGACCTCACCTAAGATATGAGATTTTATTATGTCGCATGATCATATGAATGAGTATAAGTCATACTGTAAGGTCGTTGATAGAAAGTTATCTTTTATGTAATTTGATTGGTTATTCCCTATCTCTAACTTCAATTTTGTATTTGAAACCCGATTGCCACTGAAATACATCAACAATTTCACACTTTGAGTCTTAGGATTGTAGTTGCGACTCATAGTCGAAGTTATTAGTAGAGAACTTACTCTTGGTGCAATCTTATTTTTTTTATCATTTTCAAATCTTTATTTGAATTTTTAGAAAAGATTTCTAAAGTTTCAAACCTTTTCTTAGTTTGAAAATTTGAACCTTATTATTGTAGTTACGACTCACAGTCTAAGGTCCTTAATGAAAGATTTTAGGACTTGAAACCTGATAGGTAATTACTAAAACTTATTGGTGCAACAAAAAATTAACACTTTTATCCCTAGGGTTTGTAGTCATGACTCAGTCTGTGATCATAGATGTACTTCAATAATTGAAAATCATTTATTTGTTAATCGTGTAGTTGAAAACCGGATAAAGTTTGGCAATTAACCGTGAAATGTTTTTCTTATCACAATATTTTTGCTTCACTGTTTGAGTTTTTTCGAAAGTTTTTTATTTCAAAATTTTGGTTTAAGAACACTTCGTTTGAAAACTTTTAGTTTGAAAATTTTATTTGAAAATTTTACCATAAAAATTTTCTCTTTAAATACTTTAGTTTAAAATTTTTCTTATGAATTAAGTTTTGATCAGATTTTAAATTGTTTTCTTTGAACATCTAAGTTTGAAAAAAAAAATTTTTTTTAATCATTATATGTTTCAGTTTGAAAATTGTTCGTACTTTTTGAAAGGTTTGCAAAGAACATTTTAGTCACCTGTAAACTTTCAGATAGAGAAAAACAAAATTTTCAAACTAAAAAGTACACTTCTGCGTCTTGGATGACAGGTTATCAACAGTCTCCATGAAAACGTTTACAAGAGGTTGAATCCTTTTTAATTGTGAACTCGTGACGTAAAAGCTAGAGTCAATCCTCAGTTTCTTTAGCAGATTTCACAAACATAATGATGTCTAATTTACGGTACTTAATCCGAGGCACAAAAAAATAATGTTTGCACCCACAGTCCTATGTTCACTTTTAAAATAAAGATGCAACTCATCTCTCTTCCTTCAAATGATGTCATTATAAGTTTCTTCGGGGTCCTGCTGTAATTAGTTTGCACTCCCTTGAGTTGACTTCCTGTTAAATTCGTGGCGATTGTTTATTTCAGGTCTATTCTGTTGTACTCAATTCACGGAATGTGTTAAAGTAATGGGTATATTAGTTGACACAGCATTCAAGCAATGCCTTTCGGCTTGATTAAGGTTGTAGCTCAAGGCCAATATGTTAAGGTTTGCCTCTACTGAAATACACAATGACCTTAAAAATGCAGGGCAAAAGATATTTTAGACATATGTGCAATATTTATTCTTAGAATAATAAAATTAGACGCTCAGCGAATCGTGAGTTGAAATGAACATTTGCTTGAAATGCTTGCTAAGCTCTTCTTCCCTTTAAGGCTGTTCATACCAGACTTTATTTTATTTGAGTAAGGGTAATTTCAAGTAGTCTCTTATTCGTAGAGCATAGATAAAATTCTTTTTCTCGGTGAGTTCTGTCACCATGATTAATTTCTCCATAGCTTCAGTGTTCCACAAGTTACATTTCACTAGTTTACATTTCTTCTCTACTTACCACTACTTGAAATGTTTGTGGTAATACTTTGTTTTTATTAGGCGTTACATCAGCCTTGTTGCTATTGAGAGTCAATGATTGTTTACTTTATATTAGCATATTGATACACTATTGATCGGCAAGGGACTATTTGTGGCATTTAAACAATAACAACACTTCTTATTAACTAACGAATTTTGAATAAGTGGAGATGAATTTCTATTGATCTGGTTGTTCAGATTCCTTGCAATTTTAAGATATATTAACCGTGATAATAACACAAAATGTATTAACAAAGCAACTGACTGTTTAGTATGAAAATAATAAGATAGACTACATTCAAATTTTGATTTGATCAGTCACATTAATTTTATTTTTATTTTTTTGCTTTCCTCTTCTTGGAAAAATCGCAGAGACCGTAAAAACCAGCAAGAGATATTATAAAGAAGTATTATTCAAAATTTTCAAGTAATAACCCGTTTCTAAAATTACAAACCCTGTGTCCTAGGCCCACACACTTAATTTCTATGTTGTTCCTCCATAGTGCAGTATTTTGGTCTGTGAATTCCATTCCTGTCAATCATACACGTATGTTCAATTTTCAAAACGCTTCAAAACTAACACGATAGGATAGGGCGATGTTGGACATTATTCTTTCCCTTAGGTGACATTGGGGCCGCGGTGGCTCAGTGGTAGAGCGTTCACTTCTGGTGCATGGGGTTCCGGGTTCAAAGTATGCTCCCGCCAATTGAACTTTGTGGTGGACAAACACCGTTTGCGTGGGTTTCCTCGGGGTTCTCCAGTTTCCTCCTACTTTCTTCATTCCACCATTTCATTCATTTCTCATCGTCGCCGTCTCTTTTATCCTAGCCAGCACAACCGTGAGACGTAAAACTCAAAAATTTCATTTTATTTCATTTTTTTAAGTGACATTAGTTTCGCAAATTTTTGGAGTTCACCCTTGTTCAGCAAACCGTTAAAGGAACATCAACTTGAAGATCCAGGCCTCCGGAACATTATTCACGAAGTGCCACGAGGCCAACGAGAGAATGAATTCTGCATCAAGAATGGAATCTTAATGAAGACCCGTGGCAGACAAGACCATGGTTGGAGTATATTATCCCGAGGAAAATGGTGTATCCTATTATGAAGTATTTTCACAAGATTTAGGGATAGGAATAAGATTTAGGGATAGCAAATTGTACTAAGTCATTTTGGGGTCTAAAATATAATATGTTGAATTATATTCTTTCGCAAATTTGTGCAAATCGTGAAGGAAGTTTCATGGTACCATTCTGGCATAAAAAGGACAAAATTATTCATATATTTGGTCATGTAAACCTTGAAAATAATTAGTTAACATTACTTTGTCACGAGGCACTTTTACCAGGTATCGTTTGTGCTCTCTATTTATACTCAAGTTCAAGTGTTGTTTTTATATTTTTCTCGGTATTATGGAAAACATATTTATGGTAAAGAGTATTACAAATAATACGATTTATATATTATTATTTCTTATCTTCGATTACTTCGGAACACTTTTTTTTGAAAGAACAGAAGAGGGTTGCCTTCTTAATCAACGTGTAAAGAAACATTCTTTTACTTGTTAATAAACTATTTGTTATTTTGCAAAGTTTCTTTATCTAATTCACACGATATATACATTTATTTTGACCCGTGCTGGCCTCAGTCTATTTTTAAAATTACTAGAGGCATTGCACGCTACATCCTTTAACCATAAATTTAGTTTGATAAATAAAACAATATATTTTCGAACTATAACAAGTAGCATTTTTACTGATATGGGAACAGATATATTAAATATTGAGTTCAAAAATTTAATCATGTCAAAAATATTTTAAGCTTAGATTGAGAGCAGCTTATAAGAACAACTAAAAGAAGGACACGGAAAAACGAAACCTTTTTATAGACACGCTTTATCTGTTATTATTCATGCCATTTGACTTCTATTAAACAGCACCCTGCCCAAATCCACGCATATCAAACGTGGCTGAGCGAATCACGTGGAGCTAGCTAGTCATATCTTTTAGAAGAGAAACGGAATCGGGAAACCAAAAACCAAATAACAAGAAATAAAAATAGCATTCCGAAGATTTTGTACGATGCAAGCCAAATACATATTTTACATCGATCTTCTTTAACGGCTAAAATGGTGACATCAATGTCACATAAAATAAACTACCAATAACTCACTCGGATTCACTGTTTTAGGAGGTATCCTACTCCCTGTGTAAGTAAGAAATACACTGGACGATTTCGAAGTGCAGGATTGAACTAACTATTTTTATGGCTTATGAAACCCAAAGTTACCATTTCTCATGCACAAGAGCTCGCCATTGACTTCTGCCCTGCGCCAGCTGAATCCAGTTTCTATTTTGGGTTCCTGTTTCTGCGAGGTATATCTACATATTGTCCTCCCATCTGCACCTAGATCTTCATAATGCTCTCTTTCCGATTGACTTTCCAATTAAAATTTCGAAAGTATAAGGTGAAGAATTATCTGAATATATTTGAACTCTATGGACTGATATAGTGTGACGTTACAGCTCTCTTGTTCCTATGGTGATCGCCATTTTATTTTTTAAACAACAAGTAGCCTAAATACGTAAAGAACCTATATGAAAAGCGTAAACAGTGATAAAACACTTCGGAATTGTAAACATTAGAGTGAAAATGTATTTATGTTTCTTTTCAAATGTTTCTAATCAATGAAACTGAAAGAGACAGAAAAGGTAGTTAGGTAATGAATATGTTAAACACTGTTACGTGCTGACAAGCATTGAAGTCAGCAAGTTCACACGTCTTGTGAAATTTTCCCTCTGATATCGTATATTTTGAGAATTTCTACATTTTCAGGCTAAATTAAATTTTAAAGTGTACTTACCTTGTTCACAATCAGATATTATCTTTAAATAATTCTGGAAAATTTTTGATTCATTAATATAATATCATATATAACATGACATACGTGAACAGGGTTACTGTTTAACAGTTGTTTAAAATACATGCTGAACCATTCATAATTGACTGTTCTATTATTGAACTGTTTCTATTTTTTTTTTTTTTTTTTTTTTACGAAAAACTTGATAGGGAATATAAAAAAAAGGTCTGATCTATATTCACTGATGCTTCGGATTGAAAATTTTCTAAGGTTAGTTTTTTCTTCTTTTTGTAATATTGTAGATATTAATATTGTGCACTCCCATTATAAAGACTGGCATAAGAAGTCTAAATGCTTAAATAACATTAATATTATTCTAAAGTTTTTTTTCTTTTAAATAATGGTATATATTCTTACAGCGTTTTTTGTGCCGACAGTTCATCAATTTGCAATTTAGGAAATTTTCATTGTGAATAATTACTTCTTATTGTGAATTACATGGTAACGGCGCTTACATTAATTATTCGATTTCTACCTTATCACGAAAAGATGTGGCGCTTTTAGAAATAAGTTTCTTAGATGTTACTCTTTCTTTGTGAATTTATTTCACTCGTAAGTTTTCTAAACGCAGCCTTCCATATTCTAATTGTTTAACCTTTTCCACCAACTTTATTAGTCTTTAAAACATTTTATAATTGTAAATAAATTTACAGCCGTTGTCCTTGTTTGTACTAGGCTTTAAAATACACTATTCACTTCACGCGTTTGTATACAAAAAAATATGGCGATCACCATGGTAACGGGAAGGAAATGACGACATCACTGTTTCAGTCTATTAAGATTTCCAAATATTTTGTCAGTAAAGTATTTCTTTTTTTTTCTATTTTTTTTTTACTTCGAGCAAAAATATAACTCAATACTACAAATATCGAAGGTATACATTCTAGCTGGTTCAGTAAGTATTTATTCTTCTGTGTATTTTCGAACTAGAAGAATGCTCTCAAACTGACATTCTTTGAACAGCAACAAATTTAGCATTCATAGTACAGTCCGGGTAGAAAGAAAATATTTTGTACGTACAATTTACATCTGAACTTTACTATATTATTTTCTCGATGGCTGCAAATAACGGTGTAAAATTTCTTGAAGGTTATGCACCAAAGTTCTATGCAAAACTGTCGAGAAAGTTTTGACATTGATTATGTAGAATTGAACTGAAACGACAAACAAGACTTACTTTTTTATAATCATCCAAGTTGACAGAAAATTGCAGGGAAACATTTATAGCAAGTGGGTGGCTAGTGTCCTGAAGAGAAGCAAATTTAACAGGAAAAGACTCCTCTATAGCTTTATGTGCCTGAAAATAAACAAGTAGTTTTAGTACACTATATATTACATAGATAGATATAGATATTCTTAATAGATCGTCCTCTAATTATTCCAAAACATTCAATTAATTAAGAATTGCCTTGTACTTATTACTTATTTTCGGTAGAAAAAAATATTTAATTATAGTTAAATTTTATAGGTTACTGTATGCTTATCAATATATAGAAGTTCGATATACGTGTTTAACCTGCACACAAGCAGAGTTTCACCTAGTGTTATTTAGTGTGAAAATCATACATAGAATGATAATGAAAAGAATTTAAACTTTAAATACTTTCAATTTTACATATGCAGAACACATGAATTATTGTACATATACAGGTGTATGAATAAGGAGCTTATTTCCAACCACCGCCTAAATCACTTTTTTCAATTTTCGGTTTTTGCGCTTTTTTTTTACTTGTTAGAACTATATACACATGCCTGAGTATATAACCACTCAAAACTCGCATAAGTCGTCTTGAAGTTAAATGTAAACAGTCCTAAATATACCTAAGTCATTAAAAATATGTTTTTCCAAACTCCACTTAAGTCACTTCGGTATAATTTCTCTCCTTTGAAAATTTGATACCCATTGTTACCATTTCTATGATTGGTGTTTATTTTTAAATCTGGAAGGAAAATGCATTTACTGTTGAGAGTGTGCTTAAAACATTTGTTATTGTAACAGTTAACAATTAGTAAGAAGGTGCTTTTAAGAGGTGTCATCTCGTGTTTACAAGAAAGTACTATGTTGTTAATAGGACTGTCTGAAACCAACATAACTGTAATGAAAATTGAAAGAGAGTTACTAGAACATGTGAAGGAAGGAAGGGGACGGAAGTGGTCAAGAAATTCAGGAAACTGGGTAAAGAAGAAACAGCAAGTAGGCAGAAATAGTAAAGAAGCTCGTGTACTCTCTACACTGAATTGCCAGTATAATCATAGAGTATTAAATAGTGACATCTTGTACTTTTCAAACCAAATATATGCTAATAAAACAAAGATTGAGAAGGACAACGTCTTGTTGAGGTTTATAAGACAAAATGAGGAAAAGCAAGAACGACCAAGAAAGCAAAATCCTAGAAATTGAATAGTCCTATAGCAAGAAAGAAAATGGTGAGCAAGTTCCAGTTTGTGTGATTTTTTTCTTTTATTAGCCGGTATCTCTGTCGACAGACTGAAGAGCCTGAGGAAATTTAACCAGTCACGTCAAGGAGTTGAACGAAAAGAAAACAGACATGGTTCAAGAATGAAGAAAACAAATGTTTCAATCACAAGCATATGGTGAAGCATATAAAAAATTTAAAACTATAGTGTCACATTATTCAAGGGAAAAAAGTGTGCGTTAATATTTGCCATCTCCATTGAACGTTAGAGAAATGTACATATGTGGAAGAAAGAGCAACGTAACTCTAGGATGAAGTGTTCATACACAAAGTATTACAGAAGTTTCATGAGTAAATTCAATATTGGATTCGGTTCCCCCAAAACAGATGCATGTTCTTTTTGTGTTAGAAAGAGCGCAGAAATTAGCAAAACTACTGACGGAAACTACAAACAAAAACACTAACAATACATGTTACATTGTTTGTAAGCTAAAAAGTTTTACCAAATAATGAAATCAGATGAGCCGTTAACTTTAAAAGGAGTTTTGGACATGCAGCAGAATAAACTTATTGTGGGTGAGGCAGACTATGCCCGCCGGATCTGGTTATACAATCTGGCAATTATTATTCACAATGGTGCACTTGACAAGAACAATATTTTCTTTTATACCTGGACTGAAAAGGATCTTCCAAAAGGATTTAATAAATTGGTGTTTGCATTGTCATAATTTTAAATGCTACTAGAGTAAAAATGTCAGTTCAGGCACTACACTACTTTGAAATTATTGCGGATTCATTCCCTGATCAGGATAAAAATAGAGCAGTGATGACATTTTAATTATATTATGTTCAACAAAATACTTTATTTGATGTGATTCAAGAAATATTCCCAACTAGTAGACACTCATATCTGCCTGCAGATAAACTATTCGTACTAATTGAAAAGGAGTACAGAAAGCACGAAATTTTGAAAGGTCCAGCAGATTACTATCTGATTTTGAACAAATACGGACAAGTAATGAAGTATGGAAAGCATTGGGTATGCAAAGATCTTAAGAAATTTTCCAAAGATGCATTGAAATCACTGATGCCAGTGTGTATACTTAGATACTGTAAAGAATATAAATCTATTGGGCACAGAAATACAGGGCAAAACTTCAGCTCAGCTGCTTTAAGAGGAGCCTTAGAAAAGTCACAAGCTCGAGAAATGAAACAACTTTTCCAAGTGTAAATTGTGTAAGTGATCAAAAGAAAGAAGATGTAAAACCCCTGTTAAAGTTTGTAGAACTCAGTGACGACGACAAAGTTTTCTATGCAGAGGCACTTAATAGGAAAAACACACAGATTGCGAATGAACTGTTATACAAAAATTTTGAAGAGCCTTTCCTATAAAGACTGTGAGTGTCTTTGAAAAAAAAAAAGTTCCATTGTTCGTAGATAACAAAAGCCTAATATTTCTTCTTTGTTGTATTGAGTACGAACTTTGCTCTTACCCAAAACTTTGTAAAATCTGTGTAATCGGTTACTTATGTTTTCGTTCTAATATCCAAAGAAATAATAAAGTACAATACAATAGAATGTAAAAATACACTAAAAACAATAAAAATTAGAAATACACATCTTAAATTCTAAAATAAACACATTTTCATTTAAAAAAGAAAGAAATCATGTTGGTGTTAGTATAGTTTAAATTCTAATATAAGTAATCACACAGTACGAGCAGCAGCAATATTATTATTATTATTATTATTATTATTATTATTATTATTATTATTATTATTATTATTATTATTATTATTATTATTATTATTATTATTATTTATTGATAGCAGTGACCACAGCTTAAGCCATAAATGGTCACAGATATACAAATAAAATACAATGGAGGATTACATCAAAGTAAATACAAAATAAATTAAAAAGAAATGGTACATTAAAATATTTCAATCAGATACAAAATTATATGTCATACATGAATTTAATGAAAGCTTTGATTACAAAGTAAAATTTCAACATTACCTCCATTCGCATATCTATTAAATTGAAAACTGTGATGTAATGTATAACAAAGTAAAATATGATGAACACTAATAAAAATAAACGTACATCAAACGAAAGAGAATTGCAATTTCATAGACAATAGAATAACGGCGAATTTATATATTTACTTTATAACACATTTTAAATGTTTTTTTTAAGTAGAGCAAAATTTTCATTGAATAGATCGATTCTTAGAGATATTTTGTTTATATTCTCTACACTAATAAATAGTGCATTACCAATTAATTTGTTATTATAATATTTGTTATAATAATAATAATAATTTATATCTTATTATACAGTACAATGATAATATATAGTATAATTAGTGTGCAGTAGCTGATTTAAATAAATAACATATGACTTAAGTGGTTTCTGCACGGAAATAAAACTTTATACTGCCATTTAGGCCCAAACCTAAAATCAGACATTTCTTATATTTTTGCATGTTGTTATGTGCATATAAACATAAAAGATATTATTAAAATATTTTACATTAAAAGAAGAATAATAGCAACATATGTTTTTCGCTTCTCTTGTAAAATTACAAAAAAATGACTTACGTGGAATTTGGAAACAAGCTCCTCATATATTGTGAACTTTTATTGTTTTTATTATATATAAAAGTTAGGTTTCACTTTTCTTATGTTATTTAAAATTTTACTTTAAAGTTCATAAAGTATCAGCTCATCCCATAATTAATGTCCTCTTTTCGATGACCGCTGCAATGACGCAATCTGACGAGCGAATTGTGAAGTAGATGGTATGTGCTATATCTGTGTCGTATAGAGCGCTTCATTGTGCCTTATTGTGTAGAAGAAGTACGCTCTACTTCATGTTTTAGAATTGTGTCTTGGGTTTGACCATGGCTACGTCGGAGAACCACATACTGTTTTTCATACTGTATAAATTTCACCAAGGGACATTCAGCCAGCACAGTGACATGAAACAACAATGTTGTGTACGGTCAGAGTGCTATGGATGTGAAGAACTACTAGCGGTGGTTCCAAACGTCTCGGTCTGGAGACATCACCTATATCGATAAGCTACAGTGACAGGGGATCAAAAACGGGTTCTCTATCATAACGTGGGAGGGAGCAGAGGTAATATGCCAAGACAGAACCTCCAGGCCTCCAAAGTGATGTTAAGTGTTTGGTGCGATATCCGTGGGATAATAAATTTTGAACTCTTGGCACGTAACGAGACAAGCAACCTAGTGCCAACAGCTTAAACGCTTACGGGCTAAATAGTTGGAGAAACGTCCTGCTCTGGTTTATCGCAGGCTTATGTTCATCCACGGTGATAATAATTGCCCACAGACGGAAATTAGAACCTCTGATAAGATCGAGGAATGACGTGGCTGGGAGAAAATCCTCGACCCGGCGTTTTCACCAGATTTTCACGAATATACTACTGCCTTTTCGCAGCCTCCAAATTAAACTTTACGGGAAAACATTTCAAAATGAGCATGACATGCGACGAACCGTGACCCAGTTCTTTCAGCTCGTGATTCAACAACTGGTTGACAGGTGGCAGAATGTTGTGGAGTCTAAGGGAGATTATTTTCCTGACTAATGGTAGTGTTCCACAGCTTAAGTGATCGTTCTTTTCATCACGATGTAAAAATACGACATGACTTATGGGATACTGAAATAGCATTAAAGGGTACAAATGAAAGAAAGGAACATAAAGTATTTCATTATAGTACCCACTTAACTCAGGTGAAGTCTGTAGGTCATTTAGACTATACACAGATCCTTGAAACAACGACTGAAAATTAAATCTTAAATAAAATTTGGTTGATTGATTGATTTTGAGTTTAGCGTCCCTTTCAGCAACGAGGCTATAAGAGACGTGGACCTACTGATTAACATGGAATCCGAACCACATGAGCTCACGCCGGGAATCGAACCGGCACTCCCACGCCAAAGGCGCGTACGCTAACCGCTGAGCCACGAGAGAGCTCTTAAATAATATTTGGTTAGTACAGAAACATAAAGGGTGTTTCAAAACAACAACGACAACGTTTAGGAGGTGATTTCTGACACCAAAATAAGACGAAAAGTATAGACCAACCTGGGTACACAAATGCTTCCTATCGGAGTTATAGGCTGCCGAAAACGTGAAAAAATGAACTTTAAAGTTCCATGCCTCCACAACTATGGGGTCTACCGTATTCGGGTCAGGACTTCACACAGAAACTAGTATGTGCACTATCCAAAAATACATGTTTCAGAATAGTAAGGTACTCACCCAACAATTTTTATACAGGCAGTGTTACGGGCATATAATTTGAAGTACTCACCAACTACCTCTATAAAACTTGTTGCGGAAGTACCGCAGAATTCTGAAACATAGATATTTTAATAGGGCACTCTAGTTTCTAAATAAAGTCTTGGCCATACTACGGTAACTCCCATAGTATTTGAGCTATGGGTCTTTCAAGTTCATTTTTTTTTCTTGTTTTCGGCAGCCTGTAACTCCGAAAGGGAGCATTTGTGCATCCAGGTTGGTCTATAGTTTTCGTCTTATCTTGATGCCAGCAATCACCTCCCAAACATTGTTGGTGTTGTTTCGAAACACCCTGTGTGATATATTGGTAATCACTAATTTGAAATCTGGTTTATCTTACATATGTGAACAATTTTTGGTTCATACCACACTAAAATAAATACATTAAACACCATTAATTCAGTTGACAATTGTTGCAGAAGATGTAAAGAGAGTTAAGAATGGAATATGATCACAATATGAGTCAAGAAAGAGTGTTTCTGTTCAACAGGTAATGCATATTTTCAACTTTTTCATAGTTCGAAGTTCTATGGAAATATTGTTTGTTTGTTTATTTATTTGATGTGTATATCCCGACCAGCGAATGAGTGCAGACATCCAATTTGTAACTAAAATGTAAATAGCAGTGGTACCAACCAGTTTACTTGTAATTAATCTATCACAGTTTCTTGTCCTGTTCGTAATAAACCATTTCATGCACGCGTTCAGTATTGTAATAATAATGATAATAATAATAATAAGCCACAGGTGCACGGTGGCTGAGTGGTAGATTGCTTACTTCTAATTCGTGGGGCCCGTGGTTCGATCCCCGGCCAAGTAAGTTTGTGGTGGACAACATCGTGTCCGTGGATTTTGTCGGGGTACTTCCGTTTCCTCCCACTTTCTCATTCTACCAATTCATCCATCAGTTGCTATGATCATTGTCTCCCTTAGACTAAAGGGCATTCATAGTGAATCAGTCGCTATGCTAATTTGTCAATCTTCCTTTTTGAAACTGGGTTATAACATTTGAAATAAAGTTTTATTTCATGGTTTTATTAAAAAACGGAAAAAGAGTTGAGAGTATACATTTTTTATTGGTTAAGAGTCATCATCATAGGTATTCTACCCTACTGGAGGTCACTAGCGGCAGCTGAGAAGCTTTCTTCCTCCACGGTCATCCGCTAACATCTTTGTCTTCACGTGTGATCTTTCTATTTTTATATCATCCACTAATTGTAGTCTCTTTCGCACCCTCCCTCTCTTTCCCGCCACCATACCCTCTAGGACGTCCCTCATGATACTATTTCTTCTTAGGCAATGTCCCAACCAGTTTCTCTTCCGCTTCTTAACAATATCTAAAAGTGTTCTTTTCTCCCCCACCATTTCTAACACCCTCTCTTTCGTTTTCCGCTCGACCCAACTAATTCTTCCCATTCTTCTCCACATCCACATTTCGAAGGCTTCCAGTCGTTTTTCATCACTTTTACATAACGTCCTCGTTTCCACTCCACAAGTAAGGATGAAAAAAGAGAGTTATTAACAATTTGTATTTCGACTATTCTCGATTGTAGTACGAGTAACTTCAATAATACTTATTAATTCCATCCTTTAATGATTTTTCATGGTTATTCTGTAAGATAGAAAGTTCCATTCAAGATCTTAGTTTATTAGAAGATTGCAGTTTATTGTTAATATTGATTTTATATTGGAATTTGCTTCAGTCAATACACTGACTATTACGCGCTCATGACAGTTTCACTATATGTGACAATATCTGTGATACAGATATGTGTAGTCAGAGAACAAAAACTTGCTTACTTCCATATGGTTAAAGTTAGTTATTCATAAAATGTGAATTATCGCCCAGTCGTAGAAATTTCACAAATTCATAATAGTTCTCCTATAAATGTGTGATATAACGATTAAAAGAAAGATTTAGATGTTTATTCATAATTTCACTTTTGTTATAAAAAGTCAACATTTCTTTAGAATTATATTGTTTATTTCCGATGTAGGTATTGATATTAATCATTATGAATCATAATCATCAAACTCTTTATAATTTCACAAATGCAGTAAGAGAAAAATTAAAAGTTTCTTGTTTCGAAAGAAAGGAACTTACTTTATTCGTTGTTTTATCGTTTTATCAGAGGAGAGGACTTTGTTTTATTCAGAGTGCTCATTCAGGAAGAGACCCAAAAGACTTTTATTTAAGTTTTTATTTGTTCACGTTAAAGTAAATACTAGGGACGGAAAACCTAAAATTATTCTGAGTTAGCAAAATGTTGCTTTGAGTGAAAGTTTATGTTTTGATACATATAGTAGGAATGAGGGAAACCTCATAGTTCCATTTAATTTATTATATACTTGTTAACGACTTTTGAGTAACGACATTTTCGTAATATTTCTGATCAACATTTTGAGTTTAGAAAAGTTTCGTGCTGAAAGAAATATTTTGTTTATCTTGCACTCGTAGCAATGTAAAGCATAAATTGTAAAACATTTAACTGGTTTAGTTAACAATTTCGTCTCGTGAATACATGTCCATAGTATTAGTTGTGAACGAAAATGGCGTATGAGTACTGATAGTCATAATTTGGCGAACAAAAGTATCATATTTTAGGACATGCTCAATATTCGTGGCTGAGCGAAAGTGAAGGCAGTATTAATGTAGAATAAATATTTTCACATACAGGGAAATCTTCGGGATACCAACAGGTGTTAGAGCGATATCTTTGTTATAAGAGATTCTTAATGGAATGGACATTCGTTTAGATACTAGGCACAGTGCAAAAGGCAAGTAAGGCAGCACTTGTGCTCTCGAGATTGATTTTATCCCTCAGTTGTTCTTAAATCCCAAGCCCAGAATGCTAGAAGAGATCAAGAACCTGTACTTCGGTACGTTCATAATGTTGATGCATGAGAATTGTTGAGAGGTCGTTGAGTATCCCTCTTATTTTTTTATTTGTTTGTGTTTAATGCCCATGAATGGCTTCAACGCCCGCGAAGAAGCGTATGTTTGCTTCGTTGTAAGCAAATTGTCATTTCTAAGACAGTGTCGTTTATACCTACCCTGATCCGAACCTTTGAATATGTTCACTAATGATTTGGAAGCGCCCGTGGTTACATAATCACCAATAAGCCATCTTTAATCGACGTGAAACCAGATTTACATTGTTACGGAACATAATATATATATATATATATATATATATTTTAAAAAAAAGGTTATATTGTTTGAAATTAAAGAACACGAAAGAAAGAGAAAAGATTTTCGTTTAGGAAATCAGTTAGAATAATACACTACATTTATATTTTATTATTCTAAAGGAGGGATTTTGACTCTCATAGTATTTTTCATTATTTTGTCATTTTATTGTCATGTCTTTACTTATTATTTAGTGTTTATTAAATTGTTACTTTATTTTTAAAGTATTTGTATACTCGTAGATAAATAATTTAAATAATTTGGGTATTATTTGTGAAACTACTTTTTTTTTTTTTTTTTTTTTTTTTTTTTAGGTTTATTAGCATGAGACATCATTATATGTATTTTAATGTGTTAACGTTCAAAGATGCAAACAAAGGTTAAATTCTTCAATGTGTGGAGACAAATAAAAATAATTTCAATTTAGTTGTTAGTCGGATATTATTGTAAGAAGGTGCATAATCACTCTTCTATCCAACACACTATACATCTCATAACTTTCAGACTTCCGTTACTACCGTTATCGGGCATCAATTTCCGTAATAAACACCCATGCGCTTACACTCCCTCAACATTCAAATGTTTTGTTGTGTTTATTTTATGTGTCTATGATATTGATTCATTTCACATTACTTTTTTTTGTTATTATGTATAAAATTTACGTAATATGTTTATTGAAAAAGATTAGAAGATTTATCGAAACGTATGCAGGTGAGGGAAACCAATAGTTTGCGTGAAAAGTAAAAAAGAAAGAAAAAGGACTTTGAAATAGACTTCTGTTTTAATAAAGAAGACGAATATAAACATAAGATAAAACTTTATTAATAATGGCTTTACAACGAAAAAAAAAATGGCCGTAAGTCATACAGAGTGAAATAACTACAAATCAGATTGGTGCAGCGACAAAATTATGTGCAGCTTCCGAAATCGTGATAGTGCATGTAATACGATTTAGCATATACAGTACAACTTCGATATAGCGTCACCCCCACAGTGAATTCTAGTGCATCGATTTTGTATATACACAGGGTGTTCCAAGATTCAATGACTTCTCAAGTAACACTTATATACCTTTCAACGGTCAGGATTCTCATCGAAATTTTCATCTGGACAAATTTCTTGTTCCTGATGGGCCTCATGGACGAGATCATCATTTTGGACACTCAGAATAAAGAAAAAACTAATTCAAAGTTCTTTGGACACTACATTTTTGGTCGACTGTACCTGGACTATCTTTCGTCGCCGTCAACCCGGCACCGAACGATGAGGTAACTTCTTGAAATACACAGTTAGAACAATAGAGAGACAGTTTCTATTTGTGAGAAAGTTTTTCTTTCCCATGAAGTAAGTTTGCTATTCAGGTCATAGCAAAAGGAAATAATAATAAAAATATTTAAAATTATACGAGCTCGTTCTAAAGGTTGTTCATGTTTGCATAATGTTAATTTAATGTTTTCCTTGTGTAGTAAAGCGTATGTGTCACATTTTCATTCATTGCATCTAATTTTCTAATATAGCAATCTTCAATTTTAATCATCGCATTTTATTCTTACACTACACCAATTTTGCATGATATCAGAGAACGGTGGAGTCATAGATATTGTAGTCTAATTTATAATTTTTTTTTTTTTTTTTTTTTTTTTTTTTTTTTTTTTTTTTGCGTTGGATATTATCTTTCTCCTTTTGGAATTGTAGTCTACGAAGGGACAGGAATACTCATGGGAATGCCACCTTCATTCGTGATCGGCTAGAATGTTGAGACAATAAGGTGAAGAGAGAGAGAGATTAATCTGGTTTCTTATTTATGCCGTGTTTACTTTCCAGATTACACGAAGGACCAGAAATGGGCGGTAGACTTTTACATATTTGTTAGTCTTTTTAATCTACGTTTTTCTTATACATTGATTTGTGTCTTTAACAAATGGTAATTCCTATCGTAACTTCTCAAATATTTTTTAAATGTTTAATGTTATTCTTCTTTGACTTTTAAAAATAAATATTAACATTTATATCATGTTTTCTTAATAACCAATTCAAAAGACACTTAATATTCATAAAAGCCTTTCTACTTACCTAAAGTTAGCAAAAGATTAAAAACAACTTTTCAAACTCATACAGGGGCAGAGGTGGCTCAGTAGTAGAGCGTTCACCTCTGATGCATGGGGTTCTTGGTTCGATCCCAGATTGTGCTAAGTGAACTTTGTGGTGGACAAACACCGTATGCGTAGGTTTTCCCGGGGTTCTTGCGTTTCATCCCACTTTCTTCATTCCACCAATTCATTCATTTCTCAACATCACCGTCTCCTTTAGCCTAGCCTGCATAAACGTGGGACGTAAAACTGAAGATTTCATTTTCTCAAATTCATACTCAAGTGTTTCTTTCGTGTATAGTAAGAGTAATCGTTTTTGATCTGTAAAGTGGTGGTATAATAAATAAGCATCGTCATAATATTTTGAATATTTTTATTTCTAAAACTAACTTCTAATGCATCTTACACCAATATTTGACACTTTAATTTGTTTTGAAAAATTTTATCTTATACGTTATAAATATTTTTGAATTTATGTTGCAACTTAAATCTTTCTGCATTATCATACTATGGTTTCTTTATCCTACAAGCACTTGCCTCAGAAGTTATTAGAGTGGAGTCCCGCTAATCCGAACAAATTGGGACCGAACCCTGTTCTGATTACGTAATTGTTCGGATTAACCGAAATAACATTAAATCGCGGTTTGAAGCGAGTGAACGGATCTATTATGTTGTAGTACATATCATATAGTATTTTAAAACCCATTTTCCGACCACAATATATGTACTGTACTGGAAAGTGTTTAAAATGTTGGAAAAAGTTGATGCCTTTATTTTTCCACGTACTGTACGTACAGTAGTTACAAATCTTTGCGTTAGGGGTATTATTATCTTTGTGTAGTTCAATCTACGAGAACATACACCCATTTTCATCCTTTTAGTTATTAATTTCCTAAAACTGCCTATTTTCGCCACAATAAATAAATAAATAAATAAATAAATTATTAGACAAAATGTTATTACACAAGAGCTCCAAACTAGAATATTTTTTTGTCACGACTTTCCAAGCTTTCAGCCCATTCTGCATTTTATTTATTAAGGGCTTCATTTGGAATGCCGAGATTATTTTATTTCCTTCGATGCTCTCCATCTTGGAAGGAAGATGTCCTATTGGAAAAGTTTGACGATACTCTTAAAACTGGACTGGAATCCATCCTCAATTGTTCTCTTGGATACAAGCTTCATTACCAATCAAAATTAGGAGGTCTTGGAATCCGTCGCGCTACAGATATGGCTATTCCGTCTTTTCTTGCGTCTTTCTATGGTGCAAGTCAATTAATTAGCTCTCTTCTTCAATGGGATAACGACGAAATCACCAATCCAGATGTGCTGGACTGCATAGCTAAATGGACAAATTTAGTTAGGTTAGACCCTCCGGCTCTCGAAAATCGTAACAATCAGTCGGCCTGGGACGAGCCCATCGTTAATTACCATGTAGCTTCTTTATTGCAGACTACAAATAACATTGAAGATAAGGCCAGGCTTCTCGCGGTCATGTCCCCTGAAAATGGTGCATGCCTTCAAGCTCTACCATCACCTTCTCTGGGCCTACATCTATCCAATGAGAGCTTCCGAGTATCCGTCTCTCTACGGTTGGAAGCAGATATATGTGAACCACACCACTGCCCCAATTGCAACACCTTAGTAGATAAAAAAAAAAAAAAAAAGATTACACGGGTTGTCGTGCAAAAGTAGCGCCGGCAGACATCTACGTCACTCAAGTGTGAATGATATAATATTAAGAGATTTAATATCTGCGGGGCTCTCAGCAGTGAGGGAACCGAATGGATGTAGCCGCTCAGACGGAAAAAGACCTGATGGTATGACATTAGTACCATGGAAGAAAGGAAAGGCATCAATTTGGGATTTCACGTGTTCAGACACTTATTCCCTCTCCAACCTTCGATATTCCTCAGTACAAAATTGACTCTTAGCTGCTCGAAGAGCAAAAGAAAAAAGGAATAAATATAGTAATCTACTCAATAACTATTGCTTTGTTGCAATAGCAATTGAGTTTAGCGGTTCTTGGGAAGAAGGCGGCTTCAAATTTATAAATGAAATCGGTCACCGTCTATCAATTAAATCAGGAGATACCCAAGCAAAATCTTTCCTGATTCAACGCATTAGCATGGCCATTCAACGTGGGAACGTGTCGGCTATTATGGGAACGTTACCCATCGATAAAGAGCTAGAAGATGTCTTTCTTCTGTGATTGCAGAGCAGGGACGTTTTGAGTAAAAACAAATCATTGGTGCAACAATTTATGTAACAACCGAGCAAGGAGTAGGGAGAGGCAGCTCACAGTCCATAAGTTTATATGAAAAATTACGTCAGAATGCTGTACCGTACGTCAAGACAGTGACATAACATGACCTGTTGAAGCCATTGAAAGCAGAAGATTTAGTACTACCTGCCAAACAGTATGGGAACAAAGGTGTGAATGCGAGCTCTGGTTTCTTGGAAAATGTCTCCGATGATGCTGAACGGGTAGCAATTCGAGGAGTCATGTATGTTTGGAAGCTTTCTGAGGCCAGCAAAGCGAAACAAGAGGCACGTAAAACAAGCAAATAAGAAAGTAGAGACAAAAGAGTTTAAGCGTTCTTGATGTTAGTAAATTTGTAAATCATGAAAAATTTTGTAAAATGTTTCCAATATTATTGTTTTCATAGCCTATCTTTCTACACATATATTGTTAAATTGTCTTGCATTGTTAAATTTATCTACATGCTTGTGTTGAGTTCCTTTTTCTAGTATAAACATTTCTGTAATCTCTTGAATTCTAATCAAATAAATAAATAAAATTTTCCTCCAAGACCTGTTCGGATTAACCGGATGTTCGGATTAAACGTGTTCGGATTACCTGGACTCCACTGTATTCTTTCTTCTATATAAATAATATTTATTGCACAAGAATTACGACAACAATTTTCTTCATTTATGTTATTAAAATATCTTCATTTCCACAATGAAACATTTTGGGGTACGATACCACTTTATCTACGTTATTTTATCATTTAATCTATATCGTGATCATTCACGACAAGCCCTTTATTTATTAAGGGCTTTATTTGGAATGCCGAGATTATTTTATTTCCTTCAATTCAATACATATCGTAATTATATAGATTTACATCTGGATCAGAGCTCATTCCTGGCTAAGCGGTTAGCATACGCGCCTTTGGCATGAGAGTTCCGGGTTCGATTCCCGGTGAGAGTTCATGTGGTTCGGATTCCACGTTAATCAGTAAGTCCACGTCTCATATAGCCTCGCTGCTGATAGGGACGTTAAAGTCAAAATCAACTCATTACATCTGTATCATATGTATATTTCTCGAAATATTTAACTATCTTCCATGTTTAAGGACGAACATTTTATGGATAAACATTATTAAAACTAATAAATTTGTAAGTTGTTTTCAGTTTTGAAATTGGATCTATGAAAGAATGAGCTTCAGCCAACAATTTTAAAGCTTTAACACACCAGATTCGTTAATATATATATTTTCAGGACGAATATTTCTACAATGCCTCTAACACAGGACTTTTTCAACTCGTTTCAATCTTTCTGTCATTTTTGCCTGGCGTTGTTTTGCACAGGATTTGTAAACGCTCTACATACTAAAATCTCAGCAACATCTTCATTTTCCAAATATGTCCATTGTGATCTCTAACTGCAAATAACTCTTGATCTTGATATTCAAATCATCTCATCTTTCTATATTTTTATACAGAAATTTCTCCATTTAAACATTCATTTTTCAGTTTCATTAGTATAGAATCAGTATTGTTTTAAAAAATAAAACATTTATGAGTAATTATCATAAAAATTATTAAACCTATAATTTTTCATTTTTTCATTTTTCAAATTCGCACATTACATTGCTAAAAAGAATAACCTTTACTAACATTTTGAAAACTTTAACACAAAGATGCCAGTGTATGGCTAAATTAAAATCTTGTTTGCAATTATAATTACAAGAGGTTTTCAAGTACAAGATGTCGTATTAATGGTTTAGTTGTAAGAATCAAACACATATTTAACATTGTGTTATCTTTCCAACAACATATCCAATGCGTTCCAATGTTATCTGATTTGTCCAAATTTACAATACCACACTCTCGATCTTTAGATAATTCATCGCTCATAAACACTCCTTTAAAATGCTTTATGTTTAATTTTCTCACCATCCTCTCTATGTCGAAATTGGTTAAAGGTATATTATTCTTTAATTTACCCGTCTTTCTCTAACTTTTCCACGTTTTCCTTCCATTGCTCAGTTATGTCCTTTTTGTTCTTCCAATTCTTGTTTATTCATTTCCGCATCAGTTACAGTTTTAGCTCCTTCTCCTTCTGCTAAAGAACCAACAGCTTCTAACGTTTCGACAGTAGCGGGCATTGCAAAAATACAACCGCAAAATTACCATACGGGTGCTTATGATACATTGCATTATAACTCTTCTATTTGAGCATTTTTGTCCTTTCTTTCAAGTCCAGAGGCATTGTAGAACACGTTACGTATGGTTTCACACCTTCCTGCGTCGAGATATAGGAGGTGATGACTGTCATAACTTAAAACAATATATTTTCTTTTATTAGGCCCATGTTCATTATTTTTTGGCGGGCTTATTTTTGTACCTAGAAGATTGAAATTTTGCACAAACATTCAGTCCACCGAGTGGTATTTATCAGTTTGTTTCAGATCTCTGCGTTAGACAGGAGGGTCCAGAGGGGCAAAAAGGTAAAAAAAAAAAAAAAAAAAAGATAATTTTTACCCAAAAATTCCTTTTTCACTATTTTTACGCCTTAGCTACATGATGGAGACACGTAAATGGTACCGTCTGAAAGGCAATTCTATTCTGAAGAGAATGATGGGCGAACCATGATCCTAGGGTAATTAGGGATGTCTCAGGGAATTTTTACAAAATATCCTTCTGTATAGGGGAATACGGGGTATTGCCGGTATATTTTTTGGCGGGCTTACTTTTGAACCTAGAAGATTTAAATTTTGCACAAACATTTAGTCCACCGAGTAGTATTTATCAGATTATTTTCAGATCTCTGCGTTAAAACAGGGAAGGGGGAGTCTAGAGAGGAAAAAAGTTGAAAAAAGGGATATTTTAACTAAAAATCCCTTTCTTCGGGATTTTCCCGCCTCAGATACATGATGGAGACTTGTGAGTGGTACCGTGTGAAAGGCAGTTCTATTCTGAAGAGAATGATTGGCGGATTATGATCCTAGGGTAGATAGGGATGTCTCAGGAATTTTTTTTACTTGAGATCAGGTTCTTTTACGGTAATCTGGGACATTGTTGGGATTCTTGATACAATTTCTCCCGGCCTTACTATTCAAGTTAGAAGCTTGAAATTTGGTACACACATTTAGTCTACCGAGTAGTATTTATCACATTTTTTGAGATCTATACGTTTACACAGGGCCGTTCTAGAGGGGCCCAAAGCGTGTCATAAAATTCCCCCAAATTTTCCCTTTGACCTCACTTTTCCCTCTCCTGGTGTATGGTATGGGCATGTAGGTGATACAATTTGAAAGCCTACTCTATTCTAAAGAGAATGAGGTATGAACCATGATCCTAGGATAAATAGTGACGATGCAGTAGCTGCTTGACTGAAAGTCTAAAAAATACCCAAAAAACTCAAGATCCTAAAAGGGTTAATTAAACACATTCTATACAGAAAGAGAGAATCTACAAACCCAATTCTGATTTTAATCCTAATCCTAAGCTCACTTTGGCTTTCGTCACTAAAGCAGTTCCTAAATTCCTAAACCGAGTGTTTTTTTCAGCAATTAATGACGCATCCTTAGCAAACATTCTTTCTCCACTTAATGTTCTAATTCTATATCCGCAATATGTCTCGAGATCGTATCTTTATTAACTAAAAAAAACTAACTCTATGGCCTATGGAACCCGGAGGTTCAGTGCCGCGTTCACAAAAGCTCTCCACTGACTTCTATCCTTAGCTAATTGCATCCAGTTTCTACTTTGTATTCCTATCTCTGCGAGATCCATCTTAATATTGTCCTCCCATCTGCGCCTAGGTCTTCCTAATGGTCGTTTTCCTATGGGTCTACCAGTCAAGACTTTGAAAGCGTTTCTACTTTCTTCCATTCTATTACCTGACCAGGATATTAGTGCGGTTTTTCGTGGAGGGCGCTAGTGTTGTGTTTACATCAGTTTCTAGGTAAGCGCGGTGGGACAGGGGAACGGAGAGCGTCACTCTGCAGTGTATCCAACGATTTTCAAAAGTTGCAGTTTACATGTTATAAGTAGCCTAATCTGTTTCGCTTAATAAAGAACGCCATAAATTATATAGTTGTTATTGAATGCAGTAATGGTTATTCCTGCAGTAATGCAGATGTATTGTGGATAATGGCATATGCATGGAAATTAACAATTCAAGAACAAGATAGCACCCAAGTGAATTTCTACCGTGTATTAAGCAGATTATGTAAAAAAAATGATTACGTTTTATTTGATTTCATTATAAAACAGTAGAAACCTGTAAAACTCAGTAATAAGATGTTAATGACTAAAAGATTAATTATGGGTTGGTAGCTTAGATACTTGCGCAATATCTTGTAACTGTAAGTTTAAATCAAGTTAAGGCTCGCGATGCTTGTATTTGTTTTAATGTAGGTCTATCGATTGACAACTAAATTATTTTCTTGAGATGTAGCCAAGAAAGAATTCCGATACGTTTCCACTCGAGAACTGTGGAAGTTCTCTTCGTTGGTCTATTGGCTAGCGCATGTGTCTTTGTTGTACGTGGTTCTGTGAGAGTCCAACAATTAATTTTACAATCTTTCACTTTCATTAATCATCTGTCTCCTCTAGCATAAAGAGCATAATCATGGGACGTTAAACTAAAGAAATTTCATTTCATTTTTTCGATCAATGTAAACCCTTTGGGGGAAAAGGAAGTAAAGAAGAAATTTTTCCTGAATTTTTTAAAGGGCTACGGGATTGGATAGCTTGTCTTTCGGGATTGCCTTGTAAAACCTGATTACGATGCATCTTTCTTTTAGGATTATTATCGTAATCCAGCCTTTTGTTAAATGTGAAATAAAAGTATCGATAACACATCAGCGTATGGGTAATGTAAGCATAAATATCATTGGTTCAATACACAATAAATTCACAACTTTTATTTATGAGTATAGAAATTCCCTTTGAACTCCCTCCAAATTTCTTTCAGACGCTAGGTCTCTTGTGACAAAGAATTAATTCTACTATCTGTTTTCATACACAATATAATTTTGAAACTTGGGAGCCTAGTGTTGTCTTTGTGTCTGTAATACATAATCATTTGTCGATTGACTTCAGAAGACTGAGTTTAGCCCGTGAGCATAAGTTGCATATAGTTCAAACATATCAGATGTACGGTCTTGTTTAACAAATCCTGTGTGCACATATGAAATTCAAAGACAGAGGCAATCAATCGTCTTTAAACAACTGTATTTTTATTTCAGGTGTAAGTACTAAACTGAGCTACGTATAGTTCCAAGAGGGGATCCTTAAAAAAAAAAAAACTGAACTTACGTACCTAACATTGGCACTCATCTTCTTCTTCATGATTTGATGTAAGAAGCGGCCGCATGATTTCCGGCCAATTGTTTCATCGCCGGTATCTTTGAGCAATGAGATGGCAGTGGAAGACAAACTTCGTTCTTCTAACTTGATATTTTGAAAAACTTACGCAAGTGGTTTTGTTACTTAAATACATATCTATTCACTCTAATCAATTTCAAAAGTACCATTAACTTTATAATAACATAATGAATATAAGAGTTACCATGAAAATGTATTTTGTATTTCTTTTTTAATATGAAATTCATTTTTTTTTTCTGAATTTCACTGGAGCTATAAGAAATCAATTGTCAGGCTCCCCACTTTAAATTTTAATCGCTCCCCTACCGCCCCCAATGTAACATTGGGTTTATTTCTTTTAAATATTTTTTTTCAAAATACGGTAGAAATACTGGATTTTTAAATTACCAAACCATGCTAAATAATGACAGGTTAGATATCAGAGAAAGTTATCTTTATCTACCATCTTAACTAGGGGCGGATCCGAATCTCCTTCGGAGGCGGTTAGATTATCAGTTTCTCTGTCACCAGTCTTTTGCAGCACATCCGAAAATGATCTCAATGTAAATTTGTTACTGAAGGTACTGCCAATCAATCGATCACATGGTCCACATTGGTAGCGATTTCGAAGACGCCTTATCTCAAAACTACACAATAAAACTTGCTTTAAACAATGAAAGCGCAGTTGCCAAAGTATAACTTTGATTCACAAAGATGAACTTCGAGGTTTTGTTAACAGATGTTAGGTATTCCTTACACTCTAATGCTACGAAGTTTTCAGTATTCCTTTGTACAACACTGAGGTTAGTTTATTCGCAAGTTATTGCCAAATTAATATGGAGGGGAGGGTGTATGTACTTTTTTTGCAGTCCCTTAAAATGTTCTGAAAATAACTTACATAACTTTTGAAATTGTGTTTGTCTTAACTTGAACATATGCGTGAAGTGGTTTATTATGAACAGGGCAAAAACAACTGTAATAGATTAATTACAAGTAATCCGGTTAGAAACACTGTTGTTTGTATTTTAGTTCCAAACCGGCCGCCCGCACTCGTTCGCTGGTCAGGATATAGCTACATGACCTGCCCACCTAAGCCTCCTAGACTTGACGACCCTAACAATGTTGGGTAAACCGTATAAACTATGTAGTTCCTCGTTATGAAGCTTCCGCCATTCCCCATTCTCGTTCCTCTTGGGTCCGAATATTCTTCTCAGGATCCTGTTCTCAAATACTTTCAGTCTATGTTCTTCCCTCAGAGTAAGCGACCATGTTTCACAACCATACAGAACAACAGGCATGATTATCGTTTTATATATTTTAAGCTTCAAATTCCTCGACAGAATTCGCGACGACAAGAGATTTTGAACCGAATAGTAACACGAATTCCCTGCTTTTAGTCGACATTTAATTTCTTCGTGAATATGATTTTCGTCTGTTAATATTGATCCTAAATATTTGAAAGTATCCACTTTATCAAAAGCATTATTTAATATTTTAACGCCTCCACAATTTGCCGTATTACGGTCAGGACGCACTTCCATGTATCTAGTTTTATCTGCATTTACTTCTAAACCCATGTCCCTGCAAGCGTTTAATAAGATCTCTGCATTTATTTCTACTGTTCTCCTATCATCCCCTATTAAATTTACATGATCAGCATATGCCATAGCCTGGTGAATGCCGTTCAACGCTAGGCCCTGGTTGCTATTTTTGATTTTCCTTATGGCGTATTCCAGCACAAAGTTAAATAATAATGGCGACAACGCATCTCCTTGTTTCAGGCCATTTTCGACGTGTAGGCTCGTGGACAAAAATTTTCCTACCCGGACTTTACTTTGGGATTCACTTAAACATATCTTAATTAATCTAATTAGCTTTCTCGGTATTCCAAGCTCTGTAAGAACGTTGTATAATGTTTCTCCCCTAACCGAGTCGTAAGCCTTTCTAAAATCAAGAAATAGTTGATGTACCGGGGTATTGTATTCCCACTTCTTTTCGAGTATTTGGCGAATGGTATCGTATCTTTATTATCTCTGATATATTATCGTTTTCCAGTGTTCTGGATTATTACCTTCATCTCCTCTTTCTAATCGTTCTTGTAGTTTAGTACCTGGCAGAAAGCCTTTAAGTTTCCCTTAACTCTGGAGTGTATCTCAATAAATCATGAGAGGTTGTTAAACTCTTCACTACCACACCCTTCGCCGGTCAAACCCTTCACCGTTCAGTCTCTGAGACGCTCCATATTAGACTGACCATTATATTTAATTTTTTCTAACGCAGGAGCTCGCTTGCGGATTATCCAATCCTAACCGCTATTACTATTGTGTTCGCTCATTAGCTGAGTTCCCTCTGAAAGTCTCCGAATATAGGTGATAAGTTACGCTCTAAGAACTTTCACGCAACAAGGTATGTATTGCCTTGTTCCTTTAAAATATGACAGATTCCCAAAGGTTGGCCACAAGAACTGAATACTGGAGTATGTAATTCAAATGGAAGTTTATTAAACAAATCGTTTTCTAATCCTTTATCTTATTTCTCGTTTTTCCAAAATCTTGGTGCTAATATGTTCAATATCTTTATAAAATAACCTATACTTTTGGATTCTTTGGAATAAATTGTGAGAGTTTAAAATTGATTATGTCTATTATATCCACTTTCTCGTTGTAAATAATATTATTACCAGCTTTTTCTTCTCCACCAATAATAACCAATCTATCAATTTTTGGCATCCACCCAGATATATTCCTTTAGAAATTCCATGTATTGTTTTATACCTTTACCCGTCTTTTGTTTTCTTGAAGTTCATTTTCTTTTCTATTTCATCCTAAATAGGTTTAATGTACGTATCATATTCAAGACCGAAATTCGATTTAACTCCTTTAGTTCATGAATCATTGTTTTCACATATAGCTTTTGTAAATAACACAGTATTATATATTTATAGCTTTATTCGTTTTCTTTTGTAAAAACTTCAAATTCATTATTATTCTCACGCGTCATTTTGGTTAACCCTCGCACTACCTAAATATTTTTTGTAGCTTGGACTAACAATGAGGGTATTTTGTTCCCACCCCTTAAGATTAAATATATATCTCGCAAAAGAAACTAATTAGAAACTCTCACAAAAATCACAGGGATTGAAGTGAACAGTACAGAGGATGAGACTAACAGCGATTTATTATGCTGCAATCTACAATGAGAAAAATCCGTTCTCTGAACAGCGGTATATTGTACAAATATACGAAATTCTCTTGCTTACTACAGAAATCAGTATGGAGCATACAGGGTGAACGATACCCGTATGCTACATAGGCACTGCCCTTAGGTGTTACATCATGCCGTTCCAGGATATCTGATATCTAACAGTCTTCCTTATATTACATACATATATGTATGTTATCTTCGTCAGCTCTATGTTATATACGTCCATTTGTATGTGAGATCCAGACGGCCTATACTGTTTCATATGGAAAGTACGTACAGATGGAACATTTTATACAGAAAGTATTATAAAACACGCGTTTTCAGTTATACGTCTGCTGTACGTTAAGTCCAAAAACTACAGGATTTACAAATATAACATACGATTTTACGTACGCCACATACATTTTTTCTCAGTGTACAAGTGACAATTCTAAATGTCAGTCACATCGCCTACCAACCGCCGGGGGGAGGGGGTACTTTGTGCCCACCAACTTAAAATAGCAAATTTTATGAGACACAATAACATTCAATTTTAACTACCGTAAAGTATTCGCTTTAGTTAAACATCTTGAGCAATAACATATTTTCTTACAATTTTTAAAGAAACGATTAGAAGAGTAATTACAAAAAATATACTGAGGTGTGCACAAAGTACTTCCCCGTTGGTAGTCCGAGGGTTAAATCATCTGTTGCCGCAAATACTTTATCATCAACAAATATGTTATCTCTCATTCGCAATTCTTCATTGCCAATTCCATAGTAACCAATTTTTACTTGAAGCTCTTGTAAATTAAAAGTATAATCACAGTTTCACTTAGGTTGATATAAGTACTCGACTTTCCTTTTAGAAATTATAAGTTTGGATTTTATATTTTCTATATCTTGAAATATTCCAAGAAATATTATTTTCTTTGGAAGTGGAGTTTTTTCATCCTTAAATAATTCTCGTTGAAATGTTGTTTCTGATCGTTTATCAGTAATATAAATTTTCTTTTACAACAGTAACAAGTTCTGTTATTAGATTTTATTTTGTTCTGTTAGTTATTTAACCTTATTTCCTAAAGCGTGAATAGCATCTATCATGCTCTGTTCTTGCTTTCACTATTTGTCATAAATTCCTTGTTTTTAACTCTTCCAGTTTTTAAAGGCTTTTAATATGGAATTCTTTTAAATTAATTTTTTTCTCAATTTCATTCTCATTCATTTATTACACTGAGAAAAAAACGTATGTGGCATACGTAAAAACGTAGGTTTTATGTGTAAATCCTGTAGGTTTTGGACTTAACATATGGCAAATGTATAACTGAAAAAGTATATTTTATACGTACTTTCCTTATAAATATTCCAAATAAACGTATTCCATACGAACGAAAGAGCTGTATATAGGCGGTCAGGATCTCACATACAGATGGACGTATGTAACATATAGCTGATGTATGCAGTATACGGAAAACTGTTAGATGTCAGACATCCTGCAACTGCATGATGTAACATCTAAGCGGGAAAAGTAGGTAGCATACAGATAACGTATGCTTTGTAATGATTTCCGTAGTAAACAAAAGGATTCCGTATATTTGTATAATATACCGCCGTCCGGATAACGGATTTTTCTCAGTGTATATATATAGAAAATCTTCCTCACTACATGTAGAAGGTTTACACTTGCACGTTCCATGTTGAAGGTTGACATTCGCACGTCCGATGTTGATATTTGGATGTTGATAAAAAAATTTATGAAAATTACTATAAAAATTTATGTAATATGTTAAATGTTTACAAGATTTTCAAACTTGTTCCTGCTTTTTCCATTGTTCATTTCCCTTGTCATATCAATTGCTATAAAACCACGATCTTTTTTTCCAACTAGTACAACATATCTATTTAAATTTTTCATAAGAAATATCTCCCCAATAACAAAACTACATTAGAAATTAACGTTATCTCTTACTAATTGTGTTCGCACTTTGAATGTGTTTGTGCAACATAAAACAATCTAAATGTCTTCCTCTTGTAAAATACTTTCTAAAGATTTCCTATATAATAAATAAGAAATGGTATCAGAATTGAACAAGAAAACGATATTGAAGTCCTAAGAATTGCTACTTTATAAGATCTAGAGGAAGCTATGGTTGATCTCTACTTCTTCTAATTTGAATACAGGGTCAGTAAAGGAGATTGAACCTCTTCTTTGGACGCTAATCTTTCATAAAGAACAGTTTCTTAATATCCCTCACCACTTTTGGTCTGATACTTCTCAATAGACGAACGGAGGGGCATAGCTGTTCCATAATACTTCCGACACTTATGCTTAACATAATTTGGAAGTCTAGGAATAAACTTTCGGTACTACAATGCACAGCATCACTAATTAATGAACAAAGGACATTCCTTAATATATATGTCGTCTTTCCTATATCTCTAACTTTATGAATGTTTAAAATTATTCTCTGCTGCGCTACTTTCATTTCATTAATTGAAGTTTCTATTTCACTACTTTTAAAAAGTAATTAACAGAATTTATTTTGCGCTATAGCTAATATCTAATGTATGGGCTGTCGGTCACACAATTTAAACAAAATATTATTATTATTATTATTATTATTATTATTATTATTATTATTATTATTATTATTATTATTATTATTATTATTATTATTATTATCTTTCATGTAAAGTATGCACATATTCTGTTGTTTTCAAGAGTGGATGAGGGCCTAGTGAATGCTTTCAAATCGTTAGCTGCAAACCCGTATGCACAAAGTCCTTTACCTGTTGTACATTCCTGTAACCCAATATCTTCAATTTCTTTATATATTTTTTCTTTAAATTTAAAATGTATCAGGAATTTAATGTACATTATCAAATTACAAAACTTTCTATGAAATATATATGATATATGATAAGACATTTTGATTTAATATATGATCGACTTAAAGTAATTCATAATGATCATAAGCTCTTAACAGAATTAATAAAAAAACAAATACTATTAAGAGAAGACGAAATTGTGGCAAAATAACAAGAAATGCTAAAAGAACAAGAAATGATTGCAAAAGAATTCTTTATAATTGTAGTGTTTGCTTCTGTGTGTTTGCTTTACAGGCAGATATAAATAGAACAGGAGAGAATGTTGGTGCTGGAATACTAATTAATTATTTAAATAGAATCAAAAATTTCAAACTTCCAAAATTTTTTACAATATTTGAAGGAGAGGCTTTCGCAATACGACAAGCTCTTTAACTCATTAGAACTCTGAAATTATATCAGTCATGTATATGCTCTGTTGCCTAAGTATACTCCATGCTTTACAACAGACTAATTGGACTATCAAAACTACATGGCTTTTGCTTAATATCAACATTTTGTATAAACAATTACAAGGAAAAGGGTATATAATCAATGTTTCACATACAAAGTCGCACTCAAACATAAAGTTACATGATGAAATTGCGAAATCTTCATGTGACGAAGGTCAACCTGCATTAATCAAGACTTGTCATCTAAATCTCAAAACAATAGTCACTCTACAACAAATTGAATTAATAAATGATTGGAAATCAGCTAATAGACAAGGATCAGCATATATTACTGGAAACCATGGAATATCATACATAACTTGACAAGACATCAAATCATTTTGCTCTACCGATTACTCTTTAATACTCCACTAAGGCCCTCCAAATTATATCAAATAAACAAAATTGAAACTAACCTATGTTGGTGCAAAAGAGATTATAATTTTTGCTTTCGAAAAAAACTGGAAAAGGAAAGAACTATCTATTCGACAAAATTTCTAGCCATTTTGGATATGGACCTTACTCTCTACAAAATCTTTTAGCAACAAACAATTGGAATCTAATTAATATCATTATAGAATTCTTACATCTCAATGAAATTCAATTATTTAAAAAAAGCATATGATAAAGTATTTAGCGAAAACCTATACAAACAAGATTATAATAAAACTTTATTAATTTTAAACTCACTTCAAAATCAATGATTTTTTCAGACCAGTCCGTAAATCCAAATATAATATATATCTATTCAAAGTAGTTACATTTCAATAATTTTAATTTTATACATATCAACAGATGATAATAAAATTAGAGAAGACATTCAATAAACTTATTTCAAGGATTTTACGGAATATCATCGATAAGGACTATCAACTCGAATTAGATTATTGAGCCAGCACCTTCAACATATCCTACGTATAACAATGCAGTGTAATAGGAAATACAACCTTAAGGCTGCCTAAAATCAACTAAAATCCTAGGACTAAGTTTCAGAATTAGAATAAGAATTAGAACAGGAGAGTATGGGAGAAGATAATATACGTTATATTTCTTTTGTGAGACTAAACGTATCGTAAACCAAGTAATATGTAACCATCCCAATAGTTTATCTTAGTGAAAGGATTATGGGCTTAAGCATTGTCAAAGTTTTGTAGTATCATATTATTATTATTATTACTACTTCTACTACTACTACTACTACTACTACTACTACTACTACTACTACTACTAATAATAATAATAATAATAATAATAATAATAATAATAAGAAGAAGAAGAAGAAGAAGAAGAAGAAGACAAAGAAGAGGGTTAGGATTCGAACCAGGGTTAACATATTTTCTTTTTTCAAAATTCTGGTTCAATACCACATTTCTTTTTTAAGATCAATTTGGTGAAAGTTAATTTCGCAGTTTCTTTTCCTCTCTTCCTTGAAAAATCCCTCAAAAGCATAATTACCATGAAACATTCAACAAAGCTTCATCTTTTTATTATATTTTTATTATTTCGTAATATTCCTTGGGAGTATTTCTCTACAGGAATACCTTTCTATAATCTTCATTCACTACTCACTCAACTTTAGCCAGAGGTAAAAGGAAATATGTAATAGATGCAAAAGTTCGTTAACTACAGTAAACACGCAAAATTCTCTGCGTATGGGTGTACATATGTGAAGTTTTGCTACCTCGCAGAAGGCTCCACTCGTATGCAGCCACCCTTCAAGTGCGGACGTGTAGTGAGAGCTAGTCGTATTTTTAATTTGTGCCAAATGAGGAAATAGCATAAGCAGCGAATGTCCTTCAAGTTCTGTTAAAAGTTAGGCGATATCCAAGTAGAGACCTTTTGAAAGATCATGTAGACGTGACGGTGTGATGCCATAAACATCTCACGGATCAAGAAGTGTGAATGACGTCATATCAGTGAATAGTAAACCACGTAAGGTAGAGCCTCAACAAACCGAAATGCAACAGTCATGGTACATGTGGTTTTTAGCTCCTTCTAAAGTAAGCATGCCACTTAAAAGGATCGAATTTGATTCCACACAAGACATTATGAGGAATACGAGCGGCCAACTGAGTACTATTCTTAAAGTGCGTTTCAGAAGCGTTACCAACATTGGCAGGAACGTTCGGTTAAGCGAGTGCATTACAAAGGGGACTTATTTCAAGAAGATAATAATTATTGCATGCTATCTGAATGAATGTATTTTTGCCGACTAAAGGTTTGATATGTATCGAGCACGCCTCATATTTAAACTACTAAGTTTAGTGAGAAGTGGTGTGAACTTTTTTTTTTTTTAAGAGGATGTGTGTATATAATAATAAAATATCTGCACACTGATTACCACCGTAAGGAAAATTGTGTCATCTACAAACCTCAACATTTTCTATTTTTCAATCTTTATCCATCTGACGTGTATAACGTGCAAATAGTTAAGAAAATAATGTGAACACATAAAGACAATGCTACTTGCCTAATTAACAGGGATAGATACCACCATCTACATAATAGCTGTGATTCGTTGTGAAGTGGAGGCAAATACATCATGAATAGTTAAAGAGGAACTTTGTAACACTCTTTGTGCAATGTAGACTTTGTTCTGTCATCAAAGATCTTGGTGTTGTGGACTCTGAGCTCTAGAATTGACTGCATTAGATCAATAATGCTGAGGTTTGAAGTCTAGGGAATGGTCAAGCCGAGGGAGGTATAGGAGTTCAACCCAATGTTCGTGAAACTGCGCCTTTAATCCTTCAGCAAGGTGAGTTTACGAATTATCATATTGGAAAATCGTGTATTTGTAGAAAAAATCAGGATCATAGGATGCACGTCAACACACAAAATGCGCACACAATCAGTGGTATTAATGTATCCCGTGAGATTAATCACATATTTCATTTAATACCAGAAAATTGTGGCCCACCGTATCAGAGAGGCGCTATCTTTCACAGTGGGAAGGAGGCAGTTCAAACAATGGCCTCTTTTGTCATCCACTCTCAGTAAATACTTTCTGCTGTTGAAAATTAGGTGGAAGATGATTATTGGATCATATTACGTGTTTCCAATCATCAGAAGTACAACTTTGTATGTCCTCGTAATCATATTATTTGAGGTAAACAAAAGCTGAATCTATGTTGGCGGTGATCAATGGTTTTCATATTGTGCTGTGACCGCGCAGGGTCAGGTTATGGAATTCGCGTCCGACTGTGATTATCTCAATAAGTTATTTGAGTGCTTATTGAGTTCCACCATCTCCTTCACCACTTTCAGTGTACAGTTATTAGTAATACTCTCAATCAATGTTCAGCGATTTCTGTCATTGAGGTTTAACTTCGGTTCATTATTACTCCTCACTGGTGTTGTTTTGCAATGAGTTCTGTACACCGACATCACCTCTGCCATTGTTACTCGCAATATTCTTAATATACTTGGCATCTTTGACACATGTATAAGCTAACCAAGATGTCTCATATATTGCATCATCACCGTCTGCAACCTCCAATACATATATCGTTCTACCTCGCCACATGTACCACAGGCGATCACCTAAATCATCACTAACAACAGCTAGGCGCTGGTAAGTCAATTCAATATTACCATATAACATGTTTTAGGTTTTTCCATTCTTTTGATAATCATCTGTACATATACAAAAGCTCCTAAGTGATGTTTTTACTTGTAAATGTACATCAATAAACATTCAGTTATAACTACTAACATTTCACATAAAATTAATTACTTATTTCTACATTTGAAAGTGAATAATAAACAAACTCCATAAGATAAAGGCAAGAATTACCTCTGCAGAGAGAAACAAATAATCTCTTACCTCTGCAGTCATAAAAGCAATGTCCTCTTGAAAGTTTTTCGTATGGGAGACTATCAGATTGTTCAGCTCGAGAAACTCCTTCCCCGTTACAGCACTTAACAATGCTATATCAGTCTTCAGTTTTGTCATTTCTTGTCGAACTTCAGAAATCTTCTCTGTTAATAGGAACAAGGCATTGTACTATAGATAACACAAGGAACAACTTCTACATTAGAAAGAAAGCATAAAGTGGCCGTTGAAAGATTTTACAGAACCCAAAGATTAGCCATAGTGAAACATGCTTTTCAAAACAATTAGATCTACTACATAAGTAATAGTTTTGTATGTTGTATTGTATGTATGAGATTATAAAATGACAAATTAAATAAATATTATACCAGGTGCTTCGGATAAAAGTTCCAGTGCTTATAAATGGTTCGGGATGAAAGGATGGAACGATTAGGGCTAAAAGAATGGAACACAAAATAAGATAGGAGAATGTCAAAGAGTGCATCGAATGGAGTGCTCGGCTTGACCCATATGGCCCACTATTATAGGACGCTGGGCCAAAAATTTTAAACGGCAAGGTGTGTAATTTAGTTCAATCATTAGAAAGATAATGTGAAAAGCAAAGATCTTTTGTTGGAAAAAACTTCCCGTGTGGGGCATCGTTTATTTCATATATTTATTATAAATATAATCTATAATACTTGTATGTTAAAATTAGAAGTATTAGTATTCAATGAAGAACTGGAACCATGAAATAAACAAGTTAAATTTATGATGTGAATCATTTATCTTGCAATGTCGTAGTAAATTTTAAACTAATAAATAACCAGTTGAGAATGCTCCAAGAGCATTGCCAGAACGAACTTAAAAAGAATGGAGAGATGGAGAGGTAAGGATAACTGTCATTGTTCCTACATGTAAAACTAGATATTTTTATCCGCACTTTCTTCTGTTTCTCGCAAAAATGAGCAAAATATCATCTCTCTATGACTTACGGTTCCCGAGATATGGCTCCTTAAATCTCCCGAAATCGGAACTATTTTTTGACCAATATCTCGGGAACGGTAAGTCACAGAGTGATGATATTGGCGTTAATCAATACCTAAGGGGATGCTAAAAACTTCATTATCGATATTAACTGGTGGCCACTGTTTACTATTTGGTACCAAAATATTTAGCATCCTCTTAGGTATTGATCAATACCAATATCATCTCTCTATAACTTACGGTTCCCGAGATATGGCTCCTTAAATCTCCAGAAATCGGCCGTTTTCTGGCCAGTCTCGAGAACGGTAAGAGTGACGCGAAAAATTCCATCACTTCCTCAGATAGTTTTTGATACTCCATCGAGTGCAGAGCTCAAACTTAAAAAATCGCAAATAACAGACAGACAGGCACATACATACATACATACATACATACATACATACATACATACATACATACATACATACATACACACACACACACACACACACACAGAGAGAGAGAGAGAGAGAGAGAGAGAGAGAGAGAGAGAGAGAATTCAGTAACGATTTTTTTAAGTTCGTTGAAAATCACTGAAACTTCATACGGATCAGATATCAGCAGGGGAAGATGGTTTGACTTACTTTGTTCCTCCAGATTAACAGTGTTACAAATTCTATACTAAGTCCTATCTTTTCGTCACTAAGTCAGGTTAATACATAAATATTTCAAATCTACATGCTAAACGAAAACTTACAATACCACATTTATTCAGTGTTACAAACTAAGGGCACTGTAGTGTCGCAAACGACCAGATTTTAGAAGTTTCCACAACAATAATAACGCATCTGAGAAGAGTGTAGCAATAAACATCCAAAGCATCTTGGTGTCAAATGTCAACAACAATCATGATGTGTCTTATAGCGAATATATAAGATCGAAGGACTAGAAATTTTACTTCTTTTAAAAGACCTTATATAAAAAGAATTGCTTAGACAAATATCAGATCTAAAAAGTTTTGCGGTTCTCAATAGACGAAAAGTTTTAACGCAGATTACAGTAATTTTATATATCAGCTCATTCCGTAGTTATGACAAACATTACTAAAGTTGGAGGCATTGCTTAGAGTATATAATTGCAAGATATTGTAATTAAAACTGCCAAAAATTTATTGCTGTAATGCTATAGAGACAAAGGAAAGCAACAACCATTTTAAACATTTCTCGAAAAATCTTGTCATTGAAAGAAGTTTAGACATTATGTATTTCATTTCTCCGGAATGGATTGAAATATCAAATTGCTGTATAATATTTTATTATCTTTATGTCAATTGTCAACTATGTATGATACTTAATTAACCTTGTGCCACCAGTGACCCACTTTATTTTTCACTACGTTACATGGGCTATATCATTCAGTTAGCCAAACCCCCGTTGTTCCACTTCAGGCACACTACCCGTTCTCTTGTTGTACGAATTTCGTTCAGTTTTCTTCTCAGGTTTTCGATGTAACACGGTATTGTTCAAGGCAGTTGCTAACGAATAAAACTGGTCTTGGACGTTTGTGGGTTAAAGTGATATTTACCTAACCGCTTATTGGAAATAAAGAACTTTAAAAATGTTAAATTTACACCTACTTTGCAAATTGTTCCTATTCATTTATAATACGATATACACAGAATGTCGGGAAAAGTAACGGAACTTTTTTTTTTACAGATAACCACTAGCTCCATCTATTGATGCAACATATCATCGGAAAGTTGGTTATCTGCACAACGAAACGAGACCACAATCATGAGAAATGATTAACGGAGTGTCAAGTTATAGCAAGAAAATTGAGTGTATTTGGTGACACATCGTCCCAAAAACTCTATGGAGCAAAGAGCCAATATTAAATTTTGTTTCGAGCTAGGTAAAACATTTACACAAACATCGGAAATGATCAAACTAAAATATGGTGATGAATGCTTATATTGTACATGTGTGTTCGAGTGGTATACGCGATTTCGAGACGATAGTGAGTCCCTGGAAGACGACCCAAAGCCAGGCAGACCGAAAAACAAAAATCGTGATGAGTTGATTGAACAAGTGCGTAAAATGATTGCCCACGATGCGAATTCGACTGTGAGATGGATGGCAGATACGACATGATTCACGAAATGTTGACAAAGGATTTAAAGAAACGGAAAGTCTGTGCTCGATTTGTTCCGCACATCTTAACTGAGACCAAAAAATCGCTCGCGTTGAACATTGCAAAGACCTGATTAAAACAGCCGGACAGAACAGAGCATTCGAAGAATCGATTGAAACTGATTGTGAGACTATTGCGACCCGCAAACAAAACGCCAAAGTGCTATGTGGAAATCCACAGGTTCTCCGAAAGCGAAAAAATTGCATTTACAAAAGTCACGTCAGAAAGCAATGTTGATTTGTTTTTACGATTCGAATGGTATTATACTTCGGAAATTCGTTCAGAGGGTCAAACTATTAATGGTAAATATTATCTGGGTGTTATGGAGCATTTGTGGAAACTAATCGTTCGCAAAAGGCCCAGGTATTGAGCGCCAGCCGGTTGGTCTTTATTGCAAAACAAAGCACCACATCACAGAGTCGTTGCAGTTCGTGACTTTTTGGCTAAAAAAAAATAAATCTGTGTGTTTTCACATCCCCTGTATTCGCCTGATTTATCGCCATGTGACTATTTCCTATTCCCAAAATTAAAATTGGCAATGAAAGGAACACTTTATGACAATGTTACACAAGTCCAGTCTGGCGTGACCAGAATCATTGAGGCTATTCCAAAATAGAACATTAAAAACTCCATGCTTGCATTGGTTGAATATGCCCAGCGGTGTATTGATGCGGAAGGGATGTATTTTGAATAAAAAGAACTATAGTTGGTAAAATACCTAATTCGTTTTGTTTGATTTAGAAGGTTCCGTTATTTTCTTGATCAGTGTGTATGTGAAGCGAATACAACACCAAGGCACAGAAAGCGAAACACTTCTATGTAGTGGGAGATGTGACGAATAGATCGAGCAAGTCTGAAGGCTATGACATCAGGAATGTCGCCTTGGCAGCCGTTCAAACACATGTCATTTCAGTTCCACATAAGGCAGCATGGAAGTGATACGCGAAGAACAGTACAGAAATTCAGTTGACTATCTGTCAAAGATCAACGTTCCATGTGTACCCCATCCTCCATATAGCCATGATTTAGTCCCTTTTGATTTCTTTCTTTTTCCAATTTTGAAGAAATGCCTCCGGGGACGGCGTTTTGCATCTTCAGAGGCAGTAGAGAAAGCTGTAGAGGCGATTTTGAAGGATTTGTCCAAAAAAGTCTTCCAACATGTCCTTTATGACTGGCAAAAGTGTTGGGACAATTACGTTGTATGCAATAGGAGATATTTTAAACAGACATCAACATTTGGAGGATTAGTACACGTAATTATGTTTTATTCATTTATGATAATTTTTATAGATCATACCTTATACAGGGTGGCCCATTTAAATCTTTCCACGAAAATATCTTGAAAACGGCTGAACATAAATGAACTGAACAAAAGCTCAAATAAGAAATACCATAGGGCAAATCGAATGGTGATGTCGCGATGCCTCCCAGGGCCGCTCTTCAAGGGAACCCAGCGCCCAACTTTAAAATTTTAAATGGAAACATGGGCCGAGTGATACCTCCTTCGATAGATCCTTAAAAACTAAAACGCGTTGTGGCAAAAGATTTTTCATATCGGTCACCGTATTCAAAATGGTCGCGAAGATATGTTACCTGTATCAGATAAACGTCCAGTAGCACTAATATGAAAACGGTTGAATATAAATGAACCGAACAAAAACTCAAATAGGAAATGCCATGGGGCAAATCAAATGATGATGTCATGGTGCCCCTAGGGCCGCATTTCATGGGGGCCAGGGCCAAACTTTGAAATTTTAAACGAAAATATGGGTCAAGAGATACCTATTTCGATAGATCTTCATACACTAAACAACGTCGTTGCAAAAGATTGTTCATATGGGTCACCGTTTTCAAAATGGCCGCAAAGACATGGTGCCTGTATCAGATAAAACTTCCAGTACCACTAATATGAAAACGTTTGGAGATAGGTCTAAGTGAACAGAATAAAACTCGTGTGGGAAATCACAGAGGGTATTTATCATTCCACGGCTCGAGAATACTGCAAAAAGAAAAGGATTATTAAAGTATAAGTGACATAATGCAAAAGAAGATATCTAATTCTTAGAAAATTATCTTTCAGGTCTCCCTCCTTAAGTGATTGAAGCGGGAATGAATGGTAGAATCTCAAATAAGAACCCCACTTTTATTTGCAATAGGTATGGTTTGTCTGAAACACTAGTGTGTACAAGTGGCTGGTACTGTAATGAATAAAAATAAGGTGAAATTCACTTTCAAGTTTAACACCCATTTATATTGCAAAGTGTGATTGGATGGGAGAAAAGAAGCAACTGAAATGAGAAGCAAAGGTTTTAATAATACATTTTTGGAACTTACAAGTATTTTGCCCGGTGCGTGCAAGATGTTTGGGAGGCATCAGTATGAACCATTTCGTTAGTGAGGATCACAACTGAAATTACCGCTGAAAGTTATTCGGGAAGTAACTATGGACAACATCTCAGTTAAGCTCATATTCCATCAGATGCAAGCAGGCATAGAAGGAAAAGAACCGAACCAATATTGTGCAGATGTTCTAAAATTGCATTGTTCGACAAATTTGTTCTTCATTTCAGTTGATTCATTTTGCACAAATCATTGCCTGCAATTAAATTGGAAGGCACAATTTAACAAGCATTCAGCTACTTTTTCGTATTACAGACATCTCTTATAAAAACACATTTCAGATAATTGTAGATACAATTTGCAAAAACTAAGGTTCTCACTTGCAATTTCACAGTTCCTTCCCTTCCTGCTTCACCCACTTACGGAGAAGGTTGGAATGATGATTTTCTAGGAATTAGATTTCCTCTTTTGCATTATGTCACTTATACTTTAATAATCTTTTTCTTCGTCACATTATTCTCGAGCCGTGGAATGATAAATACTCTCTGTGATTTTCTATACGAGTTTTATTCTGTTCATTTGTCTCCAAACGTTTTCATATTAGTGGTACTGGACGTTTTATCTGATACAGGCACCATTTCTTTGCTGCCATTTTGAAAACGGTGACCCATATGAACAATCTTTTGCAACAACGTTGTTTAGTGTATGAAGATCTACCGAAATAGGTATCACTTGACCCATATTTTCGTTCGAAATTTCTAAGTTGGGCCCTGGGCCCCCATTAAATTCGGACCTGGGGGCACCGCGATAACATCATTTGATTTGCCCCATGGAATTTCCTATTTGAATATTTGTTCGGTTCATTTATGTTCAACTGTTTTCGAGATATATCCGTGGAAAGATTAAAATGGGCCACCTATATATATATATATATATATATATATATATATATATATATATACTTAGAAAATACTTATAATACTAGAAATTAAATAACCTTGTAATTTATCTCCTTCTTCAATGTTCATTTCGACTTGTTTGCGACGTAGTGCAAATTCCTTTTCTGTTTGTGTTATTATCGTGGTGTTTGTAGGACTCTGAAATAAAATAACAAATTAGTTAGTAATATTTTATTATCTATCTGTTATATTATTATCCCTCTACATATAATAAAGTATATATATTTTAACGTGGAATGATACAAGCATATATCACAAAATGAACAAACATATTAGGATAAAATTAAATGAAATCTTTCCGTTTAACGTCCCACGATTATGCACTTTAGACTAAAGGAGACGGATGATTAAGGGACGTGAATGATGATGATAAATCGGTAGAATGAGAATGTAGGAGGAAAGGGGAGCACCCAGAGAAAACCTTCTTGGTCGGAGATCGAAGCAAGGACTCCACACGCCAAAGGTATGCGTCTGTAGGTCCTTTGAGAGCAGAATGAGAAATTAGGCAAACCATGTATTCATTGCAAAACTGAAAAGTCGTTCCTTTCCCCTGCACGTTAATGTAATATGTGCGCTGTGGTGTTGAGAACGCAAAGCAGGCATGTATCTTTACTGGTAACTAGATGTGATGCATGGGTGATACGATATATCAGTATGTGCGAATTACATGCGACAGAGAGCAGATAAGAGTCTGTGCAAAGAAACACAACGTTATATTGACTGTTGGTGAGATAAAGAAGTGATATTGCTTACACGAGAGCATGCCATTCAGTGCAATTATTCACTCATAATGACAATAATGAGTTGCAAAGACAAGCAGATTGTTGTAATTAATCCTACTTAACTTCATACTGCCTTTGACGCAATGCTTCTTTTTGCATACGCTATTTACTCCGCAGGAAAGACACGTATCAAATGCTCTACAAATTGTGCTGGACGACTGGATGAAAAGAGGTGCTGCGTTTCAGCCAGGAAAGTTACAACGTTAGTTCTCGGAAATGACGATGAAAGACAAGAACTGAACGGCATGGATTATTCTCTGGAGGATGTCGTGGAAGAGTGTGTTGTACTCGGAACTGCATCTGAAGGTGATGTCACTTCGAGTAGAAAGGAATCGCAATTACGTATTTTAAAAGAGTAAGAAGAGAAATCCGTCCGTGATTCTGACCATCCCAAATAGAAAGAGGTGAGATCAAAGGATCAGCTTCGGCGATGGGAGAAACATTTTCCTAGCTTCCCAGAAGTCCCAAAGTTTATAAAAGAAAACGTTCAAACTTGGTTCGATGAACTGTATTTTCCTACAACATAACGAGGCTATGAAATGTCGAGTGTGAAAATGCAATGTGAGAACGTTACTCACAATTCCGCAGGAACTAACCTGAAAACTACAACCATTATATATATATATATATATATATATATATATATATATATATATATATATATATATATATATATATATATATATATATATCCAAAATATCATAAAACTACGATCATTGACGCATAATCAATTCTCCTCGTCATGATATCAAGACACCCTTAAATACGCTTGGTTTAATAACAGAAAGACCGGAAAAGTCTCAGATCCCTGAGAATTACTCCATCGACACGACTAGTGTACCAGGAGTTGCTATTTCTGGACACGCTGTGATTCATTATACTTACTGTAAGACGTAGTTGTGCTTACAACATTATTACTGTGAAACCTTTATTGCGTAAAAACAGTACATATAACTACTACTGCTCATAAACTTTTTGTATGCTTGTGTAAAACATTCTCACTAAATCTTGCACGTATACTGTAGTCCATTACATTTTGCACTTCGTACATTGTCTTTCCGCCTTTGGTGAAAGTTGAATGATTAGTAACCCTTTGGGGATACTATGGTACAAATTTGTACAGCGGGGGACACTTCTAAATGGTACACCTTAGCCGTAAATCTCCATATGGCTGTACCATTTAGAAGTGTCCCCCGCTGTACCATACGCATTTTTCATGGTACATTGCGTTATTTCTCTTCTATTTGAGCTTTTTCGTCCGGGTTTTTTTTGTTTTCCAAGTCCAGAGGCCTTGTAGAAGACGCTACGTATGGTTTCAGACCTTCCTGCGTCCAGACATAGGAGGTGATGACGTCATAAGTCAAAAATTTATTTTCTCATTTACTAAGCCTATGTTCAATATTTTTTGGCTGGCTTATTTTTCCACGTAGAAGATTGAAATTTTGCACAAACATTCAGTCCACCGAGTAGTATTCACCAGATTTTTTGTTCCGATGTCAGTGCTAAAACAGGGGGGGAACCAGAGGGGCAAAAGGTTGAAAAAAGGAATATTTTTACCCCCAAAATCCCGTTTTTCGTCATTTTCCCGCCTCACATACATGATGGGGACACGTGAGTCATACCGTCTGAAAGGCAGTTCCATTCTGAAGAGAATGACGGTAGAATCATTGTCCTAGGGTAATTAGGGATGTCCCAGGGATTTTTTGAAAAATATACTTCTATATAGGGAAAAATGGGACATGGTGGGTATATTTTTTTTGGGCGGGCTTACTTTTGCACCTAGAAGATTGAAATTGTGCACAAACATTCAGCCTACCTAGTAGTATTTATCAGATTTTTTCCAGATCTCTGCATTAAAACAGGGGGGCTCCAGAGGGGGAAAAACCGAAAAAAGGGATTTTTAGACCAAAAAATCCCGTTTTCCAGGATTTTTCCGCCTCGCATACATGATGGAGACACGTGAGTCATACCGTCTGAAAGGCAGTTCCATTCTGAAGAGAATGACGGTCGAATTATTATTCTAGGGTAATTAGGGACGTCTCAGTGAATTTTTTTCAAAATATACTTCTGTATAGGGTAACATGGGGAAATTTCTGATTTTTTTCTGGCGGGCTTATTTTTGCACCTAGAAGATTGAAATTGTGCACAAACATTCAGTCCACAGAGTAGTATTTAACAGATTTTTTCAGATTTCTGCGTTAAAACAGGGGGTCCAGAGGTGCTAAAAGTTGAAAAAAGGGAATTTTAGACCAAAAAATCCCTTTTTCTGGAATTTCCCGCCTTAGATACATGATGGAGACATGTGAATGGTACCGCCTGAAATGCAGTTCTATTCAGAAGAGAATATGGGCGACACATGACCCTAGGGTAATTAGGGATATCTCAGGAATTTTTTCCCTGAGATCATAGTGTTTTGTGGTAATTTGGGGCATTGTGGAAAATTTTGATAAAATTTCTCCCTCCCTTACTATTCAAGATAGAAACTTTAAATTTGGCACACACATTCAGTATACCAAGTACTATTTCTCAGATTGTTTTAGATGGCTACGTTCACACAGGGGGGGGTCCAGGGGGGCCAAAGTTCGACAAAAAAAATTCCCTCCGAAATTTTCACTTTGACATTTTTTCCCGCTCCTGGTATATGGTATGAGCATGCAAGTGGTACCATTTGAAAGCCAGCTCTATTCTGAAGAGAATGAGATATGAACCATGATCCTAGGATAAATAGTGACGATACAGTAGCTGCTTGACTGAAAGTCTAAAAAATAGCCCAAAAAGCCAGGATCCGGAAAGGGGTAAATGTAGACTATAGAAACATTCCTTGTATGAACGTGTTTTCAAAAAGGTAAAAATAACATAATTAAGAGCAAAAAATAGTTTAATTGAATGAGTCCTAGCAACTGTGCTTTTGGTGGATTTTTGTAGTAGTGAAGGAAAATTTACAAAATTTCTAGTAAAAACGCTGAGTAAAGAACAGTAGGAAGAGAGGTAAAGGAGTAAAATGTTAAATATATTTGTTAAAACTTAGTGTGTATATTGCCTGATAAATAGATATTAGCTTCTGAAATAAAGATTTCCTACCCAAATATGGAAACAAACAGAAATAGTAGGCTTGAGGCTCAAAGGGGCTCGCTAGGGCTAAAAAAGCTCAATGTATTGCATAAAGTAGGATACTATTTCAAAGGAATCCCCATGAATGAGTGAGAAGAGTGAAAGATCCAAACTTGAAAAGCAATAAGACACTGGATCGAACCACATTCCCTTTTCTTTCCTTCCCTTTTAGACTTCCACACTTTGTTATGGATATGTCTCGGAAGTCTTAAAGAACGACCTTGTTCATCCGTCCTATGTCCGTTCGTCTATTGACAGATATCAGAGAAAAAACGGTAAAAGAAATCGAGAAGCTGATTTTTGCAATTGATTCAAGGTCCCACAGATAAGTTCTATCTCCTGCATTAACCTTTTGTTCAAATCAGAAGTAGTTCAGATTAACCATTTCCGGCTTCCATATTTATCGTTATAGAATGGAAGCGGCATAAGATAACACAAATAGTTTTTTGTAAACGATTCAGTATCTCAGGACAACATATTATGACCATCCACAACATTCTACCAAAACCGGAAAAGCTTTAAACTTACTATTACTTTCGGTTTTAATATTAATTTCCATAAAGCAAAAACCGTAAGAAGTAGTGGGTAAATGTTTGTGTAGTCAGCCCCCAGATAAGTCTGCGACGGTTTTGCGTACTATGCTTTTGCCTATAATAAATGAAGAAGCGTAAAGTTTGTGGTGCATTGAAACAGTTCCAAGAGCTTCCTAGAGATTGAAAGACTAGACGAAGTGATTGCAAGACTTGAAGAATCTTCTATAGGTTGTGTAATGATTAATGTTATATTTTTTAATCAATTCTTTAAAGTCTACACACATCCGTTAGTAATAATTGAAGAGAGTATATACTTCCGAATCTGAGCTCCAGAACTGACCACGTTTATGTTGAAGTCTGGGGATTGTGCAGGCGAATGCAGTTCATCGTTATATGACTTATATGCCTCCATTCCATAACAAATGAGAAATAGTGTATCCGGAGCAAATATCCTCCTACAGTTTAATTCCATCAACGATGTTAGAGGTTATTTGCTCCGGTGTTTGAGCTCCAGAGCTGAATCAAAGTATTTAATAACAGTTCTGAGGTTTGGGTATCGGGCGGGTTTTGAAGAATGTGTTACGTTATCGTCTGTATAGTCATCCCAATGTTAACAATACCACATCTCAGCAATTCTAGCAGTATTAATTGGCGCATTGTGATGATGAAACTTGCATCATTGGCGGGAAGCAACTATACCATATGGTACTGGTAGTCACCTAAAGTGTCGACATAAATACTGGTAGTAATAGAACGTGTGAGCGTATTCACAGCACTCACATAACATGATAAAATTGTGATCCATAGTACTCACATTGTGGCCGCCATGAGTCATGGTAGAGAGAAGGGAATTTGGAGTGTAAGCTTGTTTTCGATTCTTCAATACACACATATTGTCTGTTGTTAGAAACAAAGTTACATACATCTTGTAGCGTGCACGTAGGTGCTTGAGGGGAACATGCACCACGAGGACTACTGGTAGGAAAATTTATTGATTCGTAGTTTATAGAACACTGCTTCTATCACTTGCATTCAAACAAATGAATAGTTTGTTTCACTCTCTCAAGTTTTTCTTTGATCTTAAGGTCTTAATGTAGGCCAGAGGTGACAGATTGACACAAGCGCTTAACAACAAGAAATTTAATTTAGGCGTACTAAATAAGGTGCTTAAGGCACTAACTAAAAGATTAACACAAATTTGGATAACTACGTGTATCCAAACCACCGGATAAAAATATATTATATATATATATATATATCACAATTTAATTCGCTATAACTTACCACAAGGACCTTCAGGCGTAACACAAGAAAATAAGCAAATAGTCTTGAAAAAGACTGTTTATAAGAGGACTTCAAATAGGTCCGTATTCTGAACGAGCCAATCAGCTCTCCAGGTGGAAAGTGATTTAACACCTTCAACTAGACAATAAATTAGATATGGCCCAATAGGCGTAACACATACAAACACACAAGTTGTCTTAAACTACTCTTTACAAGGGGACTGTGATTATGTACAGATTCAATACAAAGTGGGCTATACTAGGCGGCTATTACACAGATGACAGAAATCGTTCAAAGGACGACGGAAGATGCCTTCACTTGAGAATCGAGTGGCTGAAACACAAGCGACGTTCCTAGAAATCTTCTCACAGGACTTCGTACAGGATGAGATAGTCTCTTGGTCATAGGGTCAAAGATGGAAGTGGTGCCAGCGAACAGTAGAGGCGAAGCACTCAACTGGGCGAAGGACAGTTAGTATCTTGTCCCAAAGCTGTTACGCTCAACCCAGTAGGCTTGCAGCTATACGACAACGAAGTCGGAGACGGTAACTCTTGGTGTTAAAGCGAAAGGTATTGGTGATGTTTCGTTATGGAAGTCCAAAAATGTAGGCGACTCCGGAGGTTTGGTGTTATTAAAAATTTATTAAATTGAAGTTTGAGTCCATAGACCAAGATACATGGTAGATATCGTGTCAACTTTTGAGCCCTAAGGAAAGATTAATGGAAGGTAAGTATCAACATAACCTTGTTATTGAATAATAAGGCGTGGCACTAAGAAACACTCAAAGATAAAATTCATTGAAGAGAAATATCGTGGACCCCCAAGTAGTGGAGTTAATAGTGAGTCGCGGTATGAGAGAGATTCTCCATGAAGTAAAATAGGACCTCTCAGAACTTGGGCTTCGTTAGCGACGTGAGTTAACTCCTTTTTACTAAAAACGGAACTTGATATAGTATATGAATATTGGTAACTCTGAAGCACAACACTAAAAAATGTAATGAAATTGTTAGCGGTACGTGACGAATGTTTCAGTCCGCTTTATAAATGACACGCACACAGAATTCACTCAAGTATAAGATGTGGTAAGGTTTGAGAGTCGATGGTTGAGAAAGATTGTTGTACAGCATTATAAGTCGTATCATCGACAAGTCGCAGTTGAGCTTTAAGAAGCTCGAAAAAGAAACTAAATCTACATTGAAAGTGTGATGTTAGTTTTCACCGAACGATGACGGCAGTTGATTAGTAGTGTCTGCGTGTTGACGAGGACACAGAGTCGGCGTCTCACCGTTGACGGATTATTTTCTCCAACGATCAATAGAGATCCAAAAGTTTTAAGGAACCCTTATCTTTTGCAGACGGTACTAGACAGTATCGTGCGAACGAGGGTACTCTCTTCGAGAACTAGGATTGGAGCTTCGGAATTGGTTCACTTTGTTAAATACTAGCTCAGTATACCCATTCTTCGCATGGGGGCTGTATTTGAAAGTCAACGCCTGTGGGAACATCACTATTCATTTCAGCGACAGCAAAAACTATGGATTTAACACTAATATCGGTCATTTTAGGCTATTTTTACATGTCTCAGTATCCCCCCGGTGATCCCCGGCCCGCAGCGAAATAGGGTGAATTTGGAAGTTATTGCGATAAGAGTTTCACCATTGATCTCAGCGACCGCGAAAACTATGAATTCGACTCTAATATCGATCATTTTCTACTCCTGTTACATGTCCAGGTAAACTTCCCCTGAAACTCCCCTGATACGATTTTTTTTAAAAAAAGCTTCGCGTTTGTCTGGGGCCTGGACCAAGGTATCCGTGACCAACATTTGGTAACTCTCGGTCCACTCGTCTGGTCCCAAGGCCACACACAGACAGACACACAAACAAACTCTTTATTTTATTTATATTAGATTATGCGCTGTGCAATTAAGATTCGGCGGTTCTTTGAGAGAGGTACCCATAATTGATATTTTTATACACACCGATAATTTTGTGAGGTTTAAGGGTAGGAACCAAGATTATTAGGAAGACCTTTTATATGTTACATTTTGTTACATTTGTTACATTAAAACAGGAAATCAAAATTTAGTGTGACACGTACATTTGAGTTGAAATTACAAGGAATCATAAGTGTTCATAAATGTCAGACAGTTGTCTGGTCAAGCACTGTAACTGTAGGATATATCAATAACAAATTTTACATACTTTGACAGTTTCACTGAAAGATGTCAAGAACGAAGGGAACAACTTAATTTATGTAATTAAACTTCTGATGCAAGTGGAGAGGAGAAGTAAAATTTAGATTAATACACTTGTTTAGTTTGCTTAGTGAAATAACCTTTAACTTTTACTCAGACATACTGTCATTGCGCTGAAAATATCTTTCCTCTTTTCTATAGTAGCTGTGCAATAAGGAGTTATTTGGACAGAATAGTCTTTCTTTTCTAAAAAGAAATAGCCACAGATAATTTATGGGGACTGGCAGAAAGAAGGAGAGAATATGTGAGTCGTTAGGCTAGTGAGAAGAATATGTGAGATTTGAAGATTTCAACACGCATTACAGCTATCTTACGTTTTGATTGTTAAAGAAATACAACAGCTCGTAATCTGAACAAAAATGAATAAAATTAATATTTAAGGAAGAAGATATTTTAAGAAAGATTTCTTAATCTCTTGTGTTCTTATTAACGGTTACTTAGTGTATGAAGATTGGTATTGAATACTTGGTCGTAATTAGCGAAGCTAATTGTCGGGAGAAAGAAAAAGTGGAGTGAGGCAAACATTTTCTTAAAAATTTGGTGTAGAAATTTCCGACTCACTACAATCTGATTGAACCATGTTATACGTTTTCAATCATCGTCGATTCAGTTTACATGCTCCTAACACTATTTTTGTCGCACTAAAGTGTTATTAACGGTAAATAATGATATGAAGATTGCAACCCGACCGTAAATGTTCTGACTGTGCAAACCACGTTGGATTTCGTTTCACTAGGCTGTTCAAAGTGCTGATTGAGTTAAGCAGTCACTTGTGATGGATTTTCTCCATGGTTCTAGGTAAAAACAATATGAAATGTTCTGCAGTCCGTCACTGTGTTTTCCTTTTCCTTCAATATTACTCTCCACTCATGGTTCGGTGTTCTGTAGGTTCCGATCATCTTGAGTACTGATCCTCAAGACACACTGAACACATTGATCGCATACCTAGATACTTTTGTACCACCAACCAACCTCGCATTCACGATTTATCTTCTGTGAAACTCAGAAAGGTTTAATTTCGCAACATTTCACAACACTTGATGTGATACTCGCCTTACACCGCCTGATGTACTATAGCGGGTGATCTACTATAAAATTAATAACGTCCAGACACTGTACACACACCTTTAGTATCACCATCTTACACGTGTTATGTGTTACGAACTAAAAGTCATAAGGGTTTAAGTGACATTTTGGTCGTTTGCAGTTTGTAATAAATTTTTGACCAGAGAAAGACTATCTTTTATTTGATATTATGGACGCGTGACTGGCTGCAATAAGGAATGTGTCTGTAACCATATTTCATAGCATTTTGTCGGTTTTAATGCCTTATAACGATATATTCTGAAGCTTGTTTAGGCTCATCTGATTCTTTTTTTTTTTTTTACTTAAGCCCTTATGACTATCAATCAAAAACATATAAAGAGATAGCGGCAATTTTCTTACCTTATTGTATTGTTCAATGCATTTCTCGAGAAGCTTCATTTTTCCATAGTTCTTTGGATCTGAAACAAAGTAACTTGTAAATATTCTTAGAAAAGAATATTATTCCCGAAGAAGCTAATATTATACTACTAACAAACCATATGGATTAACAACTGGCTGTGCGAAGAATCATGGAGTACGCTTCTTATAGAGCGAAGTATAAATCCATCTTTGCTGTCATGATGAATGCTACTGACACTACTAACATTGTGATATATAAGATTTTGAGTGTGTTCTTTGTAATAACATATAACTGCGTGCTGAAGAACAGCGATTTATTCCTGGCTTAGTAACAACACTAGAACCTGTTCTCACTGACCACTGGAACTTTTTAAAAGTAATTAATTACAACGAAAGAGAACTATCTCTTTTACGGACATGCACAGTCTTGTTCTCATAGTTTTAATGATCTCTTCAGAATGAAGAGGAATTATCCTCTTTTCGTTCGTTTTAGCACAGAAATACTTCCCATAGTTTGAAAGTAGTACATGTGTGATCCAATAGAGCAGGTAGAATATTCTTTCCCCGTAAAATGTGCCATAAGTCGACTTGATAAACCAGCATCCAGAACAGTTGAGTTGATTTAGTTTAGCGTCCCTTTCAGCAGCGAGGCTATATGAGACGTGGACCTACTGATTAATGTGGAATCCGAACCACATGAGCTCCCGCCGGGAGCATCCAGAACAAATGCATACTGAAATTGGTTTCCTTTCCTTATCCAGAATAGATTTTCAGTATTTTATCGCACAGAGAAAAAATAGGCACGTGGCGTACATAAGAACGTAGATTACATGCATAAATCAAGTAGTTTTTGTATTTAACGTACGACTACCCCGAACCCTAACAGCGCAATAACATAGCAGGCATATGCCTATCATGTTCCCTCAGGTACATAAGAATGTGTCCAGTATGTGCTTTATATACTTCTGAGACAGAAATGACATGCACGGCAAGTGATACTCACAGTCTATGTCCGCCCCTAGCCACATGCCTGACAAGTACCTGGAGAACGTGCCTAGTATGTTCTAGGTATGTTCCACATGCCGTAAGCGTCAATGAACCACATAAAATTCCCCCAAAATATGTTAAATCGCCTATATGCGTAATGTGCTTACATTAAGGTGAATCCAAACAAGACTTTAAACAACTAAAAAAAAAAGGTAAGGTTACCCTATGGTGGGCGTGAACCAAAGACCTTTGGATTACTAACCGCGAGCCCTTCCGACTTGGCCACACAGGCGATAAAGTAAATGTCGCTTGTAGAGGGACAAATTATTGAGGTCTTTTGTATTCGGCTAATTAGAGTGCTCCTTTAACCGCATATATTCGGCTATAACCGTTTGGGATCAGATAAAAACTGCTCACCATGTAATTTTATAACAAATTGATAAGTGTCTATTTACTTTATTTCATGGTTCTTCCATATTCACTTTCAAATGGTCGGCGACAGTTGTCATCTAATAAAGTTGATGCGTTTATTGCTTCTAGTACACAATCACTTAGAAAAAGAAGCAACAAATGCATCAAATGTTGTAGATGAATTTAGAATACCTAAATGGCGAATGCCTAGCACATCTTGTGTGTTAGGGTATCTGAAACAATATGTACACTCCGCATCAAAAAAATTGCGACAGCTAACGCCGTGCAGTTAGGCCACCCAATATACACCTTCTTATCCCATAATAGTGTCAGGTAAAGAGACCCCCTCTCTCTCTCCTCCATTCTTCTCTCTCATCTAAAACGAACTAACAACATGAGCGCAATTCTAATTTCAAACTATACATGTATTAGCTTCGATAAAATGAAATAAAACCGAGACGAAACAAGATTCATAAGTTGATATAGGGAAAAACTGAAACACACACAGTGAAAAGTTGAAGCCAATGGATGTCTATTACACAGAGATTCAAAAATGAAGCACACACAGAGAGAGAGAGAGAGAGAGAGAGAGAAGAAAAAGAAAAGGAGAACAGATAAAACTGTGGAATTCAAACGTAGTAAGAAAAGAACCTAACATTATAAGGTTCCGTTTCCAGAAATCCAACAGTAATATAGAAATAACGTTTTTTTACACATATTATTTCAGAACTATTCGAATACATAGAGGATGATTCAAACATTCATTATGTCACTTTCATAATGGATAGCATACTCAATTTCCAGTAGAACTGTATAACTCCGAGACACATTTAGGATAATGTCAAAAGTTTAACACACATGATTTGTTTACGCGTGGTTCGATTGCAAATTCGGTAGTGTTCATTGAATGTACTGATTCAAAAACACATTCTAATATACCCAGTAGATAGCGTTGGTCATATCCTCCATTTCAGACTACTAATGCAAAGTGAACAAACAAAAAAACGAAAAGAAAAAAAAAAGAAAGAGAAAGAGAAAATTGAAGAATGCTATTTCATGCTAAATTTTTATCAGAAATACCCTATATCAACAGTCCAAGCTCTATCGTAATGAAAAGTTACAAATGTTCGAAAGCAAAAGTTTATGTTCCTCATAGATGTAGTATGTTTCAAATTTCAACGTGAATAAAACACATTGAATTACAGGATGGAAATAAATTCTTTGTCGAACTAGTATAAATAAAATTCTGTTTTCAAATAACCAAAGAGGGTAACATTTTCTAGTCTTCTCCGAAGATTTATCTGTTCCGAACATCCAGCACTGATTTCATCTCTTCTGGATATAACGTAATTTACACAGATAGAATGAACACGTTAAGAGCTTAAACGTACCATCGTGTCAGTCGGATGATGTAGACCACCACTGGGCCGAGAATTGAAATCCGTAGTGACCCGGTAATTCGACTGAGATTCGGTAACCTAGAGGATTAAAAAAAGAGATTTTACTTATTTCTTTGCGTTTAAACATTATTTCTGTCAAAGGTGACCAGGACTGGAGATGTTATCCCCAGAGTACGAAAAACACGACGCCGAAGTTCCTGGTTAATTAGATTCTCCACACCACGTATATCGAGCTCTTGCTCCGTTTTAATTTTGGAACATGAAGTGCGTGTGTGCGTGAGAGAGAGAGGGGAAGAAGTGAAAGATGCAAAGACATGATAGGAAAACGTCAAGAAAGAGAGAGGGAGGGGGACGAATATAAATATGAAACATTCTTATCATTGCAGTGTATGATGTAGAATGCACACACTGTTTACTCAACTTATCACCAGTAATGCCTTGTAAGTTCTCCATCAGAAGATAAATCTCTGTTTGCAGCCATTATTTTATGCGAAAAATCGTACTACCTGATGGGAAATCAAACCGAGATTTTCCATTTGGAAGTCTACCACGCTACCACTACCACTACACTGTAAGTTCTCCATCAGAAGATAAATCTCTGTTTGCAGCCATTATTTTATGCGAAAAATCGTACTACCTGATGGGAAATCAAACCGAGATTTTCCATTTGGAAGTCTACCACGCTACCACTACCACTACACTGTAAGTTCTCCATCAGAAGATAAATCTCTGTTTGCAGCCATTATTTTATGCGAAAAATCGTACTACCTGATGGGAAATCAAACCGAGATTTTCCATTTGGAAGTCTACCACGCTACCACTACACCACCGATTGCTTTAGCCAAACTTTGTTTAACAAATGCTGTACTGTTTCTTTATGAGAACGATAACACGAAAAGTTTATACTGCAGATCAATGATCTATTTGGAATGTTCTGGTAATTCCCTTGCCCTTTCCCAACCAACATTCGTAAATCGTTTCTATCCTGATGCAGGTGTTTGTTTCCACATTCTTATGTATTGCTTGTCCAGTATGATAAGTCGATTCTTCACAATCACTTTGTAAAAAAATAACTTTGGGGTGAACAGGATTTGAACCTATGTTAGATAGCTGTATTATTCATAAGTCCATTACGTTACCCTTACACTATCGGGCAACCTGAAATTACAAGCCAAATATTGCTTACTTTAGCCCTGATCTTTGGAACGAACCAAAGTACACAACGAAATTCATTTATTCGATGGCCTAGAGAGAAATTAATGCCCATCAATAAAGTAAAAACATACAATCCAAGAAAAAATACAGAAATAAAACATATTTTGCAGTAATTTCGCCGTGCAAGTTATTTATACTAGTTCGACATAAAATTTATTTCCATCCTATAATTCAATGTGTTTTGTTCACGTTGAAATTTGAAACATGCTACATCTATGAGGAACATAAACTTTTGCTTTCGAACATTTGTAACAGTTGGACTGTTAATATAGGATATTTCTGATTTTCTCATTCTTCAATTTTCTCTTTCTCTTTCTTTTTTGCTTTTTCTTTTCGTTTTTCTTTGTTCAGTTTGCATTAGTAGTCTGAAATGGAGGATATGACCAACGCTATCTACTGGGTATATTAGAATGTGTTTTTGAATCAGTACGTCCAATGAACACTACCGAATTTGCGGAAACAAATCATGTGTGTTAAACTTTTGACATTATCCTAAATGTGTCTCGGAGTTATACAGTTCTACTGGAAATTAAGTATGCTATCCATTATGAAAGTGACATAATGAATGTTTAAAGCATCCTAGTTTTATCTGTTCTCTTTTTCTTTTTCTTTTCTCTCTCTCTTTCTCTCTCTCTCTGTGCTTCATTTTTGAATCTCTGTGTAATAGACATCCATTGGTTTCAACTTTTCATTGTGTGTTTCAGTTTTTCCCTATATCAACTTATGAATCTTGTTTCGTCTCGATTTTGTTATTTCATTTTATCGAAACTAATACATGTATAGTTTGAAATTAGAATTGCGCTCATGTTGTTAGTTCGTTTTAGTATGGAAGAGAAGAAAGGAGGAGAGAGGGGGGGTCTCCTTACCTGACACTATTATGGGATAAGAAGGTGTATATTGGGTGGCCTAACTGCACGGCGTTAGCTGTCGCAATTTTTTGATGCGGAGTGTTCCTAAAGGACGTACCTAGAACTTGACAGATGTATGTCACACGTGACGAGATAAAACAAATGACTGTTAGAGTGAGAAACTGAACCAGATATATAAATGATATATTTGTGGTACATAGTTGCAAATATTAATCAGGTGTAACAAGTACCTAAAAGAGTAGGTAGCTGAAGTACATACTTAGCACATGAATATCATATGTGTCAAGTGTCAAGTACCTAAAAAGTAGTTGGAACACCTAAATGGCACATGCCTAGCACATCTTGTGCTGTTAGGGAAGCAAACATATAACTGAAAACGTATGTTTAATAATATTTTCAATATAAGTGTTCCATCAATACGCACTTTCCATATGAAAGAAAGAACTGTATATAGACGGTGAGGATCTCACATGTAGATGGGCGTATATAACATATAGCTGACGTATGTAATATACGTATACGTATGTAATACACGGAAGACTGTTATATGTCAGACATCCTGCAACGGCAAGATGTAACATTTAAGCGGGAGAAAGGCAGTACGTAAGTAGCATATGGATAACGTATGCTCGGTACAGATTTCCGTAGTAAACATAAGTATTCTATATATTTGTGCAGTATACCGCTGTCAGGATAACGGATTTTTCTCAGTGTGGGTGCTTTTATTACATTATTTTTACTTTTAGTATGGTCAATATGCAAAGTATGGGAGTTCTGAATGAGAATGATATGTACTGGAGAAGAATATTAGCACACTTGTAGCATACGTATTTTGCAACTCACATAAAAGCCCTTTCCCGGCGATATCATTATTTCTTTAAAGAGGTAGACATTTCCCTTACCTCCTCAGTAATTCGAACACCGAGTACAATATTTCGATAATAGCCTACATTTATATTTATAACTAATGTGATGTACTGAAAAATAAATGTAATATCGTAAAAACTCTGTCTTTTACAAAATTAAGTACGTTCCAATGCGTTTTCGCAGGGAAGAATTTACCATTAATATTACTTTTGGCAGCAATATTTTGTTTTATGAGCTGGCTTTCGTTCCTGTATACATCGAAACAGATGACAGAATGTAACTACAGAAAATTTTACAGTATTTCTTTCACGTGTAATAATATAGTTCTACACTTATGATTTATAAAAAGTTCGCATTAATATACTTCTAAAACAATTATATTATCTCTTTAAATTCTACTTTAGAATTAGTGTGCACTAATTGTACAAAGATAAGATATACATATTAATCGATAAATTTCATTCGACTGAAGCAAGTGACATGCATGAGGATAAGGATAAAGACATACCGAAGATATCTCACGGTTTAGGTCGCGGTCGCTGCCACAATCGTTTCGCAAACACAAATATTCAAATGAGTAAGCACATGCCGAAAATATACGCTACAACACGACCTAGAGGTCGAACGCGATTGTGAATTAGTGTCGCGATTATAAACAACCGAGTTTATTTTTATAAAGGTAACCAAGAAAGTTCTGTAGCTTTTGAGGAGTTCTGCGTTCAATTGGCCCTCACACCGTGAGTTGAATGCGAATGGAGATAAGGGGGAGGTCAGTTGTTGGCGTGGGGATATCCAACATACTACTTTGTTGTGGCAGTTCAGTTACACCGTGAACTAGCGTAAGGACAGAGTGAATATAGGACCTCCATAGAGCGTCATAAGGGCGTGTCTGCTGTACGAGTTCAAATTGGGGTCAAACGCTACTGCAGCGGAGCGGAACATATGCAAGGCTTTTGGTAAGGGTGTCGTGACTATGCGGACAGTGCAGCGGTGGTTTAACAAGTTTAAGGACGGTGACGAAACACTCGAAGACGCACCACGTGCCGGAAGAACAACACACGTAAGAAACGAAGATCTTCAGGCAGCAATTGAGGCGAACAGTTGCCAGACATATGAGGGACTGGAACTACAATTCAGTGTGAGTGGATAAACCCTTCGGCAGCACCTCCATCAACTTGGAAAGGACTACAAGTTGGGCCAGTGTGTCCCACATGATTTGACTCCGGGCCAGAAGCCAACGCGAACAGACACCTGTGTTTCTTTGCTGTCTCGTCTGAGGAAGGAGCCATTTCTGGACAGGATGTTGACATGTGATGAGAAGTGGGTCCTATACTAAGCTTCACAGGGCCGTCATCATTGGTTAGCATCCCATGAACCAATTTCTAAACAGCCCAAACCAGCACTGCACAAGAACAAGGTCCTCCTTTGTGTTTGGTGGGTGCTCGCGGCATCGTGCATCGGGAACTGCTACCAGCTGGTCAGAACATTAATGCAACTATGTACTCTCTGCAGTTAATCTGCGTTCAAGAAAAACTCAAAACTCTGGAGCCAACACTTCTGAATCGCAAAGGGGTTCTCCTGTAAGAGGACAACGCTAAACCCCACATGGCTAGGAGGATCCGGGACACCATTCTACGCCTTGGATGGGAAACACTGGTGCATTGGTCATACTCCCGGACATTGTACCGTCCGATTATCACCTCTTTCAATCCTTGGACAATCAGCTTAGAGGACGCCAGTTTAAATCCCTAGTAGAGGTGCAAAATGCACTTGATACTTTTTTCACTTCACGGAACACCAAGTTCTAGCACGATGGAATCCATGGCCTTCCAGAACGTTAGCAGAAGGTCGTCAATGTTGATGGGGACTACGTTTGATCTTCCAGGTACGTCTTAGGTGACATATCGATGTTCGAAGGTGGTGAGTGAAAAAGCGACAGAACTTTCTTGGTTACCTTTATATCTCCCCAACCCGATAATAATAGAAAACGGATAAAGAATCAGTGAAATAAATAAATGAGGAAAATCAATGTCTGGCGTTACCTTTGTCAATATGAGTGTAACAAATGATTTTTGAAGAGTATTTTCAGCGTTGCCCCTATTACTCTCCAGGACAGCTGAAATATGCCTTCTGGTGTAAACTTGGGCTTAAAGATCGTGCCACCTGCTACTAAACAACTTACCGATCCCGTAAAGTATTAATTCCACAATAATACAAAGTATGTCCGGAAAGTAAGGTCACCAAGACAGCAAGTATGAAAAACATTAATTGCATAATAATACGAAGCGTGTCCAGAAAGTAAGTAATATTCCGAAAAAAATATAAAATAGGTTTATTCAAGCCAAATTTATTTTTATATGAAAGATCACACAAACTACTTTTCTACATAGCTTCCACCAATGTTCAAGCAATTGTCAAAGTGGGTGACCAACTTGTCTAAACCAATCTCAAAGAAACATCCTGCCAGTGTCCGGCAAGTACGGAACGATACTATAAAACTCGGAGAAATCTTCGTCGTGCAATCCAAAACAAAAAGAGAGCAATGCTTAATAAAGGTGTTGTGTTGCTTCATGACAACGTTCGTCCCCACATTGCTGGTGCCACCCAAACGTTAATCCGACAGTTCAGTTGAGAGCAGTTCGACCACCCGCCGTACATCCCAGACATGGCGCCGTCTGATTACCACTTGTTCCTGCACCTGAAGCGCGAGTCCGGTGGTAAGGGCTTTGTAAGTGACAATGACGCAAAAAAAAAAATGCTCTGGAGTTGTGGTTGTCTTCACTGGCGGGATGTTTCTTTGAGGAAGGTTTGGACAAGGTGGTCACCCACTATGAAAAATGTTTGAACTGGTGGAAATTATGTCGAAAAATATGCTAAGCTGTGCTCTTTCGTGTAAAAATAAATCTGGGTTGAACTAACCTGTTTTTATATTTCTTTTTTCAAAACGGTACTTGCTTTGCGAACACGACTCGTAAGAACTATAATACCTGTTGATTAATTCTTTTCAAAATATTGTCCTCTTGTGTCGATATATCTTTGCCATCGGTGTTTTCAACCTGCAAAGGCATTCTCGGAGGTCTGTTTAGGAAGTACGATTAAAGCCATTTTACAAGCTGCTTTCTCGTCGTCAATTCTTGTGTAACGATGTCCTTTCATCGGGAATTCAAACGGAAAAAACAAAAGAAAGCTGCGGGAGTGAAATCGGTACTGTAAGATAGGTGGTGCAGTGTTGCCACGTTAGATTTGACAAGGTAGTTGTCATGATAAAGGCAGTGTGGGCTGGTGCGTTGTCGTGATGAAGTTCCAGTGGCCGCTGATGTCTGGTCTGACGCTCCGGATCCTTGATCTCTTCGAGTTAACGCATGTCCCTTGAGGTGCAAACTCACGGTGAACGATCCCCCTGATGTCAGAAAATACAATGAGCGTGGTCTTGATCTTTATTTTGCTCACTCTAGTATTGTTGGGTAGAGAGGACACCGAGGTGTTCCATTGGGCACTTTTCCTCTTCGGTCATAATGGAATATCCATGTTTCGTTACCCGTGATAGCATTGTCCAAAAATTAAAGATCATTTTCACAGATTTTCAAAATGTTTTGACAAATTTGCACTCAGTGATATATTCGGTTGTCACTGAAACTTCTTAGGACAAGCTTTGTGCACATTTTTCTCACGTAAAAATCCTTGGTTACAATCTTGTGGACGATAGTTTCTGGAGTATTTAACATGCCAGCCATTAAACGACCACTCATTCAACTTTCTGTTTGCAAATGGTCTTTCAGACGTGTCACATTTTTGTCGTTTGAGGAGGTTGACGGGCGTCCAGGGCGGGTTTCGTCGTCGAACTCTTCACAGCCTTCGAAAAACGCCTTGTATCATCTGTGAATTTTCCGTTGTGATAAGCATTCATTCTCGAAGGCTTGTTGAACCATCGGAAAAGTTTCAGGAACAGATTTTCCCAGTTTAATACTAAGGTTGATCGCGCATCTTCATTGCAGTGAACGTTGCATCGCGACTTGTACAAGAGACGAAACAGTGGTTTACGAATTCACCTGTCCTTCGCCACCGAGGGCTCGGAGACAACTAAGTAAGCACTTGGTCGTTACCGGTGGATAGAGCGCCTGCAACATACAACCGCATCACAATAAAATGTATCACATTACTTTCCGGGGAGACCTTGTATGGTCATCTTGGACATGTTATATTTCACTCCCCGCGACGATAAAGATGAAGCCAAAAATTGGACTTGAACGACGTCGGGTGTGTAACTATTCATCTCAGCAAAGATGAAAAGTATGAATTTGACAGTAATATCCATCGGTAACTCTATACTGGCTATATGGTTAGCGCACGCCCCTTTGGCTGATTCGGGTTCGATTCTGGGCGGCATCTCATGTGGTTTGAATCCCACATTAAACTGTAGGCGTGAGTCTCATACAGCCTTCCTGCTGAAAGGAACTCTAATCCACCGATCTGGGCATTTATCCTGACTTTTTATTGATACATTTTCTTTCCTCCAAATCGAACCCCCAAGCCGAAAATCGAAAACAAGGCTATGTACGTGATTAGATCTGGGGAAGATGTATCCTGTACAAAGTTTGGTGGCTGTAGGTAAATAGTTTTTATGTAATAATATGATGACTTACACACACGCAACACACACAATAAAGTAGTCACTCAAGAAAGATTTGCTACCACTGTTTCTTCTGTAATATCTTCTGTAAAAGGTCATTTTAATTTATGCAGATTGGATAACTGTATTCTCTCGTGGCTAAATATATATAACGTATATATCCTTGGTGAGGGTGACCCAGATTCTATTCCCGGTGGAAGCTCATGTGATTTAGATCCCCCGTTAAGTTGTAAGTCCACATCGCACATAACCTTGGTGCTGAAAAGTATAATCTTATCTAACCTGCCAACTAACTTTAAACTACAATAAATATAGTACACTAGACCTATAATAATATAGTATTTAATGTAAGCATTGTATTATCAAAATTAGAAACACCCGCTGAATTTCCAAGGGGGCAAAAGACCGGCAGACAAGGGAACTCGCGAATATAAACGCCTTGATACATTAATACATGATGTAAAATAATTATCATTGAAAACTATTAAAACTTTATTAACTATGGTAAATACGAGCGGCGTCCAATAAATTATCTACCTAGACAGGAAGGAATGCAGAGTGACTAACCTTGTCATCACTGTTTTTTGATGTAGTCCCCATGGAGGTCTATGCATGTCGCCAATTCGTGGACAGCGAAGAAATTCCAGAGAAAAAATAGTCTTTGTCATGGCCCGAAAACCACTGGGAAACAGACTGTCGGACCTCGTTGTCCGACGAAAGACGTTGTCCCCATAAGTGATGGAAGAGGTCTCGGAAGAGGAAATAGTCACTAGGGGTCATGTCCAAACTATAGGGAGGATGGTTCAACACTTGGAAACCACAGCCTGGACCTCCTCAAAGAAGTCCAACAAGTCTTGGGACAGCTGCATCCGGCACTGCTTCTGTGCAGGCTTGAGCATTCTGGAGACCCAACGAGCACAGACCTTTGATATGCCCAAGCGATCACGCAGAATCGTCGGGACTGATCCTTTGGATATGTCACATGCTGCTGCAATCTCGGTGACGTTCATACGGCGATCCTGCAGGACCATGTCCTCAACTTTGCGGCAGATTTCCGTGGTGACTGCATCCGCATGTCTCCCAGAGGGGGTGTCATCCTCAATGGACTTCCGTTCCCACTTGAATTGTTTTGACCAGTATTTGACCTGGAATTCTGATGGTACTGCATCCTGGTACACTTTCACAAATCACTCGTGGATCTCCTTTAGTCCCTTCCCTTCTTTAGTAAGAAAATTGACCGAGCAGTGCTCCAACTTCTGCAAATCCATTGTTCGCGGCGTAACACAAACACTGCTCGTGGCCACTGTATTTCCCGAATGATCTCAAATTGTGCAGCGGGCTTCTCCACAAAGGCCTTGGCGTGCGTGTCAGGCGTCACTATGCTCCGCCCCTCCCTTTCTGTCTAGGTAGATAACTTATTGAACGTCCCTCGTATATTAAATAGTGTAGTCGATAAGTAACTAAATCCAATATGTTTTGACATGTATTTCGAAGAACGGGGCCCCTTTCCAAAATGTAGGGGCGCAATTGCCCCTACTTGTAGCCTACTGCGGACATCCATGAACACAATTGCTGTCAGTAGCCAAATCTCATTTGTAACTCGAACAACTGAACACTCTTTAAGAATCCAGAGAGAGGTTACTGCTTTCCCTTGCCCCAATCCTTGCAGACGGCTATGCAGGGGAGTAAAGAATGGGGAGGTGAATGCAGGAAATTTCATTTCCTCGAGGAAAATTCTCCCTGTCAACCACCTGAAATCATCACTTGTGTTCAGCTTGTCCGTCCAAGACGGCATCTTCACTCTCCACATGTCCTTTGAAAGAAAGAAAGAAAGAAGGAGTTTTGGCAGATCTGCAGATCTCCTTGCCTGTCCCTCCATCATTAGAAAGCTAAGTGTATCAATACTCTACCAAATAATTCATAAGACTCATAAATTGAAGGTTCCTGATGTATAAATACACAATCCATACATTTCCCATTTTCTTACAATTAAACTAGAATAATGTACTTACCGTTTCTGTAGGAAGAAAACTCTATCAATTTCAGATTTTGCACATCAGTATTTTTTTTTCTTCGCACTTTGGTTTATTAAACTTTCATTGAGCGTATACATATATCGAAATTATAGTTCCTTCTCTGAAGTGGGGGCTTAGTAGTTCAGTGAAGGGCAACTGGCCCCTAGTGCAAGGGGTCCCTGGTTCGATGCGAGGCTATGAGAATTTGTGAGCTAAGCATCATGTTCGTTAGCTCTTTCCGCATTCTCCCATTTCCTTCCAAAGATAGCGTGGGTCAATGAAAACTTGACCCAAGACTCACTGACCCACCACCCACAATGATCCACGACCCACTGGACCCACGACTCACCGTGACACACTGACTTCAACCCATCATGGTTCACCACCCACCGTGACCCACTCTGACCCACCACAGCCATGCCCTTCTCTGACTCACCATGACCCCCTCCGACCCATGATCCGCGCCCTCCTCTCCACTGACTAAAGAAAATGAAAAATGAAATCTTTGAGTTTTACGTCCCACGGTTATGCCGGTTTGGCTAATGGAGACGGTGATGATGAATAATGAATGAAATGATGGAATGAAGAAAGTGGGAGGAAACGGGAGAACCCCGAGAAAACCCACGAACACGGTGTTTGTCCACCACAAGGTTCACTTGGCGGGGGCGGGGATCGAACCCGGGACCCCAAGCACCAGAGGTGAGCGCTCTACCACTGAGCCACCGCGGGAAAAATAGTAATATGTTTCGTTAGTCAGTCACTTTTTACTATTACTAAGCGCTTCTTGATATTGGTCATTTTCGATTATTTTTATATATCTCCTTTTCTCCCCATGTTGTGGGGCACGGCATCGGAAGTGTCATTGTTCATCTCAGCAACTCCGAAAACTGAATTCGACACTGATATTGGTCATCTTGATTATATATATATATATATATATATATATATATATATATATATATATATATATATATATATATATATACAGATAGATAGATAGATAGATATAGATATAGATATATATCCCCTTCCTTCCCACAATTTTTGCGGGGTTCAACTTGGGTTTAAATGGCATCAGAATTGTCACTGTTCATCTCAGCGACCTCAAAAACTCTAGATTCGACACTAATATCGGTCATTTTCGATCATTTGTAAATGTCCTTCCCATCCTTTAAGTTACATCGTCAAAGTGATATGAGAAAGATCATCTCATGTTCGAACTTGATCTAGGTTGGAAACAAGGGCGTCATTTAGGGAGAGCAGGAGGGAGCAATTCCCCCCTCCAAGAGTTTGAGGAATACATAAACATTAATAGATCGTTTACTAATATACTAGTACGAAACGTGAAAGTCCTATGTCTGTGGTGCTCTTGCCAGCCTCAAGCGAAGTCTGAAATGACACCCCTGGTTGGAAATTTGATCGAGATCGGTCCGGTGGTTCAAGAATTATTAAGTTCTATTTGTTTTTATATATCTCCCCCTTCTATCTCCCTCCCCTAAGTTCTACCACCAAAGTGAAATGATAAAAACATCTCAGGTCCGAACCTTCTCTATGTTAAAAATTTGATCGAGATCGGTCATGTGGTTCAAGAGTGAAGTCACATAGACAGTCACTCTCATTTTTATTTTTTACATATATCTCCGCCTCCCCCTCTCTTACGATGCACCGTCAAAGTTAAATGATAAAAAATATCCAAGCCCGAACGTCATCTATGTTGAAAATTTGATCGAGATCGGTTGGGCGGTTCAAGAGTTATTAAGTTTTATTTATTTTTTTATATATTTGTCCCCTTCCTCCACCACCTCTAAAGTCTACCGTCAAAGTGATATGATAAAAGCCACCCGAGATCCGAACTTCATCCATATTGAAAATTTGATTAAGATCTACCCTGTGGTTAAAGTGTGATGAAGTCACAAAGGCGGTCACTTTTATTTTTATTCTTTTTACAGGTCCGAACCTTATCTATGTTGAAAGTTTGATCGAGATCGGTCGGGTGGTTAAAGAGTTACTAAGCTTTATTTATTTTTTATAGATTTCTCCCCTCCCAAACCCCTCTCCTAGGTTCTACAGTTAAAGTGATATGGCAGAAACCACCTCATATCTGAACCTCATCTATGTTGAAAATTTGGTTAAGATCGGTCTGGTGGTTTAAATGTGATGAAGTCACAAAGACCTCACTTTTATTCTTACTTTTTTCACATATATCTCCTTCCTCCCCCTCCCCTTCGTTGCATTGTAAAAGTGAAATTTAGAAAACATTTCAGGCCCGAACCTTATCTAGGTTGAAAGTTTGATCGAGATCGGTCGGGTCGTTCAAGAGTTGTTTTTTATATATTTCCCCTACTCCCCTCCCCCTCCCCTAAGATCTACTGTCAAAATGAAATAACAGAAAACTTCCCAGGTTTGAACTTCATATATGCTGAAAATTTGATTGAGATCGATCAGGTGGTTCAAAAGTAAGTAATTCACGAACATAGTCACATTTATTTTTATATTTATTGATTTTTGTATATCTCCCCCTCCATCCCCTTCCCTACGTTGCTCCGTCAAAGTGAAATGATAAAAATCGTCCCAGTTACGAACCTCATCTACATTGAAAATTTTATCAAGATCGGTCGGGTAGTCCAAGAGTTATTAAGTTTTATTTATTTTTTCTATGTCCCCCTCATCCCCCTCCCCTAAGTTGTACCATCAAAGTAAATAGCTGAAAGCACTCCCAGGCCAGAGCCGCATCTACGTTGAAAATTTGATCGAGATCGGGCGGCGGTTCAAGAGATTAAGAGTCACAAACATAATCACTTTCAATTTTATAATATAGATTAATAATAATAATAATAATAATAATAATAATAATAATAATAATAATAATAATAATAATAATAATAAATTTATTCTAAAACATTTATATACTCTGCGTTATATAAATATCTCTGATAATTTGGCTATTTGTATAAGCTGGCCTGCTATTTAACATTTCTTTTTCTTATATAACATGTGTTTTCCCTTAAAATTTGTATTACTAAGTACTCTGTGGGCTATCCATCAATCAAACTTGAAACTTGGTCACAATGCAGTATCATTATTCTTATAATATTAGTGTTAAGTCATGTACAGGATGGCCACAAAGATCCGTTACCCTTGAAGAAAAAGTAACATAAACCACTCAACTTACGTAAATAACTACACGTAAAGAACTGAGTGACATGAACAACAATGCTTTCGAGAAGTTTTATTGAGATAGGAAACATTAAGTGTCCAAAGAATCAGTCTGTCGACCGTCATTCTAATGGCAAAAGATAATACGCCGCCAGGTTCAGTGCGACATCTTGCGGGACATTGCACGTGTAACATGAGTGAAGGCTTCTTTCACAGCTTCTGCCAGTTCGGCAGTGATATCGTAATGGTTTTGTGAAACGATGCCATTTATGAACCAAGGACTCCATGCACCAATGGCAATGTGAAATGAAATGAAATCTTTAAGTTTAACGTCCCACGGATATGCCGGTTAGGCTAAAGGAGACGGTGATAATGAGAAATGAGTGAAATGGTGGAATGAAGAAAGTGGGAGGAAACGGGAGAACCCCGAGAAAACCCACTGGCACGGTGTTTGTCCACCACAAAGTCCACACGACGCGAGCTGGGATCGAACCAGGGTCCCCAAGCACCGGAGGTGAAAGCTCTACCACAGGTGAGATCGGGGTTCGTGTGATGGCCGGGCAAGTGGTGCGGGCGGACTACTACAACCAATCCAACGCCCAAGAAAGACTTCCGTAAGATACACGCGTACGGCGAGGGCATAATGGGCAGGTGCTCCATCATGATGAAACCTACATTAGCATTTATTAAGGGGTAATTGGAAACTTACATTAGTATTTATCAGGGATAACGGGACATTGTGGCCACCCTGTAAGTTTGAACCTACATGATTACATTTCTTCGAAACTCTCTCAGAACTATTTTTTTTCTGCAATTGTATCTCTCGGAAGGTCATAAAACCAAAATAAAAGGAGTATATATTGTCAATTGAGAATATATTTATAGTGAAATAAAATCTTTAAGTTTAACGTCCCACGAATATGCCGTGTACGCTAAAGGAGATGGTGATGATGAGAAATGAATGAAATGGTGGAATGAAGAAAGTGAGAGGAAACGGGAGAAATCCGGGAAACCCACGCACACGGTGTTTGTCTACTTGGCGCGAGCTGGGATCGGACCAAGGACTCCATGCACCAAAGGTGAACGCTCTACCACTGAGGCACCGCGGCCCCTATATTTCCAAAGAGTACAGTGGTAGTGTTTATTGGTTTTATGTCTCTTGCCGCCCAGTATATTAAAAGGTTAGGGGCATTTTGACTTCCCGTTCATATTCTAAATTGCAAGATAATTGGTAGTTTATAGCTCATGGATTTGGTCAAGTATTAGAATTATTTTCTTTGTGGAGGGGAAGCTTGCAGCAAATGTAATACAAGTAGATACAAACTGCAAAGTATTAGAAACAAAGAGGAATAAAGTAACAGGTCAAGTCGTACTGCAATCAGCTGCTCGCTAGTCAGCTCACATTAGCAAATCAAAAGTAGCTGTTAGCAAATTAACGAAAGGTAAATTTTGATGTTTCGCTACTAACGTGTAAGACGGGTGAAATAATAGAAAACCTGCGGACATTTCCCGGAAAGGCTGACATACCTGAACCTACCGTGATAGGTGGACGGAAGAAAAGAATGACAAGTACATAGTACGTTGTAGCTAATTAGCATAACGAAATTACAACGTTTAGATTGTATCTATAATTTTACTATATAATATCATCACACTATAAAATGCAAACTAATATACAATGTGAAATGAAATGAAATCTTTAAGTTTAACGTCCCACGGTTATGCCGGTTAGGCTAAAGGAGACGGTGATAATGAGAAATGAGTGAAATGGTGGAATGAAGAAAGTGGGAGGAAACGGGAGAACCCCGAGAAAACCCACTGGCACGGTGTTTGTCCACCACAAAGTCCACACGACACGAGCTGGGATCGAACCAGGGTCCCCAAGCACCGGAGGTGAAAGCTCTACCACTGAGCCACCTCGTCCCTAAATAATATATAATGTGAATGAATATGTAAGACTAGGGACACGGTGGCTCAACGACATAGCGCTCATATTCTTACCTCTTATTCAAAGGGTCGCGGTGGCTCAGTGGTAGAGCGTTCACGTCTGGTGTGTGGAGTCCTTGGTTTTATGCCAGCTCATGCCAAGTGAGCTTTCTGGTGGACAAACACCGAGTGCGTGGGTTTCTCGGGGTTCTTCCGTTTCCTCCCACGTGGCTAAGCGGTTAGCGTACGCGCCTCTGGCGTGGGAGACCCGGGTTCGATTCCCGACGGGAGCTCATGTGGTTCAGATTCCACGTTAATCAGTAGGTCCACGTCTCATATAACCTCGCTTCTGAAAGGGACATTAAACTTAAAACCAACTCAACTCCGTTTCCTCCCACGTTCTTCATTTCGCAATTTCATTCATTTCTCATCATCACCGTCTCCTCTACCCTAGCTGGCATAATCGTCGGATGTAAAACTTAAAAATTTCATTTCGTTACCTCTTATTCTTACCTCTGGCTCAGGGACCTCTGGTTGTGTAATGCGGGAATCACCTTAAGTATGTTGTTTTCAATAGAACCGAAGTTATTCAATGTACGTGGGTTTCGTTTTAAACCCTTTGTATGTCATGTTCAGCTGCCTTATTGCCTACATAGTTGTTCCCAGCGCTTCAACAATTATCTTTATTATTAATGTTGGTTAGCATACGGGCCTTTGGCGTGGGAGACCCGGGTTTAATTCCCGGCAGGGGCTCATGTGGTTTGGATTCCACGTTAAGCTTTAGGTACATGTCCCATATAACCTCGCTGTTGAAAGGGACGGTAAACTGAAAATCAAATATAATTAGTATTAATGTTATTAAGTGTTCTCAAACTTACCTAGCTTTGAAAACGTGGAAGATTCAGCATCAGTTTCCAAATCGAAATAGGTATCCTCCAAGAACCCACCAAAACAATCGTCACCAGCACCGCAACGTCCAATGGCTATGTCTTCCAGCTGAAAGCGTTTACTTTTAGAAGCAGTGTCTCCCTTTCCATCCAGTAGCACCAAATCAGCCATTTTCGATTTCTTCATTTCGAAAGCTTTTGAAAGGTTTTTCGTTGTTTCATTTCCGAAATCATTATTTTCATTCCCTAATTCTATTTTATGCTCATCATTAACTTCATCGTTGTTGGATTCTGTAGCTTGCTTTCCTCTTTCTTCATTATTACAAAAAATATTACCGGAAACAGTCTCCATTTTGTCCTTTTGTCTAGTTAAAGTGCTTTATACGTAAACAGGCAAGGAAGTTAATTCAAAATAAGATAATAAAATTCTCGTTTAATCATTTATCAGTTTCAATAGATATAGTTTAATTGTTGATATATTGTTGAATTGTTAAATTATTTATTATTATGTCTTTATTTACACATTGTTGGACATGAGGAAAATTGGCAGTTACTGCAGAATTTATTTTATATATATATATATATATATATATATATATATATATATATATATATATATATATATATATATATATATATATATATATATATATATATGTATGTATGTATGTATAGGGTGTCCCATAACTCCATTTACATAGGCCATTTCGGTAACTATTGAAGATACGAAAAAATTATAAGAGAGCAATGTTGTTGGAAAGTATGTGTTTTCAATCTAAAATGTTGAAATTTTCGGAATTGGGCCAACCATTTGGGCTCTACACTGGTAGAGTGTCCAATAGTAAAGAAAAATGCAAACTTGCCACGTCTTTGTTGGACAACAATGAAGGTAAGTGCGTGTGGTTTGAAGTATCCTAAACCAAGGAGAATAGAAGGGACGGCAAAAATGAAGGATATGAAGAAGGATCATACGCAATGTTAATCCAAGACAGTGGCGTCACCATCACAAGGGGAGGGGCAGGTACGAGAAAAAAATTGAATTTATTCACGGCAAACTGATATTAATTGCTTAGTGATGAGACAAGAGGACAATTGAATAACATTAGAAAGGGCCTAAGTGCCAAAACACAAAAACCAGAGTAAAGTCGATAAACATGAGTTATCGCAATACAAGTTAAAAGGATACTACGACCATATGAGTGCTTCTAAATAGAAGCAACAACTTTTAAGCTATGAACTCCTTACAAACGTATTCTGCTTGGTACTAAGAAAACTTTAAACCATACAATTCAATTCTACTTATTGCGGCAATTAGATTCTGTCTGATCATTCAATTGTTGTCTCGTCTTGAAACAGAAGCGCCAGTATCGTCACATTTCCAGACGAGTTCAAACGAAACAGACTACTTATCTCGTACCAACCACTGGTGTAGGGGTAGTGTTTCTGCCTGCCACATGGCATTTGGGTAAGTCGAACTTGGCACGAAACCTCCTCCGACGGGCCATACTGACTAAGGTTTCTCCTGGTATCCTCAGTTCCCCCAGGTACATGCCGGGATGGTCCCTTCTCTCAGCTCAGTGCCGCTTCCATTTCCAGTTCTAGACTCACCTACCTGTTGGAAAATCCTTTAACAGATAAAACAATGCTTCAGCTGTGCTCAGCGTAGATCTTGGAATTTATGGCCATCTTTGTGTGCACAAATTGCCATACAATGTCGCAAACTGGCCTAGCCCGTTGCAGAATCTCAGTGGTAGTAGCAGCGCAGGCCTAGCAAATATTGTGTTGTAGAGCAGCAATTGTACGCTGGAGATCCCTGTAAATAACGGAGTTTACATGGCCCCATAAAAAAGAAATGAAATGAAATTTTTGAGTTTTACGTCCCACGGTTATGCCGGTTAGGCTAAAGGAGACGGTGATGATGTGAGATGAATGAAATGGTGGAATGAAGTAAGTGGGAGGAAATGGGAGAACCCCGAGAAAACCTACGCACAGAAAAAGAATTAAGTCGTGTCAAATCAGACGCTCTAGGTGACCATTCCACCATACCTCGACGACCGATCCGATATTCACTAACTGCTGCATCCAACCATTGTCGAACATCGACACTGAAGTGCGGTGGCACACCATTGTGTTGGCAGTAAACGTGTTGGCGGTTTGCGAGAGGCAAGTTGTCCAAATAAGGTTCCAGTATTGCTTCTAGCAGGTTTTGATAGGTTTCACCTGTTAATCTCCCCTCTAGGAACACAGGACCCACTACAACATAACCGTGAATTGCACACCACACATTTATACGAGGGTCAACTTTATTATGAGAAACTTCGGAAACATGGGGGTTGCTGTCTGTGCAATACACGTAGTTATGTCTGTTAACAGTTCCATTAAGATTAAATATATGGCCTCGTCGGAAAACATGATGTTAGCCGCAAGGTTGGGTTGTTTATGTTGTGTGTGTGTAAACCATTCACAGAATTAATGTCGTCGCACAGTGGTCGGAAACTGGGAAAAAGCGGTCAAAAATCGATTTTGTCAACATAACCGCCTTTGAAATCGGTATTGATATTTGATTATAAGTATCTCTCCTGCTTCCAAACCCGAAGTTTTAGGACATAGGAATATTTTTGCTGTCTATGAAATGCATGTAAACATGAACAAAAAAAGAGCAGTAAAATCAGTTAAAAAAAATGGATCAAGCAATATGATATGTTTTAACCATTTATATAGTTTCTGAGGTCGATGAAAGTGGTTAAATGGTACATTGGACTGAAATACTGTGTGTTTAATTAAGAGTTTTACTTGTTATCTATTGTCATATCATTTATATGATAGTTTTGTTGATTGTTACCGAAAAGTCACATATACACTGATGTTAGTAGCTCTGCAGTCTAAGCTTATTCTTGCTTATCTGCAAAATTGAGTTTATTGAGTTGACCATGAGTAGTAGAAAGGTTGAGCATTGGAAGTAGCTGCAGCCAAGTGCAGCTGGAGGACTCATCCTATCTAGCTGCAAATGCGTGATGAGTAATGTTGTTATGATCGCAATCGAGATCCGATATCTGTGCCTTACAAAGGGAAAAGACTTTCCGCCTTATGCAGAGTCGTTTTGACAAATGATTAGCGTCATGCTAAACGCCCGGCTTCTGCAGGAAGCATATGTAAGTCGAACGCTTTAGTATGGCACTAATCACGCGTCAGAAGGACTCTGCATATGGCCCATATTGTCTTGTACGTAATTAGGATTGTAGCGAAAGCCTCATACATATTGCAGTGATAAACTATCAGTCATGTGAAGCTGCCATATTACACGTCACTGCAGTAGTATATAGGAAGATTCTATACTGAATACTTTGATCTCACCGAAACAACGTTATCCTAAACTAAATTATATTCCGTAAGTATTAGTGTTTCTTCAAAGATGGTGTCAATGCAAGTGCAAAACCACGAACTTGCAGAAGTATTAAGTACATCCAAAGTTCGTGATGTAAATGTTTTGGTTAAATATGTTTTAACATAGTTTAAATTGTCCCAAAAGTGGGAAGCATCGTTGGGTGAGAATTTAAGAAAAACAGTACTGCCACAATTCAATAAAAAGTGGACTAAATGTCATCATGTAGAATCAAGGTTTTTGAATAACAATGATAGTTTGCTACATGATTGTCATTTTGAATGGTCACCTCCAAAAGAAGACATCCCTCCTTTTGTTGATGATCAAACAAGTTCAAAACGTGGTCGGCCACAAAAAGAGTTTACGTCCATTTCTGAATGTTCCAAACGAAGAAAAGCTCATTTGCTTACAGAAAAATATTCAATCAGTGAACTACAATGCGCTATAGAATATAATCTGCATATGTCAGGCAAGAAACCAATTGCAGATGCCATTAATAAATCTATGACTGCAATGGATGAATTAGTTGATAGTGAAGACATGGAAACACAGACCTCTACAACGTTGTCTAAGGAGGAAGAGGTACTTTTGGACCACCCTGTATATATAACTGCACGTATTGCAGCAGGGGTTCATCGATCCACTTTCGTAGTAGTTGCAATCGATCTAGAAAGAATAATTACGTACAGAAGGATAGACAGACGTCCTTCAACTTCCATTGTTTCGGAATAAACTGTTTTTGTCCGCTTTCTCCCAGTTTCCGACCACTGTGCGTCGGTCGGCATCATCTCCGTGCTACTCCTACGCGAAATGTAACTTGAAGCATGGGCGCCCGAGCTCCCCCCCCCCTGGCTCACGAAAAGGTATTAAATTTCTTAAGATTTTCTTAAAACAAATACAAAATACCAAACGTAATATAGCAACCAGGGAGTTGAGACCCCTTAGAAAATTTTCTTCAGGCGTTTATGCCTTGAAGGGATGAAAATTATGCTTGCGCAGAATTCTTTGGCCAGACATTCGGCTAGTATTACTCTCTTAGGCCACCTTTCGTATCGACCGCGTTGGACTGCACGTAACTTTAGCCAGAATGTCAACAAGTGTGCCATCGTCGGTTTCAAATTGCGGTCTGCCAGAGCGAGGTCGGTCCCAGGCACTGATAGTATCCTTGAAGCGTGTCAATAACTTTCCAATTATTGTATGTGATGAAAATGGGAGCTGTGGATGGCCGTGACGAAACTGTTCCACAGCCGCACGTATATTCAAACCGGATGCGTGAAGAACCATTTCCGCTTTGTTTGCAGGTGAATACATTGTCACTCTTCTTCATCCTGCTAAAGGGAGGAAACTCTGTGGGATATGGGCCGCCACCAAACTCAAATGGTGACTTAACACGTACCATTGGGTCCGGGATGAGATACGGGAGTATCTCGACGTGTGCGTGGTACCTCTACACGACAAGGCGGTTGCCAGTTGAACGATAAAGGTAGGCAGGGCCGGGATTGAACAAGCCCCCTCGGGCATAGCCTGGGGCCCCGGATTTGGGTTGGACTCTGCCGTGCTGTGGTAATACCGTGGGATTCGGTACCATGCGGGAGCTAATCCTAGGTATCTGGGTAACGGTGAGCGTATGGGGGAGGTGAGCTTACCTTGAAACGCTCGGGCACCATGCCTGCAAAGCATGGTAGGACTGACTCGCTAGCAGTCTGCCTCAACCAGTAGGTTTACTGGTAGGCACTGAGGACTTTGGTCTGGCCGCGCAGTGGGCGTATCCCACTCCATCAGAGAATGGGAGTTACATCGCTTCGGCGAGTCAGAATTAGGGGACAAATTCTGACGGTGCACTTCGTGCACGAGAATACGTAGCGTATTGAGGAACTACGGGCGGGGTGCCTTACATTCTTGCGGAACCCATCCATTAAATAGACCAAACATTTGCGGGCATGCTCACCATGCATGCAACTAAGCGTGGCATAGTAGACCACTAGCGAACAATGTCACTCTCCTTCATAGACTCGGAGACGTACGGACGCCAATTCACCACACAATTTGAATGCAGCACACACTTGAACACACAAAAGCACAAACAGAACAAAACCGGAAGTGAGAGATGAGTGGCGTGTTGCCCATGCTTGATTACGTGAGACACTGCCACTTGGGCAAAATATGCATATCATGGCCCTATGCACATTTTAAAAAATTGCTCAGAGACGCTTTTTGCAAATTTGACGTTTTCCTTCCTTCCTGCATCTATCTACCTTCAACGGAATTCCCGTCAAATAACGCACATTCGAATAGTTACTGTGTCCCAATTCAGGCATTTCCTTTTTCTTTCTTCATTTATTTCATTTCGACTATTTCCAAGTTCCTATACAGTTCGCCGTAGCTGAGTCGGTAACGCGTCTGACTACGATTCAGACTATACAGGCGGTCATGGTTGAAACCTCGGTCAGGATATTGGTTCATTTTTAAGCGCTCTTGTGTCTGACGACACTGACAAGGGAACCTTCCGAAAATGATAGCTGCAGTGAAAGGTGTGACCTATGCCAATTGAAAGACCTGTAACAGAGATGAGCATTCCCTAAAAATTAGCTGCCCATAGCAATAGGCTCAAGAAATATAAGGGGTGAAAGTTCGGGAAACAGCAAGGTTGGACAAAGGGGAAAAGTGCAAATTCCACAAAAAAGAGGGGGGCACGGCAAAATACAATGCTGACAAGTGATGTATAGAAAGAGACTTGCCACAATATGTTAACAAATGAAGGCCATCAGTGGGGTTAACAGTGTTGCCAACTGCAATGAAAAGTGCATGTTTTGCAAAGAGCACTATATGAAGTGAGTGCAATATTCAGTGTCAACCTGTCATGTAGAACATGAGATATGGCGGATCTAATCAGTGGTACAATCTAACAAAAGAAAATAGAAAAAAACAGAAGTACGAAAAATACGGAAAAAACGGAGTTGGCCATAATGCGCCACATTTGATCACGGGCTGTACATATTAGAATGAACAAAACAAGAAGCACCGAATATGCAGGAAACCGACGTACCTAGAGTCGAAAAGAAAAATGAGTTCCAAAGTTGGCAAGACTGGCCATGGACATCCAGACAAGTCTAATATAGTTAGGCCACTCGCTTCAGAAAAAGAAAATTCCGGCAACAGGCATCACTCGGAAGGCATCAATGTTAGAGTGATTGAGGCAATGTCAAGTCGGGGAACATGAAATGGTTGGGTTGAGCCAACAACCAATAATAGAAGTAGTGAACATTATGTCATGGTTGGGTCGTGTGTGGGAATATACAGGGTGTCCCACCAAACTTAGTGACCTGAAAGATTTGCGAAACGAACAAAAATGTGACGGATCCAGTTGTCCAGGAATGTACCAATGTCAGGGGGTGATAAAAGTCTGTGAGAAGCAAGTGCGCACAGGATTCCCAACATAGGGCCCCAGGAGCCAACTTCAAATTTTCAAGTGGAAACAGGGACCGAGTGTTACCTCTCTCGATTGATCATGGAATGTGCAACAACATATATAGGAAACATTTGCTATATGAAACATGTTTTTCAAAATGGCCGCCACAAATATGTGCTGTCTTAACATATCATCGAACAATGTGATCTCGAAATGCTGCGAAGCGAAAAGAGATGTAGCAAATCCAATTGCACAGGAATGTACTCATGTCGAGGGCCAAGAGAACTTTGTAAGAAGCAAGTCCCCCAGGGCCCTCATCATAAAGCTCAAGGGGGTTAACCGCAACATTTCAAATGGGAACAGGGGCGGATGATATTTCTCTGGATAGATACAACACCGTCTATAAAAAAAAAAAAACATTTGCTATATGAAGCACGGGTTTCAAAATGGCAGCCAAAAATGCACGTTGTTCTTGTCACCCAGCAGATATTTTTGGCGGCCATTTTGAAATCCCATATAGTAAATATTTCTGATATGCGTTGTTGCATATTCCAAGATTTATCGAAAGAAATATAACTCTACCGATGGTGCTATTTGAAATTTTTAAGTTGGCCCCTGGGACCCTATGATGGGGGACTTGGGGGCACTTGCGTCTCACAAAAGTTTGTTGCCCGCTGACATGGGTACATTCCTGCACAACTGTATGTGTCACATTTTTTTCGCTTTGAAACTATTTCAGTCGCAGAGTTAGGCGGGATACTCTGGATATATCATATAGGCGGTGATAGTACTGCAGACAGCAACACACAGCAGATCAAGCCTTTGATTATGTTTGCTTTCTACAGGTGTGGATATGTGATAGAAAGACCACCAAAGGTTCCGACACCTCTAGAGTACTGTTTCGAGACATTCACAGGCGATCATTGTACCATGTGTGACGGATTGACAGTATTCCGCTGTGGTCACTGCAAATGTATCTTCTGTTTGGACCATAGTCTCATCGAACAATTGCACGTACAATGTGGACGAGCATGTTCAAATGATGCGAAGGCTAATGGCTGTTGCCGGAAATTCCTTTTTGTGAAGCGAGTGGCCTAACTATATTAGAATTGTCTGGATTTTCATGGCCAGTCTTCCCAACTTTGGAACTCGTTCTTTTCGACTCTAGGTACGACGGTTTCCTGCATAGTTGGTGCTTTCTTGTTTTGTTCATTCTAATATGCACAGCTCGTGATTAAATGTGGCGCATTATGGCCAACTTCGTCTTTTCCATATTTTTCGTACTTCTGTTTTTTCTATTTTCTTTTGTTAGATTGTACCACTGATTATACACGTCATATCTTATGTTCTACATGACAGATTGACACTGAATATTGCACTCACTTCATAGAGTGCTCTTTGCAAAACATGTACTTTTCATTGCAGTTGGCAACACTGTTAACCCCACTGGCGGCCTTCATTTGTTCCATATTGTGGCAAGTCTCTTTCTATACATCACTTGTCAGCATTGTATTTTGCCGTGCCCCCTTTTTTTGTGGAATTTGCACTTTTCCCCCTTGTCCAGTTTTGCTGTTTCCCGAACTTCCACCCTTTATATTTCTTGAACCTATTTCTATGGGCAGCTAATTTTTTGGGAATGCTCATCTCTGTTACAGCTCTTTCAATTGGCATAGGTCACATCTTTCACTGCAACTATCATTTTCGGAAGGTTCCCTTGTGAGATGAATTCAACCTCCTATTAAATTGCTTAACAGTGTTTTTTGAACCACTGCTCTTTTTATGTTCTTTCATTTATTTAACAAGTAGATGATGAGCACTTGCATTCTCTTGATGTCATTCATTTGCCAAGGAACAAGGATGGTATGCCATTGTCGCCCATCAGACGAATGCTGGATTGGTACATCTCAAACAGCTGGCTTCTACATTTTTTAATTCCTTTGCAATTACATAAGCAATATTGCTCATGAGACCATAACGTTTTTGTGCCTTGTCTCGTTTCGAAACCTCATACACGACACTAGACATAGTAGACAATCATTCAATGAAATGAGATAAGGCAACAATTTTACGAGCCGAGACGAGACCTACAAATGAATAATGATGCAACTTTATTTATTTATTTATTTATTCAAGGAAATAACACAGGGAGAGTTTGGGCCTATACTCTAAGGCCACATCTACCCTTTAGGTGAGTCTAGGACTGGAAATGGAAGCGACCCTGGCCTGAAAGAAGGAACCATCCCGGCATTTACCCAGGGGAACTGAGGATACCAGGAGAAACCTTAGTATGGCCCGTCGGAGGAGGTTTCGTGCCAAGTTCGACCTATCCAAATGCCATGTGGCAGACAGGCACGCTACCCCTACATCAGTGGTTGGGGACGAGATACTTAATCTGTCTCGTTTGAACTCGTCTGGAAACGTGACGATTTCTGTTTCAAGACGAGATAACATTTGAATAATCAGACAGAATCTAATTGCCGCAATAAGTAGAATTGAATTGTATGGTTTAAAATTCTCTTAGTACCAAGCAGAATACGTTTGTAAGGAGTTTATAGCTTAAAAGTTGATGTTTCTGTTTTAAAGCACTCACATGGTTGCAGTACCCGCTTAACATGTATTGCGATAACTCATGTTTATCGACTTTTCTCTGGTTTTGGAGTTGGCATTTAGGCCCTTTCTAATTTTATTCAATTGTCCTCTTATCTCGTCTCGTTGACATCACTAAGCAATTAATACCAGTTTGCCGTGATTAAATTCAATTTTCGTACCTGTTCCTCCCTTGTAATGGTGGCGCCACTGTCTTGGATTGACGTTGCGTGTGATCCCTCTTCATATTCTTCGTTGTGCCCTTCCCTTCTTTTCTCCTTTGTCCAGGATACTTCAAATTACACACTCTTTCCTTCATTGTTATCCAACAAAGGCGTGGCAACGTTGCATTTTTCTTTACCATTGGACGCTATACCAGTGTAGAGCCCAAATGGTTGGTCCAATTCCGAAAATTCCAACATTTTAGATGGAAAACACATACTTTCCAACAGCATTGCTCTCTTGTCATTTTTTCGTATCTACAATAGTTACCGAGATGGCCTATGTAAACGGACTTATGGGACACCCTATATATTAGTAGTTTTGCCATATTCTCAATGAATATGCTAAAATATGCCTATTTTGAATTTTACAATATAACACTTTTGAGATATTAGAATTTTTAAGGTAAATTTTAGACTTTTAGTCAAGCAGAAACTGCATCATCACTATTTACCCTAGGTTTAGGGTTTGTACCTTTTTCTCTTTAGAATGAAGCAACCTTTCAGAAAGTGTCATTCGCGTGTATGTATCATATACATGAAAAGGGTAATTTGAGGAAAAATCGGATTTTTTCTGAAAAAAAAATCCTTTTTTAAAAGTCTAGTTCTCTCTGGACCGGCCCTGTGTTAACGTACAGGTTAAAAGTTACTTGAAAAGTACTACGTGGTGTGCACAATGCGTGTACAAAATATCAATCTGATATCTTGATACCTAAAGATGGGAAAATATTCCTTAGGTATAAAAAAATATATTAGATGATGCAGAAAACTAAGGAGGGAAATATTTTCCCTTATAAATAGAACATTAGACAAAGCAGAAATTTTACTTACTTTATGATGAGTGTTTGCAACTCCTGCCAGCAGACCCCGGTCATTTAACAAATCTATAGGAGCGTGACATTCACTGCACATGTATATGATCCTTTTAATCTTTATCCTTCTGTTATAGCAATATTTGTAATTCCTTTGCTTTCCAGGTCTCACAATCGCATGCCGAGCAACATCACGGATATGACTCTTTGATGTGCTGGAGACATACGATCGTGACGGATCAGCACGCACAGCCTTCCCAAATCCAGAAACAGTTCCACTAGAAGTTCCCAGATCTTATCATGGGACTTCTTCATCCCACTGCTCATTACGAAGCAGTTGACGATCACCAACACGTCGAGCAAGTGAAAGAAGAATATGGTTGCCAATATGATTGTTCTCCCCTTCATAGCAACTGTTGTGGCCATTTGACTAGCTTTGTTGACATATCTCATACAGCTATTATAATCCAAAACTATATGGGGATTAGAACAGTTGCCATGCTGATCTCGGAAATTCCCAGAGTCTAGTGGAACATGTATGTTGGACAGCATGTGCAGTTCGCGGCACAGAAAATGTTACAAAACGTCCAAATTACAAACGAACTCTCGCGCCGTGTGCTTATGAACTCGGTAACACACGTCCCGAGCGACCATTTGCTACTCGTATTCAATCCAACTCGTCCTCCTCTTCTTGTCTAAAACCGTCTCTTTCATTCGTTTGTTCTGAAATCCTTTGTAGACCCCGAATAAAAATGTCACAAAAGATTCCCATAGTTTCATAAACGCCTTTACTTGCGTTCTTTTCCTTCTTCAAAGACTACATATTGCCTCAAGCTAGGAAATTGCTCCTTGTGAAATCTATGAAAATTGTCAATCTCGGCAGTATGTTTTGTGCTTCCCAAAGTCTATAATGCGGGCGCAGAGCTATAAAAAATACTGACAGAAATGAGTATTATTCAATGATCAATTTCATTTTGTTTCTAGTCCGGCCGTCAAACCCCTGATTTTGAGTGTACCGTGCATTCACGTTTGCGTAAAATATTTTCACGTTTTCATAATTTTTTAACCCTGCCAAGTAATATTAAGAAGGGTGTCGCCCTAACACCCTTGGGCAATTTGTATTTATATAAAACACATTAATATAAAATGGCTGCCGCCATTAACGGAATTTCTAGTTTCATTAATCTCTCTTCAACTTTTTGTTCTATCACATGAATATAGCTGTGTATACCTATGTTTTAATGGTCAAAAAATACTTTGAGCAGTTTAACATTGTTGTTGAGTCCATATTTAATAATGTAAAATTTATGTATGTACAAAAAGCTACCACCATTAACGGAATTTCTATTTTCATTTATATCTCTCCAAGATCTTGTTCTATCATAGAAATATAGGTGTCTACACCTATATTTTAATGGTCAAAGAATACTTTGAGCAATGTGCCATTGTTGTTGAGTCCATAATGTAAAATTTATGTATGTACAAAAAGCTACCACCATTAACGGAATTTCTATTTTCACTTATATCTCTCCAAGATCTTGTTCTATCATAGAAATATAGGTGTCTACACCTATATTTTAATGGTCAAAGAATACTTTGAGCAGTGTACCATTGTTATTGAGTCCATATTTAATAATGTAAAATTTACGTATATACAGAAAATTTAAAAAAAAATATATTAACCATAGGAAATACAGTATGCGTGGGACGAGAAAACATTAATTTTCCAGTAAGAAAAAATATTTCTATAGACAATCATTTTAGGACACACCCTTATCTAGATGTAGAGACTTTGATTTCGAATTTATAAAACGGATAGTAACTGAGCACGATACCCTAGAATTTGCTAGATTTAATACATGATTGTGCCGCCAGCAAGGACAAGACTCTCTAACAGCCACAAGGGCCATATATACCACCTTAATAGATATGGATCCTGCAGATCTCGACACCATGTTCACAGCAATAGTTGAGGACATACGACTTACCAATATGTGTGGACAAAAAGTGACTATATTCACAAACGACCAGCAACTGTACAAGTTGGCTGTGCACATCAGCTGGTTTTACCCCAAACGGTTTTCAACTTTCATTCCAAAACTTGGGGGAATGCACAGACTAATGATCTTTATTGGTTGCGTTGGATGTCTGGACATGAAATGGACTCGAAGATATTTTGAAGGCAGCATTTGGAAGTGTTCCAAAAATGCTATCTGGTAATATGTTCCCATAGAATTTCAGAGCTCTTCAATTGATTGTTGAAGAAGTTTAGAGGCCTATTTTTCTTGCGGTAAATTCAAAGGAAGAGCTTATATTAAAAAAAAAGCATCAAGCATCTTTACATCCAAACTATGGTGTGGAAAATTTAGTAAACTCTGTTTTTTTTTTTTTTTGTATTTTTTTTTCATTATGATGGTGTTTGTGAGAGCTGAACGTGAAAGTGAATGGCCACTACACCTGTGGGCAGTAAAGCAAATGCTGCTGTATTTCTTTTCTGCTGGTCATCACAATTATACAGGGTACGGTTTGTATTATTTGTAGTCAATGCAAAAATATCATGGTGATGTACTAATGAAATTAATGGAAGGGGAGCACGTCGTCCACCACAAGGAAGGGCTGTGGAACGGCATCTGGTCTGACATGTATATCAAAACGACATTTACGAGATACGGTAAAGGATCCCGTGGAATCATCGGAATGACAATGAAACCAGAAAGTATGAAGACGTGGGCACACAGCATGCGCATTTTTAGTCGTATTTTGCAAGATCTATCCGACTTGACCAACGACAGTCAGAGAGATGAAGTCACTACTCACAAAAAAGAGAAACCAGCAAGGATTCGAGCAGATAGAATTGACAGAGAGAAACTCAGGAGTAAGCTAGAAACGTTTATTGATCCGTTTGACACGAAGGACCATTCCCAATCTCTTACCAACGTACTCACTGGCAGAATCGTGTCAGGAAAAGTGAATATTCACAATGCGTTGAATATTGGAATGGATCAAATGGTTTAATATTCACCTTCTTGGCAGGCAGGTTTCTCCATACCAAAGAAATTTATAACGACGACTATTAACAGGAAGTCCATATGCTTTGGAACTACAGATGTATGTGATGCCACGTTGAACTGCTCTCGTGTCCCTGTATTACAAGGGCCAAGAGACATCAATTTTCAACCTATCCTCAAACATGAACTTGCCCCGGTACCAATTGCCATGTTTGATGACTACCGGGAGATGAGAATAACAAAGGCGAAATCACTCATGATGAATCAGCTAAAAGTTGATGCATCTGCAAGAGTAATCCTCAGATCAGAAGATACAATGATTGATGGAAGTGCTATACTGTGGGTAGTAGACTGTCCGAACAATGGAACTGTTCATGACTATTCCAGTAACGTATGTGAATACGTGTTTCAGAAGACAAGGTTCTCTAATGTGTATTTGGTATTCGATAGATACTGCAACTACAGCATTAAGAGTGGCACACGATTGGCCCGAGCTGGCCAGTTTGGTAGCAGGAGGCAAAAGCCGAGTTTGAGAACATCACTTTCATCCCGGAAAATGTACTTACTGTCACTGAAAACAAGATATAACTGACAGAGTTAATTATCCAGCAACTTCTAACTGATGTTCATATCAGAAATGGACTATAAATTGGTCATAACTGGAAAGGACCTCACTCCAAAGAGATAGCACACAGAACTGATTTGCGGAAAACATACGAAGAAGCAGGTGTGATCATAGTGCAGCAAGTAGTGAGGATTGCCCAAAAGGGAGGAGAGGCAGTTACGTGCGACCATACCGATGTGTTCATACTTCTCATGTGCTTCCTTCTCACGCTTAAACTGTCGGGAGTGTTAACTATAGAAAACAGTGGGACTATCAGGACCGTTATCGACGTTGGTGCACGCGTAGTAAAAGATAAGGCATTTCTTCCAGATATTCCAGGTGCACATGCTCTCTCAGGGTGGGACACGGTTGCCCAGTGTTTTGGCATCGAAAAGGGAGTGCACTGCAGCAACAAACTCAAGCTACTTGGAAAATTTCATGCAAATATCGGTAATGATGTAAAAGAAACTTAGTATTTCATGTTCGTTTCTACGAAAGCAAAAGGAGAGAAAATATATCTGATGTACTAGTTGATGCGTGGATGGCAAAGATATCAAGGCGAAAGACTACGTCATCTCCTGATTTGAAAAGTCTCTCATCTACAACGGGAGTGTTCGAGTTAAATGTGCGTAGAGCACACATTCAAACTGTCATATGGATGTCAGGGTGCGAATTTTAGCCTCCCAAGTTTGATCCCCCTTTGTATGGCTGGAAACGTGAAGATGCGTCGAAATCTCTTGTTCTTGTGCTACTGCTATCAAACACTGCTTTGGCATCTCCAGAAGTGTTTGATATGATTCATTGTCGTTGTTCATCTGATGAACCATTCTTAACAGCTTGTTGTCGCTGCAATGCAGCTAAACTGTCATGTACTGTGTTTTATCTCCGTCATGACGAAGCACGGTGTAATAACGAAAAAAAAAATAAATAAATAAAACAATCGCTGCTGCAAATACAAACGTAAACGAAGAGGAGACCGAATATTTTATTCATGACTTGTAGACTCTTTTTGCTCGCAGCGACTGTGAAAATGAAAGTGTTGTTTAGTTTCATACACAAGTGTTCAGGTCAGTGCTAAAGACCACATAATTCGTTCAATGCTTTCAGGAAGCCAAGGATATTTTTTTTACAGAAACTATATATATATATACTTTTAAAACATATTCTTCAACACTTTTAAAATGTTTAAAGCAACTTGTGATCAATAAAAAACCTTGAGTGTTACACAGCGCTAAGTTTCTGGTAGGATAATAACTTTGAGGTGTATGCACAAAATTTGATTTATCAGTAATAGCAGCACTTAGTTTCCATAGTAACCCTTTCGAATCCAATGACGACAAGACAACGTCGTGAAGTACTACAGACAATTAGTATCAAACATTAGCTGCTTACTTGTACCAAAGCCTGTAGTTTACATCAAAACCTAACCTACGCACCAGTGAAACCTGTTTTTTTTTTTTTTTTTTTTTTTACTTGCACAGAGAATTGAGAAATTTTTTTTTATAACGACGTCATTATATAGGATATCAAAATAATAAATGGCATGATCATTACCAATATCTCAATGTACATTGGAGTACCGTGCTTTCACCCAGGGTCCCAAACGTCGAAAAAGGGATTTTTTTTAGAGTAATTTTCCGATTTTTTACTAAATTTCCCTTTTCTCGTACGTTGTAAGAGTATGATCTTTATAGCATTTGAAAGACTGCATTATTTTAAAGAGAATGACATATGAACCATAGAATTCTAATGAATTGTGTTGAAGCAGTAGATACTTGAAAAGAAAAGTCCTAAAAATTGCTTAACGTCGTTGGATTCGAAAGGGTTAATGGGTATTATGCAAAATGCCTAAGGGTGTAAGAGCGACACCCTTCCTAATATTGTTTAGGAGGATGTAAAGGACATGAAAATTCAAAAATATTTTATGCGTACGCACATGCACGGTACCATGGACTGACTGCAAGCAAAGGTTCAGGGGCATCATTTGGGCAGGACAGGAGGTGTAATTCCCCCCTCCATTGAGTGTGAGGGAGGAACACATATTGAGTCATCAAATATATACTAAAACACTGATATAAAAAGTAAAACTGTTATGTAGACGGAGAATCCTCCTCCCCCCAAAACAAAATCTAAAATGACACTGCTTTTAATAAAAAGCCGATCGAGTTACGATAGCGCATTGCCTAGAGCGCTAACATTTGGTTTCAGGATCGAAGGTTTGATCCCAAGTGATGTCCGATCATAGTGGACGGCATGGAGAGAGACAGAGAGAGAGAGAGAGAGAGAGAGATTCAAACATGAAGACAAAGGGATTTACATATGCAAGTTTAGAATTGGAGAAAAAAATGATCGGACAGTATCCGTATTATGACGAAATTTGTGATTTTGGGAAACAAAAGGAAGTTTCCGAACTGTGAGGATCACATCAAGCAATTATCGAATTAAGGTAAAGAACTCTTTTTAGAGCATCAGATGATTGCAAAGGGAGAGAAAGATCTTAAGATCTGAGGAATTAAGAATTTTAAAAATCTTCAGCATCTGAGACGGGTTTCGAACCACGAACTCTTAGCTATCGAACCATGATTTTATCCATTCAGCCACGGAGAACTCTACGCAGTCATTCGTATACTTGTCCTTTAGCTACGTTGAGAAACTAATAGAATGGAATATTCCAAAAGATGACTCGGTGGGGGCTGTAAAAGTTTGTTACTAGTGTGTTGAGTTCTATATATGATAGAACTGTCTGATAACGAAGTATCAAATACTCAGATATAAATCATCTTTTGCGAAGCTCTAGTGGAAAATGAAAGAAATCGTCCAAACATGTTAGACTTTTGAAAAGCACAAGTTAAAAAAGCAATATAAAACCTAATAAGAGTATCACTTGGATGCGAACATATAACTTTAAAAAACAGCGTGTTTACGTCATTGTGTATAGATGAATGGCTAGTGTAAGGGACATCTACGTAAACGGTCCTAGCTTCGAATCCAGACCGTTCTTATTGTTTTTCTTGTTTTAGCTACGCTCATATCGTGCATTCCAAAAGTTCAATTTTGAATTAAACGTAGTCGCAGTTAGTTTGAGCCGAAATTACTTTCAAATATGAGAATTGTTATTACATAATTTGCTTTAATTTGTGGTGTTTCAACTTTAATATTAAATCTTACAACCTTAATTTACAAACAAAGTTGGAAGTTCTCTTGTCCAAAAAAAAAAAAAAAAAAAAAATCGAATTTATTATTGGAAATATTTTTTGTGTGTTTCATCATATGTTTTCCTTTATCTTTTCATGGTATTTCAGCATATTCATTTGCATTTGCAAGCGCATATCATAGTAATATGAACAAAATTTTATTGGTATAGCATATTATGGGAAAAAGAAAAATCCATGTATATTTTATTATTTATTTCATCGAAAGATACGTATTATGTAAATGTTTTAATGAAAATCAGTGAAGCGCATATAAACTTGTAGCAAATGATGAAATGAAAAATGAAGAAAGAACTTTATACAAAAGAGCTCCTCCTCGTTTTTGGTTTTATCGACGATAAGCCCCAGCGTTTTCCTTTTTGTCGTCATCAAATAGAAGTTCTTTCCTGATGAAGCTGTTACCTGGCGAAAGTTTTCAATATGCTTTTACTTGGTCATACTGAATGTGGATGCGTTGTTGGAATGGTGATCCTGTATGGAAATGAAACACGATACACTGTTCTTGAACACTTACTCCCATTTCTTAGTGCGCCCTCAGCCCGCCGAGCGCCACTATAACTGATCTGGTTTAGACTAATAATTTTATTTCATCTACCGACGTGGAAAATCAGTGAACTTAACTGTTTCTCTATAAAGTATTTATATGGATTGTTTTATGATAGTGTTCTGTTTTTCTATTAAACTGCCACCTTGTGACAAAAGCTAAATTAAAGCAGAAGAAAAAGAGAGACGAGAGCTACTCCAAAGTTTTAGTATAAATGTGTGCATGTGTGTGGCAACTGACGTATGTTCCAAAAATGATGAAGCGTCTTTGATTACTAAAGTGGCGTGGGAAACTAACAGTATCTTTCCCAAAAACGATTCGTCTATACTTGTTAAATAAGAATTAGTTAAGACCAATTTTAAAAGTGATATACATATTTAATAATGGCAGTCAATTCATAATGTTATACTAAAAACTAATGTTTGCCATATGATGTCGTATATAGTGCCGCACCCAACGATAATCTACGAAAAACTGACATGTGGCAAGACTTCACAAAAATTAGCGCACTATTGCGCCACTTGGAGTTTTCGAGGAAGGACACGTATCAAGAATTGTCCTAAAGAACGAAAGTTCCTTCCAGCATGGGAGTTAGGCATTAACAAAACTGGTGTCTTCCGATTAACGAGTGAAAGATACTCTAGAAAGTGAAAGTGATAATAGCTAATTATAAAATGTACCGTGTTCCATAATTACTGAGTGCGTTGTCTCCAGAAAGACAAAAACTGGGACAAATTACGTAATCCAAAACACTATAGTAAGTTTGTTAATATTCCATCTGTATAAATTCATTGAATTACCTCTTTATTCAATAAATAAGTGGAAGGAAGCAGTGTTTTAATTTAAATCATGTTATGTAAGAAATAGCTTCCAAACTAACTATGGAAGCTAGTAACAAGCGTGAGTGGATAAGAATGGGTAAGCACATTGCCTGTTCTCTTCTAGCTAATCACTAAACCGTCTAGCGATTGTTGAGTCCCTTATCATAGCATTATTTGTGTTAGGTTTACTCCCTAGGATATCATCACGGAGTGAGGACCCGGCTAATTATTAAGAAGGTGAGGTAAAGGGTGGCTTCTAGCTGATGTTCTCTGAGTCATGACGACAAGCCCTTAACTGATAAATTATTTTCCTATGTATGGTGTAACAAAAAGGATAATGACTATCGAGTAATTTGTGGTTGTTCCGAGTGGTGTGCTTTAAAAATGTCTATGTCACACATCATTCTTTCACAAGTGACGAACACTAGAATTTAAAAAAAAAAATTAAAAAAAAAAAAGGATCTTAGCACAGTACTGGTGAACCTGACTTTACAGCAATATTTTCATATGCAGTTTTCGCCTACTAAAATCAATATTTTGAAATTTATGTTAATGGGAAGCTTTATACTATATTAAAGACACTACTGATTGGATGGGTTCTTACCCTGCTGATAATACGAAGATTTATGCTTCAAGAGGCGACAAAACATGTTGGTCACCTTGTTAAATATGTACCATGCTATGATGACATTTTGCTTTGAGTAATACTACCTGTGTAATGCAACCCACAGAATTGCTAATGTCTATTATCTCCAGAAATCATATCACTATACAAAAATAAATATGTCAATATTATCTTTCTGTTTCTAGAATCAAACTAGTTCTTGCTTACCTTACCAACTGGCGCTACAACTCTTTGAGAGCCTTGGCCTCCCTTAACGATGTGCCTCCATGCTTTTCTATCCTTGTCGATCTCCCACCATCTCTTCACTTTTAATCGTTTTAGGTCTTCCGTTACGTCGTCTATCCACCTTGTCATTGGTCTTCCTTTCTTTCTTACAGAATATATTTGCTCTTTCATTATTTTCCTTTGTATTCTCGATTCTGGCATTCTCTATACGTGGCCTAGCCATCTTATTCCTTGAGATTTAATACACTTTACAATATCTTCATTTTCTAATATACTGTTTACTTCTTCATTGCTCCTTATTCTCCATATATCATCTTCTTTCACTGGGCCGTATATCTTGCGTATTATTCTTCTTCTGCCTTGCTCATGACCAGGGCCGTGCCGTGGGGGGGAGCGGGGTGACGGCCCCGGGCGCCGAAGTAAGGAGGCGAAAAAATAAGGAGAAAGAGAGACAAAAGAAAGGAAAAAATACTTGGAATATATGTATGGGGGCGCCGTCGTATACTCTCGCCCCGGGCGCTGATTTCCACGGCACGGCCCTGGTCATAACAAATATTTCTGCTCCGTACGTTACGATTGACCTGATTAATGTTCTGTAGATGGTAACCTTGGTTTTCCTGTTTATGAGTTTGCTTCTGATTAGTTGCATATTAGCGTAGTAAGCCTTGTTTCCCATGTTTATCCTTTCTCTTATCGTTAATTCCTTTTTGTTTTGTTCGTTGACTGAAATACCTAAATATTTAAACGAGCTTACTCTTCCGAATTCTTTCCCATGTATAACTATGCTTTTCTTCTTAAATTTCTCTGGTTTCCTAGTGACAATCATGTATTTTGTTTTGTTGACGTTTGTTTCTAATCCAAGTTTATTTGCTTCTTCTTCTAATCTTTGATATGTTTCCGTCAGATCTTTTTCTGTTTTAGCCACTATTGAAATATCATCTGCGTATGTGCATATCTGGGTGCTTTTGGTGAAAATTGAGCCTCTTTTGTCTACTTCCTGTACAGCTGCGTGCAGTGCTATAATAAAGAGGTGGTGGATAGCCCGTCTCCTTGCTTGACACCTTTGTAATACTGAAATTCTCGACTTACAACATTTCCTATTCTTACTTTAGCGCTTGTTTGGCGCATTATCATTTGTGTTAAATTAATCAGCTTATTGGGAATGCCCATTTGCTGCATCACCTTAATGATTTGGTTTCTATTTACACTTTCAAAGGCTCTGCGATAGTCAACAAATAGAATTATAAGGTCAAGTCCGTATTCGTAGTGTTTTTCTATAATTTGCTGTAGAACGAATAGCTGATCAGTCGTGCCTCTTCCAGGTCTAAATCCACACTGGTATTCTCCGATTATTGTTTCTGTGTACTTTTTCATTCTTTTGTTAATAATGTTCGTTAATATTTTGTACACCGTGCTCAGTAACATTATCGGCCTGTAATTGCTGCATTCTGTGCGGTCTCCTTTCTTGTGTATTGGGCAAATAATTCCTCCTTGCCAATCCTTAAGCATTCGTTTTTCTTCCCAGATGCGCTTAAGGAGTACATGAATTTCTCTCTTCATTGTAATGCCTGCCATCTTTAATAATAGAATAATAAAGATGGCAGAATAGAATTAATAATCTCATCTTCGCCTGGGGCCTTATTGTTCTTCATTTGGTTTAAGATTGTTTCCATTTCTTCATATGTTGGCTGCTTTTCTGTGACGTCCCTTGTATTCTTCCCTATGTTTGCAGTGGGTGTGAGTTCCAGTTCTTGTGTCTCTTCCTTTCCGAATTGTTCCTGGTAATATTCAGCCCACCTTTCTAGTATGCTGTGTGTATCTCCTAATAATTCTCCATTTTTGTCTTTGTAGCCAATTTCTTTGGGATCATAGCCTTTATTTATCTTTTTGATGGCTGCGTACATTTTACTTGTCTCGTTCTTTTGTTCGCTCAGATTATTTATCTCCATTATCTGCTCCATAATCATCTCCTTTTTTTTCTGCATGTGTTGTTGGCTATTCTTCTCTTCTCTTTATAGTTATCAACGTTTCCTCTTGTTTCCTTTTGTAGCATTTTCATCATTGCCTCATTTTTCTCTTTTATCGCCCTCTCGCACTCTTCATCGAACCATCTGTTTCCCTTTATAGTCTGTATCTGTTCCCCTATTATTTCTTTAGTCGATTTCTTCAGAGTTCCTTTAATTTTTCCCCGATGTGTATGTATTGTTTCTCTTTCCGTTTCCGTCCATCCTTCTATTTCTTGCTTTATACTTTCTTGATATCGTTGTCTATTTTCTGTTTTTTCCAGTTCTTTTGTGTTCCATTTTGTTCTATCAAGTCTATTTCTCGTATGTGTTCTTCTTATCTTTTCTCGTAGCTTTACTTTCAATGGAAAGTGATGGGAACCACAGTTTGTTCCTCTAGAGTTTTTGACGTCTATTACTGCTGATGCGTTTCTTTGACAGATCAGTGCATAGTCAATTTGGCTGACTGAGTTCCCACTTGGATTCTTCCAGGTTCCTAGATGTATACATTTACGTCGAAAGCCTGTACTTTTTATTATAAATTTCCGTCCGATTGCCAGCTGGCATATCACCATTACTGTTACTTTCTTCGTGTATTGTATGTTTTCCACTTACTCATTTTATGCTATCGTTCTCACCTATCTGGGCATTGAAATCTCTCATGATTGTCTGTATGCCGTATTTAGGTGTTCTGTCCAGAGCTGCTTCTAACTTGTCGTAGAATTTTTCCTTTTCATAGTCTTCCTTCTTTTCTGTCGGGGTGTGGACTGTTAAAATAGTTATGTTTCTCCATTTACCTTTTAATCTGAGTGAACTGATTCTTTCGTTGATTGGTTTATATTGGTGGACGCTTCCTCTCACTTCTTTTCAAACGATGAATCCTGTTCCGTATTGGCCAGTTCTTTGCTCCGTTCCACAGTAGAACATTGTGAAGTCTTTATCCTCTATTTTTCCTGTGCCTTGCCATCTTATTCTTGTAAGGCCGCCAGATCAGCCTAATATGGGCTACCGAAGTATCTGTCGTATCTGTCGCGTAGACAATCTTTATTTCAAGATGTTTCCCTTAGTGGTAACCGCTATGCATGACGTCCAAAGTGGAATACTGATATCATACCAACAACAGTGTATTCAGATACCACGCCTATGCGATTTGGGGAATTCCCGATTTTTAAGGTGTTAAGTTTACCAAACTTCTTTATATACTCTGTATTTCCCCTGTCCATGTATCCATCTGTTTGTTTGTCAGAGGAAAAAATCTCAAAAACTATTTGATTTAGTCAAATGTAGAGGGTCGAAAGTTAAAAATTGAGTTCGTTTTTTAGAACTAATATTCAACCTGGAAATGTTACAAATAAAAAATTTCCGGTTTATACGTTAATCACTACAGATTAAACGCAGTTATAGATAGAGAAAACGTGTTTGCTGCAATCAATTAAGTGTCTCAAGAATTAATTTCACCTCCATCCTTAACTCTCTACCAAAACCGAAAGTGTAGAAATTCACTATAACTTCTGGTTTCAATATTGACCTACCTAGAAGATAAACTATACGAAATAGCAAGAAGAGGATTCTTCGAATCGATTTAGCGTTCTAAGAATAGATAAGATCTTTTTTCTTAAACCCCATATTCAAATCGGAAGTGGCACACTTCAACCACTTCTCTTTTCAACGTAGATTATCATAGAATCAGAAGCGATTTTCTCTAGTGAATTGAGTGTTTCAAGAATATATTTAATCTCCAAAATAATATTTCTATTGAAATCGCAAGTGACTTCGACTACCTACTGATAAAGTTCAAAATGAAAAGCTTCTATGTGTGAACTCAAAATGTATTAAAACTTCCCTACATTTTTCTTTATGTGGCAATATAGACATGATTACTTTTCCTAAAGGAAATTAGGTCAGATGGACATGACTCACTTTTTCAATTCCAAAAGTCATTCATTGTCTAATTTAAACCCGTTGTTGGGAAAGTCCTACTATAAAAGGATTCAAATACCATTTTTTCTGGACAGGGTGATGTTTTGTGAAGAATTTTGATATCATTAATAGTGCGTTTAAAGTAAATGCTTCGATAACCCAGACACATCAGATACCCCTTCTTTCGTATGCCTAATTTTTGTGTCGATATATCTTTCTATCATACTTGTGTGTGTTTGCTCTCAAACGCACGTTACTTCATAAATTCCTGAGTGTACTTCGTGCTTACGAAATGACTTTCAAATTTTGTTAGGCGCTTTTGTAACTTTCTGATTGCTTTGAGTGATATGCGTAATCCGTATTTTCGCGTAATCATCTGTAATTTGTACGACAATCTAGACCATAATGGGAAGAAAACTCAATTCTAATGCTATATTTCTCCATTTTTTAACGTATTCTTAGCGTAATAACGCTCCATTTAACGTAATAACTACTTTTACCTCTAAATTGTGCCCAACATTTGGATAAATTTATTCTTGATGGTGTACAAATTAGTGTCGCAACAGGAAAATGCTAGTAGACGATTAGAAGTATACAATATAGGGGCACAAATTGGTTATCCTAGGAATATATTATAAAAATGGAACAACAAAAGCACCATAAATTTTCACAAAAGGCAAAGAGGAAAACAATACAAATCCGCACCACAACAACTGAGTTTCCTTCCCATTATGGACAAGGTTGTCACAAATTACAGAAGGTGTAACAAAATTACGTATTCCAGGTATCACTCAAAACATCTAGAAATTTAGAACAGCATCTAAAGCTCGTCTATGTGGCAACAAATATTCATGTTCCATACACCATGAAGCTAGCTCGTTATTTATCCTATTTATAAAAGACAAATATGTCAGTGCATCAATAATAGTAACACTGCATAGTCATTCATAGTAGTAAACTGTCACGCTAATAGATGTCGCAAACGGCACTGCACTGCCTAGTGGCAATGGGTGTCGCTAGCGTGCAGAAAATTTGCGAATTTAAAACTATGATGATGATTTCATTGCAACTGCATTGTTTAATTCAGAATAGGACAAGGGCGATAATGTATTTAATACAATATATTGTGACGATGTAACTGCCGACATAAACCGTAATGTCTCAGTTTAACTATTTCAAAGTGGATGGTGAAGGTACTCAACATAAACGTGCTTTACGGAAGTTGGTACAAAAAAAAAAAAAAAAAAAAAAAGTTAAATGTAAACCATCAGAGCTCTAAATTAAGCATTATTTTAATCTAAAGTATACAGCGGCCAAATGGCTTGGGCACAACAACTAAGAAAAAGCGAGCACTAATCGCCGAGGAATATTAGAAATAGTTGCCATTGTACTGCTGCACATGCTAACTTGTACTCACAGAAAAAGAGATGTAATACATACGGAGATACATTCAGACAAATTCTCGAGCATAATACAGCAGTGATTACGATTTAATTTACGTAATACGTATATACAGGGTGTTATGGGAATAGGCCGACAAACTTCGCATACGTTGAGTTGAGTTGAACTTGAGTTTAGTGTCCCTTTCATGAGCGAAGCTATATGGTATGGACCTACTGATTAACGTGAAATCCGAACCACATGAGCTCCCGCCGGGAATCGAACCCGGGTCTCGACGCCAAAGACGCGCATGCTAACCGTTTAGCCACGAAGGAGCTCTAACTTCGCATGTGTCTTCAATACAAGAACACAGTTGATTTACGACTTTTGTCGAAAACCCCTAATTACGGAGATGGACGGATGTATTTAAGATAATTAGCGGAATTGCTCGTAAAGTGGATACGCTGAAGAAAATAACCGCAGAAGAACTTCTACTTGTATTGAGTTTCTGAACACGTGTGCAGAGTTTGTCGGTTATTTTCTTCAGTGTAATCACTTTACGACCAATTCCGCTAATTACCGTAAATTAGCCTTTTCTCCGTAATTATGCGATTACGACTAAGGTCGTAGATGAAATTTTCTCTTGTTTTAAAGGTCCTGGACACGTATGCAAAGTTTGTTAGTTTATTTCCCGGAACACTCTCTATGTTGAAACAATATTATATAGCCGTGATATAGTCAATAATTTCCTTAGATTCGTACACGCATGCTTTTGACCAGAAAAAGCAAATCCTTAAAAATATATAGAAAAGATTTGAACGCATGCCAAAAATATATATATCTGCTAACGGAGAGATCTTACTGATTGCACCATGAAGGCACATTCTTTTTTCTTTTTCTTTTTTTTTTTTCTATTCTTACCTTGGTTCTCGCGCCCTCTCCACAGGCTTAGATCATCTGTCATGTAGTATATGCGAATGTTTTTTTTTTTCTTTCTTATTATTTCTCATGACTGCTCTATACGAGTCAATTATACATTTGTTAGTGGCAACTGCAGACGGTCTGTTCTTACATATTCTGCATGTTGCTCTATGTGCCAAAGTGCAGAGAAAAATAATTTCGCTGTAAGCAGGTCTGAGGATTTAGAAGGTCTGAGGATCTTTAGGATTTAAACTCTGGAATTCTGTCCAGGTTTCTGTGACCAGTGGCGTACAAAGCCTTGTAAATGTCGCTAGAGAGTTTTGCAAATTGAAGTAAGTAGCCTTTTTTAATTTTCTTTCGTTCTTTACTAAGTAGGGTTGCCAACTGGTCAGTTTTTCACTGGCCAACTGGCCAGAAATATTGCTGTTATTTTGATTAAAGCCGGTGACCAGTACAAACTTCTTACCAGCACATTTATGGCTTTTTTTTAATGTATCTAGTTCGAAGTATAGATTTAAAAAGTTACTTTTATTCTGTAAATCCAAAATTGTCACCTTTCACCATCTATCAACGATTAATATACTTTGTTCATCTGTTTAGATAATTTTAAAGTGATGACAGTGACTGTGTCAGGAAAAATTTGAAACCTACTTGTAAGGAATTTTATACATTTATTAAGAGTGAAAAAGGACTTATTAAAGCAATTTTTCCTGTAGTTGAAGTATAAGTTTGAAGAATAAATTTCATTTTCCAAATCCAAAATTGTCACGTAAATATACTTTTGTTCATCTGTTTCAATAATTTTAAAGAAGTGGCAGTTACTGGTAAATACAATAAAATGATCAATGCCGATTTCAGTTTCTCATTTATAGCACAATGTATCTATTAAGCTTATCAGTGAATGTACTAAGGATATGCAGAATACAAGTGCTAATGCACTTTCGTTCATGATAGTACATTTCCTTTCCATGGATGGGTCCCAACAGAGGTACTTCACACTTAGACCTATATCATAGGGAATTTTGAAGAGGTATCAGTTCTTTTATTTTCTAGAGTTGGCAACTCTATTAATAAGGCTTTAACATAAGGTTGTTATTTAGATAATACTTAAATAAAACCACACATTTGTTTTGAAATGTATTTACATTTCTGTGAAAACATTCTATACATATTTTGCATCCCATTTTTATATATTTACAAGCAATCATTAAATCATCACAGGCATTAACTAGTAACATTTAAATACTCTTCTTAAAGAGTTGGTTGTTCCTTTTTTATTTTTAAACTAGAAAATACATATATTCAATATCCGAAGTCTTCCAACTTTTTCATTCTGAAATTAACCTATATTGGACCTTATATTTCACTTCATACTCAAAACTTCTATTTCATTCTATATATGAAACAAAAAGAAAAATACATTGGAATCTTTAATTTGCAGATACGAGCTAATAATGTAGATTACAAAAAATCGAAAAACAAAAATAACTAACATTTGATATGCACTAGTTTAAGTATACCGTGATATATTTCATGTAAGATAACTGTAAGTAACTTTGAGAGTTCTGTGTTTATATAATGATTTAAGACTAGAAATTGTTACAGGCTTCTTTCTTGTCTCTAGAAAACCTGTAATTTACTCAGTGGTGCCCACCCCCCCTTATGTCTATGACGCACCCCCCCAATTGTCTATCCGTAGGTGTTCTTCCATGAAAAAAATCTTCTTTTCGATTAATTTTACCCCCCCTCATCAAACATATTTATATAGATTTTAACCCCCGCCAAATATTTCAATGACGCAGTTTGCGTCATAGCCCCCCCTTGTGGGCACCCCTGATTTACTTTTTAAATCGTTGTTGAATCTGGAGTAAAGTTACAAAACTCTTAGAAAACATAAGAGGTTTGCATGTTATGTTCAGTCACGTTCAAAACTATTGCCATCTTCATTAACATGTTACTTATTCTATATGCGTATCCTTATTTAGGCTTACAAAATTCAATGGTATTATGTGTTATCTTTCATAAATGTTTATTACGAGCTTCGAGCTACTTTATCATACATAAGAGCTGGGTTAAAATTCTACTTAAACATATTTGATGATTGCAGTACTTTTAAACGTGACTTACATTTATATTTGCTATCGTTTACCGAGTTTTGTACTAACTGTTCTTTTATAGCATCATTAAAGACCAATATACCAGCAAGTTTATCCAGGACAAAAACATATCCATATAGGAAAAAAGTAGAGAATATCACCATTTAACTGTAATGCAGTTTTCTTTATGGGTGCTTGATTTTTTCCCCAAAATCTGATTTATTGTGTACATGTCTACATACGTAATACTTGATTTAGGAAACTCAGTAGGTCAAAAGCTAACTTTCTCTCTTTTATACATATTCAAATAAGTTTAAATCATAATGTAATATGTACGACGGAATCATATGGATAAAAAATACTCAGCATAATCAACTCATAAATTTCCGAACCAAACAATTAATATATTTTGAACATTTATGGCAGCAAAACAATCCCTTACCTTTGTGAACCTACACAGAAAATACTTGTTATCTCAAGATAGTTCACTGTAATGATCAATATTCCTTCTGATGATATGAACGGAAAGGTTCAGTGGAATCATATGGAAAAATAAAGTGCAGAAATGTGGAGATAATATCTCTGTTTTCAATACTTCTTAAATCAGTAACGATTTATACTCCAAAACATGATCATATGCTTTATCTAATAACAGTAATACAAATTTCTAATTTTTAATATATAGTACAAAGGTTATAACTTATTATTTAATAAATTACATGCCATTGAACATATTATTACTTATTTACGCATTAAACATATCGTAGTGAAAAAATATAATTAACCGCTTATTTTGAAATATACAACAAATAGTACGCACTCAGTGTTGACCATTAGCCAATTACTTCCAAGAAAATCTACATTTTCCTTGCGAAAAAAAAAATATAACTTTATTCTTACTTTTCAAATGCTACTTTAAGAAATACTGATAAAACTGGGATTACCAATATTTACATGTTACACTTTTTGTACTAACCTCAAACTGGTAATGTGCATGAGCAAACTTCACTTTTGATGAAGTGTTTGGTCTCCTCAGTACAACTCTCAGTGACAGACCCAAAATCCCACTTCTTTTAGAATTATACACAAGTATCTTTTTCCTTAAGACTGTTGAGTTCTTGCATCATCTTTTCCCAAGCCCATTGATTTATATGGGGAGGAATTTTTTCTTACTTTCAAAATAAGAGGATTAGAATTTACTGGTTTCTTTCTCGTATCTACATACAATACCGCTAAAAAGTTTTCGAACACCCTGGATTTTTGTAAGCATCCACTGTGAACATATTAATTTGACAGGAGAACTTTACCACCCTCTGTCAAAGGTACTCATGCCTAAAGCATAGAACTTGACAGCTGAATCGAAATTTGACAGGTACTGCGGATGATATGTCAAATTATAATTCTTAAAACTGAAGTCAAAAAAGGAAATTTCGTATAGACATTACATAGAATAAACAAGACTGTGGAAGGTGAGGCAACATATTAGTTTTGCTTGGAAAGTGTAGACATAGAGGGTAATGCAGTACAGAAATTTTAAAGAAAAAGTAGTTTTTCAAATTTTGGAGTTCTTTATAGCTTGTTGATATGCTAACGTTTAGGAAACCAAAAATATCATGCTTTGAAAAATGTTTACGACGGTCAATATACATCCTTTTCTGGTCAACTGTTGCTTAGTGGAAGCGTATATGTAATATTCGTGTTACTATTTCAACGAGCAACAATCGAGCATACAAAACCATCGTAAACACTTTGCAAAGAATGGTATTTTTGGCTTTTTACACGTTAGCATATCAACAAGCTATAAAGAACTGCAAAATTTGTAAAACTACTTTTTCTTTAAAATTTTTGCATTCACCCTCTATGTCTACACTTTCAATCGAAACTAATATATTCCTTCACCTTCTACACTTTTGTTTCTACTATCCAATATGTATGTCACATTGTCTTTTTTGGTTTCAATTTTAAAAATTATAATTTGACATCATCTGAAGTACGTCTCAGACCTTGATTCAGTTGTCATCAAATTGTCTGCTATAGGAAGGAGTACCTCTGATACATAGCAGCAAAGTTCTCGTGCTAAAATAATATGGTCACAGTAGTTGCTTACAAAAATCTAGGATGTTCCAAAACTTTTGAGCGGTAATGTATATGTTTGATACTTTGTGGAAATGAAATGCCATTTTCCATGATTTTAGTATTTATAAGTCAAACTTAATTTAAGGACATTACAAATTCATTTTCACAAAGCAAAATAGATTTAAATAGTCTCGAACAAGATATCATTAAAACCTCAAGAGTTTAAAATTACCAAGGAAAGAAGGAATATTTTCCCAGGGCTGAAAAAACAAGATGGTGCAGGTATCCTATAGCCTCAAAATAAAATTACATTATTTTTATCTTCGTCCAGTAAGTTCTATGCTCCTTTTTTTTATTTTAATGATACTAATGTAAGCCAGGCGCGGACCCAGAAATTTCTCTTGAGTGGGGAAGTTCAAAGTAGAAGAATTAGGAGAGGATTCAGACCGGATTGGCACTCCTTGAGTGCAGCCTGGCGAAGAAAAAACATAAAAAATAGAACTTAAAACCAGTTACGAAGATTTGGAGGACGATTCTGCACCCGGTGGACCCTCCCCGTGGGTGCTCCCTCGATATAAGCAATGATCTATAATACGCATAAGCAGATAAATTCAATTCTGAGAATGAAGTTTAAAGTGAATATTTACATAGGTTTTAGTGCATAGGTTGTTGCCCACCGAGTAAGCGCAGGTTAGTGGTAAGTACTCTTGCATTGCAATATGGAGGCACCATCGTTGAACACGACGACCGATCATTCTGAGTGAGGTTTCCCAAGTTCTTTACTCAGTTCCGCCAGGAGAAGGCCAGGAAGGCATCTATAAATATAGCCTCTGGATAACTTCATTTCCGGTTATTGTTCTCGTTGCTGATTATCAAAAATTCCATTGTAAATTGGCCTCGTAGGCTGTATCTGAAAGTGTCTTTGATAAATAAAGAATACTAGCTGAACCTGCGCTCCTACACAGCGCATCATTCACATATGCGCATGAATCTCCTTTTCATTCCTCACAGCTTCTGTACATGTACCTTTGTAGACACAAGTAAAAGACGTCTTGATAAAAGTCGGCAAGGAATACCATAAAGGAAAGATTTTCTCGATTATTTTTTCAATATCTCGCACCGTTTGCAAGATTTGAGCCTACTTCCGGTTGGAGTTTTTAATTCATGTTTGATCAGTGGTTTCTTTCTTCTTGCATGCAGTATGTAATAAGCAAATACATTACACACACAATTCATTATAATGTCAGTCATATATGGTGTTCATTGAGCAAAACGTTCCAAACAATAAAGATTTATCTTAGCCTCGAGAAATGATTATCCTTCGTTTTTTATCATCATTTGGTCATGAAACAAACGCATGAGAGACATACAAACCCTGTATACAAATATGTTGTGTTGCAATGTATAACTCTCAGGATATGATGCTTTACTTTTTTAAAAAATTTCAACACTTCCAGTGTACCCCCTAAAAATGTAATAAAGAAATAACGGCAACGTTTTTTTTTTTAAATATTCAAACAGGGCCGTACCGTGGGGGGGCGAGCGGGGCAACGGCCCCGGGCGCCGAAGTAAGGGGGGACGAAAAATTTGGGAGAAAAAAGGAAAAAAGATAGGAAAAATTGCTTGGAATATATGTATGGGGGTCGCCGTCGTATACTCTCGCCCCGGGCGCTGATTTTCCACGGCACAGCCCTGTATTCAATTAAAACTGAACAATCTTCACAAAATTTGGAATCGATCAGCGAAAACGGCCGTTTCTAGCACTTGTGGTTTTCGAGATCTCATTGTCGAAAAGATTGGAGATAAACATATGAACCTAGCATTTTAATATATAGATAGAAAAACTTAATTATTGTCAGTATAATTAGGATTTTTAAATACTTTAAAAAAAAAACTGAAGTAGCATAATAAGAGTGAAACCAACAGAATATAACGAATATGGCGTAGCTGAAGGGCATTAATTTAACTACTTATTTCAATAAATAATATGTTTTAAATACAATGTTCTTGTGACTCTTACTTAAGTACTTAGGTTCCTTAACAGTTACCTGCACATATATGCATGCAAGCAGAAGATGAATATTGAAAATTGACATTAGATAAATATTTTTTTTATTAATTTGCGAAATTTCTTTAAAATTAAAGAATATATTTATCTTGATATTTTAAGGTTAAAGCATGCACTGGCAGGATAACGAAGCATACAAAATTACCAACAAGTATACATGCTTTCATGCAAACCATAATATGAGGAACCGGATCCCAAGGCAAATAATATACTGAAAATGAAATATGGTACAGTAAATATACTGCTTTGAAATACAGCTTTCACAAATTCTCAAAACAATAAAGATATGTCTTTTTTATTTATTTATTTACTAGTTGAAATGCCCGTTCTTTGTACAAGCGAATAGATTTATTGAAAATAATTGAACTCTCTACCTCCATAGGACACGCCCTTTAATTAATGTGGCATAATAAAAACCCTTAAAGAAGGTACGAATTATGTTCCAAAATTCATTTCAAACGCGTAAGTTGTATGCAGTGATGCTATCACAACCAACAGACATCATCGACTCAAATGTGGAGAACCCGGCGGGAGCTCATGTGGTTCGGATTCCACGTTAATCAGTAGGTCCACGTCTCATATAGCCTCGCTGCTGAAAAGGGACGTTAAACTCCAAATCAACTCAACTCAAATGTGGAGAACTCAACATCGTTTCCTTTAGCCTAACCGACATAACCGTGGGACCAGGGGCGGTGGGTTGTCATGCTGCTACTTTTAAGGGCTCCAAATTTTGGGATGAGTTTTATTTATATATATAAAATTAGAAAATTTCTTCTTCTGGGGATGAGGAATCGCCCCGATCACCCCCCCTTGATCCGCCCCTGTGTGGGACGTAAAATTAACGGTTTTATTTCATTTTTCAAATGTGGGGGGAAAAAATATAGAAACTGGTCTTTCCCTTTCCTTGAAACTGGAATTTTGGAAAATGTTGGGTTACATATCGGCTTATTTGCAATGAGAAGATTATATAGCGAGTTTCATTTTTTTTTTTTTTTTTTTTGAACTTTCAATCACCTTAAGATATTCCCTTTAATCAAACACTGATTGAAACCCAGCTGGAGGCAAGTACTATGATCCAAGTTTATCTCAAAATTTTCAGTTGTTTTCGAGACGAAAATCTTCAATGACTCTGGGTCACATGCCCACTTATTTTTAATGATAAGCTTAATTGCCTAACTTACGGATTCAGTAGTGCTATATTCTGCATGACCGCTTGTGCATGTCAAAGGTCTGTGCTCGATGGGTCCCCAGAATGCTCACGAATGCAAAGAAGCAGATCCAAATGCAGCTGTCCCAAGACTTGTTGAACTCCTTTGAGGAGGATCAGGACAAGTTCCTGGCTGTGAGTTCCAAGTGTTCAATCATCCTCCCTATAGTTTGGACATGGCCCCTAGTGATTATTTTCTCTTCCGAGACCTGAAGAAACACATGCGGTGACGTTTTTCGTCGGACAACGAGGTCCAACACGCTGTTTCCCAGTAGTTTGCAGGCCATGACAAAGATTACCTTTTCTCTGAGATTTCTTCACTACCCACAACGTGGAGACGGTGCATAGACCTCATGGGGTCTACATCGAAAAACAGTGATGATCAGGTGAGCCTATTTGCATTCGTTCCTTCTAGGTAATAACTTATTGGACGCTCCTCGTACCTATAGTAAATGACCTGGGCGATGGTAAGTCAGACACTTCTACTTGTTTTTATATAATAGATTAGCAGATACTGGACCTTTTCTTTTCTGAACATAATTCACTGTATTTTATGGTACTGATAGAGCTACAAACTACAACATGACACTAAGTCTCAAGTCAAAATATGGATGCAAATTAAATCGGGTTAACCATTTACCTACATGCATTGCTCATGAAATGCAAATTACATTGAATCAAACTTTGAAATATTATTGTATGTATGAGGGAAAAAAAAACTGCAATGCTTGCATGATGGCTGTTTACTAACTTAATACAGATTAAATAATGTTAAGAAGATGTATGTCTTAATGGGTTGCATACCTCTCAGGCGTTTGTTTCCTGGCCAAATGATAATGAAAAACGAAGAATAACCATTTCTTCACTCTAACAGTAACTTGAATCTTTATTGTTTGGAGTGTTTTGTCCAATGAACACCATATATCACTGACATTATAATTAATTATGTAATGTATTTGCTTATTACATACTGCATGCAAGAAGAAAAAAAAACACTGATCATACATGAAATAGAAACTTCAACCGGAAGTAGGCTCAAATCTTGCAAACGGTGCGAGATATTGAAAAAGTAATCGACAAAATCTCCCCTTTTTGGTATCTCTTGCCAATAAGACGTCTTTCACTTGTGTCTGTAAAGGGACATGTACAGATGTGAGGAATAACAAGGAGATTCATGCTCATACGTGAATGATGCGCTGTGTAGAGAGCGCAGGTTCAGCTAGTATATCTTAAAATGCTAGGCTTGTATGTTTGTCTGCAATCCTTTCGACAATGAGATCTCGAAAACCACAAGGGCTAGAAACATACCGTTTCCACTGATCGATTGCAAATTTTGTGCAGATTATTCAGTTCTAATTGAATATTTGAAAAACGTAGTCGTTATTTCTTTATTATGTGTTTTAGGGTTACACTGGAAGTGTTGAATTTTTTTTTAAAAAAGTATAAAAGCATCAAATCCTATAAGTTATACATTGAAACACCACATAGTTGTATACAGGAATACTATATCTCTCAGGTGTTTGTTTCATGACGAAATAATAATGAAAAACGGAGGATAACAATTTCTCCAGTCTAAGATGAATTTTTATTGTTTGGAGTGTTTTGCTCAATGTACAACATATATCATTGACATTATAATTAATTCAGTGTGTAATGTATATTTGCTTATTACATACTGCACGCAAGAAGAAAGAAATTACTGATCATACATGAATTAGAAACTCCAACCGGATTTAATCTCGCAAACGGTACGAGATAATAAAAAAAAAATAATAGAAAAGAATCTCCCCTTTATGATAACCCTTGCCAATTTTTATCAAGACGTCTTTCACTTGTGTCTGTAAAGGGACATGTACAGATGTTGTGAGAAATGACAAGGAGATTCTTGCTCATATCTGAATAATACGCTGTGTAGAGAGCGCAAGTTCAGCTAGTATATATATAAAACGGACAAGATGTTCTCTATTACAAAATTACATGGCTGGGATTATACCAGGGATCCTTCGCACTAGAAAATAAAGTTCTCTTACTGAGCAACCATACTCCCCCGTCTCCCAGCATCTGATCAAAGGAACCAGTTTACTTCTTTATATTCACGTTATGTAAAAATGTGTATGTAATGTATTGCAAAGATTAATAATTAATATGTAACTCGAAAATATCGAGTTTTATAGTAAGTAAAAATAATCTAATTATTCCGAGTATTTTAAGTTTCCTTTTTCAAATATACCGTTTTGAAAAATAAGGAAAACGAGTAAAACAATGAGTCAAAATACATTGTCATTCTACTTACATATTTCTGTAATTCCTGAATTTATATAGTTCCAAGCTTTCGACTCTCTCCTGCAGTCTTGGTCACGGAGGTTAAAAACAGGAAGAAAAAGAATAGAAACGTCAAAGAATAAAAAGGGACGGATTTACCAAGGAAAGAGTTGTGTTGTACAAACAACACGTTGTCCAATACGTCAGCGATCTTCAGATGAAGTGAAGCAAACTAAACTATGACGGAATCAATATGCGCCTTTTCTGTTCCTTGTTGGGAGCTTTGCCAACTCATGTTATTTTTTATTGTCATACCAATGCTGTGAAAATTTTGTAGTTACCGCCTCCCATTTATGACTCAATTATCTCTTGTCTAAATTTAATTTTGTTTTTTTTAAAATGAATAAATTAATTTTCAAAACCAGTCTCTACTTCACTTCTAGCTTCAAATAAAATTTTTTAATCTTCTACCCTGTGTTGCGTTTCTTTTAAATGTTTCGATAAACCTGACACTGGATTTTTTGCTTTTGAATGCCAAATGTGTTTCTTTACTTAAACAATTTTTTTTTTGTTTTGTTTTGCGCATATAACTCTTTTGGCAACTGCATTTTATTTCGTAAATACCCCAGTTTTCATTGGGATCCGTGTAATAACTCTTAAATTGGGTGATTTTTTTCCCTAAAGTTTTGGGGGTTTTAAGGCTGTGCAAAAACCATATTGTGTATAGATTCTATTGAATGCGGTTTTCAATCTGGTAAAAATAGGCAATCCAATCCATTTTTTATCCTTTAAGTCGGTTTCAGGTTTATCGGAACTTAAATTCCTTTTAACCTGATTATACCAATAATTTAATAATGAAGCTGGGTACCCATTCAAACTACCCAGTTTCATCAGGTGTTCAATCTCGGTTTGTAAATCTGCTTTTAAGGAAGTGAGACGTATGACACGCAAAAAAAAAAAAAAAAAAAAAAAAATCTTCCAAATGTTTGCTTTGGTACCTGCTGAATGTGTAGCTTTGTAATGACTGTACTGTGTACCTGCTGTTGACTTGTGGTAGACACTGATGATGGATTTGTTGTTATGCCTTCTTACATTAAAATATACTGGACTAACAAGAATGCTTAAATTTAACATACACAAAGCACAAAATTAATATGTTACACTTCTTTCTAACTCTGATAGATGGCAGAACATGATGAAGATTGAAAACCACGTTCAAACCTAATATTTAAGCCATAGAAGCTAGCTTTCTAACACATAGCTGTTCCCCCGTCAACACGATAGCGGCCGCAATGTTGGCGCTAAATTCCGCAGCCGTCACTGTCACGATTGTAGCAGTGAGAAAGTTAAAAGAAAAATTAACAACAAAGTGTTCTAGTTATATTGTGCATGGAAACAAATTTAAAAATTACCGCCGTTTGAAAAGTAAACAAATTATTAATTCTGTAAGTATGAAGGTACAATATGTAGGAGGATGCTGACGTCAAGTAGTCCTGTTTAACATGTGTTACAAATTATGTTGTTCCTGATTTCATACTACCATTCTCTGATATGTATTAAAATATACGCGACAGATTTATAAAGTATTAAAATATATTGATCATAAGAATTATATGCGATAAGTATTACTATTATATGCGATACAGAATGTACGAACATTTTGCTGATTTTTCTAAATACGGTAAGAAGTTATATTTATTTATTTATTTATCTGTTCAAATCAATCTCTTATGATATATACTGCCAGAATGCAGGTAGGTTTCGCCAGGCCGCTTTAATTATATCCATGGTCATTTCTGCGCACCCATATTCAAACAGAAGTTATGAACTAGTGTATTCGTATTCTTTTCTGATCCTTCAAATCATAGTTATTTATGAATGTACGATATGCATTAAGGTGGTAGCGATGCACACAACCGACAGCCAACGAAACTAATTTAAAAGGAACAGAACGTGCCAAATTACTTGTATACATCAAGAGAGGGTCCCCGCTTGTCTAGTAGGTAGTGCGCACGCCTTTGATACATGTGGTCCTGGGTTAGGTTTCCAGTGGAAGACCATTGAAGGCATCGTGGTTGTTCGGAATCAGTCTTAAACTACGGATTAATGTCTCATATAGCCCTGTTGCTGAAAGGAGACCTAAACTTTAATAAACGAAAACAGCGAGAGGAGTAATATCATGTTACAATATATATATACATTTTTAATATTGCACTCTATCACATACACTCAAAAACCCATTTGCAGTTCAGCTCCGGGGACTACTACTGAACAGATACTTGTGCATGTTGGTCTGATTAAAAAAAAAAAAAAAATCCTTTCTATCATCATCACTGTTAACATATTTCTTGAGAGGAGCGATATTAATGATATTTTACTATTATTAATTATTTTAAGTTTTCTTAGTAATAGTAGCCTAATACAATTTCAAGTGAACCCTCTAGCTGGCGAATTTTGACACAAGAAACTAATTTTAGATTTTAGAAAAATATTGCAACTTTGTAATAAACAATAAGGGAATATATTGCATCTTCCCTTTATAAAACATTTTACATAGTATTTACAACAAAAAAATTATTAAATAATTTTCTACAGCGGACTTTCCATCATCAGCTCTCTTCAACTTTCATTCACTCAATTTGCATTCATTCATACTCTTTCTCTACTATTTACATCATTTTCTGAAGATTATTGTCCAACTGATAATACAAAAGATTTCTTTATGATAAACTTTTAAGTGGAATTAAAGAAGTCTCCACAGTTCAAGCTGGTACTTATATAAAGTGCCTGACACTCGATACCATAAGGAATATAAGACAATATACAGAAGCTTATAGACAGTTGTGATGCTCTTGTTTTCATTTTTGTCAATATCTTATGTTTACTCCAGAAAGATCATATTCCCATATCACGCTCCTCACGTACTTCAATCGGTTCAAGCTTGTGCATACAGTGTTTAATATTAAAAAAATATTCTGGTTGAAAAAAAAAGAACACCAGATAAAACAACTCTACAAACCTTACAAAATCCGAATTCAACGATTATATTTAATTGTAAATTATGTAACAATCAATTAGCATATATTCACTTATTATGTGCACTTCCATAATAAAGGGCAAAAAAATATCATGACATCTATCTTTTATATATAAACAAGTGTGTATATGTGCGTACTGTCAAAAATAGCCAGTTTATATAAATTAAATAATACCTGGTATCTAAAATGTTTAATTGACTATGTTGATTTAAATTTGGAGGAGTTAGTTCAGATATTATAGGAGAATATATATTACAAAGGAAGGTATACTCAACAGCTTACTGGTATAATGAGATAGATTTAACTACTTATGTCTTATTTCTAGATGTACTAAATGAAGAGCCCTATACAAGACATGAAAGAGGGCTATTCAAATCCTAGGAAAGGAAAAAAAGAGCATCTCAAAAAGGACTCAAACCAAACCATTATTAAATCGATGTGAACTATAATACAACAGACGGAACAGTTTAATGATATTGTGAAGATAAATGAAAGCAAAATGGGTTGATTGTTTGAAGATAAATGTCCCTTTTCATCACGGAGGCTATATAAGATGGCTTCTACTGTTAATGTAGCATGTGAATCACTACTCAGGTTTGTATTAGAGGTAAGTGCTCTCTCTGGAAATGAACGTCAAATTGAACAGAAGCCTTACCTTTGTACCCGTAAATATTATAATATTGATTGTTTTCTAGCAAATTGTTTCTATTTTGAAACATCTTCTAATACTTTAAGTAATTGTTAATAAAAAGCATTAATTTCCACATTTGATCAGCAAAGAGTGAGGAAAGGAGCATACAAAATGGAAAAGCATTTTTGTTTCCGAATTGGGTAATTAGAGATGAGGCACCATTATTCTCCCTAATTGATGACAAAATTCTACTGATAGTAGTAGTATGAATTTCTACACTTAAATGACAATAACATTATGAACAAAAGTTGCAAAGAAAGAAGAAAAATATATTAACATTGCCTGAATAGATGTAACATGTAAATTTATTAATACGGGATAATAGCAGGGATATAATGGAGCGTATACGAGAGTATACGGCGTATACCCACCTAAATTTTTCATAGCCCAGCGTATACTTACCTTAAATTTACGAAAGAATGAGCGTATATTGGTATGCGTATACGCCTAGTAGACGTGCGTATACGCTTTACTGTTTTAAACGATCGAGCGTATACCTGCCAAAAGTTCTAGCATTACATCACTGGATAATAGTGATAATTTGGCTCGTTATTGTAGAAGCATTTGTGTAAGAATAGTGAGGCTAAACAAGCATTCAACAGGAAAAGAGGACTGCTAACATCAGGAAATGTGTCGTTGGACGTTCGAAAACAATTTATTAAGATTCTGGTGTGCACCATGGTGCTTTACCGATCAGAGATGTGGAGATTAAAACAAGCTGAAATATCCAAGCTGGAAGCATTTGAAATATGGTATTTGCGCAGAGTGCTGCGCATATCATGGCCAGAAAGGAAAAGGAATGAAGACGTATTAAAGGAAGCTAATGAAGGACGACTGATCATAAAGTTAATAGGAAAAAGAAGAAACAGCATGCTTGGCCATCTCATTCGACATTCCGACTGGATCACCGTGTTGATAGAGGGAAAGGCAGGAAGAAGACCGAGAATAGAATACCTACATGCAGTTACGAAGAAGAGATCTTACCAAAGTTTAAAACAGCTCTCCCAAGGGAGAGAAATGTTTTAAAATTTCCATGTTGCCCACCAACCTATGGTTGAGGTTAGAAAGAAGATGATTGTAGGAGATTAGTTGAAGATGAACATCTACACAGTTTGCAAGCATGTAAAAAAGGATTATTAGTGTAGTCAAGAAGTTCATGGATATTTATGAAACTATTAATGCAGCAAGCCTGTCATAATGTATGAATTTTCTGACAGCTGACTAGTAGCACACACTTACATTGAAATGGAAACGGAAACCAAATCTTTAGTTAAACACTCCATGGTTATGACCTTCATGCCAAAGGAGATGCATGATAAATGCAAGTAAATTATTGTAGAAGAATTCATATAATGAAAATATTGGAGGAAACACGAGAATATTGATAAAACTCACAGACTGATGTTGTCTACCACAAGACCACATGATTTTTGATTGAAACAAAGTTCTGTTGCACCAAAAGTGAGCGATCTAGCATTAAGCTGCCACCCAGATATGTATCTGACCATCTTTAAATCTGACATGGTTTGTATCAGATGCCTAAAAACTGTGACAAAACTACAAAGGCAACAGTTAGATTAACTTCTGAAAACATGGTATTTTGCTGCTGTAATATTAAATATTTTCAATGCACTGGCTCCAAAAGCAACAGATGACATCATTAAATTTCACTCAATATTAGTGAGTTTAATACTTCTCAACGTCATATAATGTTCTCACTTATAAAGAAATGTGGTATATATATTCTAAACACGAGAGAGATTCTCCTAGAAAATTTTATTTTCTCTCCAACTTCAATTGTAGAACCTTGTAAATTTCACAATGTGAAACATCCCCAAGACCGATGTTGTAATATATTCATGCACTTAAAAAACTAATGATTCATTTCTAGATTATGGTAGTAAGACATCTAATCGTATCCAGAGTAAGGTATCTAGAATGAATCTTTTAGCGATATTCTAAACATTGTCGAAAGAAACAAGTAAATAATAAATCAAGTTGAATAGTTGGAATAAGATTGCTGTAGAAAGAGATCGCTATGGTTGAACGGCTACGATACATATAGTAGTTTTCTATGAATAGCTAACAAGAATATTCACAGCATAACCAAATTTTACCTCAATACAAAGCATGTCGAAAGGTCCACGTACTATAGAAGTGCCATGCATTTTACTTTAATACTTTCCTTGTGAGAACCTCGTAGGTCTAGAAAGCTCCCGATAGGCTGGTTATCGATGGAGAGACGCTGCGCGCTGACCACACGCTCGTCGCTTCGCTGGACGTAGTTCCACCAATCTCTAACAGATGGCGTGGAGAGGCTCAAGCCCACAATCGGGCCGTTACGTTCAGTTTTTTGTTTTTATGTTAAACAAAAAACTTAACGTAACGATCGTTTCATACAGTGGTTTCAAATATAAAAGTCAAACAATGGAATATTTTACATGATATATAACAAGAAGTAGTCTCCATAAACATGGAAAGCAGAGTAGTGGTATGAGCGGAGGAGTACAGTAATGTTAACCTTAGTTTCTTATATATTCAGGACAATGATCCATCCATACCAAGTGAAGATCCTTCTTCATTTAGTTGTCTGAAGATAAAACCGTTTCCCGGCACACATAACCTTGCGTCCTATGAAAGTTTTATATAAATAAGTTGTGGTTACATTCAATTACCGATCAACGCAAAGTAATTATACAGCCATCTGAATTCATACCGGATATGAAAACCCATAACAAATTATTGGATTAGTCCTAAGACCAACGCTTCACAGGCAAAACAAAAAATATTTCCTTTTTCAATAATGACTCGAACCTAGATGGAAACTGATTATCATCCTTAGAATAAACATTCTTCAGTAGAGGTGCAATATTATCAAATAATAGGAATGAAGCAATTGTATAAGTTGTGCATCAACCAAGAGAGGGGAAAACACTAGAAGAGAACTAGTCAGAAGACTATTCATATGAATTGAATTTTAACACCTGAAGAGTCAATGAAATGTCAAGAGAGTAGAAGAAGTGAGATAGATATGAAGGAATTTATCATGGATATATCATTAGGGAAAATCCGAAGTTTCGGATTCAGAGACACGAGATGATCGTCCGGTAATGTAATAAAAGGTAGTCAGTAACAACTTGACTTACAGTTGAGCTAGTGAACAAAAAATATATAAGAGAGAAAGCGAGACAAGGAGGAGGAGGAGGAGGATAAATATTGATGGAATAGGAGTCTTTTGCTAGTAGTGGATGCAAAATGCCATGGAGGTTGTCAGATGTCCTATTAGAAAAAAAAAAGTGATACAGTGTGTTTTTGTCGTAGTGAAGATTAATTATTGATATCATTTCACACACATACACACACGCACAAAGTAATTTTCATATAGAACTAGCTCATAATGAATGAAATGAAAAATTAAACTAGTTGAGAATGCTCCAACAGCATTGCCATAACGAACTTAAAAAGAATGGAGAGACGGAACGGGAAGAATAACTGTCATTGCTCCTAGATGTAAAACTAAATTTTTTTATCCGTACCTTCTTTTTATAGCAAAAATTAGCAAAATGTCGTCTCTCTATGACTTACAGTTCTCGAGATATGGCTGCTTAAATATCCAGAAATTCGAACTTTTTGACCAATATCTGGGAAACGGTGGCCAGTTGGCCAGTGGCCACCGGTTACTATTTGGTACCAAAATATTTACCATCCTCTCAGGTATTGATCAACATCATTACTCTACAACTTATGGTTTCCGAGCTGTCTTAAAAATCTAGAAATTGGCCATTTTTGGCCAATATCAGGGGAACGGTAAGTCATAGAGAGATTATATTGATGTTAATCAATACCTAAGAATGTGGTAAACGTTTTGGTACCGATACTAATTGGTGGCCACTGGCCAACTGACCATTGGCCAAACCAGTGGCCATTAATTACTATTTGTACCAAAATATTTACCATCCTTTTAGATATTGATCAAGACCAATATAATCTCTCTATGACTTGCGGTTCCCGAAATATGGCTCCTTAAATCTCTGGAAATCGGCCATTTTTTGGCCAATATCTCGAGAACGGTAAGAGTGATGCGATTTAATTATTTTCTCTGGTGGTTTTTGATGCTCTATCGAATGCAGGGTTCAAAATTGAAAAAATCGCAAATAACAGACAGACGGACACACAGACACACAGACATAGAGAATTCAGTAACGAACTTTTTAAGTTGGTTGAAAAGTGTGAATGATAACATTATGGACAAATTAGACTGATGAACAAAGTAAATCAATTAAAACAGAACTTGGAACGTTTTGGCTAACTGAAGAAACTAAAGAAATATGAGGAGAAAATGGAAAGATTGCACATTACACTGCAATATGAACGTAATCGGCAGCAGACTAACCAAAGAGTTGAGGGACAAAAGTGTTGTTTTGCTTGGCGTAGTACATTAGAAATTGTGTCAAGTAGATAAAATCAAGCAATATGGATACATTTACTTAATGCTTGAAATAAGAAGTAGCCAAGTTGTATGGTGGACGCTAATTATGTATCATACCCGAGATTCCACCATCTGGACGCCGAAGTGTATTTGGTAACTTAATCGGCATACAGGAAAGAAAGGACCATGTTACACTAGTACCATCGGCGTAATTTGAAAGCTCCCCACGCGTAGAACAGAAAAAACTCCAACTGCTTGCAGATAATTAGCGCCTCAACTAGCACATGTGACATTGCCCAACAGTTGGTGAAGCCACCAGACAGTGACCAATATTGCATACCTGTTGTTATTCAAAACTACGCAATATAGAGAGGAATATTTTTTCTTAGGATTTACAGAAACACACTGAAATTTCACTTGAAGTTCATAAAGAATTAAATAGGGAATTTGAAAACAGTGATAATATCACCACAGAGCAATAGACCATTTTGGAAAACTAAGTAAAGCACTTAATTTATAAGTATATGATAAAATAAACTAACTAGAGGAGGACGAGAAGGAAGTGCAAGATTGCACACGCTTGTTACAATCCGAATCTCTATTCCGGCGGACTGCTCAGTAGTTGAACGATAAACATGTTTTCTTGCTTGCCTAAACTTCGTCATCATGACATTAGTGTCGCTCGAATATTTAGTCAATGTGTATTAACCCTGTCTACATTGCACCAGCACCGTCGTCGGATAGAGACCACAGGAAATCTAGAGGGCTTCAAATGCAAAAGAGGGAGACAGGCAATTCGTGACTCAAAGCACGTCAGGTTCCAGACGCGTTGGTTAACCATAAAATAGTGGATTTGATCGTCCAAGAAGACAGCATTTACCAATATTGCTGCTTTCTTGCCTGACGATTTTCCATGACTTACGAGTTCTATCAATTATATTAAAGACGAAAATAAATTTCAAAAGTTTCCTTCAACATGTCTTTCTACGAGGAATGCGCTATTCACTTAATATAGTAGTCCTGCAATCAGAATGCCTATTTCTGAGCTTCGGAAATCCATACACGACAATAAGCAATGTCATCAAGTGCGTTAATAATAAAATGTTTGAGCTGGTAACATCAGTACTAGAATTACTGGACTTTTTTCTAAGCATCCAACATTTGGAGTGTAGTGTGTACATCCGAGATGTACTTCCTATGTCTCTCGAGAACGCACATAATAAGTTAAGCGACTGCAAATTAACAGAACGCAATCTTATAGCTCAGCAGCAAGATGCGCAGTCAGATGTCAATTTGGATAATGATAGATTGGGCAAGTTAAACTCATCTTTTGGCCAGAAAAATCATCAAATATCATCCCTTTGGACTGTAATTAATGATTTTTTTTTCTACAAGAAAATCATAAATCATCCAGATTTAATTGCAACTCATGAAGTTGCTGATGACACTATTAGTGAACTGCAGTTGTAACATACCTAAGACGCTTATGAACGCTGTATTATAGAACTTAGACATGGGTGTAAAACATTTTAGCCTAATCAGCTGTATTTGATGTGCATTTGTTTGTTTGTTCTCTGGCATGAACACGTTTCTCGGGATAGTATCAAGAATGAATAGATAGTAACGAGTTTGCCAGTTTTTTTTTTTTTTTTTTTTTTGTCTGATATTTAAACAGCTGTTTTTTCAATCATTAACATTATTCAGTATTTTTTAGTGAAATGGTTGTGCCTCACTTGAACTTCATTATTTCTCTATTTTTCCAACATCTCTGTTAATTTATTCCGTAGCATTACTTTCTTATCTTTATTTGGGTTCTCAAGTACTCTTCTTAGGAGTCAAATTTGTATGTTCTCATACCCTACAGTGTATGTTTTCAACTTCTAACCATTCTTAACGAAAATTCTTGATGTATACCTAAATGTACAAAGTATGATCAGAAGGTGAAACCTGTATCAAGACTTCACCATCTCTCCCTCTCTCTCTGAAAAAAACCTACAATCTGTAATGCAGTATCTTTTACTCTAATCTCGATAACATGAAATTTGTCCTTAGTCTGGTTAGCATTGTCATAGGCGGACAAAAGTTAGGAGCTCTTTAGTTAGGAGCGCTTTATAATTGAATTTTTCATCACTTGTTACGTTACTTCATAGTTACTCAAAATTAGTGCAACATTTGAAACATGGTTACATTCTTTTGTCATCAAATGATACATTTCAATTTTGGTTCAACTATTCGTGGAAGTTGAAGTTACGACAAACATATTTATTAACATTATGTTTGAACTAGTCACAGATGAAAATTTCCAACAAAAAATCAAACACTGTAAAAATTTATTGTCCGATTTTTAGTAAGGTTTGTAGAAGGAAAATACTATCTTTTATTACTTCTCAACATACTCTATATATAAAAAACGGACACATTAATTTTAATTTAATTAAATTAAGAACTGATTTACTTCCTACATGGATTTAGTTTAACACATATTCGAACTTAAGGATACCTAAGGTATTAAACTATAACTTCCATGTTCATTTTTTTCTCTCTCTGAGTACAACTGTAAAAATAGTAGATCAACACAAATATTGTGTTGAGACAATCAGTATAAATTAGCAGTTTTGTTGTCAGAAAAAAGTAATAATATTAAAGGCCAACTAGACGGAAACATACTTCTTGTCAGAATTGGTTATGAAGTACGTGAGAAGCGTAACGCCAATTATTGAATTTAATTGCTTATAGTATACACAAGAAAAATATCACACACACACACAAATACATTTTTTGGCACTTTCGCCAACTATAAACCTAAAAAAAATCTATGTATCTATTACATTATAACTCTGTTATTCTTTAATATAACGGAATGGTAGTATATATTACATTGTATTTTCTAAAAAAATAAACTAACAATCTAATAAAAACTCAAGTAACTATAATACACAAAGTTTTCTCATGAACTATTTCGGAAAAATACAACATAGAATAAACAACAAAATAATACAACAAACATAAGAAACAATAGATTTCAAACTATTAGCTTTGAAACTAATTTATCATTATCTCATGCTATACCAGCAAGGTAATTAAGATATTGACAGCGCTTCTGAGAATATTTCTATTTGTGTACAATATACTCAGTGAGTTGATGTTGAGTCAAATTGTGTATTTCAAGTTCCAATTGCATTTATACACTCATTGCAGTCAAAGAGCAAAGTACAAACATTTTTTAAAGTCATCTACAACATTCTCTTTCTGTTATGAATGACCCGCTGTTATATCTGGAATACCGTGTAGTTGACTACGTTTATTTTTTCAATCTCTCTCTCTCTCTCTCAAAAACAACACACACACACATATATATATATATATCCACAGGAACACATACAAACTTGTATACTCATGTATTGGCTTCAAAATGTCTTCCCACTAAGAAACTACTACATGATAAGCAAACAAACTTTAATTCTGTGTAACATTTACAATAAAACTTAAAATTAAACCTGAATATTAAAATAACACAGATAATTTCCTAACGTGTGAAGGTTACATTGTTTTAAATAATTTCGTATTAACATTTCTAAACATGAGATAATGTTCACTGATTATAATTATTATTGTTAAAAGAAACATTTTTCAAAAATAAATAAATAATCAAATCCATTAATTCAGGAATATTTCTTGCCTTACTTCAAATTCATTTAAATTAAAACAATAAGCTACTGTATTGATATATCCATTTAAGCTTAAGTTAAAGAAGTATAATCTTTCAGATTCTTTTACTTTTACTGCATATTAAAACAGTTCGATTTTTTTTTCGAATGGTTATTTTGTTTATTCATCGCTAGAACCTGATTACTAGAAGATCATTATAAGTACACAAAAATTTATTAATATAAACAGAATAACTGGTATCTGTTAAGCATTCTTAAAGTCTCGTACTGTAAAAAGTTGTAAAACAAAACTGGTTAGCACATGATTTGCGGTTTTGTACCATACACACAACACAAATTACAAGGAAATGCCATTGGACCTTGAATATTTTCAGTACTTACTATATGAAGGGCATTAACCATTCAAAGCAATAACTTACCAGTGTCATATGATAATTTCACATTCTTAAATGTCAACGAACAATTTGAAGTACGTGAATTGCTTTTCAAGCACTAAAACAACTTTTCATTTTTGTCCTTTTCTCTGCACTCATCACTTATTTCTTATTTTCCTATGTGCCAAATTGTCACAGCCTAGTAACTTCCGACGTATCGGATTTCCTTGGTAACGGTTTATCAGTCTGACTAGCTTTGTCGGTTTGGTTCTTGTGACCTGAATTAGAGCTGCATATATTTGGATTGGAGGCACCCGACGGCCCAGGACGAGGAAAAAAAAGATTGTCCGTCGATTTCCTAGGAACAAAATGCGTTTTCTCGTTGACTGGTGAGGTAGCATCCAAACAATCACAACTGAGACTCGAGTCAGATAACGTAGGATCTGAATATTTCGGCAGTCCCAACAAACTCTCCGTGGATTTTGGTGTTATTCTACTCGGATAACTGGAGACATGATGAGGATTGTAGAACATATGCGCTTGTTTCTTAATGTTCTCTCTGTAGTCGTAATGCTTCTGTGAAGAACTTTTATAGCTTTTGTGGACGGACTTTCCTTTGGGTGTTGCCGTGTCCAGATATCCATAACCAAATCCGTACCCACCGAAGGCTTTTGTTGTCAAGTTATCCCATGACTTGGGTTTCACCGAAGTGTAAGATGCTGGAAGAGGCTGCTGCGATGTCATGTATTGACGTTCTGTTGTTCCTTTCTGGTGAGAGGAAGATGACCGCTTGGTAGATTTCGACCGTTGCCTTCCATGAGGAGGTCCCATCCCAGTGTCCGAGAGAGCTGAAAAGTTCATACCACCTTCATTGTCCCAGTACAAAGTATCAGTACTGATAGAGGTAGTGTAAGAAGCTGTAGTGTCTTCTAAGCTACTGTCTCTACCTGTGCTGAGGTCACTTGAGGTGCATGAGTGAAGGCTGCAGTGACTAGCTGGAGTGCCAAAATACCGGCTACGCTGATAAGAGGGCTGTGAAATGATCGGATGAACAGGGCTTGTGGGGGGGATTCGATTTCCTTTCTCCTTCCAAGCTAAAAGAATCAAACAAAAAAATTAATTGCAACTACACAAGCATAGAAGGAAATGGCTGCTTTAACCCCTTTACTAAAGATTTCTTAAGTAATTTTCGAAACGCGAAAAGAATTTTAAAATGTTAAGTATCTATTTCTGAAGGAAATTCGATAGTAACAGAGCAACGAAATAAGAAAGATCACACACACATATATATATATATATATATAATTACAAAAATAGTTAATAAAGTAATATCTGCGTAATAGGTTAGAGGTCCGAAATTAAAGGCCAATCATTATGTTTTGAAAATATATATATATAAGATCATTTATAGAATATATGTCATTTTGGGTATTATCAATTTTGTTCTTGTTAATTATAATACTAGTAACTGGAAAATCAAGAGATCATTTATAATTCTTAACGGTACGTTTGTTTATATTTGTACTGTTGAGAACAATGTTCATTGTGTTTTAGTTTTATCATATTATTATTTCTCATAATTAATTTTGCAATTCACGGTAATTACAAGAGAAATTTAACATAAATATTTATGAATTCAAATAATAAACTGCTAAGTAGTTTTAAGCAAGTGATATGTAATTTAGTGATTTAATCTTAACTAAATTTACACCCTTGAATTTATGAAAATGAATTTCGTCGCAGAACATTAATAGATGATTTCCCTTTTAGTAACTTTTTATTAGTGAATTTATAATATCAACTTACTTAATTATTTATGAACACCATTTTCCTTTAGTTTTTAATGAATTTTTCAAAAATTTGACATTTTGAGACCTGAAGATATTTTATGTTGATTAATATTTCTTGTCTTCGCTTTTATTTATTAATAATTCTGCATGTATTTTAATGATATTAAATATGACTAAATTTTTAAATGACAGTTTGAGAGCATTTACCAGGCTCACAAGAACAAAAAAACAAGTATGGTCTTTGATTCACTCTTGTTTAGCTCATGAAAAACTGTGTGAAAGATCTTGTTTAAGTTAAACAAATTTAGATAGTACCTATAATAAGAAATAAGAAAACCTTTAAAAGGACTACGAATTTTTTAATATATTATATATAGAGCTAAGAAAATGTTACACATATTTTCAGTTTTTCTGATCTTGAAAATAGACAGTACATTCTCATATGACATGAATTTTCTTTATAGTTCTTTATAATAATAACGTTATCTTCATTGTTTTATTCACCATATATTAATAACTAAAATTCAGTAATAAATTTATTAAAAAGAATAACAGTAGTTGTTAGAATCGTGAAAAAGCCGATTATCTACTTTTGTCTAGTGAAGGGGTTAACGATTTTAATGGTGGCAAAAGGTCAGGATGCTAAGCTCTTCATTCAAAATGAAAGGTAAGTGCCTTGGGTTGATGTATTGGGTTATTATAAAAAAAATATAAACGTCAAAAAAGCATTTAAAATAGCTACAGGAGATTGGAAAGGCTAAGAGAAAGCAAACGTAAACAGGCCACATAAAGATACACATTTTCTTTCAACTTACTTGACTGGACCTCAGAATTACAAACCATTTTTAGTATTAGAGCTCACATAGATAGATTTAATTCAGTCTAAAGTTGTAGATTAACTTTTGTTAGGGTGGCCAAATATTGAAAATTGAATAAAGAGCAATTTGTAATTTTCTTGACTAAAAGAGGATTAAAAATGGAACACTTGTGGTGCACAAAATAATATGGTAAACGCTATATATTAAGCGAATTTTGTCCTTTATAATTTGTTATGAACTATTACCAAGAGGAAATTGTGTTTTAAAAAAGCAGTTACTTAAAAATGGAACATATACATAGCAATGCGTCGATAACATATTTCTTTTCTTCTAAATGAGTTGAGTTGATTTTGAGTTTAACGTTCCGTTCAGCAGCGAGGCTATATGAGACGTGGACCTACTGATTAACGTGGAATCCAAACCACATGAGCTCCCGCCGGGAATTGAACCCGGGTCTACCACGCCAAAGGCGCGTACGCTAACCGCTTAGCCACGAAGGAGCTCTTTTCTTCTAAATGAATATTCAATGATGTCGATGGGAAGCAATACTTTTACTGAACACCTTTTCAAATTGCACTATTCTTTCTCATTTCTTCCGCTATTCTCTCTCTTCATAGTTGGTTCATTTAAATTAAAATAAGTGGGAGACGGAGGTTCAGTGGCACAGCGCTTACCTCTGATGCGTGGGATCTCTCGTTCGATTTCCGGTGAAGTAAGTTTGTGGTCAAGGCCAGTGCAATGGCATCATTTGCCGTCCCCCCTCTCTCCAGAAAGAATAAACCTTAAAAGCAACGATTTTAAGTATGCTACCCCATCATGAACAACGAGGGAAGAAGAGTACTCGCACTCAAAAGGGCCTAAACACTACAAACACAATCTCTCTGTGTTTGCTTTTCATCTTTAAATATTACATGTAATCTGCTGTGTTAATGAAAGATAAAGCAAACACATATGCAGAGGAAAGGTTGTAATCCTTTTTGCAGAATTCAATATCGAGTTTCAATCTCAACATATCAGTTAGCAATCACAGTGCAACTAGCTATTTTTTCTTTATTTCATGATTTTCCTTCTACGTCTGTTAAAAATAAAAAAAAGAAACTTGTTTCCACCTTCAATCATAAGGAGCTTGTTGGTGATAAAGACAAGACTATCAAAACTGTGATGAGTGAATGGAACAGGTGTTGGCTACTATTCGAGAATTGAGTTTTAGTATTTGACAACAATCAAGCAATTCATGCTGGAAATTGTTTGACCATTTGCTTTATCACTGTCCATGTGACCATACACAAATGCAACGTAAACATGATATATGAATGTAGTATTCAAATAGGTCAGCTTACTAAATTTCACTACCATCTTCATGAAGTCTGTTTCCAACAAGAAATATTTATTTTAAATAATATGACAGATTTTGCCTCCCCGTGCAAATACACGTATTGCACATATGGAAAAGCCGACCCTGTTTGCGATGGACAACATCGTGTCCGAGACTTTTCTCGGGGGTTCTCCCGTTTCATTCCACATTCTCATTCCACCAATTCTTTTATCATCATTTAGTTGCCTTAATCATCATCTTCCTTAGCCTAAAGGGCATAATCGTTGGACATAAAACTGAAAGATTTTATTTTAAATAAAAATAAAATGTTACCAAACCAAACACTTATTATCACTAACCTGTGTTACAGTTTCAATAATATACAATTAATTGCGTTCATCAGACAAATGAAGGTAATGATATCCTCCCGAAACTGTAACACAGACTAGTCAGAATAGGTGTTTGCTTTGGTCACATTTTATTTTTATTTAAGTTGTAAAAGTTCCAAAGCTAGAATGAGCAACATTTAGGTTTATTCACATGTATCCCTCTTCCAGGTTTTTGATCTCTCAATTTCGTCCCAATCTTCTTTCCTACCTCCATGAAAATTACCTACTTCATGTAGTTAAAAGCTTTTCCTGAATCAATGAACATTATACATGCTATACATGCTTCCTTCTATCTGTCCAGGAAGCTTTCATCTATTACTCGATTGCAATCTAATGGCATCTTTTAGTGCCTTTTCCTTCCAAAGTCAGTGGTATTCTTTTCTTTAATCTTATTTCTTTATATCTCCACATAATTCTCCAATATTCAAAGCTAGTACATAAGAATTCATAGAATTTAAGAATCTATGGAATATAAATATAGCCATGTAATAAAAGAACTCTTTATAGGACAGTTGCATTAACATCCCTAACAAGTGACAGAAATATATGATGGACCTTATAGGAGTTCAAGAAGCTAAATGGGAAAGAAAGGGAGCAGTGCAAACCTGAAATTTTACATTTTCTTGGGGAAGGAAATAAGTGCCACCAACTAGGAACAAGGTTTTTTGTCCACAAGCGAAATATTAGCAATTAAAAGTGCTGAATTTGTTAATGATAAACTTTCTTTTATTACCTTCAGGATCGGTGGTGCGATATTATTCTTCTAAATGTACATTCACCAACACACGAGAATGACGATATAAAGGACAGTTTTCACGATAAAACATGTATTTGACCAACCCGTGATACCACATGAAAATTCTATTATGGGATCTCAATGCAGGGAAATAGGATAGGACGAGAGGATATTTTCAAACCGACCCCGGTACATCATCCGTTTATTAATTTTAGAAAGGCTTACGACTCTGTTAGAACAGAAACATTATACAACGTTCTTACACAACTTGGAATACCGAGAAAGCTAATTAGATTAAGATATGTTTAAATGAATCCCAAAGTAAAGTCCGGGTAGGAAAATTTTTGTCCATGAGCTTTCACGTCGAAAATGGCCTGAAACGAGGACATGCATTGTCGCCATTATTATGCAACTTTGTTCTGGAATAAGCTATAAAGAAAATCAAAGATAGCAACCAGGGCCTAGAATTGAACAGTATTCACCACGTTATGGCATATGCTGATGATGTAAATTTAATAGGGGATGATAGGAGAACAATAGAAAGAAATGCAGAGATCTTATTAAACACTTGCAGGGACATGGGTTTAGAAGTAAATGCAAAGAAAACTAAATACATGGAAGTGCGTCGGGACCGTAATACGGCAAATTATGGATGCGCTAAAATATTAAATAATACTTTTGAAAAAGTGGATACTTTGAAATATCTAGGATCAATATTAACAGACGAAAATCATATTCACGAAGAAATTAAATGTCGACTAAAAGCAGGAAATTCGTGTTATTATTCAGTTCAAAATCTGTTTTTGTCGCGAATTTTGTCGAGGAATTTGAAGCTTAAAATATATAAAACGATAATAATGCCTGTTGTTCTGTATGATTGCGAAACATGGTCTCTTACTTTGAGGGAGAACATAGACTGAAAGTATTTGAGAACAAGACCCTGAGACGAATATTCGGACCCAAGAGGAACGGAAATGGGGAATGGCGGAAACTTCATAACGAGAAACTACATAATCTATACGGTTTACCAAACATTGTTACGGGTCATCATATCTAGGAGGCTTAGGTGGGCAGGTTATGTAGCTAGGATGGAAGAAAGTAGAAATGCTTTCAAAATCTTAACTGGAAGACCAATTGGAAAACGATCATTAGAAGACCTAGACGCAGATGGGAGGACAATATTAACATGGATCTCGCAGAGATAGAAAAACAAAGTAGAAACTGAATCAAGTTGGCTAAGGATAGGAGTCAGTGGAGAGCTTTTGTGAACGCTGCATTGAACCTCAGGGTTCCATAGGTCATAGAGTTAATTAGTTTTTATAGGAAACGAAAGTCTGCATAAGGAAAAGAATGACAACGGAGTCAGACTCGTCAACTTTTCAACATCCAAAAACCTTACCGTGCAGAGCAGAAAATTTCCGCATGGCGACGTTTATGTACAGGGTGTAAAGGTACGGCAAAATTTTAGGGATGTATTCTTTATGGGTAGACAAGAAAAAAAGTTCATATGACCATATGTCGGGAAATGCATCGTTACAGAGTTACGGTCATTGAGCCGCCTGACAGTGTGAAATAGTCACATTTTGGTCGCTCCTTAACGTGAATCCATTTAAACCTCAAAAGCTCAGCCCCTGATTAAGCTGGGAATATAGTTTTGGTATCAATGTGTTTCTGAAGGATGATGCTTTCGGTCGATATATATTTGATGTATGTCGGGAGGAACCACGGTGGACGTGGAGGGTAATTACTTTTTTCCATCAGGATTTGGGGGATGGCATTCCTTCTCCCTTGGGGGTACACTCATAAAAATTGGTATGTGAAGCAATTAAGTAGTCCACTATATGGTAATACCCTGTGTGTGTACTTGTTGCATATATGGGGGCAGGAGGAGGAGGGCAAAATTGGCCAATTTTTTGAGTCTCAGTTTTTGACGTAAATTAAATTTATTTTCAGGACGGCTCCATATAAGACTTCTACGAATATCGCTGGAATTGTACAAATGTTATCTTGCTGAAATTTGTGTTCCATATGCTTTCCAACGATGTATTAATCATGGCTCTGTGATAATTAGAGGGGTCACCAGGGACCCCAACGTGAAAGTCTAAGATTCCGTTCAAATCACTGGCAGGCGTTTGAAGGTTAATTTCCCGAATGTTAAAGTGCAGCAATACTGCAAATAGAAATGTGACAAAAGCACAACTACATTTGCTTGTCAGAAGCAAAATTCGGAAGAAAAGCTCATCATGCATCCGACTTACAACCACGAACACAAAATGTTGTGTGTCATCAGAGCCAAAAGTCAATGCACATGTTTCCTCCCCCATATAAGCAACAAGTACATATACAGGGTATTACCATACAGTGGACTATTTCATTGCTTCACATACCAATTTTTGTGAGTATACCCCCAAGGGAGAAGAAATGCCATCCTCCAAATCCTGATGAAAAGAAAAACGTAGTTACCCTTCTCCGTCCCCCGGATACTTCCCCACATAGATCAAATACATATCGTCCGAAAGCTTCATCTTTCAGAAACACAATATACTTGATACCAAAATTATATTCCTAGCTTAACTAGGGGGTGAGTTATTGAGGTTTAAGTTGAGTCACATTGAGGGACCACCAGAATGTCACCGTCAGGCAGCTCAATGGGCGTAACTCTACAACGATGCATTTCCCGACATAAGATCATATGAACTTTTTTTGCTTGTCTACCCATAAGGAATCCATCTCTAAAATTTTGCCGTACCTTTTTGTTACACCCTGTACATACTTGGACCTAATCACATGGAAAAACACAATCAAATTTATCACCTTTTAGTAGATCGAAGAAGATACTCTAGCATAATTGATCTGCGGTCGTTTAAAGGAAGTGACTATGACATTGGCTACTACCTGGTAGCAGCGATAATGAGAGCGAGTTTATCGTTGAAAGAAGAAAACTTTCAACATCTGATATTCAGTCCAAATCTTTTGTCTTCGTGAATTCTGTCAGAAAATTTGAAGCTTGAAATATATAAAACAATAATTATGGCTGTTGTAATGTATGTTCGAATTCTGTTTGGGTTAGTAGGTAACTACGATGATGTTGGTCTATCTAGGGCTTGGTATGAGATATTTGTAACGAGGAAGAAACCGTTCCCGGTGAACACTATTGTTCAATATATATATATATTGGTGACATATGGTTGAACGAGGTATATGTAATGGTGTCGTGAATTGAACCAGAATATTTTAAATGGTTATGTAAAATAATGGCTGAGCGTGTATGTCGCTAACCAGTAAAGGTAGTTCATGATTTATTCTTTGTTACCTGAATAAAAACTCATCACAATGACGGCCCGCTATAAGTGCAAACCATCAAATTCCCATCCAAATGAAAATCGAACCCAGACATGTCCTCACATCCAGACCATACACTAACCCTTTAACGTTATAGTATGAGTAAATATATATTTGTAAATTTGTAGTGGGTTGTTGGCAGCTTAGCTAGGTAGTGAAATACAGTGGAAGAACTCTTTAATTAATAATAATAATTGAAGTGGGGTTATTTAAGCGCCTTCTCGAAATTAATTACATTTGATACGACAGTCTATAAGAAAAAATTCTAAGAAAATACTATATCAGTTGCTAAGTGGCTTTATGTACTGTATTGCTAGTTTCATGAAAGTTGATATGTTTTGAAGAAAATAAGGATGACAAAAGAAGACTAGGATTTCTTTAAACCAAAGAAATTGAAACAGAGTTGTGAGATTACGGAGGTGTAAAGACAATGAGGGATGAGATGATTATTCTTATTAACTTTAAAACATATGAACTGTTATGTCTACACAATACTTAAATGTCACTGCTTATTCAAGAGATATAATATATAGACAGTCATCAGAATAATGGAAATGCCTGACGAAAATTCAACTTATCTGATTAATACGGCGTGAGACCTCTGTTATCAGGTAGAACAGCGCTGATTCGTTGTGGAATGGATTCATATAACTCAGGAATGGTTTACAAAGGAATATATCATTTCTCATGCAATGGAGCACTCAGTTACGTTAACGAGGATACAGAAGGATATCTGCTTGGAAGTTAACTCCAGAAATGATAACAGGTGTTTAATAATGTTAAGATCTAAGGATTGGGGAAGTCAAAGGAAGCATTGTAGTTCATCTGGATATACAAGAAACCACACCTCAACACCTCCAGCAGTGTGAACTGCTGCATTTCCATCTTGGAAAATCGCATCATTTGCCGAGAACAATACCTGGACTATATGATGCACCTTGTCACTTAAAATGTTTACATAACCACTGCTTGTAACGCGTCCTGCCAGAGTGATCACAGTACCCACAAAATACCAGGAAGCTGTGACCCACAGCATCATAGAACCGCCGTCGCGCTGCATGGTAGGAATGGGACAGTTCGGAACATCCGGCATACATAAACGTCACCTGTTTTTAGAAATAAGGTGAAACAAGACTCACGTATCATGTTACGCATTTCCGATCATTGCGACAACTTGGCCCCTTTGAAAGTTACAGAGATTTTCCATTTTGTATCAGCACTATCTACTCGCTTCAACACGTGCCTCTGTTCACCCCACCTGATGCATTATATAGATGAGTTAACATCACTAACAATGGCCACAAGCTGCACGGATATCCACAGTTTTACTACTTTACATTTTACGATCTACGATGTTTCCATTCTTTTGATAAATATCTGTATTTGTCTTTCCTATTACTTTATTTGTTCTATATGCATAAGTACTTTTATCTTTGACCAACATCATTTCGTATACAAGATATTCGAAAGGAACACGTTTCCTTGTTTCTTCCGTCAAAGATACCGTGAATATTACGTTTTATGATACTATAGCGAGTCTTCAAACTTTCTAACATTAGTAACATGACCCACAAGTGCTAAGTTATATCCTAAAACACAGTACGTGTAAATGTGTTTTTATATTAAATAAGTGCAGTCTTGTTCAGCAGTGTGTTTATTTTTCTGATTTTATTCGCAAGACGTTGACTATGATTGTGTGTCAGTTTCAAATTTCCATGTTAGTGCCTTCACCATGTTTCTTAACAATTTAACAAAATTGGGTCTTGATATGCATTTACGTTACAAATAAAAATCTAATTTTCAATACCCATTCTCTCATGATAAAATGGAGTAATATCAAATAACATACCTTGCGTTAGGTGATATGAAGCAAGGAATGAGGGAGAGGACGAAGGAGGTTACAGTAGAACGGTATCAAAAGAGAAAAATAGTACGTGAAGACAAGAAGGTTATCTGAAGACAGTGGTACATGGAAGCTTCTCAGTTGTCGCGGAAAGTGACCTATCAATAGTGGCAGAATAAATTAACTCTATGGCCTATTGAACGCAGAGGTTCAATGCCGCGTTCAGAAAAAGCTCTCCATTAACTTCTATACTTAGCCAGCTGGATCCAGTTTCTACTTTGTATTCCTATTTCTGCAAGATCCATCTTAACATTATCCTCCAGTTGCGCCTAGGTCTTCCTAATGGTCGTTTTCCAATTGGATTTCCAGTTATAACTTTGAACGCACTCCTACTTTCTTCCATCCTGGCTACATGACCTACTCACCTAAGTCTCCTAGATTTGATGACCCCTAACATTTTTTGGCAAACTATATAAATTCTGTATTTCCTCGTTCTGAAGTTTCCACCATTCACCATTACCGTTCCTCTTGGGTCCGAATGTTCGTCTCAGGATCTTGTTCTCAAACACTTTCAGTCTGCGTTCTTCCCTCAAAGTAAGCGATCATGTTTCGCAACCATACAGCACAACAGGCATGATTATCGTTTTATATATTTTAAGCTTCAAATTCTTCGACAGAATCCGCGACGACCAAAGGTTTTTAACTGAATAATAACACGAATTCCCTGCATTAAGTTGACATTTAATTTCTTCGTAAATATGGTTTTGGTCTGTAATAATATCAGAATACCTACGGTAATGGTATCTTATACAAAGAATATAAGCCAAACTTGTAATCTGCCAATTTTTTCAATACTCAATATCCCTCCCATTTTGGTGTTTCTCAGCAGATTGCAACATTTTTTCTATTGCACAGTAGTAAAGTTTCGTGGTAATTTGACGAAGAAAGAATATAGTAGCGAGTAAGAATGGAAATTTACAACAAGTAAAGTATTTGAACCCTTTCCCAAATTACCATCTTCTCCTCTATCACAGAAGTAGAAATCATATGCTTAACTCGTATTCTAAAATTGACAATTACAAGAATCTATTGGAAAATTATCCTGATAAAATGTTCAAACACTTTAGAAAAGATAGAAGTGTCATCTATTTGTCTTTTCACTAGATCTTACTGTGCAATAAAATTAACTCCAAAAATTTACTTCATCAAACACGTGTCTAGTAAACAAATCTGTCCTTGCAAAACAAAATTTTGTTTGATGAAAAAAAAAAAAAGGTAAATGTTTTCAGCGCGGCAGCCATTAGAAGAGTGTATATAATTCATCACTGGAAATTGGGAGTAACTTAGATATATTTTCTATGAGTGAGCAATAATTTCATATTATAAATATGAAGCTTAAGGATTAATTTGCTTATTTTGCAATATGTTATGATTACTAAGTAATTATTTAATAAAGTTCACATACACAAATTTCGTTGAACTGTAAAACAAGTGCGCAAATAACCGTATTTTTATAAACTGCTTAAGATTTAATTTAATGTTAGAATCTGAGTATGTAATTTATGAGCAGATTTTTATAGAATAAGCTTAACGATTTATTTGACGATTCCTTAAATAAATATTATTTATCATCAAGAAAGTATTACGAACAGGACACTCCGAAAATAATTATTGGACTACAATGTGTCTGACGTGAAAAATCTTGTAAAGCATTTCCACAAGGCATGCCGGAATCTACTGTCCTTATGATCAATTAAACAAAAAAAGGCAGTTGAACACGTTATCACTTTATTTAAAAGAACCACCACTATATATTGATAATGTAATTATTCTTTTCCGGATGAATTAGGAAGAAAGATTAATTTCCAGTACCATAGGTATACGTCAACCTTCGTCTTTTTTTTTTTTTTTTTTTTTCAATATCAAAAGATTCAACATACTTCAGGCAAAAAATTTCTTGTAGGTCTTACATCTGCAGAACCACAGTGCAGCCAAACCCGAACTATCACTTAACTCAGTAAGATGTGCTTATTCCGTAGAAAATACGGAAACTCTAATTAGGATCCGTTCAAAAATTTTGTGGCCCCTCCTCCAAAAACTAATTCTTGGCCAAGATCGCAATCCTTTGATCACTTTTTTTTTTTTATATATATATATATATAATCATTCCTAAAATTCTTGTTTTTGTTACTTTACCTTTTCACCTGTCTCAGCTGGCCTAACTAATTAGGTACAGCATTTTATCTTTTTCTCTTTAACAAAGTTTCATAAAGGTCAATTTTACTGTGTTTAAAAGATTTAAACTTCATCTGATATTCACCTAATTGCATTTTGTCACAAAAAAAAAAAAAAAAAAAAAATCAATAGATCCAGTCAAGTATTAAGTTCAAAAACTAGAAAAAATCGTTCATTTGATAGCATTCAGAACTAAAAGCATCTATAGTGGGCTGTCTGTTACCACTATAGTATTCAACATTGGACTACATTTGAATGGTAAATAACAGAGAGAGCCATTAAACGGTAGGAAGGAAGTTTGATGCTATGCTGAAACACATTCCAAAGAACGTTAGTTATGAACAACAATGGACAGCAAAGAAATAGGAAAGTTCTGTATTCAAATACGAATAGTTTGCAGGATGGTTCTTTCGACCTTGCCTTGAATGACTTAAATGTCTCTCTTTAATATAATTTTGATACCTATATAAAATGATATCGAATTATATGAAGCTATGTTGTGTAAAAGCAGAGGATATCACCACATAAAATACGTAAAGTGCGTTCGTTGCAATGTATTCTGGTCTACGATATGGGTTTGCTGTTTCTCTTGCTTACCAAACTAATCTAACATGATAGTTTGCTGATGGAGTGTAAGTTAACCAGTCTCTCAAATAGTCTATCAAGTAAAGATCTAATAATTCATACAAATTTAAAGACGATATATTGCAGAACAGTGTTGGATAGGGAGTTATGTGTAAAAGAGCCTATCCGGTTGCAATGGAACAGACTGGGGGAGATGGCTGAAATTCAGCTCAAATGTAGAAGAGACTATGCAGATTCTAATTCTAAAAGCAAATTGTCCTAAAATGGATGGAACATGAAGCATGAATATTAAAGTCAATGGCAAGTAAAATAAAATAAAATAAAATAGAGTAGTCCAGATATCTCAAAAACTATAATGAGATCGCTAATTGAAAGCTTATTGCAAAGACATAATGAAGGGCTTAAAAATGATGTATAGTACGTAAGGTAAATATGAATAGAACATTGTCAAAAGTCAAGTTGTTCGAGTAAAATTAATAATAATGATAAAGAATATGCATCTTCTTCGAATTACCCAGGATGCTCCATGCGAAGGTTAAGTGCTTGATATATATATATGTAATCACATCTGGATTTGGAATCTCCAGACACGATTTAGCACGCAACGTGACTTCTGACCTGATCATGTGACACAGTCTTGTCCTTATAGCAAACCGGATAGGCTCTTTACCACAGAATTGAGTGTTTTGGCAAAAGGGTGAGTTGAGAAACCTCAAACGAAGGAATGACTATGATTAATGAAAAACAAATAAGAAACAAATGCCAGTTTTCTTACTATCTAACAAACCCATCTCTTTCGTAAAGTAATGCCGTAACGCTATATCAAACAATTTCTTAGTCGTTCCATTTTAAATGTACATTTTTCTTATTTTTCGTGCTTAGTACGAATAAACTCTAAAAACAATGTTAATCTTTTCTCTTTTAAGGATGACTTGCTGTAACATGTTTCTAAACTTTTCAGAATCATTTTGGTGGAATTTGTTGAACCTTCTGAATGATATCAATGAAGGCTACTGCAATGTAACCAAATAAAAGATTTGAAAAAGTAACAAAGTAACAGAAATGTTCATTTAAAAAAGTAACTATTTACATTCTCAGAACTAAAGCATGGTAGTCTTGTAATCTGTATAAATTTTTGGATGAAGAATTACGATTTTGTTCTATCAGCATACTTGAATTCATTTCATGATCTACTGTTACTACTAAATCTATACAGAATTATATTTTTTATTTTTAATTTAAAGAAGTCTTACATATTGCGCGTACTTCTTTCAATAATATCTCGTATACTTCATTTTTAATACAACTATAAGTAAAATTGAAATAAAATGTAAGTTCGCATGTATATTATATTGCAAATTGAAGTATTCATTACATTACGGCATGTTGTTAAAAAAGCACCGATGGTTGTGGCGATAGACTAAGAAAGATATCCAGAACTGAAGTCAAATGATGCAGCAAGTTGTAAAACAACAAATATACAAGGTGTTTCAAAACAACACCGACAACGTTTGGCAGGTGAATCCTGACACCAAGATGAGACAAAAAGTATAGGCTAACCTGGGTGCACAAATGCTTCGTTTCGGAGTTACAGGCTGCCGAAAACAAAGAAAATTAACTTTAAAGGTTCATAGCTCCAATGTTAAAGAACTTACCGTAGTCGGGTCAAAACTTTATTTAGTAACTAGTATGTGTCCTATCCAAATATCCATGTTTCAAAATCTTGCGGTACTTCCGCAACAATTTTTATAGACGTAGTTGGTGAGTATTTCAAATTATATGCCCGAGCCAAAGTGCCTCTATAAAAATTGTTGCGTGAGTACCTTAGAATTCTGAAACATGAATTTTTTAAAAATAGCGCACATATTAATTCCTAAGTAGTCTTCACCCGACTACGGTAGGTCCCGTAGTTTTGGAGCTATGGACCTTTAAAGTTCAGTTTTCCATGTTTTCGGCAGTCTATAACTCCGAAAGGAAGCATTTGTGCACCCAGGTTAGCCTATACTTTTCGTCTTATCTTAGTGTCAGGAATCACCTCCCAAACGTTGTCGGAGTTGTTTTGAAACATCCTGTATATTTCCTAGGCAGAAGATGGATCTATGATCTATATGAATTATAGGGCGAAGAAGCTCAGACCACTCAATAACCAGCCAGCAAGATGGAAAGGAAATTAAGAATTACATGTAATCTAAATATGTAATTAATGAATAAATGAAAGGAAATGTGTTTATTTAAAATGGAAACTAATCGTAAAGAAACATAAAGCAACTAACATTTATTAAAAATGTCCTCTGCATTTTCTGCAATTATATTGTTCTCCATTCTTGCTGATGTAATTTAAAAAATTACATAAAATAAATTAACTCAATCCAATACTTTAGTTTGGTTTTGTATCTTTTTGATAACTTAAACTCTCTCTTTTTTCATCTTATATAGGTAAAACAACCATCCTGTGAATGAATACATGCTAAGGTACATTATTACATATTAAAGTTAGTCAATCCAATGATAAATAGCCTTGTCAGTAGTAGTTAAACACTGGGTGAACATGTAGATACTACAAAAGATAATACCTGTAAAGATCTTTCAGCTAAACATGGAACAATATAATTTATTAGTATTTATAGAAAATATGAAAACAACAAAGACATGATTCTGAAAAAGAAAGTGAGCATAATTAAGTATATGTTGCTAACAGACATTAAAAATGAGAACACATTCACCAATTAATTCAATAAAAAGAAGGAAATAACTTCAACAGCAGGAGCTTTCGCTCGGAGGTATCAAAAATATTCATTCCTTTGTAATTTTAAATGATGTTCTTAATGAATATTTCAGATCATTTGAACAATTTAGATTATTACATGTCTTAATATCTTACAAAGCACGTCACATACAAGAAAGACAACGAATTTCCTTTCTTCTCACTGACCAAAAGCGTTGCCCCAAATTTAACTTTCGCAGGGTGTGGGTGGAGGACTGAACTTGAAGCATTTCTAGGTTAAGTAAAGAAACTTCGTATATGTAATTCTGTACATATAAGATATCATTTCCTATGCTATTATTATTACTGAACTTTCATATGAATAAATCGTTCATTTACGTAAGTAAGAAAAATATTCAGTCACATGATGCTTATTTTAGCATAAATATTAAGATTTGCAACAAGAGCTACAAATTTGCCTTACAACTCTCAACTGAAAATATCCACAGAACACTATGGATATTAAAATAAAGTTACTGATTCTGACAACAGACTAATTACTATTAGACTTAATCTCGACTCTGTACTTAATAAACATTAGTTTGCTGCCGATTTGGAGGAATTCAAATGTCTTAAAAAAAAAAAAAAAAAACTTGACTACACTAGAGCTGGTTAAAAATAATCCGTTGTTTAAAACATTAAATGGGCCACAGTGGCACAGTGGTAGAGCGTTCACCTCTGGTGCGTAGGATTTCTGGTTCGATTCTAGCTCGCGCCAAGTAGGCTTTGTGGTGGACAAACACCATGTTCGTGGGTTTTCCTGAGGTTCTCTTGTTTCCTCTCACTTTCTTCATTCTACCGTTTCATTCATTTCTCGCCATCACCGTCTCCTTTAGCCTACACATTATACCGGTTCATTTTCAAAATTAAAAATAATGTGGTTCGCGAAACTCTGATAATTATTTTTGAAGAAACAAAAGCCACCTATCTTACCACATCGCAATCCAATTCGAACAAGGTTATCCATTTTCTTATGAGTAATCTTATATATTTTTTCCTCCTTTTATTTCCCATACTCTCTAAGTCATACCTTAACCTTACATATCTCTTATTTATTCATTCATCTATTACTTATTCATCTCTTATTGTAGCATATATTTTCTCCTAGAATCTGTTTCAGAACTTTTCAGTCGTGTTTCTTGCGAGTTGAATTATCTCCTTCTTTGTTTTTAAAACAAAATAAAATAAAATCTTTGCAAACAAATACATATTTTACCTTTGTCTGTGCATCAGAAAATAAGTGTTAATATAATACATTCCCAGCATATTAGCTCATTATGCTTAACATAAATTTGAAACTAGTACTAGTACAAGACTCTTCAACATAAAATACATCACATAGTAACAGAAGAAAATACTTTAAATAACTCTGGCAGTAACTGTCTGTAAGTAACTCTCTAATTTAATTCGTTTTCCATTTGGGTATGCTAGAAGAAACAACATATCCAATTATGAACACAATAGTAATTTTAAGTCATGCTAGAAATAATAAAAGAAATTGGTGATCCATGAAATCATTTGCGCTTTATATTTTTTAAGTAATTCAAGTATGTGTCAAGTGAGATGAAGACACATTAACAGCCTGACATACTACAAATAAAAAATACAATTTTTCCTTTGCTTGTTTTTCATAAGTGAAAGGAAATAATGAAATGCAACTTACCACAATTATATATAATTATTCTACAACAGAAAATATGAACCCGAAGAATTTCCATAGAAATTACAGTGTTGGCAGAATAACATATCCCCCAAAATCTAAGTTAAGACAGCGACAAGAGGAACGAGCACAACTGCATTTGATTACGTATCTATTTTTTAAATAATATTATTATTTAATAACTGTATGTTAAAACTATTTTGTTTATTACAAACAAAGTACAACTATTATTTAAAAAGTAGTTCACAGGACTCCAAAACAACATGTTACGTAATCAAGTGCAGTTGAGTTCATTCCTCTAGTCGCTGCCTTAACTTAGATTTTGGAGGAAATGTTATTCTGGCAATACTGTAACTTCTATGGATGGCAACACTGAAAATTCTTCAGGTTCATATTTTCAGTTGTAGAATAACATTATGTATGATGGTGGTAAGTTGCATTCCATTATCTCCTTTCACTTATAAGAAACAAGCAAAACAAAAATTGTAAATGTATTATTCTTGGTAAGTCAGGCTGTTAAGACAATACAATGTTTGTAAATTTTTGAAGTCTAGGGCGGAAACGGACAGGAAAACGACTTCGAGTTAAGACATACAATAAACTCAAAGTTATTTCCATCCATTGTACCACCGAAATGGTAAAGAGTTATACTTGTTTTCGCAAATGTATTTTATAGCTCACTAAGATAAATCAATTAAGCATCGTCGTGTTAAAACTTTCATGTTGTATACACACACACGCACACAACAGTTTCCTCAAATATCCAGTTTTAAGAGTTAGCTAGAATGTTCAATTTGAGAGCTTACGGATTATTTTTTCTACATTCAAACATGCATGGAATTGTACAATTTTCCAAGTTCTTGCCAGTATCGTCAGAAGCATTTTATGTTATACATATGACGAAGGATAAGCTGAGTACTATATTCTACCAGCAGTTGGGTATGCTATTAATAAATTTCCGACGTTCAGATATTAAGTCAGTTCATGATAGACCATACCTAGGAATTACTTAAGAAATTATTTTTCGTGTACGGAAAGGTAATTGTATTAAAATAAATAAATATAAAACTGTGTTAGATGCATTAAGTAATATGTTTTCCAGATATTAGTTTGAGAGAATGTTGGAGGTAAAACTTTATTTATTTATTTATTTATGCTATTTCATTTATTTCCACCGCTTTAAGCTTCACTACCTCTGATGAGTACTTAATAAAAAATATAAAACATTTTAGTACTGACTCGTTGCATAATATCACAACTTACAAAATTATTGTGTTATATCATGTAACATCGTGTTAACTTACATGCCACAATAACTCACAGAAGAAATTACACCTTAAAATTCTATTTTAGAAGCTATGCAATATGAAAAACTGCGAAAATAATTCTAATATACTATTCATAAGTGTTATACACTAAATGGTTAAAAAGTATTTAGACATTCCCCACGTCAAACGAGTAAATTTTTTCTTAGAGATACGAGTGATATGCACACTGCAATATCTAATCAGGAGAAAGATACACAGAACAAATAAAATGATAGACAGTGCAGGGTTAAGTGTAGCGTTCCTGATTATGTTTACAGCATCAGTTCTGAACAGCAAAACACTCAAAATAACTCATTTGAAGTGACGAATTCAGGTATCAACTTTTTCGCTGTAATAGACGTGTGAGAATATGGCGTCTCTCAGGATAATGTTTGCTGAAAGTGCATCATGTCAACTATGAAATAAAGTGGAGATGGAATTCTAGCGTGGGATTGCTTCTTCTCGTGTAGATCATATTATTGGTTGATGCTTATGACATAGTTACAGCAGAGATATGCTGTAACATTCTAGGTAATGAAATATTTCAAACGAGGTGGAATTTTATGCTATAAACAATTGTTAGTTCAACGACGATACAAAATAGTTAGTACGCAATGGTATTTGGAAGTGACCAGTATTTGACACAGCAAAACTTTAAACTGAATCCTATCGAACACTTGTGAGATGAATTAGAATGAAGGTTCACGGTCAGGCCAATGCATCCCATATCTGTGACCCTTTTAGTTGATACAGTGTGCAAAGGATTTGTAGTCTTCCTCCAACTTGAGGAAAGTTGACGTCATAAAGTGGCTGTCGTGACAGAGCATGTCTAGAGTTCAAAAAGTACTCATATCTCAGAGCACTCCAGAGGGTACATAACATAGGATGCATCATTTGTTGATACTAATGAAAAATATATACATATAATTCTTAAATATTGGCGTTCTTCGTACTTACGAAATACTATGAACTTATTTAAAGAAATATGAATGTTGAGAGTGGTACTATATTCTCCCATCATATTTCTAAATCCATGACTTAAGAAGCAAATAATTCACCACCATAGAAACGAAACTTCGTCATTGGGTTCTATTCCGTGCAATATAAATTGTCATGATGGTTATTCACCTTCCTATGACCTTGATTTACATTATTCATGTATTTTCTTCTTGTTCTAGTTAAAAGTCCCTTTCCCACAGGTTTTCCAACAAGAGCTCTACACAAGATATTTGAAAGCTACCTGAACAAATTGTAAGGGGTAAGAGAGGGCACCAAAATGAACATTTACTGTCATAAATACTGCGTTTAACCGCTGGTGACGAAAACAGATGGGTAACGTGAAATCAAAGCCAGGCCACATGCAATGTAACAAACCTTTTATTTAGTCCTATTTTTACAGATGCTCAAACAAGCGACCACTAACAGAATCGCGGAAACGCTTCATTTAAATAATGATAGATGGCACTGGGGAAGTGAGGCGATAATCGCTGGCAGTGGCGTGAGGCGTTAATGTCAGCTAGGAACTTCTGCAGCATGCATCAATACACTAATGTGAGCATGCAGACATCCATCAGATGTGTGAGGCAGCACACGACAATGGAGCTGCTCAATGTTTGAAGGAGAACACTTCCTGAACAAACAACTGACGAATTACCACAGATTCAAACGTGTCCGGCGGCAGCTTTGTGAAAGTGGATTCTTTGATACTAGCAGACGGGATAAGAACCGGCCACTAATGACCAGAGTTCCTCGAGTGAAGAAAATGTTTTAGATGCTGTTGAAAAATATTCACTCACAACCACGAGAGTTACGCCCATAGCCTGAGTCTGAAACATTTACTCGTATGCGAGATTCTGCATTACGACAGAATGCACCCATTCTATTTACAGCGAGTGCAGAATTTGAGAGTGGAAGATTATTCTCACCGTGAACACTTCATCCGTTGTCATTTGCAAGAGACTGCCATACAGCCTGACTTCCCTTTATACATATTACTTACAGATAAACCTACATTCATACGGAAGAGTCTGTTCAGCAGTAGCAATGCTTATGATTCAGTGCTGGAAATCCACATGATACATGACCACATGCCTACCAATAAAGATTCTCGATCAAAGTGTGGTCAGAGATGGTGCACGATTATTAGATTAGTTTGTACATACTTCCTCGTCGCTTGAACAGGCAAACCTATGGTATCTTACTACAAGAGACCTTACCCGAATTGCTGGCAAATATTCCTGAGTTTATTCCCCAACAAATCTCCTTTCGTCATGATAGTGCACCTTCACACTGATGTCGGAACTAACCTATCCGTATTGCTGAATTGATCGAAGAGGTCTTGTTCCCTGACAACCACAATCATCTGATCTGTCATGTTTGGATTTCTTTATGTGGGGGCACCTGAAGAGCACCAGGTGCAATGCCCCCATTAACTTCGAGCAAGATGTCGTCGACAGACTCACTGCTATAGCTGGGGAAGTTCAAGACATACTAACTGTTTTGAACATGTACGGGTACACATGCGCCGAAGATTTGAAGCTTGTGTTTGTATTGATGGCCGCTTTTAAAGCACCTGTTACAAAAACAGAACGAAACAAAAAGTTTATTATATCGTCCGTGGCTTGTCTTTCATTTCACTCTTCCCATTTGTGTTCGCTACTAGCAGTTAAACGTGGCATTTCTGGACCCAAAGTCTATGGCAATAAATTCTTATATCAGTTATTTTATTTGGTGGCCTGTATCCCTTCTCACAATTTGACCAGATAGCTTCCGAGTACCCTTTATATATAAATATAAATATCCGTACACGTATTTCCAAAGTAATCAGAGTCTATTTTGTCTTAAATATGTCAATGCGACGTATACCTAGTGCGCAGTCTCTCAGTGTTACTTTCTTCATTTATCTGTTTTTTTTTCTCTCTGTATCTCTTTTTTCATCAAATATTTTTCTCAATATATAGTTTTCATTTTGCGTCGCCTTATACACTGCTATCTTAAAAATCTTTTTTTTTAAAATATTTATATTGCATACTTCTACATAAATAGAATATAGAAGGCTAGCTTTTCTGTTGTAAGTACTATGAAACAGTACTAATAGTTTTGTGAAGTAGAAACTTTTATCAGGTATTCCACCACATAATAAACTTGAAAATAAGCAGAAAAATGTTAGGACTTAATTTTACAACTATACAATTTACAAAAGGCATCAGGAAAATTTAAATATTTCCTATATAAACTATCCTCATCTAGTTTGAAAATGGTATGAAATTCATTCATGGTATTATATGTCTTTGTATCAGAAGAAATATGACATTTTTATTTCTTTGCAAAGAATAGTATGAAATTTCGAGCGAATCTTCACTCTCCGAAACAAATATTAGGAAAAAAAGATAAATATAACAACGAAGATCCTCAGAGTATAGTCAAAAAAACATATTTTTTTTTTACTCTTCTACAAATAACTATGGTAGGTAAATAATAGATTACACAAGTCCTTGAAGTACCAAAAATAAATGAAACTAACGTTATTAAAAGAAAAATAATTTGAATTTGATATTTCAAATACGTAAGAATTGTCATTCCGAAAATAACTTTTGAATATAACTGTGTGACATTACTTCAACATTTTGTATGAATTGACCTGACAGTAAAAGCTGTTTTAGTCAACAAGACGAATTTATTGATATTATGTAAAATAAAAGGGAAACATAATGTAAGAAATAATTCGCATCATAAAATCACCTTTGAAGATATAATTCAACTTTAGTTCCTGAAATATATCTTTTTATAAAGCACTCTACTAAATACACTGGTGTCCAAAACTTAAGCATAATGAATATTCAAGGGCATAGGATAGAAATAACATAAATGAATCGCACCAAAGATAGTCACCATACTACTAAATCAAGACACCATACTATACTCTACACGGAGCAGGCAACCACACCAGAACTCATGTACCACAAGAACCATGCCAGTGGGCTGCACAACGCAAACGAAAAAATGGACCAGAACTTATATACCACAAAAACACTGTCAGACGCATTAGTGGGTTAAGATGGGATATAGTTACCCCTAATAGCCACACATGTCTGGCACCGACGCTCCATGTTGAAGATTACCTTGTTTAGAAACTCTTGGGTAGCTGACTTCACTCCTCATGAAGAGAAGTGTAGAGCTCCCCGTGTGTTCTGGCGGGCACCTATCGGCATCCAACATGTCTTTCTAGTCTCTTCCAAGCATGTTTAATCGGATTTAGGCCGGAAAATTGCGCTGGCTACTCGTTGCATTGGACATTATCCGTAGCTAGGTAGTCGTCCACTAGGCTATTACGATGAGAATGGGCATTTTCAACCATAAGAAGAAACGGTAGGCCGACTGTGCCCCGAAAAGTTGCACATAGGTATGTAGACCCTCGTCTCTGTACTTCTAGCCAGTGCTGAATCCTACACCGAAGATGTTCAGGTCTGTATGGCCATCACCATAATGCCTGTGCAGACCACTACGTCACTACCTTCATACCGATAATTTTCCACAATATTCATGGAATGAAAGGGGACTCTTTGTTTGCGTCCGATCGGTGTACGATTGGAATCGCTCTGGGAACTGTATCGGCATTCATCTGGGAACAGCACGTGGCTTCATTCATTGTGTCCACCAGCGTTCCTGACACCACTGTAATTGGATTCTTTTGTGCAGTGGAACCACGGTGGAACGCATGTTGCTGGTCTTGAGCATACAGACCACTAGCACCCAGTCTCCGGTACACAGTTTAGCGACACACTATCATCCCTGAAGCGGTTGAAAATGGCAATTGTCCTGTAGGCATAGTTCAATTGCGACGTGCTGTTACAGTCAGATATCTGTCCTGTTGTGGGGTTGCCAACATGTGGATGGCCTGACATATCTTGTGTCATTAAACTGTCTCCACAAAATGAACATGATACTTTGTGGCACATTGTTGGCTTGTGCTACTGTTGCCTGTGTGCCACCTTTTTCCAAGTGTCCGATAATGTGACCCTTGGTAAACGCATTCAAATGACGTCTTCGTGTCATATTCCTGCTGCCTATTGCCACATTGAACTCGGTAGTACTCTCCACTCACTAAAGTAGACTTATACAGAATGCGTGCATTTCGGTTTCAAGCATTAGTGTTCAATTCTTCCCATATAGGACCAGGCTGACGCTTGCTACTGCTACTTCAATGAGCGTCACAAGGAATACGCGGAATCCACCAGATTTCCCGCCTTTACATGAGACTTCTCGCATTGCTCAAGTTTTGGACACCAGTGTACTAAGATTAATGCTTTTTCTTTAGTATTAAATTATGGTATTAAGTAATGACGTGCATGTATTAATGTTAGTAGTAGAGAAATTAGCATGATATATGATGAGTATATGAATGTAATGATATATTTTTTATTTTTAATTATAGTTTTATTTCGAAGCACGTTTTTCGTATTATTTCGTGAGAGCGAGACATGAAAATATTCTTTTTTACCTTTAGAATCATGATGAGAACTAGATTTAGATGACTTATGTTCTTTTGATTTGTGTTCACCGTGACGAGATCTCCTCTTACTGGAAGGCACGCATCTAGGATCACAGCAAGGACTTGCTAGGTCATATGCTTCTAGGCTCGAACTGTCTTTGTTTTTCACGCAGGGATTACATGAGTGAGTTTTATCATATTCCTGATATTTGGTAGATTTCGTGGCAACTGAGGAACTTGCCGTTTGATAATATCCCTTAACGACATTATGGATATCACAGGCTTTTCTTCGGGCATGAGACCAGTCAAAGTATTCAGCACCACTCGGCATATACGCTCGATATCGTTGCTCATGTTCGTAAGTTCTTGGTGGTCTCGCAACATCCTCGGTTGAAAAGGTTGATCTGCATAATTCTTGATTCCAGGCACCCATACTTTGTGAATAGTCCACGTTTCCTCCTTTCTTTCGAGCTGGTAGACTATGACTCTTCCACTTGCCTTGAAGGAGTTCCTGCTCTTTGCGACACAATCGTTCTAATTCATTCATCTTTCCTTGTAGCATTCTTTGTAATTGGATATATCTCATGTGCAGCTCAACCTGAAAATAGATATTTTGATTTACACATGATATGAAACAATGCACAATCATTCAATTCGTAAAATGATAATTAGTAACTAAAAAAAGAGTATATGGGTAATAATAATAATAATAATAATAATAATAATAATAATAATAATAATAATAATAATAATAATAATAATAATATTAATAATAATAATAATAATAATAATAATAATAATAATAATAATAATATAACGTGATCATAATAGAATATATTAAAGCACTGTCTTAGTCTCTTGGGCTGATTTTAAAAGATCTATTCAAATTAAGAAAGTAATTATAACATATTAAATGTTAAATGATTTCAGTAATATTTGAGCTGTCTATGCACTGGCTAAAATTGTTATAGCGAGAAAGTTTTCTTTCTTGTAATTTATTGACTCTCGCTTTCTTAAACAACAACAACAAAAAAAGTTCTGTATCATGGTCTACTCTTTAATATCCGTAATCGTATTCGACTTGCTTGGTAAATCATTTAAATAGTTTCCTAACCATGATTAATGTATTAGCTGTAAATTTCTGAACACTGGCCAAAGAAGAGTTCTGTTCAACTATCATTTGTTTCCACTTAATTTAGTCATGTGAATTTTTTTTGGTACTTATTCTGCAAATTTTCGTTTATTTCTTTACAGCTAAATTCCTCCACCACTAAAATATCCGGAAATCTATTAACACCAAAATATAAGACAAAAATGCATTTTGTACTGTGCATTTTTAGTACGTAATGATGACTCACTTTTCATATCTCAACTGTACAAAGATATACTTTACATAATTCTTATTCCATACACAGGGCTCATTTCTATGGATTTTTCAGTTAATATCATATTCGCATTTGGTACTATCTTTTCGGGTTTGATTTTCGCAGAAGACAAAAGGAGTTTCACAAGTGACACACAATATACGAGGGATGTACTATAATGATTTACACTTTTATCTCTTCAGACATATTCACACAGGTTACACAGCAACTGATGTGGCCACCTTCTCAATATAATCTCCACGCACCCATGTTTAGACAGCTTATTCAAGTTCATGAGTATCTACAAACCAACGACCACGCGGAGGTTTTTTCATTGCCCCGAACAAGTGGTAATCTCTGACAGCCAAGTCCGGAGAGTAGGAAGGGTGTGACAGCACTGCAAACCCTAGTTGATCAATGCCAGCAGTGGTTTCATGCCTATGTGAAGAGGTGCATTATCATGTTGCAGAAGCACTCCTTTGACTCACTTTCCTGGCCACTTCCTTTGAATGGCACAACGTAAGCGTCTGACGGTCCCCACATAAGCTGCACGGTTAATCTTGGCTTCACCTTCCAGCTAGTCGATCAGGATAATGCCTTTTGTGTCCCAGAACACTGTACTTATATGCTTTCCAACTGAAAGTATTATTCGAAATTTCTTCGGCGGTGGATTGTCATTTTACACTGCATTGACTAATGCTTCGTCCTAGGTTCATGGTAATGGAGACAGGTGTCATCACCAGTCACAAGCCTAGACATGACATCTTCGGAGTCATGATCATGGCGTCGCTAAATTTCCGTGCACGCGTTCACACGGCATTGTTTTTGTTCTGTAGACAAGAGTTTTGAGCCTATCTTGCACTGTAAGCGGTTGTGCACTGATGTTCGCCCTCAAAACAGCTCTGATAAAATGTGGAATGGAAACTCGCTTTCCTTATGTTCAATTTCCACGATTATGCTCTTTAAGCTAAGGGAGACGATTATTAAAGCAAGTGAATGATGATGGAAGAATTAGTGGAACGAGAAAGTTGATAAAAGGGGAGTATCTTGAGAAAACCCAAGGACACGATGTTGTCTACCACAAACTTACTTGGCCGAGGATCGAACTAAGGACCTCAACATTCCAGAGGTAGGCGCTCTACCATTGAGCCATCGTTCCCTCCTGGACGAGGAATGGAGTCATAGAGATAGTGAATTGTAGCAAATGGAACATTACGCCATTCTGCGTGCAGTGCACCAATCAGTTCCGGGAGAGAGGATTGAGGCGGAAATTTGTGCCGGATTTGTCTCTCCAAAACGGGCCATAGATGTTTAATTATGTTCAGGTCCGGGTAGTGGGCGCGTCAGGAAAGATTTCAGCTTCATCCCAATGTTCTTTAAACCACGTCGCAAGTTCTACAGCTGCATGAATACACGTATTATCATCCTGGAATACAGTTTCATCGTCCGGAAGCAACACGTGGATCATGTCATGCACTCGGTCCCCTAACATGGAGACACAATCACGGGTAGTGACGCGACCGTTTAATGTCAGCACAGGACTCACTAAAAACCAAGATATTGCAGCCCACAGCATCATAGAGCTGTTTCATGGTTGAGCGAAGACACTGCGGATATACGCTTCTTTGGACGTACACCACACAGAAACACGATACGTGGTTTGAAATAAGATGAACTATGACTCATTCAACTATAATGCACGTTTCCAGTCATCAGCGATCTGTGTTGCACGTTCATAGCACCATTAGCGTCGTGCTAAGCGTTATTAGCGGTTTTCGCCCTTCAACCCAACCCCGTATGTCAAATAACTCTGAGCAGACGTGGTTTGTGGCTGTAGACACAGGCTGTAGGGGATGCTGCTTTTCCTCCGTCATTTGCACCGCAGTAACACGACAGTTTTAGTGACAATTCGCTTCAATGCTTGTTGGGACCTGTCACTGGAAGTTTTTCTTTCTACCCACTGCTCCTCTTTGCCGATGTGGATTGTCTTGAGTTTTGTAAACCATCATCACCTTGGACACTGTCTCTCGGAACGCACTCGACACACTTGCCACCTTCGTCACACTCGCAACACATAACCAGAGTTGCCCTCTTTGGAAATCAGAAAGGAAGCCCATTTTACTTATCACAGTCTTCTCAGTTCATTGCACACTGTCGTTCTACTTCTTCTCACGTAATACGGATTTTGCACTAACATACCACCATTAGCAGCTCGGCGCTGCGACATATATGTTATTACTTCTAACCTGATCCTCAAACAGTAGCAGATGGTGCTCTATTGAATTGGCAGTCTAACCACAAAATGCTACTTTCTTTTTTGAGCGTACTTCCTTTACTATTACTACTTCCTTGATACTTTTAATAAACAATAAGTTTGCCTTTTTGATATTCTAAAAAAAGTGTATATGTAATAAACAATGTGTCTTACTGAAAGTGTGAAGTGAAATACGTGTGCATATGTAATTGCCCTAAATCCAGATCATTCGTTTCTGTCCATCTCGTTTCGATAACTCTATGTCGAGCAGGAAGGAAGAGAAGCGAAATATAAATCTACAAATATAAATGTACTCATTTGTCTTATATCAACATTTAAAAATCTTCGCATTTATTTATTTATTTTTATATATATATACTGAATTTCAAGTATGGCATATGTTGATGTGCTACACATTTTATGTTCTTTTCATGTGACAAGAAGAGAATGGATACTTAAAGATGCTCTGCAGCGAGTTCCATGGTTGTCAATTGCACACTCACCCACATATGCCTCCAGTCGCTAAGTTTAGAACCGGTCTCGCAGGTTCGAAGGCGAAGTGAAACGGAACATTTGACGACTTCATTCACAGCCAGCACATTCAACCTTACGCTTCGTTGAGCTTGCAATAGAAATATTGGTAAAATCCCTGCCACAAACTCACTAGTCTTAAACACAGGTTTCCTAAGTTTAGTTTATAAACACTGAAACATTTAGTCTAGTGATGCTTTAGTAGCACTAGAAGTTAAACTAAAGCACCAGCCCAAGTGTCAAAACGTACAACTACCATTGTTAAACCTAAATTACGTAAATCTAGGTACTACTCTCTTTTTCCTTAAACACACACACACACATTTTATATATATATATATACAGATAGGGTGACCAGACGTACTGATTTTCGCAGTACTGTTTTTCAAAGAGCTGTCCTGCGTGTTAAGGAAGACGCCTAGAAAATCGAGGAATGTCCGTGTTTTTAAAAATGTTCTGCGAAATGTTCTGAGTTATTTGCAACATTTTAATCCTTCATTCTTCATTCACAACATTTTGAATCGCAGGCACTCTTTTCTTAAGTGATGAACCATTGTGTTTTTGAACACTCCTCAAAAGATTAGGAAGGAGAACAATCAACAAACCATTGTTTTACAATACATTGCTTTTACTAAGAAGGCCTTGTTAGATGTCGGTAAAGCAGGAAAGGTTTCTTCTTAGAGTTACGATAGTGATGATAACCAAGTTAAGTAGTTCCTTCTTGCCAGTCTAAACCTCGTTCCTTACAATTATCCCACACTCCGAAAAGTGATTTAAAAAAGTCCTTAGCCCTACACGAAGTTTCACAGTACGTTCATAAAAATAAGCCACTCTGTCATGAATCAAAGCATTCGGAGTCGTGTTGAATTCCTTCAATACTTTTGTTCAGTATTTTTCTTTTTTAACAAAAATGACTAACTTAGGTTAACGTTAAATGAAATAAGGACGCAATAAACCATCATATATAAATGAAATAAGGATATGCGTATTGTCTATGCAGTAAACTATCATATACTATTATATTTGTGTCCTACTTTTCGCTTATCAGAATCTGGTCACCGTATATACAGGATGTCTCAAAAGTCCCCTAACATAGGGTAACTCTGTTATTATCAGAAAATGAAATGAAATGAAATCTTTGAGTTTTACGTCCCACGGTTATGTCGGTTAGGCTAAAGGAGACGGTGATGATGAGTAATGAATGAAATGGTGGAATGAAGGAAGTGGGAGGAAACGGGACAGCCCCGAGGAAACCCACGCACACGGCGTTTGTCCACCACAAAGTTCACTTGACCGGGGCTGGAATCGAACCCAGGACCCCAAGCGCCAGAGGTGAGCGTTCTACCACTGAGCCACCGCGGCCCCCTGTTATTATCAGAGTTACAACAAAATGTAAGAGGGGAAACCGTCTCCAAATATGATGTTTTAATCTAAAGTGAAGGATTTTTTAAAATCGGATAAGCAGTTTGAGCTGTACACTCTTTATGCGCCTAATGTTAAAAAAATGCAACGCCATTTACCTGGACCCAAAACACAAGTGAATAAAGTGACTGTTTGAAATGGAGGCTGGTCATCGACACGTTAGCACAAAAGACAGTAACTTCATTCACTTATGTTGTGGGTCCAGGTAAATGGCAACGTTGCATTTTCATTTAACATTGGGCGCATAAAGAGTATACAGCCCAAACGGTTCGTCCGATTTACAAAATTCCTTCACTTTAGATTGGAAACATCATATTTGGAGACGGTTTCCCCTCTTACATTTTGTTGTAACTGATGATAACAGTTACCCTATGTCAAAGGGAATTTTCTGAAATATTCAAGTTTGGCTCAGCTCACCTACAAAATCTTTCAATTTAGATTAACTTAAACGTTGTGAGTTTTTTGGATCTAAAGATCCAATATCAAAAATTTTCTTGTAGGCTTTTTATCTGGAGAACTACATATAGTGTAGCCTAGCCCTCAGTATGACGTGTTTGTTCCGTAGAAAATACGAAAACTCCATTTAGGGGCCATTCAAAAATTTTGTGACCCTTGATACAAAAACTAATTATTGGCCAAGATTGCAGTCTTTTATTTATTTATTTATTTATTTATTTATTTTTATTTTATTTTTTTTTTGCATTCCTAAAATTCTTGTTATATCATCGTCTTCTGTACCTGAGGCGGACTTGAGGATAAAGTGGACTCAGTTCCAATCTTCGGCAAAGTAATTTCCAATTGCACTATATGATCTGCATGGTACAGGTCGTATTGCTGATGGTAGATTTAGGTAACCAAGGATTTTATTGTTTGTTTTCTTATTCAACCAGCTATGTTACAAACACGAAAATAATGACCACTGTAATGATTAGGTTGTTGACCCCAAGCCATTGGAATATGAAAAGTACGAAAAACTATTCTCTACAGTAGAGTTTTTCTACACAAGCTGCAAACATTTGTGGATCCAACGTTTTATCCAGACCTATCACCTTCATTTTGAAATATGATAAATATGAATACTTGAGAAATGAGTATGTGTAACTTACTGAAGCCGAACATTCTCCATCATCACATTCATATCAGGACCCTTTGTTCTGAATTTTGTCCCCTAGGTCGGGGTTTCTTACCATGATTTCCTATTTTTGTAAAAAAAAGATCTAGAAGCTTTTGGATAATCTAATATTTATTTTATGAAAATATACACGTAGAAATACATAATACACTCTATGGAAGCCATTTGTACACTTCTATATATTTTTCTTTGTATTATATAATTGATGCTTTTTTGCATAGAAAGATGAAGTCCGACGAACAATACAAAAAAATGATTGGATGATTTTAGTTGCATTTTGTCAGTATGAGAGTCTGTGTAATGCTAAGTGACAAGCAATAATTTACAAAGTATTTCCAAGATGCAAAGTTGTTAGTACTTTCATTTAAGACCAAGGACAGACCCTTTCCGTTTTTCCAATTTTCGTCAATTACATTTTTCGGTAAATTCTTTCTGTTCTTCGAAACTGTCCCGAAATCATTCATGTCATGTCCCCAAAATTTATAAAAGAAAGAGTAGTATAAAATCGACCTATATATATCACGTCTCTTTTCCAAATAATCACTAGATAAAATGATTCTACTAGGTTAGGTACATTTCCTAAGAAACATGTGTATGTCTTGTTTTTGTTTCGTGTATATCATGTTTCAGCATGAGATAGAACACACAACTTTAGACCACATTTGTTTCGTCTATTGTATTTATCCTGAAAGAAAAGGGGCAGCAAAATGGAGAAATTCCTTCATCAATACATTGCCTACAGTACAATCAAAATTTGCTCTATACCGGCAGCACTGCGAATATTTTTTTTTTCTTTTTTTTTTCTAGCACTAAGATGATCAATTTTTAACTCAGAAGTCGAAAGATGCCAGCAAATATTCATGAGGCATTGAAACTAACGGAATAAAAATAATCACGCCCAGGTGGTGCGGGAAGAGTCTTGTGTGTTATACCATCTTTTCTTCTTATATTATATATATATATATATATATATATATATATATATATATATATATATATATATATATATATATATATTATTACATATTCTGCCTTTTGGCAGGTCCTGGGACTAATGAGTTTTTTTCTTTTTCTCTTGATTTTAATTTTGGGCCTGGAAATGTTTCCTCCACGTTTCTCGATTTTCAGCTTCCTCTTCTAAGTCCCAATATTTTCTTCTATTTTTCAAATCATCGATCAGTTGTATTCTTCTTCCTACTTCTCGCTTTTCTTCCATTCTTCCTTCTATGGAGGTATGAAGAAGACATTTTCTTCGCAAGATGTGTCCAATTTAATTGGCTTTCTTACAAAGGATGGTGGCTAGAAGCGTCCTCTGCTCTCCTGTCCGTTTAAAATATCTTCGTTTGTTATTTTCTTTGCCCATTTTATCTTCTCTCTCTTCCTCTAACACCATATTTCGTAGATCTCTAAATATTTTCTTCCCTAACTTCCGTAATATCCAAGTCTCTGGACAACACAGTCAAATGCTCCATATATATCACGTGACCAATTTCTTCCTTAGTCCAATATTAAGGCTGCTAGTTAAGAGTGATCTTTTCTTGTTGAATGCTTCTTTGGCTATGGTAATTCTCGACCTGATCTCTTTAGTGCAGTATGCGTCTTTTTCGTCAAAATACTTATCAGATATTTGAAATGGTCGACCTCTTCAAGTACTCTTTGTTCTACTCTGACCCGTAAGGCGCATTTCTACGGGATATTCTCATGACTTTAGACTTTTCGATGTCGATTTCCATTCCATATAGATTTCCAGTGTCAACTATTTTGTCAATAATCTCCTGTAGCCCTTCTTCGGTTCTAGCTATAATAACCGTATCATCCGAATACATAATCTTGTTAATGATCTGTCCTCCAATCTTGAAATCTCCAATTCACACTATAACTAAATTATCAACTAATCGCTGAGCAAAGCAGACCAACATTAGTTATAAGAGTACATAGGTTGTGCAAAATATAGTGTCAATTGTTCTCACTTCACAGTGCTGTGTCTCAGCACTACAAGAGTTCCATAGGTGACAAAGGAATATGAGGCAATAAAGTGTGGTGAGTGGTAACCACTCTGCGTTTATAGTGATCTTTATTATGAATTAATTTTGAGAATATTCATTTTATTTTATGCATTGGACTTAAAAAAAGTGAATTTCGTTTCATTTCTGCGTTTCCTTTCATTTTACGTTACAATGCACTCTTTATTCACATTTCAACCTCATCAGTGGGAACTATTGTGATAACGTACATTCACATACCTTTCTCATACGTCATGATAATGCTGCAGCCAATGAGAGTACATGTGCAGACGAAATGAATAAAAATTCACATGTTATGAGAAGTCTGAAACTTCATTTTACGCGTGGGTTCTAGACCCATGGGCAAGGCTTCGTCAGGAAAGCGGGAAGAAGTGAGAGCATTCTGCAAGACGGTGGAATACTGAAAGGAACTGCATTGTGCTAGCTACTAAATTCTTTTTTATTTTAATATTTTTATTCATTCATTCTTTTTCAACTTTTTGTTAACTAAGAACAAATAGAGTAAGTAACTGTTATAAGCTTCTCAAATACAATCAATTGAACTGAGGATGCATTTTATTTAATAATTTGCTCGGTGTTCGTGTGCATACTCCGCCTATTAGAGGTTTCTTTATATTATGCTCCCTATAATAGAATCAAATTGCTGAAGTATATTGTTTTTAAGGTAACTCCTATATTGTGGTTGTTGCGGTTGTTCGAACAAAACTTCGTTTTGTATGAATCACATCACAACTTGCATGGTAACAGCATTTGTGTGAGGATAGTTTTGTATGCAATCAGGTTGTTTTTGGCGAAGCTGTCAATGCACGGGCGCTGGACGGATTCCAAGTTCGATTCTCGAGCTTGATTATTACATTGGCATCCTTTGCTATCCGCAGTAATCATAATATGTTGTTAAATCAAAGGCAGGAGTGGCGTAAAGTAGAGGAAGAAAGTGGAAGCACAATAATAATATGTTTCAGAAAAACGAAGAAAACGTGATGGATCAATATTAATGTGGCACGTAGGCGTAGTGCATAGCAAGACCTTCAGGGACTTCGTGGCGATGTCTTCACTAAAATAAAAGAAACACTTTACGGGAAGTAAAGAAGCCATCTTCCGCGCCATATGACGGTCCTTGAAGGACATCGACAAACATTGACGCGCTGACGGTGTACATCGCCTTCCATAAGTGTGGCAGAGGATGATAGAGATGTAAGGCGATCACATTGAAAGAATGTAACAGATATTGTTCTGTGCATAAGGCGGGTACGAATTATTGCCATGTTGCCATTACGTTTTATCCAATGCTTGTAATATCGTGTAACAGTTTCGCCAACTAAACACTTGGCTTCATCAGACACTATGATCTACATGAGATATAATAGAAGATTAAATACTACTAGACAGCTAATGTCTTCCTGTAACCTGATTGGTAGCTGACAGCCAATCACCTTACGGTATACACGAACAAACCAAAACACACAAAAACTGTTCAATCCCTGCTGAGACTGTATAAACAAATCCTCAGTAATGAAGAAATCACTAACTACGCTGAATTTACAAAACCAAATTAACAAATAAATTTGTCTCTTAAGGTTTATTGATAACTTCCAGTTCATCACTTTGTCATCTTTAATTTCAATGAATCTTGCCTCTTTTCATCTTCTGCTCATCTTTCTGTCCATTTTGACTTACTTTCACTTCATTCCAATTAATTGCACTACCCGTGTCCCTTATGTGTAATCCATCCATCAGGTAAAGTAGTATTCCATACGTTGTGATACCACAAGGTAAATTTCTTAGTTTCGATGAACATTTTTCATAAAATGAGGCTCAGTTTAAAAGAATGTTTTATTCTCGATGTGGTAGTCCGGAAAAAGCTATTGAGGAATGATTCGTTTATTCTAGTTATCTACATTCGCGTCACAAATTGTTCACAAATGAATTAAGATAGCTGTTTCTAGTCAACATATTAACATTTCCTACGCAACAATATAAGCTTTGAAAGAAAGGTCAGTAGCTTTTTTTTTCTATACAAGACTGAACCTGATTTTTCACTCTAATAAATTTTGATTTGTATTGAAGAAGTTTTAAGCTCTCAACAATTAGTTGTGATTACCCTCAAACGAGTTTTGTACACATAAAAAACTACAGCTGTCGCTAATGCTAATAACGAAAGGGTATCCATGCTTGGACAAATTTATAATTGCACTTTTTGTAATAATTTGAGAACGATGAATCCAGTCAAACTATTTTTAACCATCGTCATTGGGATCACAAGAAAATGACCTCAAAGTGAAAAGTTTAAACTAATCCTCATGCTAATCGTACAAGTAACCAAGGTTGGATAAATATTTAATTGTGTTACTTATCGTAACTAGCTGGAATATCCATTTTTGCACGGGAATAACAGTATTTAGATAATATTTTATAATCACCGTACCCGTTTAAGTACACATTTCAATGAAAATTTAATGACAAGGATCCACAAAATATTACTTTAGGATAATTTTTGAACTCCTCTATTCTCTTAGGATGCAATCTTTAATTAAAGTGACATAATAAAAGCCTAGTTTAAGCTAGTTATTATGTTTCAAGCTTCATTTCAAACGGTTCAGACATTTTATTGTGATACGATCACAAATAGTAGACAACGTTGATTTTGATGTGATGAAAAATATAGATATTTCCCCCTCGTATTTTTTTACTTAAATTTTCAACCCCTCTACCTCCTTAGGATACTCCCCCTTTCGTCAAAGTAACATGATAAATAGACAGCTCGACATGCTGTTCCAAGATTCATTTGAAACTGTTTAAACGTTTCCACGTAATATGATCACAACAACAGGCAAGTTCACTTTCAACGTCAAGAAAGAAATTATAGAGAATACCTCCTCCCCTCCAAATCGACATTTTATTTTTTAAATAAAAACTCCGAGACACGGGTCTTTATTTTTAATGCATATTTTATATACCGAGTTTCATCTTCCTCACTTGACGGGCTCGAAAAATACTCAAATTATCGCATAAATTATCACTCCCACTTCTCGTTAGGATACGCTTTCTAACCCAGTTTGAGGTAGTGATTTAACTATATCCAAATATTTATATCAAACAGTTCAGTCGCTTTCCCTCGATCCGATCACCCACAAGATCAATTTCATTTTTATGTATTAGATTTGAGAACGCTGTAAACAACGGAACTATTTTTAAACCCCAAATGATCTCAAAGTTGGGATATTTATTTACGAGGATCATTCAAAAAGTAAGTTGCACTACTTCAGAAAATAAAGCAGGATAGAAATTTTACAGCAACTTTATTTGTATCGTAAAGTTCCATTTACAATCTACTTTTCAACATAATTACCTTCGTTAGTTAAGTATTTTGTAGAGGCATGGTACAAGTTTTTCTACGCCTTCTGCAAAGAAATCCCGTCTATTGCCCGTTAACCATTCTTGGCCTGCAGCTTTATCTTCGTCATCCCAGTGGTATCGTCGCTGTGAAACTTCGTCTTTCATGGGATTAAACACATGGAAGTCATACAGTGAAAGGTCTGGGCTATAAGGAGGGTGATGATCTTCCCTCGCGCTCAGCATCGTCAATATATGTACTTCCGTTCTCAAACATGTTGCACTACTTCGCGATAGCTTGACATGACATTGCATTTTCACCATACAGTTCATGCTACTAATGATAAATATCAGTGCAGTTACACCTTTGCGCCCACAAAAAACGAATCATTGCAAGCATTTTCAATTTGGACGCTATTTGCAGCTGTCGAGATTTGTTTACGACTGATTATCAGAACACCTCCACTTGCCTAATGTAAGCCGCTACGTCACACGATACATCCACATGTCTGCAGTGTTGTCACACACTTCCATCAAAATAGCTTTTCACCGAAAATATTTACGAAGAAGTGCAACTTTCTGACTGAGCCACGTATATTCCAATTTTGAAGTAATTTTTCTCTTAACCCCATGAACGCAATTCTATTCAACTTCCTCAAATTAACATAAAAAGATGCAACTAGAAATTTATCCCAAGCATTGGCACTTTTATTATTGGCGTGAATGACATTTCTTCAGCTTACTGTTAGAATGACTAACGTTGTAAAACACTGTTTAGAAAAGTCTAACTTCTTGTATTGCACCAAAATAAAGTATTTTCTTTTAGCCAGGTTTCGGGAAAACGCAGTTTTAAGACGGAGGAAGGAGAAGTCACTCCTCATTTTTGACACATTTCAGCTGCAAGCAGTGAGAATTATAAGCCTCGAAAAGCATAAATTGGCATACTATATTGATTAAAATAGATTTTTTTTTAACGACAGTTACCGTGGAATATATATATATATATATATTAATCCTGAGGGTAACTTCAAATATCTTCATTCCCTCACTTTCAACTGATTTTAATCGCAAGCAGTGAAGGTGATTTCAAGCCAAGCACACACACAGCCACGAAGCCACATTGCATCAAAATTAGATACATTTTGTAAAGATAATTGTGGAGTAGACAGACACACGAATGTCGCAGAAGCTTGCTGCTATCTTTTCAATAAATGCATTGCTTTTACTGCTAGTATTGTATTTTGTGATGCGTGGTATTTTTGCAGTTGGGAACAGCCGGAAAGAGAAAGTCTCAGTCAATTTTGTTATGCGTCAAAAGAGGATATTTTGGCGCAACTATCGTCAACATTCTGAAAGTAGTAGACAATAACTCCTTCTTCCCTGAATTTCCCACCCTTCCTCAACCACTCTCCCTCTACTTCAATGCATGCATTTCTTTCTAAGCCCTTCATTTTCCTCCAGAGTTTCCAAGTCAGCTCTACAAGTTTTCTTTCATACTTGTTACAGACGCGAGTAATAGAAAAAGTTTAGACTTCTTCTGTTTGCCAGAAAAGCGTACACCTTTAGCCGGGAAAGAGGTCTTATCTATACAACAACCTTAAATGAAGAAAAGTTTTATTCTACAACTGGCACAGAATTAGTATTTTTAAATTTCGTTTACGTATTGTAATGTGCTTCTGTTTAATATAGCGTAACGTTTTCTTCCACTTTTAGCAATAAAACAAGCGATTTTCTTACTAAATTTGGACAAAACGGTTAATTAATTATTAAATACTATTGTGCATAATGTAACTAAAATTTATCGTAGTAACGTGTAAATCAACTGTATGAATGATGTAAATTACCTCAAGATATATAATAGTTATATGATTCATAATTGAGAGCAACTTTTTTTTTTTTTTTTTTTTTTTTTTTTTTTTTTGTGGCCGCCATAATCAGAGGTTTAGTTCTATGAATATCTCCATAAAATTCTTCGTTCAGAAACACATCATGATGATATCCATAAATTCAGCATTTGCAGTGTTTCAAAATATCTGGGAAAATTTTCTTCGTCTGGACCTTTTTTGAGCGTTCAGAAAATCGTCATGAGAATAAAACCTACAAATTCAAATTTTTCGCTAAGAACTTCGCACTGCGTAAGCACAAAAATAAACAAACAACAAAAAGAGAATATGTTTACTACGTTATGATATGAATTACTTCTACAGAAAATATTTGAGAGAAGAAATGGACTGTAAAATATACGGTAAAACTGAACGCTAATTATTTATTAGTTATGGATTATGTAAACTACACTCATAAGCGCCGGTGTCTGACAATTGGCGTACAAATCACAGGTTGTGAATTTATGTGATGCTGGCTAATTTTATTGACACTATATTTTCATGCCGTTGATATAATCTTCGCACAAAGTGATCTTTCACAAATATAATGCATAGCACAAGTAGGTAACTCTATTTAATAGAATAGAGCTGAGTATAGGTATTATTTAATATGACACTACCACTGGTAGGATTCGAACTCAAAACCATTTGTTCCAAACTTCAAGGTTATACTGCTGAGCTGCTATAACTTATTGCTTTTTGACCTCCTTCGTGGCTATGTGGATAGCGTACGTGGCTTTGGCGCAGAACACCCGAGTTGGATTCCCAGCGGAAGGTCATGTGATTCGAATCCCACGTTAAGCTGTAGGTTCATGTCTCCTATATCTTCGCTACTTGAACAGAATGCTAAACTTGAATCCAAACTTATTGCTTTTCTAACTTCTAGCACAAGATAATACAATCATACTGTACAGTAGATCAAGAAAGTTCCTTGACACTGACGACATTTATATGTTTTCATATTAGAAGTGGTTGCTTAGTATATCTAAAATCCGTGAAATTTTAACGTATTCTCTCTCGTTGTTGAGTTTCCTTATCCAATCAAAGTTGTGAAGATTTCATATAGAGTGGGTAATTAAACACATAAAATAAACGCACTAAAACTCATGATTGAAGGAAACATAAGCTTTATATACTGTAAGTTATGATTAATATCTTTCTGCTTTTAGAGGCAGTGCAGAGCTACAGATGATGGTAGTAGAACTTCAACTTTTGGGTAAAATTTGGGTGACTACATTTACCATCTCCTCACTTTCTCTTTCTATTTCCAATATTGATAAACTGAACTTGTAAAATTGAGTATAAGCTAGATGAATAACGCTCAAAAGGAGAATGAGGAGAACATATTCCCAGACTTTGAAACCCTGCAAAACTCTTAGTAAGAAAATTGAATTTATGGGTGTCATCATGACGTCTTTTGGAACGAAGAATTTTTAGGTATTCATAGAAGTAAATCTCTGATTGTGGCAGCCACAAAGGAAGTGTAAGATATAACATTTGTCCTTAGTTATGAATCATGTAGCTATTATTTCTCCTGAGGTAATTCAGATCGTTTAAGTGATTTATACATCATTGGAATGAGTTTTAATTATATTATGTACTTTGTAATTATTCTTTTGTTCAAATTTAATAATAAATCGCTTATTTATTTGTTAGAAGTGGAAGAAAATATTACACTATATGTAAATAAAAGTACATTGCAGTATATAAACATAATTTAAAAATACTAATTATATATCACTTGTATAGTTATGTACAACTTGTTTTCATTTACATAAATTAAAAGTTAGAAATACAATTTAAGTTAATTTCTTACAAAGCAGAGGAATGATGCATCTTTTAGAAGAAAATACGAACAAACAGGTGAATTTAGAAGCTTACATAGTGAGAAATTTCACAACAGCTATAAGTCATCGACTACTATACAGCAAATACAATGATGGGACATGTTGTGAGCAAGGGGAATGCATTTGTATTATACACAATTGTCAAGAGGTTTAGGAAAAGAAGGATTTTGAACAGACTAAGATGTTAGGAGATTAATATTATATAAAATAAGATTTTATATGGGTGGTTAATAACCCCAACTGGTTGTTCGCTGCAGAGGATAGTATTTAATGGAGATGTGTTGCTTCTGTTGCGCTGAACCTTACGACATAATTTTAATTCTTTCGTTATGAAGAGGGAGAGAACTCCACAACACTCGTCTAAAAACATTAACTGTTGTCATTATAACGACAGGAACATATGTGGAATTTACGAGAAAGATATATATAAAAGACAAACATACAGAATTTTGCAGTTGTCATATTAATATTGATAAAACAACATAGTAGTGTACTATTTTCTTATAAAATGATTCACTCCACAAAATAATGAAATCCTATTTTGCAAATACAGTGAAACCTCTCTAAACCGGACACCCGTGGGGAATCAAAAATTATCCGCTATGGAGAGGTGTCCGCCTTACAGAGGTTTCAATATCTTCTTACGTAAATTAGTAATCAAGGTGATACATAATTAGAAAACAATATTTTTGCATGAATCGTGTACTTACGAATATTACCAAATGTTACGATACCTGGATTATCCTCCGCCATCCAATACTCTATGTCCGAGGCACAACATTGAAATAAGATGCTATGGTTCTCTGTACTTTACATTTATCACTACTTACTACGTTTTCAGGATGTTACTTTAATTTGTGGGTTAATTGCAGTCCAGAAGTGTCTTTTTTGAGACAATATGAGTACCCGCGGGGGAAAAAAAATACCAAACTTATCTTCTGCTTGGTTCGAGATTTCAGAGGGACAGTAGCATAACATTCATTCCAAATGGCGGGCAACTGTCAATCACTTTTGTGTCTAAAACAGCTTGTGTGGGAGTGGGATGCAAGCAAAGAACATGAGAGTGTTGATAAACACACAGAGATGCATAATCTGAGTTGCTGAGCAGACATTTGAGGAAGCTAAATGTCACATTGCTTCCTTGATGACACATATATAAATTACTAAAATGAATTTTTACTATACATTTAACTTGTTTCTAGAGAAAGTGTCCGTAATACGGAGGTAAATAATACCCATAAGACTGTCCGTGTTCGTACTAGAGAGTGTCCGCTTTAGAGAGATTTGCCATTGTTTTTTCCTATTGCAGTGTTTGGAGATTACAAAATATGTCCGTTACGGGAGGTGTCCGCTTTATAGAGGTGTCCGTTAGTAGATGTTTCATTGTACTTATGTACTTATCTACTTTATTTTTGTTGATGAGTATACTTTAGAAACAAACGAAAAAGAGTTATAATTTTGTTTATGTAAAATATAAATGTGTTATATTTTAGAATCCATAGTTCTGACATATTTCATAATTTATTTCTTCCAGTCGTGTTAAAGAAAACTAACCATATACTTTCGTTTTAAATATTGCATTTATGGTATTTAATACCTCGACTGGAAATAAAGATTTCAGTTGGTCAAAGAAGATCAAAATCTGCTTAACTCCGCCTACGGATAAGAATTATAAGACTTTTCAAACGGAGATGAGTGATGGAATATGTATATGCCCAAGTAACTGTCGAGCATAGTTTTTTTTTTCTTCGTGTGTGTGTCACCATCATGTAGTCTATTGTTATTTATATTTTTAGGTTAACCTAATGTAACGTAATGGAGTGTTGATAAATGATAATATTGTTGTATGTATGGATTATGTGTTGTCATATGTGTGTTTCATTCATATTGATTTAAAAACAGAAAAATTGAAAACATCCAAGGACAGAAAATGGATGTGTTTTAGACGTATTTCTTTCCCGCTCCTGACAATCTTTATAATCTTACTTAGAAATGTTCCCTCTCGTTTTCTGCATTTTACAACTTACTAGAAAAAGAAATAAAGGTAAAGACAGGTAGTTATTTAACTCAGTTATCCCGATGTAGTAAAGTTATTCGCGTATTTTTCACATCGGATATTGCTTTCTCGTTATTTTAATTGTTTATAAATCTTTCTCTGGTCTGAAAAGGGATCGAATAGCTGTTTCCTTGAATGCCTTTGAGCTTTTACCCTGAATGTCTATCATTAGCTTTTACGCTAATTCCTCCAAAGTCTACAGCGAAATCGATGTGAACGCTGATTAGACAGAATTGATTGAGTATGGACAATGAGATGACGGAAAGGAAGTTTGTGGAGCTTGATTTTCAGAACTATTAGAGGTAGACAGGATCTTTCGCTTTCTCTCCTCGAATCGTAACATTCGCAACGCAAGTGATAAACTCGAACCAAGAGAGAGAGAGAGAGAGAGAGAGAGAGAGAGAGAGAGAGAGAGAGAGAGAGAGAGAGAGAAGAAAGAAAGAAAGAAAGAGAGAGTGTGTGTGTGTGTGTGTGTGTGTGTGTGTGTGTGTGCGAGAGAGAGAGAGAGAGAAAGAGAGAGTGAGAGAGAGAGAAAGAGTGAGTGAGTGAGTGAAAAAATGAAATGAAATCTTTGAGTTTTACGTCCCACGGTTATGCCGGTTAGGCTAAAGGAGACGGTGATGATGAGTGATGAATGAAAATGGTGGAATGAAGAAAGTGGGAGGAAACGGGAGAACCCCGAGAAAACCCACGAACACGGTGTTTGTCCACCACAAAGTTCACTTGGCGAGGGCTGGGATCGAACCCGGGACCCCAAGCACCAGAGGTGAACGCTCTACCACTGAGCCACCGCGGCCCCGAGTGAGTGAGTGAGTGTGTGTGTGTGTGTGTGTGTGTGTGTGAGAGAGAGAGAGAGAGAGAGAGAGAGGACAATGAGGAGAAAAACCTGACTTACTGTACACCAGGGCAACTTAGAAACAATATACTTCAATAGTTTTAAAGAGAAACATTTATAAAAGTAATTCCTACTCCAAATTCAATCATATTTCAGATATTTTGATCCGGCAACTCTGATTAACCGTTCATCACCAATGCTATTCAACACTGGCTAGTATCAAATTATCTCTGTATATTTTCGAGTAAATTCCTACCTTATCTTAGTAGCATGTAAATCTTTCACTCTATCCCCTCCTTATTCAACCAGTAGATAGATTCAGGAAAAGTTTGGAAATTAGGAATATATCCAAACGAATCAAATTTTGAAGTTTTAGTATGGTCTCGTATTCTGAATGTTTTATTACGAACTTCGAAATAAACAAGTTATTTCTGGGTTTCAATTTTAAAAGTTGACCCTGTTAATCCATAAGGAGGACAATGTGAGAACGCATTACCAGGAATCCGCTGTATGGTGTTTTTAAGAGCGTACTATATTTTTGCATCTTTGTTTATCCTAAATATCTGTAAATGAATAAAATTAACATTATTGTTATTATGAACCCAGAAGCTACATCTTGAGACTACCAGCTTTTCTGTCAGTTCTACGATATATTCTAATATTATATTCGTAATCATTACTGTTTTCTAAGTATGCTGTCGTCACTAACAGATTGAAGCAGCGTATTCACAAAATGTCTATGCACATGGCCTGACGATAGTGTTTATGGCTTGATGTAAGAATTTTCCTTTTAATACTTGACGAACAATTGTAGTTAACTTCTTTCTGTTCTTGCTTCTTCCTTTCATCACAGCTTTCAGACATACATCAAAATAGTTTTTGTTTTCCTCAACGTCCAACTTCTTTTCCTTTTCAATCTTAAAATAGTTTTTCTCTATGTCACTATTTCTAAGAATTTCACCTTGTTTTCTCCGCCTACCTAGTTAATTTTATTAGTTTTTTTTTTTAACCTTATTCAGATTTCGAAGGCTTTCACTAGGTATTGTTCCATCACTTTTTCGTATTGTACTTCCCATGCAGTATACTACTACTTCAAAAATGACTGAGTAGTGTTTACCTTAATTTCTTCTTCAAGAACTCACAAATTACGCTTTTCTTCCCCTTAAATTACGAGGGAAAGTCAAAAAGTAAGGGGACTTGCAATTCCTCGCACTAGGGTTTGGTAACACTGCTAGTATCCAGCGTTGAATTAGTGTCGTCTGCAACATTTCTATACAACGTGTCACTCTTATTTCCGCGTTAGTCGTTGGAGTGTAGCAGACCACTAAACATGGCAGCTCCATTGTCGATCTGCACCAAGGAAGAAATGAGGGCAGTGATTCGCTTTTTGTTTGCGGAAAGTGTTAAACCTACGGAAATTATTCGTCGAATGCAAGCGCAGTATAGTGATAGCTGTTTATAGCGAAGCATAAGGCACAAAGGTTGGACGTCTCTTGTAATCATTTGGCCCGTTATCGTCGCGAGGGAGATGGATTTTTACAGCAAATCGTTACTGTAGATGAAACCTGAGTACATAATCACGAACCGGAAAAGTAAGGCTGGAAACCCTCATCATCATCAGAAGTTAAGAAATTTAAAGGCAACCATCAGCTAGTAATTGATGCGGTGCAAAATTGGTTACAGGTGCAACCGTAAAACTTCTTTTTTTTTTTCGTCGGAATCAAAAACCTTGTGATACGTTGGGAAAAGTGCGTTGAAGTGCAGGGAGATTATGTAGAAAAATAATGTTTCAGTTTTCTATTATTAGAATAAATGTACCTTTTCTCAAACGTTCCTTTACTTTTTGACTTCTCTTCGTAGTTTTTCCAAATTTCTATCTTTGATTTTGTTAAATTCCATATTTTATCTTTACTAGCAAAGATAGCTAATTACGGCAAACTATTGTAAATAGTTTGATCGGAAATATTTGATTAACTACAATGTTTAAGAAACATACCTTTCTAACACAGTCTTCGAAAAGCACCACCATTCTCATACGTGAATCACAATTCTTTATAAAATTGACTAATGTTTTGTGATCTGCTTTCTCCATATCATGTCCATTGATGGACAGTATCACATCACCTGTGAACATAAATGAAAGAAACTGATCATAATATGATACAGAACAAACAAACAAACAAACAAAAAGGACATTAAAACGAGCAAGCTAAACCAAGTTTGTCTCGAAACTTTAATGTTGGTATAAATTCACACACACACATTCACTATACAGGATGTTTCAAAACAACACTAACAACGTTTGGGAGGTGATTCCTAACACCAAGATAAGTATAGACTAACCTGGGTGTACAAGTGCTTCCTTACGAAGTTATAGGCTGCCGAAAACATGAAAAAATGAACTTTAAAGGCCCATAGCTCCAAAATGATGGGACCTACCGTTGTCGAGTCAAGACTTCACTTAGGAACTGATATGTGCACTATCAAAAAATAAACGTTTCAGAATCCTAAAGTACTCATGCAACAATTTTTTATAGAGGCAGTTCGGCTACGAGCATATAATTTGAAGTAGTCACCAACTACGTTAGAAAGACTGTGTTAGAAAGGAAGCATTTGTTCACCGAGGTTGGTCTATGCTTTTCGTCTTATTTTGGTGTCAGGAATCACCTCCCAAACGTTGTTGGTGTTGTTTTGAAACACCCTGTATAGATGTGTCAAAATATATTACTTAGTAAAGATTTATTAGACTTTTCGATGCAGAACAAGCAAACATATTCCAGACAGAAAAAAAAGAAAGAAAATGGATAAGACAACGAGTCTATACATACATGGATATTCATTTTATTTTTCGTTGTACTTTGTACTGCTTTATTAATTTTTTCTTTGATTTAAAGACGTAAAAGAGAAGCACACATTTATCCATTTGTTGATCAAATAAGAGCTTAAGTCAAATTAAGGACTTTTTGCTAATTATATTTAGTTTTAACTTAATCTTCCAAAAAGAAAGTAACAAAATTAGGTTTCGTATTTTACTTAACAGAGTTTAGAGTTAATACATTCCAAGAATTTGCAGTGCCACTAAAACCGTACAAATTCACTGTTTGTCAAGAAGCACTATAGAGAAACAATAGAAGGTAAGAAATGTTTTCAAACCGACACCACCGAAGTACGCACGCATTTTTCGAGACCAATTCCAAGGAACAGAAGACCGTGAACTGAGGCACAAGCTTCGCTTTCGCGTTTCGGACCCAGTGTTTTCCGACTGTTATAATCATGCTATTCAGTATAACAGAGACTTAGCAAATTACTCTGCGAATACAAAACCCCAACTCAACTGACTGAAGTGCAATGAACAAGATATTCGAACTAATAGTTTCTAAGTTCGATTTCAAGGACAAGACCTTGATTACGATGCTACAAGTCGCCGACAAAGAAAGAAAGAAAATGAAATGAAAGTTTTAAGTCCCACGGTTATGCAGGCTAGGCTAAAGGAGACGGTGATGATGAGAAATGAATGAAATGAAGAAAGTGGGAGGAAACGGGAGAACCCTGAGAAAACTCACGCAGACGGTTTGTCCACCACAAGGCTTCCTTGGTGCGAACTGGGATCGAACCACGGACCCCATACACCAGAGATGAACGCTCTACTACTAAACCACCGCGGCCCCTGAAAGAAAGAAATAGTTAATCTCCCTGTTATGTCGACAAGATAGAGAAGATGAAGCTGTCCATCCTATCAAGTAAAGGAAACTGTTCTTTTCATAGGCAAACATTAGGCAGAATTGAAGACAGCCAATCAATTACGCGAGTGATGGTATATTTTTATGTGCCATGTGTGTTTTGGTGGTTGTAGTAAACTGGATAATTCAACTCCTACAACATCGTTCAGGACAACTTCCGGAAACAATAGCATGTGCAAAATTAATGCTATTGATCTCTTAAAATTGTAGCTACTGCTGTTGGCTTTATATCTATGAAGCATGTTGACTCTTGAGCTTAGAAGATTAGAAACTTTTAATTCACTTATTAGAATGGAAACCCTTTTACTCTTTTCGACGAGCATATAAATATTAGTCACGCTTAGTGTTGTAAAATTTCCGGAAATTTTGAACCCGCTGGTAAAAAACAGTTTTTTCCGGTTTCTTTCCGGAAAAATTGAAAAAACTGGGAAAATAACAAAAATCTTTGTATTAGGTTAGTTTTACTAGTAATGGGACCTTTTTTTTCGCACGCGTGAAAAATGCAAGTTGAGAAATTTCAATATAGCGAATATTAAAAAAAAAAAAAAAAATTGAAAATAATAATATTGTAATTATTCTTGAAAATTAATAGTCTGCACTCTTTTCCTTTATGTGCCTTTTAGTCGTTTACACCTGGATGTTCATTAATTACAGAACTTTTACAATTTCATACACGTCTACCATCATGAAGCGTTTCTGTTTTGCAACAAATGAATGAATAAGGACTCTTGAATGAAACTGAGTCCTTAATGTGCTCTTTGATCTGGTGAAATTTTGTTAATTTTAACCAAATTATTTCTTAAAAGAAAGAGCAGTAGGCAAATTTTTCTATTACTCATGCACTTAAATATATAATTACTATCATTTAATATTCAAATACAGAATTTACTATAAACTTTAAGTACAAAATTTTGTAAGTAAACAAATACCTGTTTTCTACTGCGACAAATTATCTATATATATAAAAATGAAAGTGAATATATTTGTAATTTAAAAACTCTAGAACCACCATACTGATCTCAATAAAACTTTTCAACATGGATCAATTTAGGGCCTGGGTTGAATTTTAGCGTTTCCCTTTGAAGGTGCAACTTGGAGGAAGGAAGTGCGAATATATATTGAAAATTACCGATCTTGGTGTCGAACCCATAGTTTTCGGGGTTGCTAAGATGAACAGAGGCATTTCCGATGAAGCTTAAATTCAAATTCAGCTCTGCAACTTGGGGGAAGGGGAGGTATATAAAAAAATGGAAAATAGCCGATATCAGTATCGAATCCATAGTTTTCGGGGACGCTGAGGTGAACAGTGACATTTCCGATGCGGTTTAAATCCAAATTCATCCCCGTAACTAGGGGGAGAGGAGATATATAAATATGATCGTAAATGACCGATATTAGTGTCGAGTCCATAGTTTTTAGGGTCGCTGAAATGAACAGTAACACTTTCGATGCCGTTTAAATCCAAATTCATCCTCGTAACTTGGAGGCGCGGAGAGGTGCCTGATATTAGTGTCGAATCCATGGTTTTAGGGGTTCTGAGATAAACATTAACACTTCCGAAGCTGTTTAAATCCAGATTCAGCCTCATTAGTACTAGTAAAGGGGGAGGGTGACATATAAAAGTAATTGAAAATGACTGATACTAGTGTCGAATTCATAGTTTTTGGGGTTCCTAAGTTCATTGGTGACAGTTTTGGTGCCCTTTATACCCAAAATGGAACGTATTATCCCCGTGCGAAGAACGGGTATTCTGCTAGTCTTTAATGATAACGAACGGAAGTTACTCATGTTAAATTTATTAATATATTTGTCGCTGCTCAAATTTACGCACTTGTACGGCGTATGTGTGTATATTTAAGTAAGATCATCTCTCTTTTTGAGTTGTTCGAAAAATATACAAATAATAAAGAGGGATTTTTATCAGAAATAAGAAAAGTAAAAAGTAAAATTAAAAGCTGTTGCTTTAAGTATTTTTCCTGCTAGCGAAATACATTGTATACATTCTGCAGACACGTTACAGCAAATAAAATTAGCATCAGGCGAAGAAATAGTTTTTAAATTATATTTTCCTGGTTTTGCCAATATTTCCGAACGAAAGATTTTTTCTAATGGGTTCAAAATTTCCGGAAATTTTATACAGCACAAGGAATATACGTATCTCCATAAAATATATATTTGATTTTAACACACTGGTTATAACTGAAATGATTCTGGCCCTGTTATTTTAACACTTCCCTGCCATAAAACAGTAACTTTCTAATATTACTTAAGATAATTTAAATATGTCTATATTAATTAATCTAACTAGGATTATATTTTAGTATCTTTTGTAGCCATAACTCCATTCTATCACGGTGCTTACTTTAAAGGAGTGGTGCAAATATATTTGTTGCCACAAATTTCTCTATTCTAGTAGAAGAAATATAACTACTCACTGGTCTTAACTGTAAACTAGTAAATATAAAATAGTTTTCATTTTAAAAGCATAACGTAGTAAAATATTCGAAAATTTCAATTTTTCCCAATTTTTCCGTTTTTTTTTTTTCAAGCTCGGAAAAGAAACGGTAAAAAACTGGTTTTCTACACAAAATTTCCGGTTTTTTTTTCAGGCCTTTACAACATTAGTCACGCTATCCAAATTTACACTTTGTGATTTGATTTATTTACAAATAACTGATTGCATAAACTGGTTATTAGTAACAAAGCCACACACACACACACACACACAAAAAAAAAAAAAAAAAAAAAACTGAAGTTCTCTGCACCGGACCCTAAGGTATGATTTAACGTATTTTGTTACACAGAATCCAAATTTCGAGACCCCAGGACGATCGATCGTGTCAATTTTTTTTATGGGCGAAAAACTTAAGCGATATTAGATAGGGAGGATACATGTAACAAAGTCATATAAAAAACGAAAGTTGTGTACAGCGTACCCCAGGATATGGATTCGATGTATTTTGGTACACAGAATCCAAATTTTGAAACCCCAGGACGATTGAAAATGAAATGAAATCTTTGAGTTTTACGTCCCACGGTTATGCCGGTTAGGCTAAAGGAGACGGTGATGATCAGTAATGAGTGAAATGGTGGAATGAAGAAAGTGGGAGGAAACGGGAGAACCCCGAGAAAACCCACGCACACGGTGTTTTTCCACCACAAAGTTCACTTGGCGGGGGCTAGGATCGAACCCGAGACCCCTAGCACCATAGGTGAACGCTCTACCACTGAGCCACCGCGGCCCTACCCAGGACGATTGAGTATGTCAATTTAGTTTTATGGGCGAAAAACGTATGTGCTCTATTACGTACCAAAATTCGCACCAAAATTCGCTGAAGTTTATCGCCCATAAATAAAAATGGACACAGTTGAATCGTCTTGGGGTTTCGAAATCTGGATTCTGTGTAACCAAATACATCGAATCCATACCCTGGGGTCCACTGCATAGAACTTTTTAAATTTTTTTTTATGGTTGTCTTATGTGTATTCTTCCTATGAAAAATCGCTAGTTTGTTGCCCATAAAAAATGGACACGGTCGATTGTCTTGGGGTTTCGAAATTTGGACTCTACATAACAAAATACATCGAATCCATATTCTGGGGTCTGGTGCACAGAACTTTTACTTATTTATTTATTCATTTGTGTGTGCGTGTGTGTTTGTTTGTTTGTTATCTTTAGGACGCCGATTTTCGATACTTTTGACAGAACGAGGAAGTCACGGATTCGTGGGTGACTTGCTTTTGTAGGACACAAAATGAAGTGAACATACATACAAGCAAACCATTTATCTTGAAACACCCTTTACACCTGACATTGAAATCTTAAACCATACGAACATCGACAGAGACATTGTTTGACATAATCTGCAATACCACCAGATTAACAATGTTACGAACCCATTATAAAGTGAAAATGAAATGAAATCGTTGAGTTTTACGTCCCACGGTTATGCCAGTTAGGCTAAAGGAGATGATGATGATGGGTAATGAATGAAACGGTGGAATGAAGAAAGTGGGAGGAAACGGGAGAGCCACGAGTTAACCCGCGCACACGGTGTTTGTTCACCACAAAGTTCACTTGGCGAGGGCTTGGATCAAACCCAGGACCCCAAGCACCAGAGGTGAACTCTCTACCACTGAGCCACCGCGGCCCCTATTACCACATTTATTATTCAGTGTTACAAACTAAAGATGATACAGTATCATAAATATATTTTCGGAAACAAATTTTGGAGGTCTGTGAGGGAGGGGAGAATGCGTGGTAAATACCTTACAGTTGAATACTATGATCATGATATGAGTATTTCGAATGAATAGGAGAAGTTATAGAAAGACTAAAAATTTGACTTTTCTAAAAAGGTTTTGTTTCAAAAAACTGCTTAAATAACAATAACATCCAATCAGATAAATGGTTTTCAATGATTGTAAAGATCATAATGTCGTTTCCACAGTCTGATATCTCATACCATTCCGAGATATAATAAACATTGGTAAGTTGTGATATGTACAATTCCTTTGTTACTTATGTTAGAAGTAACAATAGGTGAGAAAGAAGTATAGTGATAGTGAAAAAAAATGAATTCGAGATTTCAACGGATTTACACATTTCATGACCTTTTTCTACCAAAAAAGTAATTTTTAGATGTTCATTCGTCCTTCCCAATCTAACGTGTTCAGTCGGGGGGCAGAAGTCATAACGAATCCGCACTAAATTTTAAACTTAAGATTCTCTAGGAGAGTTTCTATCGAATTTTTTTCCTACCCCAAAAATAAGGTTATTGAAGAGTCAAAAAATTGTAGAAAATGGGTCTGACGATCTTATTTATACTTCATACAGCAATATTGCATTAACTACTTTATACTGTGGTAAAAGTCATTTTATGGTGAAAATATGGGAGTGGTAATTTATACACGGCGCGGTGGTGAGCTCTTTTCGCACGATTCTCTCAAAACTTATAGTGATCTTTATTATGAACTAATTTTGAGGATATTTATTTTATTTTATGCATTGGACTTAAAGAAGTGCACTTCGTTTCATTTCTTCGTTCGTTTTCTTTTATTTTACATTATAATCCACTCTTTGTTCACATTTGAACCTCACCCGTTGGAACTATTCTGATAACATATTCTAACATACCTTTTTTATACGTCATGATAATGCTCCAGTCAATGAGAATACGTGTGCAGACGAAATAAATAAAAATTCGTATGTTATGAGGAGTTTGAGACTTCATTTTACCCTTGGGTTCTAGACTCATGGTCGGGGTTTCCTCATGGAAACAGGAAGAAAGAGAAACCATTCTACAACATGGCGGTATAACACACAGACCTGCGTTGTGTATCGTGTTCAATTGCTCTGTTATTAATTTTTTTCATTCATTTTTTAAAACTTTTCTGTAAGTATGTAGAAAGCTAAGAATATGAATAATACAAATATAGTAAATTAGACGATGTGTGTATTTGATTCAGATGTTTCCTCTATACATGTTACGTACATAGTTCGCCGTAGTAGGTTTTGTCTATAATTGCTTAATCCAGAACATCTAACATAGTGGTTTACTGCGGTTGTTTGTGGTGAGGTCGGAACAAAACTTCCGTTTTGTTTGAATCGCATCACAATTTGGGGGAAAAACAGCATTTGTGTACAGATAGCTTTGTATGCATTCAAGTTGACATCAGCAAAGCTGTCAATGCACGGGTGCTGAAGGGATTCCAAGTTCGGTTCCGGAGCTTGGTTATCACGTTGGTTTCTTTTTCTATCCGTAGTAATCATTATAAACTGATTCTCATGGTTCTGTTTATCTTTTATAAGTATATATTTAATTAATCATTTGACTAGAAGCGGCTTGTGAGGGAAGTCACATGTAATAATTAAAGTTTTATTGCTTCAAACTAAGGAAAGAAAACTTACCAGACGTGGTAATTCTTGTATACAACAACAAGCACATCAGGTAACTTCTCTTCTTTTAGGTCGAAGCAAAAGACTAAATTTTGCCGATGTGACTTCCATCACAAGCTGCCTCTGAACCTGACAAGATGGTATATCTGATTTGTTCTGAACAAATCTCGTTGGGTTCATATTTCATAAATAAACATTTAATTAATAACTATAATGCTGACTAAATTATTTCTTACGATGATATCACAATGGATAGTTTACTCTTCGGAGTGAGTGCTTTTTTTGTCTGAAAGTTTTCACAAATACGATTCATGCGAGTTTGTTGATATATGGCAAACAAATATTTGATTAATATCCCTAACAAATGGTATATGTAATTTCCCATGAAAAATCCAAAAAGAATAGCTTACTTCTGAGGGTGAATTTTCTTCGGGTAAAGTTTATCGAAAATGTCTTATAATTTAGTTCGTATTTCCCAAGTAAATGGTTAGTTAGATCTGCAGCACATGATTTAGTGTAAGGAATACTGGTCAGTACCTTTTATTTATTTTTCTTCAATTCGTATAAAAATACAACAAATTTCCACTCCATTTACTAATTTCAATTGTGGGAAATTCAATAGCTACAACCCATCTATTCTGTATCGAATATATACAACGGCCAAACCACTCGTAAACACACTTCAAAGGACACTGCTTGATCTTCATAAACCTGTTCCAGCGTATCATGGGTTTCTTTCGGTGCTTTGCCAAGCTTAAAACAAAACCTCAAATTTATCCTTTGTTCATTCATTTTACTATCATCAGTTTGGAAACGGACACGCTAACATTCACTTGGTATAACGCGTCTCACACAGACCACAGTTGACTCACAACTGAACAACGGTGGGTCCACAATGGCGGCACCTGTCGCTACTCGTGTGCAGTGTTTCGTTGCGCCAGTGTTGCTAGGTCGAGCACAGTGACTTCAATCATCGAACTTTATTGTCAGAGGTTGTATTTGTTTTCAGAGAACGCATGGCTAGGAATTGAATTGTGTCAAGAATGAGGGTATGAATTTATACACCCTCTACATTCAGTCATTATCAACTGGATACTCTGAAATGCATTTCTACTCGTTGTATTCGCAGTAAACCATACACAAGAGCAAACCTAGCTATAATAGAACATAGAAGACAGTAATTATTGGTAAACAATGCGTTGTCGTAGATTTTTAGATTCACTGCTCTACCTTCATGAGTAGCCTACTCAGACACAAGTTTTATTCCATCCCACCTATCTCATTTCCTCTCCATTTTCGCACAACCCATTCACCCTGTCCTGTTTATAATCCTCATTCCTTGGCCAGTATGAAATGGATGTTCCAGACTTCGAATTTTATGTACGTAATCAAGCACCTTCCTACTTTACCACTCATGATTTCCATATCAAAGAGGCTGAGTGAATCTTAAATCTGCAGTGAAAACAAGATATAAGAAAACAAAATTACCAGCCCACATCTGGGATCGAACTCGGATCTTCTAGTTGATAGGCAAACGTCATACTGACTGTGCTGCTGCACCTCCTTTCAAGACGTAAGGTGTATGTTTTCTTAAAGGTAAAAGAAATTACTTCTGTTCGTGGGAATGGCAATTTGTGAACTGCAAGGTGAATAAAGCGGCGGTCCTTGCTCTATTTCCATTTCAGTTACCATTTAAATAAATAAAAAAAAAAAAAAAAAAAAATCTTGAACAGTAAGTTTAAGGGAGTTCAACATTCTAAGTGAGGTTGAAACTAAAATTAAGGCATTAATAAATGTTTTGGAACATTTCTCAGATTCATGGTATCATGTCAAAAATTCTGGAATGTCTTTAAAAGCAATTTTGAATATAAATCATACATATTGGTTTATGTATTTACTGTAGTTACTTAAAGTTCAATGATGTGATAATTTATAATAGTTACGCAGAAACTATTATAGACATATAAATATATTGGAAAATAGTGATTGTGACTTCGGAATTGTTATTTAGTATAAACTTGGGAAGAAGTTTTTTTTTTTTTTCCCACACAGGTAGAATTTTAAATATTTTGTCTAGTTATGTTTTATTGATAATGCGACTATATCATATCTCAGAGATTTAAATAACGCAATGGCATAATAGCTTTTAATAGTGATAAAATAAGAATGTAAGTTAGTCCATAATAGCTACAGCAATTTTATATTTAAAAATCTAAAAAAGTAGTAAACGAAGCAAGCAAGGTATTGGTATTACTACTAGTATACGGATTCATGTGTTACTTTAGGGGGGTCGCAGTGGCTCAGTGGTAGAGCGTTCACATCCGGTGCTTGGGATCCCTGGTTCGATGCCAGCTCGCGCCGTATGGACTTTGTGGTGGACAAACACCGTGCTCGTGGGTTTTCTCGGGGTTCTCCCGTTTCTTATGACTTTCTTTATTCCACCATTTCATTCACATCTCATCATCATCGTCTCCTTTAGCCTAACCGGCATAACTGTGGGACGTAAAACTTAAAGATTTAATTTCACTTTCATGTGTTACTTTCTTAATATTGGTATTTTTACAAGTAGCCCTGATCGTTTTAGAAAAAGCCTCTTCATGTTCATATATATATATATAATCGCAAACAGGCTTTATCCTTAAGGGCATTATAACCCATTGGATGAAGTATTTGGCGAAAGTATTTTTCAGTCGCCAATTTGGATATCTCCCTATTTGTGTAAACGGTATTTACCAAGACTTACTTTCAGTAAATCTCAACATGTAAAATATTGACGACCAATGTCAAATTTTAAACTTTAAGTTAATTTCAGTGCTTTGTCAAAAATTTATGTAGAGATTTTTGACAGTGGCTACCAATCGCAGTATACTTTATATAGTGTTATTAAAATGGTGGACCAGAGTTCTTGAAAATATTCCCATAACTGAAAAAACTCTTTAGTCTCTACGACCGCCTATGTGACACTTTAGTTTTTCAACTCTTATCAAAATAGTAAATTGTACAACTATTTTGGTGCGTCTTTCATTTGTCTCCAGATCTGGTACCATAGTAGACGATGAGTTGCAACATTAATTAGTGGTGTCGTCTAGTGTGTGCAAATGGAAAAGCAATGCTATAAAATTATGTATATGTGTGAGTGAGTTTAAAAAGTAACGCTAAATATCCTTATAAAGACGACAGAAGGTAAAATTCCCAAAGAAAATAAATTCTAAAATCTAAGTGCGAAAAACGAAGAAAACTAATACTGTTCTCTATTAATACTCAACCGATAATTGTGTATTTTATTATACGATATTGATAAAGCGTGTCACATGTTTATGTTTTTCTTTTCAGTAATTATACTGAATATGATTATTATACTTTTCGGCAGTGGTCGAAGTGAGACGGTATGCGGTGGTATGCCATACCGCCTCTGGTTTTACTGTGATGAAGGCATACCACCTCTGTTTTTTCAGTGATCAAGACATACCGTCACTGGAGAGTAGATACTAAATATCTTTAATAAATCCATTTTTATGCTTAAACAAAAACAAACTATTTGCTGAGCAAAACAATATATTCACATAAAAAACTACATACGTGTTACAGTTTCGCCAACTAACATTTTGGCTTCATCAGACACTATCTGAGATAGACATTTTGGCTTCATCAGACACACAGACAGAGATAGTGTCTGATGAAGCCAAAATGTTAGTTGGCGAAACTGTAACACGTATGTAGTTTTTTATGTGAATATATTGTTTTGCTCAGCAATTAGTTTGTTTTTGTTTAAGTATATACAAAGCAAAGCTTCTACTTATGGAAAATATTACATTTTTATGCACAGTAATTGATGAATAGCTTTGAACTTAAAAAGATTTTATTTTTTATATAGAAATAATTTCTGAGTTGATAACACAACATTTTTGTTATTTTTCCTATCTTTTGTTTTTAAAATAAGGCGTCATCAAAGACGTTCATCTAGCTTATATTTTGATGTGTCATATTGAATTCTTTCTTTCCTGTGTGTGTCTTCTTGCCTTTGTGCATGTAAATATCGTGTTTAGAGCATGGATGAATTTAGGTGTTGTCTACTGTGGAGGTGGATCTTCAGGGGATTGGAATACCCGTCAGTCGAGTAGGGGCCCGGGAGTTTTTCCGCAGGAAATTGTTAATATAAAAACTCGGTTTCTGAGCATTTACGTTTATAATGCCCTGTAATACAAGATACGGGGACATTTTTAAAATTTTTTCCAGGAAGTTGTTGGCGAAAGACCAAGGTCTCTTCATGCCCCGCCCCGTATCTACAGAGAAGCTCTTAATCATTATGTAAATAGAAATGCAATCTTTTAGCCAACATACCCTCATTGTATTTCAACATTTAGATAGCCGGTATGTCGAGTCGAAATCGTAATAAAGCATACCGCCTCTGCTTTTTTTCCACTTCGAACACTGCTTTTCGGAACATGTTTTTCCCAACGACCTAGGCAATATATGAAGGAGAATGCGCCGTTCTGAGATAGACAAGACACAGTAGGAGACAATGTGAGTGTGTGTGTGTTAGAACTTGGGCGAATGTTATCTAATAATTCTTTTAAGTGAATTATGAACCGATAACAGAAAAAAACTACGACTGCCAGTTTTTAGTGAATTAAAATGTAATATTTTTATTGATTAAACAATATAAAACCTTCGCATAAACTATCCACGTTCTGTCGTTCTCTCGTGTTGTGTACTAATAGGGGCAAAAGACAAAACACGAAGAAAATAAGATGTGATATGTTTTTCTAATGTAAAAGAACAAATTGTGTGTAGTGCGCTTCTATTAAGTATTTAGTTATAAGGCACATTTAAGTAAGATAGTGCAGTTTTATATTGCAAATCATATTTCCGTAGTATAGAACTACATGGGGCTACGACACTCTCCCGACCTCTGACAGGGGTACGTCGGAAAGTTGCGACATGTGTAAATAAACTTTGTGGTTGTCTCCACGTATACGTCTTACCGTCCGCGACAAATAATACAGCACTTGTATTAATTGGCGAGAACGGGCGGATAGAAGCTGGAGGGTCCTGTTTGGACACTACTGTAAAATTACCTTGATAAGCAATTTAGCGAACGGGATTCGGTTTTCTCCCTCAACCTTTTATTATGAATATTCCTGTTATAAACAATATAACACTAAGTACTATAATTATGGTCCTAAGACCAGGCAGCCAAGGAAAAGATTCCCATAAAGCTTCAGGCAAATTGTGTGGAGGTGGGTTAGGGTTCTCTGGGCTCCAGGCAAGCAAAGAGAAGCTGCAGTTCCGCAAAGCTCTATACAAGCTAGGCGGGTAGGAAATATCACAAAGCTCCACGCAAACTAGGTGGTTACGATTAGGATTCTCTCAGAGCTCCATGGAAGCTAAGAGAGTGGTTGAGTTCTCACAAAGCTCCAGGCAAGCTAGGAGGCTTGGGTTAGGGTTAAATCAATAAGAGCTCCAGGCAAGTTAAGAGAGAATTGACCAGCCGAAACTGATGTCGATTAAGGCTCTGAGAAACGGTGGCGCTGTTTTTCCTGTTCTGTCACATGATTAAATGATGCTGAGGATTTGTTTCATGTAGTAATTATAGAAGAAGAACACGTGGTTTTGTTTATAAATAAAAATCACGTGCTGGTGTACAAAAATATAAACCACGTGTGGGATATTACAATATTGAATGCTAGGCTCTAACAGGTGCCTTTCTGAACATAAATGAAACTGCAGTAAAAGCTGTATATGGAAATGGAATAAACAAATATTTTTCTGCAACCATTTCTTAGAGAACTTCGGTAAACGGTATTGGGAAAAGACGCGATCGCGAACCGACCAACTAACCTAACAGATGGTTTGCCCTTCACAAAGATTAAGTCTGTTGCTCTAATAATAGACTAAATCACAGGAATGCAGATTGTTGCAAATATTTCTTGCACTGAACTTTACAGTATGAAAATCACGGAGTGCGATATGCGCACAGCCAACCACTATTTGTAATATCGTAAAAAAACTATAAGAGTGCTTTCCGTATTATATATATTTTAAAATATGTTGTATATTTGATACCATTACATTAAGAACCGCTGTGTTCATTTCCAGTTTTATGACTGGTCTGTATTTATACAAGTTTTCTTTCAGTTAACAGCTAATGATATTACAAAGAGTATTTGTATTATTTACACGTATTTAGACAAATTGCCCAAAGATAGTATCATGTTTCTATCCATCTTTCACCTGGAGTTGGAAAAGAGAAAAGGGAAGAAGAAGAAGAAAGCACTAGAAAAGCTGTTGTATGTGTGAATGTGTGTGTGTGATGGACATATAAGGGAATTGAAAAGAAAAATTACATGGTTTCTGTAAGTCACGGTTCCAACGAAACGTGTGTGGGAGTTTATTATTCTCGAAACCAAAAACTATTAGTGTTATTTACTTTTCGAAAAGTGCACTATAATACGAATTGTAAATGATAACAAAAAAATTAGTGTCGTAAAGTATTAATAAATTATAATGTCAATACATTAATTACTTTTCTCCTTTAAAAGGAGAGAAGATTAATTTTACGATCGGAAGTTTTAAAAACAAATGAACAATGAGAATGATGACTTGGGCATTGTGCGATGAGTAATGATGCGAACAGGATATAATGTACAGTTCATAAGCAAATATCAGATTAAATCCTCATATACAAGCAGTCATAGACAAGAAGTCCTGGATTCCATAGTTAATAATAATAGTCGTAAACGAAGAAATACTGTTTCGTTGTTACGAGTGCACTGAATAACGTTTGTTTGCAAGTATTACGGACTCCATGCGTTTTGGAGACGCTAATAACATTTTAATCACCACGGCATGAAGGGAAAACGACGAAAATTATAAAATACAGTTAAGACATAAAGTGTTATGTTTATCCTTGTAGTAAATTATGTAGTGCTTCAGTTTGTTGTTATGATTAATAAATATGGCGATAAACACATTTTAATCGACACCCAAGTAAGGGTATTGTAGATGCAAAGTGTTTGTATGGAGAAAAGATGATATGAATTCACTTCACCTTATCTCATCTCTCTACAATGTAGGTTAGTCGTTGGTTATGTCACTTCCAGTGCCTTGGATCTACAGTGTTGGGTCCTTCCATTTCATACGAATAGACTAGTGTTGCTTTAGTTCGCATATCATTCCAGCATCCAGGTACGAAATTTTTCCAGACCTGGTTGGAGGTGCATTACTGGGTGGAGTATAGCTGGCTGTATTGATGTTGGGCTTGAAGAAGGTCATAAAGACGGAGAAAACTTAAGTACTGTGACATATGGGGCCCTTACACAGAGCAATCCCAGAATCGTAATATGTGGCTTGCCCAAACAAACAGGGGGACCAATCACAAATAATATTGAATCATTAATATTATTCCTTGTGGGTGAGGTAATCAGGATTGGTCGATTCAATATAGAAATGTTTATTCAGTGTTGTATTAATAAATATTTCCAAGATATCATCATTGTCTGAACTAATTAAAAATTTAAACAACAAATATTAAAAATGAACCTCAGTATAAAATTGAGTTGATTTTGAGTTTAACGTCCCGTTCAGCAGCGAGGCAATATGAGACGTGGACCTACTGATTAACGTAAAATCCAAACCACATGAGCTCCCACCGAGAATCGAACCCGGGTCTCCCACGCGAAAGGCGTGTACGCTAACCGACTCAGTATAAAATTGTGACACATATATATATATATATCTATATATGTGTGTGTGTGTGTGTGTGTGTGTGTGTCACAATTTTATATTATGCAACAGGAGATGTATTATGTCAGAACTTGAAAATGATTTAGGTGCACATAGAGAATGCAACCAGTATCGTAGAAAAGCTATTTCACCATTAGGTAGAGAGATACTACCTAATGGTGAAGTGCACAATATAGTTACCCAAAAATGTATGTTTGAAAAGAAAATAAGTTGTTAGTTGAAAGTAAATCTACTAGAAGGAACATATAAGGTGTAAATTTAGAATAGGCCAATCAAAAACATTTCAAAATACAGTCATGTAGAATGCAAAAGTTAACACGACAGTGACACGACTTGTAAACGAACGTTACTTAGTGTGCACATAATAACGAAACAGTATTTCTTCGTTTAAGACTATTATATGAACTATTAAATCAAGATGACTGTATATGAGGATTTAACCTGATATTACTTTATTAACGGTACATTATATTCTATCCACGTCACCACTCATCGCACAAAGGACAAATCTTTTCATGTGTCTTTTACATCATTCTCATTCTTCACCCGTTTCTACAACTTCCGACCGTAAAATTAATATTACAATGTACAACGTTATTCGCAGGAAATAATATTAAATGTTACAATGTGTGATATAAAATATTCGAACAATTGCAATTGCGAGACCATTTCGATGTCAAAATAGAATGAATTATTTTATTCCACAGACAATAGAGCGTGCATATATTTTCATAGAGACAGCCCGATTAGTTAATTTGAAGCTCTACTTTCAGAAATAGTGAAAATAGCATTTTAATCTATATTATAAAATTGAAAGTGACTATGTTCGTGACTCTTAATCTCTTGAACCACTCGGCCGATCTTGATCAAATTTTTAACTTAGATGAGGTTCTGGCCTGGGAGTCTTTTGTTTATTCACTTTGACAGTAGACCTTAGGTGAGGGGGAGAAGGATATATATATATATATATATATATATATATATATATATATATATATATATATATTATATATATATAAATTAATAAAACTTAATAACTCTTAACCACCTGACCGTTCTCGAATAAATTTTCAACATAGATGAGGTTCGGACTTGGGATGTTTTTACCATATCACTTTGACGGTGCAACTTAGAGGAGGAGGAGGAGAAGTGACATGTAGAAATTTTCCAAAATGACCGATGTTAGTGTCCAGTCTATAGTTTTCGGGGTCACTGAGATGAACTTCCGATGCTGTTTAAATCCAAATTCAGCCTCGCAACTCGGGAGAGGAGGGGTAGACATATATAATCATTGAAAATGACCGATATTAGTGCCGAATTCATAGTTTTCGGGGTCACTATGATGAACAGTGACACTTCCGATGCCGTTTAAATTCAAATCCAGGCACGCAATATGGGAGAGGGAGGGGGAGAAATAAAAAAATGATTGAAAATGACCGATATCAGAGAGCGCTTTAGTAAGAGTAAAAAAAAATGACTGACTAACGGAACATATTGCTATTTTTTCTTAGTTTAACCCAACGAAGGGTGATTGATGCTCTTAATATTATAAAATAGTGTTTCAGTACATAGTCATTAATAGACGAAAAGATATCTCGTGCGAATCCTAACACAGGTCAAGTAGACGCGCGTCCTTACAGGTGAAATTGAAATATGTATCAGGAATAAAATTTATAGTGAAGTCTTTTCCGGTTAATTCGAGTGAAATTTAATTTAAATAAATTTAACGTGAGAAGCTAAGTCGGCTATAGATTGCACGTAATTAGATCGGACATTCTGCCCAAGAGTCTGAGGATTTCAATTTTGGTAATCGATCTATGTCTCTTTGGAATTCATCAAACACTGATTACTGGAATTCATCATTTGGCGGCGGTAGAGTTTCCCTGCTGAGTGCACATTTGAAACGTTAACATTACGAAAACAAATTACTTGTTTAAAACTGCCATTAGTTAATTCACGGCGAAAATATACTTAGATTTTGGAAGGTGTTTCAATTAAATAATTACCGTTCAATTAACTTTCTTTTGCCTTGCCTCTTTCTTAAGTTTATTAAGAACTAGCAGAATATGGCAGTTCATCGAAAGGGGAAAATACGTTTCATTTTGCGGCATCGGAAGATTCACTATTCATCTCAGCGATCTCGAAAACTATATATTCGACACTATATATCGGTCATTTTCAATAACTTTTACGTATCTCCCTCTTCCCCTCCCCTAAGTTGCACCGTCAAAGTGAAGTCATAAAAATCATCCCAGGCCTGAACCACGTGTGTCAAGTTAGCATACACACATTTAACCAACACGACAAAAAGTATACAATCGTTAGTGCTACGTTAGTGCTGGTTAGTGCCAGCTTCCCAACGTTAGTGCTGCTATACTTACGAAATAGAGCGACTTTTTTGTTGTATACCAACTTGACGTCAAGTTAGCATACGCATATTCAAAAATTAAAGCACTAACGAAAGTAACTATATCAATCGTTAGTGCTAGCTTCCCAACGTTAGTGCTGCTACATCTAAAAAATAGAGCGACTTTCATGCTGTATGCCATTTTGACGTCAAGTTCGCAGACGCAAAAACAAAAAATAAAGCACTAATGGAAGTAACTATGCCAATCGTTAGTGCTACGTTAGTGCTGGCTTGTGCTAGCTTCCAAGGGTTAGTGCTGCTATACTTAAAAAATAGAGCGACTTCTTAGCAAACGTAACTACTAACGGGATACGACTCTCTCTGACTAGAATGCTTCTTTTTTGTAGGTGAAATATTAAAAAATAACAATTTCATTACTTTGTTAGAAATTATCATTTCATTTATTAAATGTAATTGTTGAAACAATTTTTTATAGTATAATCTTATTCCTAGCAAATTTCTAATGTTAATTACGTATTTAAAATTATGACACAGTTATGTCAAAGTTGACAATACTAGTATCACGATATAAATGAATTAAGTTGGCCCAGAGAAAGGCGATACTTTTAGCGCAAAATCAGTATTTTTTTAAAATTAAAATATCTTTTTTGTTTGCTTTATTAATGGTGGACCTATTTACCGATCTATCTAACGTAAGGCTTGCATATTTTTTTCGTATTGGTGTGAAGGGAACACTGAAACATCCTGATGCGATAATTTGGAGAACGACGATCAGAAATCTAAACCTTATTTTTCTCTTTATCTGACAACTTTTAATAGCAACGTGACTGTGTGATGCTTTTATTTTAATGCTTACAACTTGTTTTCAGCACAATACAATACGGCAAGTTTCAAAAGTTACGGGACGCGTTCCATATTGATTTACACTTTTTTTCTTTTTTCTTTCAAGGCCCACCATTGAGCTCGTCATTACATTGGAATTAAGTAGTACTGAGGTCTGCCTTCGGGTGAAAGAACAATACAGAGACTTCCTGGAAACTACAGCACATTTCACCAACATCTGTAGGTACGTGAGTGGACAACATGGAAGGTGATCAGCTGGACAAAGTGGTGGGAATGGGGTGTACAGACTGCGAAAATTCACAGGCGATTGGTGGCCGTGTGTGGAGAGTGCTAACCATCACTCAAAACCGTATACAACTGGGTGGATAGCTGGAAAAGTGCCCGCACATCAACGGAGAAGGAAACCAATTGTGGAAGGAAAGTGACTGTGACAACACCAGTGAACATTTCAAAAGTGGAGCGGCTTATTGATGGCAACAGATGCATCACGTTTACGGAACTGGAGGTGGCCACATGACTTGCCAAAATCACTCTGGACCGCATAGTGCACGAGATCTTAAAATTGGTAAGGTGTCTGTGAGGTGGGTTTCCAAATCACTGAATGCAGCACAAAGACAACAGCGCAAGGACAACAGAGCAGTGATCTTACGCAACGCTACAGCCAGACTCCAGAAGGGTTCACGTCCAAATTCTTTACTGGCGACGAGACTTGGCTGCACTACCATGAGCCAAAAACCAAATACCAATGAATGACAGTGAAAACACATAGGCAACCCTACTCCAAAAATGTTCCGTACACAGTCCTCCGTAGGGAAATGCATGGCTACAGTCGTCTGGGACAAGGATGGAATCATCCTCATTGACTGGCTGCACCTCGGGACCACCATCAAAAGCGAGTCATATATGACAACGATTCGGAGTTTGTACTGTGCAATTCAGAGAAAACTACTAGGGAAATGGGCAAAAGATGTGCTCCTGCAACACGACAACGCTCGTCCCCACACGAGTCGGTCAACAACGACTGCCATTATTGAGTTGGGGTTTCAGGTGCTACCACACCCACATTATTCTCCTTGACTTGGCTCTTCTGATTACCACCTATTCGGGGCATTGAAGAAACCGCTGCTTGGACATCATTTCGACGACTTCCAGGAACTGCAAGACGCTGTCCGGAAGTGGATGCGACAGATTCCGAAAAAGTATTGGCAGAGAGCCCAGAGAAGTTCCTACATTGGTGGCGCAAGTGTGTAGTTCTTAATGGAGACTATGTTGAGAAAGTTAATGTATCTGCGTGGGCATAAAGATTCTTATAAGTGTAAAAGAAAAAGTGTAAAGCAATATGAAACGCTCCTCGTAAATGAGCCAATCAATTTTAAAGCGTCTCTTGTCCATTTCTCTAAAAATCCTTTTTTTTTAATGTTTTTTGATTTGCCAATACTTCAAATGATTTATCCCATTTAATGTGTTGTCAAATAATCCAATAATTATTTGACATTTTACAAAACTAATTTAGCTTAATTGCAGGTGTAGAAATTAAGGTGATTGAAACAGTCAGATGCTCCCTTCAGCGTCAAGAAGATGCCGATTCCTCAGAAAGAACAAAGGATTCCCACACAGCAGGATTGAGCTCAAGCACAGAATTATTGGCGATCCCAAAAGATCCTTATCAACGGATTTAAGAGCTTTGTAAATGAGAGATGAGAAAAAGGAGTTCACGGTACTTTTGTCAATTACCTCGAAAGAATGCTTTACAACTTAAACATTCGTTGCAGGTGTTGATTGACCAACCAACGTCAGAGCTGTGTGAAGAAACAGTGCTATGTATTCTCGTGTCGGAAGTATCACAGAAGATAAATTTTTGGTTCCGCTTTCAATACACAAATATTAATGCGAAGAAAAAAATCACCCCACTGTGCATTATTTTTAATAAATACTTATCTGAAACTAATGTCATATTGATATACTAAAAGTCTCGGAAGCTAGCACTAACCAGCACTAACGTAGCACTAACGATTGGTATAGTTACTTTCGTTAATGCTTTAATTTTTGAATATGCGTATGCTAACTTGACGTCAAGTTGGTATACAACAAAAAAGTCGCTCTATTTTTAAAGTATAGCAGCACTAACGTTGGGAAGATAGCACTAACCAGCACTAACGAAGCACTAACGATTGGTATAGTTACTTTCGATAGTGCTTTAGTTTTTGAATATGCGTATGCTAACTTGACGTCAAGTTGGCATACAACAATAAAGTCGTTCTATTGTTTTAAGTATAGCAGCATTAACATTGGGAAGCTGGCACTAACCACCACTAACGTAGCACTAACGATTGTATAGTTTTGGTCGTGTTGGCTAAATGTGTGTATGCTAACTTGACACACGTGCCTGAACCTTATTTATGTTGAAACTTTGATGGAGATCGGTCGGATGGTTCAAGATGTATGAAGTTACATAATCATTTTCATTTTCATTTTCATTTATATATATATATATATATATATATATATATATATATATATATATATATAGATAGATAGATAGATAGATAGATAGATATAGATAGATATAGATATAGATAGATAGATAGATAGATATAGATATAGATATAGATAGATAGATATAGATAATGTTTCCTATTGGCTTAGCTAATTGCTCTAATAGAAGATTAGTTAATTGTTATAATTAGAGACCGGATGTTTAGGCACTAAAAACCTGGAAAATAGGCAGGCAAATAGGCACTTAAAATTTAAAAAATAGGCAGTAAAATAGGCACTAAAATGTAACTCGAAACAATGAAGATAAATACTCAATACCATTAAAAAATAGATTCAAGTCATAGATAATGTTCAAAGAATATAGAAACATACTTGTTTGTTAAATAATATCTTCTTTTACTGTATATACAAAAACGAGGCATGTTATACATTGCACATACTGGGTGAATCTGAAAGATGTGCACATACTTAGGGAGGTGGTTCGTGACATGAAAAGACAAAAAGTGCTGTTGCATGTTGTCGAATTCTGCGTCGTGTTCGAGTGACAGGGGTGCCAAATTGGAGTCGAAATCGAATCCTGACAATTGGAACGGGACATAAAGGTGCGCACATACTTCAGATGATGATTCGTGAAATTCAAGAGGACTTTTATCTTTTCATGTCACGAATCACCTCCCGAAGTATGTGAACATCTTTGAAGTTCATCCTGTATACATATTGTAACGTACCACGAGCTTGTGTTTAAATCACATAACATAAGTAAATATGTGTGCATTATGTTACGTAAATTATATATTTTCCCAATGAAGGCTTATTTTGAAGAAAATGCATAGAATAGGCAATATTAGGCACTAAAGCAATTATTTAGGCCATAAGGGTCGAAATAGGCAAAATAGGCAAAATAGGCAAAATAAAATTGGCTTAAATCGAAACTATAATCCCCCATATAAACTTTAAAACGTTATTTTTGATCATATCTTTAATATTAAAGAATAGGCATTTTGCCTAACATCCGGTCTCTAGTTATAATAGAGGAAGTACGTTAATTATCTCTAAATAGTGTTAACTCTGAGAAGCTGTTGATCAGATTCTTTTGGCCTCTTGTTATACGAATTTCTGTTTGAACCCTGTAATTCTGCAAACTGAGCTCTTCAGTTGAAGTATCTTATTTAAGAAATTCTTTTCGCCTGAGCATTTTTCTTTTGTACTTTCATTTTTCTCTATCTTCTATTTTCTCTTTAGTATAATAATGTTTTTCGGAAAATGAAAAACAATAAAAAAAAAATCATGGAATATTTACCATTAGCTGAACCTAGAATCAAAAGGACATAGCAGCTCGTGTAAGCCAGATTATTAATCAACGTGATAGAGAATAGGCCGACGAAATAACAGTAACTATATTAAAGATCTATGTAAAATCTATTACTATTTCTTGACTTTCTGTTACTAGGTTTCTAGTTATTTTTACGTGCTTTACAGACCAGTTAAAATATCATTGAAATTATCCAATACTTTTTCTTTAAACAGTGTGGCACTGAGGAACAGCACTTAAGGAAAAAAAGAAGTGATATCAGATAGTAAAAGCTTCCCATTTCCATGATTATTAGATCGTTGTTTACATTATACAAATGTACTGTTTCTCTGTGTATCGTACATAAATGATCATTGTATGGTTTGATCTAATTCCAATTATACTAGTATTCAATGACAGTATTGGTAACGTCAAAGAAACTGACACACAATTTGTTTATTTAATCATATTCCCATACGTAAGAAATTCACAAAGTATATACTAGAATTTATTATATATTTAAGTTTCCTTTGTTGCTGAATTCGTTACTATACTGCTTATCTTTGATGCTATATATAATGCTCTTCCTTCACTTGACTTTTGTGAAAGGAAATCAACATTAGGAGGTCAGTATATATCGTACACGTTCGACGAAACGATCAGATTTAGACCAAAGTTAAAATGGGGGTAGAACTTTACGAACTTATTCCACACATGGTGTGCAAGCTTTTGGTTCCTGAGTTTTGACTTTTAAAGTTGGGGTTGGATTTAGTGAAAGGATATTATATATGGTATTCTATCGACGATGCCGATCCGATCTTGGCAAAATGTGTCATTGGGATAATGATATGCATGCTATTGGTTCTGGAGTTATTGACAGTGGAATTTGGGTCTGGAATTAGCGAAACGAGAAAATTTCATTAAATCTTGATCAATGAAATCTATCCGATCTTTACCAAACTTTGCATGGTGGTGGACATAGGCGAGCTTTTGCACATTTGAACATAGCATGAAATATTACTGTGTACTGATCTTTATTTTCCGAGTTATTGTCCATAAAAGATGGATTTGGTCTTAGTGAAATGAAGAAATTTCACAAAAATGCGATTTAGGAACTCATCCGAGTTTGGCCAAAATTGGGATAGTGATAGAGCTATACGAGCTTAGTAAATATATAAAACAGTGTTGTATTCAGACCTTTGGTCCCTGAATTATTAGTCACCGAATTTAAGGTTTGGACTTGTTTGAGTTTAAACTGCAAGTTTAATGGCAAATAACTCAAGAATCTAAGCCTACACAGCATGATATTTCACACGCACATTAAGCTTCTAACGGTCTACCACCATTTCAATTTTGGTTAAGTTGAAATCTTTAGATTCCGAGTTATTGGGCACCAAATTTCGAGCTTGGACTTAAGGAACCTTCTACGAGAAGTAAGTGCAGTGGGTATTTATGATGAAAATTTGTTAAAAATCAATGAAATACACTTTATTTCCACCAGAAGGAAATTTATTAATCTTGCTTATTTTTCAATGTCTTATCTCAATCTTTTATAAACCTCAACACTCGTCAAGAATAATTCTACTCTCTCTATTACACTTATTGTCCTCGTTATTACTTTTCTTCCTGATTCTCTCTGTGGACTTTGTTCCAGCTCTGAATAATTCTGCGTCATCATAGGAAAGAAAAAATGTTCTTGCACGATGGACTGTTCTGCTACTTACTTTCCCAAAAGCCATATTTGAGCCCTTTATGTATATTCTACTCGTATTTTCATATTTTGTTAAACTGTTCAGTCAGTTTTTCTTAAGTAACACATTCTACATTCTTATTACATTTCTGAGCATTGAGCATCTATAGTCTTTAAATCCCGTCACATCTATGGGATGACATCCCTCAGTGATCACACTACTCGGGGAGGTGGGGTAGGAAGGAAGCGGCCTGAGACTTTTATGTTAGGATCCATACCGACATTTGCCTGCTGTGAATGAGGAAAATCTGGGAAAAACCTCACTCAGGGTGGCTGGCCTGAAAAGACTTCCACACCTTCCCGACCGAAAGTCGTCACCGGGAATCGAACCCAGAGCTGCTTTCATTAAGACCTTCACATTCATACTTTTTATCCTGTATCTGATCAGATTACTTAATAAAGTTTAAGTGACCTTGATCTTTCTTGTACAGGGTGGACATAAAGTCTCTCCCTGATAACAAACATTAATAACAAGAAAACAAACAATGATAGAAGCATGCGGTCTGAAAACATCACTTCTATGATACTTCAAGATTTCGCCACAGTCTGTGCTGCCATCTACTGCAGCTGACCGCAGCGCGACAGTCATTTATTTAAAAATGGCGTCAGCACGCAGAAAGCGAAGTGTCTGTTTGGTATCATGAAACAAAATCTCCCGTCAGAGTTCAGCGAACACTCAGCAGAGAGTATGGACAGCCACCAGATGTTAAGAGCATAAAGGAATGGTATAGCAAGGTTATTGCAACAGGATGTGTTTTAGATCGTGATAGAAGCGGTAGACAGAGTGTTAGTGAGGAACGTGTGGAAACTGTTCGTGTTGTTTTAACCCAAAGCCCACGGAAATGCTGTGGGTTATGTTAAAGACAGGATTTACGCAACACCTGTCCGTGATATTGCAACACTCAAAAATAGGATAAGGGACGCAATAGATACAATGACTCCTGAAATGTTGAGTAACACATGGATGGAAATCGAATATTGCATGAATGTCTTGAGGGCAACTAATGGAGTACATGTTGAAATTCTCTAAATCAGATAAAAACTTTTTTTAAATTTTCCTATTATTTGCCGCAAACCGCATGCTTCTATCATTCTTAGTTTTCTTATTATTAATGTTTGATATCAGGAGGAGACTTTATGTTCACCCTGTATTTGTTTGTAGGAACGAACACGTTTATCATATTGTTTAATATCCTGATTATATTGTTGCTCAATCATATTATGTACAAAACATCTCTACGATCCCGAGATTTTTGACTGACATATTTTTCCTTATTCTTCAGCACTGCAATTCTCTTTCACGGACTTGCTTGTTGATAGTTCTCATCCAGCAAAATCGTATCACGACTCCCAATTTGGCTTGACCTAGTTTGCAGAAAGAAGCTCAAGTAATTAAAACTGAAACGGTTACATTTTTGAAAGAGTAAAACAGAGGAAAACCAATTATTAAAGGCTGGTGCTTAAAAATATTAGAAGCAAAGATATTTCTATTTCATCGGCTGGTAAAGACGAAGAAGAAAAAAAAATAAGTGGATAATTATAAATGAAGGTTACATGAAGAAAGAAGATGAGTTACTTAGTGATCCGGATTATGCGAGACTCATACAAATTATCTTTTGTAATGCATAAACAAGAGTAACATTAATCTACAAACGTACTGTACCAACATAAGTGTAAAGAAGAAAAATTTTACAATATGGAGTACAGCCAAGAACATGTAAACTACCGGAAATGCGCAAAAGCAATAAAGCTCTTGGACTTGTTTTGAATGTCGTAATTAGCTCTACGATATTTGATATAGCCAAATATTGAAATGCTTCCTTACACAGGACAAACTGAAAATAATAAAAAAATCATTAACACCTTGAAGACAATCGGAACAAACCTAAAAGATAAGTAAGTGAGTTTTCATATGACTCTTTTATTTACGAGGGTCCCACTACAGGACACTCTGGAAAGATTAAGGAAAAACTTTCTGAAGCAATAACATTTGTCTTTCGTCGTATGTTAATGTGTACATATTTATTTTAGTACAACGGTCAATTTTATGAACAGACCGATGGGATAGTAATGGGACTACTCTTTCGTCAGTGCTAACACACTTGCACACACATACTTTATATATATACGAGGTGTATCCAAAAAGTATCGAACCTTATTTTTCCCGCGTAAACCAATGAAGCGCGGGAGATTTTCTTAATTATAAATATAAAGGAGACACTCATGCGGAGTCGTGATTTTTTCCCTGCCCTCACGAAAGCGTCACTGGCTGGCAGTCGGCCAACGAGTGAAAACGTGTAGTGAGCAGTGATATTGCAGCAAATTTTGTTTCTGCAAAATTCCGAAAACTGCGTTGCAGAAGTGTTTCCAACAATGGTGGGACCGCTGGGAAAAGGTGTGCATTACCAAGAAGACTACTTTGAGGTTTCGGATTTCAAAATCAATGTATTTTTGACAACCGAAGGTTCGATACCTTTTGAACACACCTCGTATATATCAGATTAACAAAACGTTTATATATATATATATATATATACTAGCAGCGTTCACCCCGCTTCGCTGCGGTCACCCCGGAACGCAATAAACTTTGTTACTTAGATAATTTTTACTTTTTCGCTTTCAAGTGATTTATAGCGCCTGTCAGTTATGTTAACCCGCCGAGTCACAGGGTCATGCGGGTTGCATATAAATACGTTTATTTTTATACCTATGATGAACTAATAACAAAGGATTTGTACGTATGGACACCTGAATGGTCAATTATCTCAAGACACTGGTAATTGAAAATTAAAGTGATATGATAAAAACCATCTAGGGTCCACATCCTAACAACCCCCCAAAAATGAAAGAAATCGGTTCAGCCGTATTAGCGTGATGAGCGGACAAAGGATTTTTTTTACGTATTGACACCTGATTGGTCAATTATCTCAAGACACTGGTAATTGAAAATTAAAGTGATATGATAAAAACCATCTAGGGTCCAAATCCTAACAACCCCCCAAAAATGAAAGAAATCGGTTCAGCCGTATTAGCGTGATGAGCGGACAAAGGATTTTGTGCGTTCTCTTTTATATATATATATATATATATATATATATATATATATATATATATATATATATATATATATAACAAAATTTTCAATAAAATATGTGTTGTGTCCATCGTTGTTCTATTTATTTTAACTGATGTTTCGAAGGCAATTAACTGCCTTTATCATCAGAGTTGAAGTAATTTAGGAAATTGTTGTGCAATCATTGAGGTATAATTTTAATTGTTACAACTTTATACTTGAATATGTAACAATCAAATATACAACTTATAGTTTAACTCAAATGTATAATTTTAAGTTTCTTTTATTATTATTATTATTACTATTATTATTATTATTTCTTCCCAATTTTTGCTATAGTAAGATTTACCAAATTTCACTTAATTTCAAACGTTCCTCTCTATTCAAGGTGCTACCCCGCAATTATATTTCTATTGCTTCTCTTAATAACATCCTTTTTTTATCCGAGAGTGGATCTATATTTAACAGACTCATTTCCAAACAAAATTTACTTCTAGTGCATGTTGTGCTAACGCTGCCTTTTTCGGCTGATTTAATCATGTATCTTGTATGCTTCTTACATCTGGTCTTTATTGTACATTCCGTTTGTCCAATGTATGCTAGGCCACATTCATGGGGCTAGGCCACAGTAATGGAAATGTAAAATCTGGGCTCAGGAGTGAAAAGAGTGGAAATGAAAATAGTGGAAAGCTGAGACAAGCCAATGAAAACATTGATGACCTAAGAACAAAATACTGTACACATTCTAATATGATATATGAATATCCATTATATGAGTTATATCGTGCGTCTGTGTAGTAGCTAATCTCCAGTATTCAACTTAAGTAAACAGATAACTCAATATATGAATTAAGGTGTGTTAAAAATACTTCCAAGTGCATTGATATAAATTTTGTAGGCTATGAATACTTTAATGTTTTTCGTGGACATATTCATTACATATTTCAAGAAATTGTGCATACCTTCACCAATGATTAAGAGCTGTTTGACTAATAATGACTCAGGTTAAATTTTCGTCTATAATCCGAAATAGCTATATAATTTACTTTCGCTTGATACCTCATTTGATTCAGAGCAGCTGAGGTGAATGGTTAATGTTCTTGATCCGTACTACCGCTCCAATCCCAGATTCGGTCATCTACACTGGTATATATATATAATATTTTTCAATTTCTGAGGTTAATAATGCAACATAACTTGAAAAACACATATCACATACAAATATTCTCTTCACTTACATTGTTAATACTTTTGGAGAGCGTTAGGAACATTTAGTACAGTTAACTAATAATGGTTATACTAATGGAAGGCGGAAACAACCGATTTCTTTTCTACACACTAGATCCTCTATAGGTGCGAATTCTATAACACACAAAGAGAGAAAAAGTGATTGACTGACCGCGACTCGAATATGGGACCTCCAGCATACCGTGCTGATGCGTTAATCACTACGCCACTCAGTCCGTTTCCCAAGATTGTCTAATCACATCAGGGGTCTGTGGTACAACCCACGTGGTCTGAGAGGAGAGAACCGACCTCGAGAGTGAGTGAATGTTCTACGAAGCGGACTGGGGGCGTAGTGATTAACGCATCGGCACGGTATGCTGGAGGTCTCAGGTTCAAGTCTCGGTCCAGTCAATCACTTATTCACGCTTTGTGTGTTATAATAATGGTTAGCTAGTTGATTAGTATCTAGCACCTCGTTTTGCAGCAAAGCTAAATGAGACGTGAGCCTACAGCTTAACGTGGGATCTTAACCAAATGAGCTCCCAAAGAGAATCGAACCCAGATCTTTTGCATCAAAGATCTGTACGCTAACCATATAGACACAAGGGAGTTCAATTTCTTAAGTAATAAAAATGTAGTATATCAGAAAATGTATTTTACAACCACTGCTATAAATTGCTCCAAGTATTTCAATAACTTTAAGAGTCTTATTAATAATTTATTTTCACTAACACTGTCAGGAACAACATTTTCAGAGCTTTGGTATTTATGAATTTAACAATTCTGGCTCTATGGAGAATATGATTCTTAAACTAGTATCTTCCTGAATTTCAATGTATGTGTAGGTTAGGAGAATATATGAAATAGTTATTTTATTTCTACGCATACATACGGTACACGGAGACTTTCCAAAAAGAATTATATGTAATATATGAATTATAAGAATTGGAATAATTTAACTCTTCTATATCTATATATGACATATGAACAGCTTGATATATTTATATATTGAAATTATTTATACGAATATATTTCGTAAATTATTGTTAACATTAATGAAAAGTATAAATTTAAAAGAAAATCAGGCGTACGTTATTTCAGATATTAGTCTTCTTTTCCAGAGTTCCATTACATGGACAGCAAACAAGATTAAACCTTAAAACAGTCGAATATATTAGAGAAACGCTGTTTGCGTATGCAACCTTCCTTATTTACCCCTGGAAGATTGTACCATGGGTAGTCAGTTTATATTGAATAGGACTGTATATCAATAGACTGTATAAGACTCTGTAGGTTACAGTAATGCCTTACCAGGTTTTAACCCCAAAAGTTAATAAAATGGGGAAACCAAACCTACAGAGGCACATGCTCCGGTCCTCTACCATGTCAATTTTTTAAATTTGGCTATTTCCAAAATTTAAGGGAAACCAATCAAATTGCACCAAAGATAAATTTCCACGAATTATCTTAGACTATATTCCTTAAGGTTCAAGTGTGATATTGTGAAACAGATGCGGAGATCAATCAATCTGATTGCACCAATGACCTTAGCCTATGAGTTTTAAAGTTTCGAAAGTATTAAGATGATATATTAGATGAACATCCTCAAATTTTAATTTTGGTAGTTTTTTTAGCCACGGAAGGACACAAATTAGACAATCCAAATTGACAGAATGTATATACCGGAATCCTAGAGAAAAAATTGCGAATTTTTATTTATTTAATTTTTTTATTTATTTTATCATTTTTTTTCTACTCCAAAGTTTAAGGTTAGGCCAAATATACTCGTCCCGAAGTTTGAGAAGAGTGTCTGAAAGTACTCATGACCAACGAAAGACAATGGGATCCTGTATGTATCCATATCATCATATGTTACAATCTTCTTAGTGAACATTAAGCACAACATTCACAATCTTCGCGCCATGTTAATTTAATTTTCCCGTCAAATTTTGAAATTCCCGTCAAACATAAAGTGTTTCTTTTGACAACATATTTTTGACAATTTTGTACCCATGAAAAGAGCAAGTATGACGAACAAAATTTACAGGAGTACATTGGAGTGCTAGAGAACATTTTTCGAATATTTATTTTCGGACAATTCTGAAATTTAAGAGGTGGGGGAATGTACCCATCCCAAAATATTGAATGGAGAGCATCAATACACCAATGCCCTATGAAATAGAAATGACCCTTGTAAATTATTCATTGTAGCTTTGGAAAATTCAATATTACTAATAAAACTCCAACTGACCAAAGCAGTATATATATTTTAAGTTTATACAGGGTGGCCCATTTTAATCTTTACACGGAAATATCTCGAAAACGGTTGAACATAAATGAACCAAAGAAAAACTGAAATAGAAAATGTCATGGGGCACAACAATTGGTGTTGTCGCGGTGCCTCCCAGGGCTGCTCTTCTTGGGGGCCCGAGACTCAACTTTAAAATTTTAAATGGAAACATGGGGCGAGTGATACCTCGTTCAAAAAAATCTTTAAAAACTGAAAAGCTTTCTGGCAAAAGATTTTTCATAACGGTCACCGTATTCAAAATGGCCGCTAGGACATGGTGCCTGTATCAGATAAAACGTCCAGTACCCTAACATGAAAACGTTTGAACAGAAATGAACCGAACAAAAACTCAAATAGAAAATGTCATGGGGCACAACGATTGGTGTTGTCACGGTGCCTCCCAGGGCCGCCCTTTATGTGGGCCCGGGGCTCAACATTAAAATTTTAAATGGAAACAAGGGACAAGTGATACATCGTTCGACAAATCTTTAAAAACTAAAAAGCGTTATGGCAAAAGATTTTTTATATGAGTTACCGTTTTCAAAATGACCATCAAGATATGGTGTCTGTATCAGATAAAACTTCCAGTACCACTGATATGAAAGCGGTTAAAGATAAATGAACAGAACAAAAATTCGAATAGGAAATCACAGAAAGTATTTATCATTCCACGGTTAGAGAATAACGCAACGGAGAAAAAGATTATTAAAGTATAATTGACATAATGCAAAAGATGAAATGTAGTTCTTAGAAAATCATCTTTCCTTCCGTAAGTGGATGAAGCGGGAATGAATGGTAAAATCTCAAAGGAGAACCCCACTTTTACTTGCAATAGGTATGGTTTGTCTGAAACACTTGTATGTACAAGTGACTGGTACTGTAATGAATAAAAATAAGGTGAAATTCAAGTTTAACACCCATTTGTGTTGCAAAGTGTGATTGGATGAGATAAAAGAAGCAACTGAAATGAGAAGGAAAGGTTTTAATAATACATTTTTGGAACTTGCATACATTTTTTTTTGTTTGGTTCATTTATGTTCAACCGTTTTCATATTAGTGGTATTGGACGTTTTGTCTGATACAGTCAACTTATCTTGGCGGCTATTTTTTATACGGTGACCGATATAAAAAATCTTTTGCTACAACACTTATTAGTTTTTAAAGATCTATCGAACGAGATATCACTCGCACCTTGTTTCTATTTAAAATTTTAAAGTTGGGCCCCGGGCCCCCATGAAGAGCGGCCCTGGGTGGCATCGCGACATCATAATTCGATTTGCCCCATGGTATTTCCTATTTGAGTTCTTGTTTGGTTAATTTATGTTCAATCAGTTTTGAGATATTTCCGTGGAAAGATCAAAATGGGTCACCCTGTATATTTGTGTTACAGTTTCGACTATGTAACAATCTTCCTCAGACACATTATGAGGTAGGCTATTTGGATATTTCCCTCATAATGTGTCTGAGGAAGGTTATGTTACATAGCCGAAACTGTAACGCAAATATATAATCTTAATATATATATATATATATATATATATATACTGCTTTGGTCAGTTGGAGTTTTGTTAGTAATGTGGAAATGACCCTTGTAGTCATCTACATAAGCACATAGTACCACAGAGCTGCATCAAGGAGTATAGAATAAAAAAAAAAAAATCCAACTTTTGAATTTTTGACATTTTTTACTCATAAAAAAGAACAAGAGCAGCCCAAATTTAAAATATATAAATTTGCGTCCTAGAGAGCGTTTACCAAATTTTGTTTTATGACATTTCCCATACTTATAGTATAGTTCTAGGTATCCTTTTCACAATTTTAGGGAGAGGGTGTCAATGTACCCATGAGCTATGAAAGAGTGGACCCCAATATTCAACTATATAACCATAGAACGTGATAAAGCCTCATCAAAGAGGACAAAATAGATCAACCCCTCCTATTTTAATTTTTGGCAGTTTTTTTAATCCATAAAGGGGAACAAGATGTACCAGCCAATCATACCCCAGTTCTATAGTAGCGTACCAAAATTTTAGTTTTGGTAATTTCCAAAATTTTAGAACGGTCCTGTACATCTCTCACGAAATTTAAGGGATTGGGCGAACGTACACATTGCCAAAATTTAGAGGGGGTGATCCTTTGCAGCCTTACCTCATAGCCCATAGACCACGCTCATAGCCCCTAAGTTAGGGACCCAGAGGAACAAAAATAAGACCAGATACTACTGTCTTGAGTACTATGTGGTTATAGAGTGTAAGATGTAAGGTCGTAGAAAATTATTGCCTGTATAATTGTTACTGAAGTTAAAAAAAAAAGAAAAAGAAAAATGAAACACTATTGAATTTATGCAATTCTCTTGTTTTGGTTCATTCCCATGATCTCCAATTTATAAGTTAGGTTTACAAATAATTACACACTGAATAAAATATTTTCTTTAAAAAAAACAGGTTTTGTTTAAAATACAACATGGAAAATAAAAACAAATTGTATTAAAGAGTAAAAATTGTAGTGTTTTGAGGAAAATTTTAAACATTTTGTTGTGCATGACTAAAGCGAGAAGCATGGGGAGCGCTGTGATATACTAATAAAAAAGAGAATATTATGTTATAATATCGTTAGATTTGAAAAATTTATCAAGTGATTGTATATCAAAGCCCACGCTTTTCTTTTTTATCTTGCATAATAGTTTTGTATTGTAAAAAAGTAAGTGTTTAGAATTTTTTTTTTTTTTTTTAGATTTTTGTATGATTTGTGTTACTTTTTCTGATTTTGTTTAAAGAATATCTTTTAAATTAACTTTTTTCTTTTACTTTTTAATACGATTTGTTTTATTTTGTTCGTTAATTGAAGATTCGCCGTAGAAAACAATGTAAGTGCAATCTTGAATTGTTTCAATGATTTTAACTTTTTAATACGTTTATGCCTTAGTTAGATTTTCATACCTCGTTATATGCTATGTTGTACAGTATGCGGCAAAACAAACAGTACTGAAATCACGTCGTTGACATTTATTTATTTATTGTACAACATAATGAAACATAAGAAAGGTTGTCAAATGGATGTTAACTAAAAGTTACTCAACACATATTGTAAATTTACAAGGAATCATTCCTGTACACCATGTGTTCAAAATGTTGAACATTATGTCGCACATATTCTTCATAGCTGTCCTGTAGATCGATGAACATATTAGAGAATACGGTTTGCTGGAATGACAAAGCAAATGACCGAATCTTTTCTCTTAACTCCGGTATAGTGGTAGGAAGTTATCTGTTCGGAAAATCGCTTCCTTCAGCATATAGTCCAGGATCTGACAATGGTTCTGTAGGAAAGTTTGAGTATGGAGGAATTTTCTTTAGAAATGTTTAGTAGGTATCTTACTAATTATTTTTTACTTGGGTGGACATCCGACGTCTGGTCCGTTTTCCGGCTATGACGTCAGCGGCTGCTTAATCACAGAAATGTTTATACATCGACTAATATTGGACTGATTAACATGTAATTTCCTTTTCTTTTTTCAGGGTTGCTTAGCAGGGGTCCTAGTGCGTATGTTTCTTACTAATGAATACATTCGACGCATTTCCCTGGGATGACGTCATCCAAGATGGCAGCTGATTAATCAAAAAAATGTTCGTATCTCCGCTAATATTGGACTGATTAACATGCAATTTCGTTTTTTTTTTTTTTCAGTATTGCTTAGCAAGGATCCTAGTAAGTTTTTTTCTTACTAAGGTGAACATCCTACACATTCCCTGCGATGGCGTCATAAAATATGGCGGCCGCTGAATTACAAAAATGTTCATACTTCTGGTAATATTTTACTGAAATTAACACAGAATTTCGTTATAATTTTTCATTATCGTTAAACAAATATTCTTGTAGTTGTAATTTAGGTGGTCATCCGACAAATTTTCCACATATCACATCATCTAAGATGGCGGCTGGTCAATCACAGAAATCTTTATATCTTTGGTAATATTTGATTAATCACATTGTATTTTGGTTAGTAGTTTAGACATTTTGACGAAGCGAATATCTCTAAAGTCACAATTCCACCATAATTCTAACATAATTCCAATTGAGCTACAAATATATTATTTAAATAGTATTTAAAATATACTAAACCATTTCTTAAAATTGGATTAAATATTTAATCATACTTAAACTATATTAACATTCAACATTTACATACAAAATAACACATACATCCGTTCCTCTTATTAATATCGAGAACTAAAAAATCCAACTCAGTTTTTAATCCAGTAAACTATGTGCTCAATCAAATCCTTTTAGCTAAAATATGTTTCAACATAATAATTAATTAATAAGTATTTAGTGAATAATAATGAAATAATTACAAACAGCTGCGTTCATTCTGATATTATAAATATTATTAACATATGTCAATACCCTTTCCTACAAAAAATTCCGTTTATAATATGAGGTGTATGAGAAGTTTTGAATTATAGTAGATATATGATAAACAAATCAATGTAATATACAATGAACGTCATCACCACCTTTTTAAGATTTAATCTAAAAAGAATTTTAGATGTTGAATCCGACTCCTTACACTCCTACACTTGCAAAAGGAACATGTTACCGTATTTTTTTCCAAACCCATGAGGAATTTGTAGATGTCAAACAAATACATGTCCCAATAAAAATCATTAGAATACTGCCGTAAGTTTTGTTTTGGCATCAAGCAAGTCTTCTGTCACTTCGAAACCAAAATCACCAGGGTCTAAGTGAACAACTCTGTCATCAATACAGTCCGTTCAAAGTGATCTTAATAAGAATCCTATAACACTCTTGCTTCAAGGTGACAAGTCGTTAACGTCTACATTTTTTCCATGATGATACTAACAAGATGTGCAATGGGATCCTTTCTTCAGTAGCTGTACTAAGTATTCTTCTGCAGTTTTAAGTCTTTTCTCTACATCATTCCAGTCAGGCGGCAGTCCAAAATTGCCCAAATATATGCTCGATGCAGAATGAGTAACTGGTTTCTTTGTACCGAACTTACTAGTGTACTAAATGGCTGGAAGCAGTTTGTACAGGTCTTCTCACATTTTTCGGTAAACGGCACCAACCGGCAGAAGTTGTGTGGAATCACCAACTCCAGTGTGCATCCACATTTCTTGTAAAGTAATTTGATGAAGAGTAGGCCAATGAAACAATGCTAATACAATTATGTTAGTGTCAGCACTAATGAGAACAATTTTGGTGAACTCACATTGGGATGCATACTTGGAATGAATCATCATTCTAAAATCAGCTTCTTCTAATAATAAGCAATTTATTTCTGGATGATTAACTTGCATTCCATTTTACACAGATCTACAGTTGAATATAATCTAACCTTCACTACTACAGACGGCACTATTGGTAGCAATGGCGCTTGAAGAAAGACATAAATTATTTCGCAATAAACTCTTGTATAATAGCAGTTTGTAGTGGCTTTGGAGTTGGAGGCTATATCTATAACAGAAGCTCTATTTTGCCTTCGCATTCTCTCGTGGTTTTTTTTTTTTTTTTTTTTTTTTTTTTTTTTTTTTTTACAATTTGTGGTAGCTGCCGAACACACAATGGACCCTTCCACAGTTCTTCGTGATGTTCTGAATATGCATATGTAAAGTAACAAGAAGCTACTTCACCACAAGTTTTCTTGTCAGTTTTCATCACTTTCCAGATATAATTCATAACATCCACAATGTGACAAGTTTTCTGATCCTTCTGGAACATGAGACGATCATTGGTGATGCTCAAAGATGTTTCGAGCTCTTCCAATAACGTACTCTTTCCGTAGCTTTCTCATAAACCCTTCTTCATTGAAGAGTAGAGAATTATTAGACAGATCATACTTGAGAAATTCTTGCGTGTTATATCCACGAGCTTGACCAACCTGTATCATCCTATAGGCAAAACTGACTTATTTCTCTTGCTTTTTCCTGTACTTGATGCTACGTAACTATGAAATAATACTAGCATTAATTTGTGAATAGTATTGGAGACCATTCTTGTTTTCTCTTCACATAGTGTCTTACCCAACGTAGAATAGGCCTCATTAACTATTTGGGAAACGTTAAGATTTTTTCTTTTACATATTGTGGAACTAGTGTTTTCGTTAGGACACATTTCAAACAGATTACCTTTCTGCAAAATGTATTGAAACATTGAAGTTACCTTTTCATCTACGCTCTGTATCTGTTTTTTTTCGGGGGGGGGGGGGGGATCATGGTGAACATTTAACTCTTCGACAAAAGATCTACAATATTTAATGACATAATTCTTGGAAAATGGGTCGAATGTCCAGCTAAGTTAACAGCACCGTCACATACTAAGTTTCCCTTTTAAAAAATGAAACAAACTTTCATGATGATCAGTCAAATATTACCAGAGATATGAAGATTTCTGTGATTGAGCAGGCGACATCTTGGATGATGTGATATGTGGAAAATTTGTCGAATGACCACCTAAATTACAACTACAAGAATATTTGTTTAGCGATAATGAAAAATTATAACGAAATTCTGTTAATTTCAGTAAAATATTACCAGAAGTATGAACATTTTTGTAATTGAGCAGCCGCCATCTTGGATGATGTCATCGCAGAGAATGTGTAGGATGTTCACCTTAGTAAGAAAAAAACTTACTAGGATCCTTGCTAAGCAATACTGAAAAAAAAAAAAACGAAATTGCATGTTAATCAGTCCAATATTAGCGGAGATACGAACATTTTTTTGATTAATCAGCTGCCATCTTGGATGACGTCATCCCAGGGAAATGCGTCGAATGTATTCATTAGTAAGAAACATACGTACTAGGACCCCTGCTAAGCAACCCTGAAAGAAAAAAAGGAAATAACATGTTAATCAGTCCAATATTAGTCGATATATAAACATTTCTGTGATTAAGCAGCCTCCATCTTTGATGGCGTCATAGCCAGAAAACGTACCAGATGTCGGATGTCCACCCAAGTAAGACACCTACTAAACATTTCTGAAGAAAAATTCTCCATACTCAAACTTTCCTACAGAACCACAGCTAGATCCAGGACTAATACCCCGTATGTAGGCATCTGGAGTCATGAGGTGAGGGGATTGAAAAGGATATGGAAATCCCGTTCTACAGCAAATCAAGCGATGTCCAAACTCCTGTGAGCAGAAGGGTAAGTGACTCACTTGCAGTGTGGGAAATAGCTCAGTCTTGCTTCATCCATTGTTGTTATAACGACAGAGTTTTCGTGCGGTAAAATCTGCACAAATTATGCATGACAGGGTCAATAATCAACTGCCGATTGATGTGGCGATCAAAGTACACATGGGCTTTCATCACTGAACCATATGTTACTGATGAAATCTAAATTTTCATATGCCACAGTTAACACTCCAGAGCAATACAGTAGACGTCCACGCTAATCTCCTGCAGTGAGACGCTGCCCCACACCGTATGAGCGGAAATATTGCTCGACAATAAGTACCTCCTCCTCTGTTGTGAGTAACATTATCTTCTCACCAACTGCACACTACGCTAGTCCACACACAACTGAGCACACACATGGCACTCACAGCTCATACCACATACCATCTGAGCGCCATCCGTACGTGAATTTCAGTACTGTTTGTTTTGCCGCATACTGTATTTCTAAGCAACAGTATTTTCTATTTTGTGACGCTTTACAATTTACTATCTTTTGTCTCTATTGTTACAGTAACTATAGTTTTTGGCACTTACATTGTTTTCCATAGCGCGTCTTCAATTTTTTAAAAGAAAGTATGATTAAAAAACTTTTTATTTGATTTTTTTCAAATGTGTTTTGAAAAATAGTGCAGAAATCTGAAATTTTGTTCGAACTTGCTAGACAATCTCGTTTTAGTGAAGAGTAAAGCTGATTGCATATGAAGAGCTTGGTATCGATGTTTAAAAATCAAACAAGAGGTCTAACTTTAAAATATATATACAATAAAAGGAATAATGGAATATTGCATTGTCACTGGACTTTTGTCGTTGTGAAAAATTTCATCGGGAAAGGACAACTTTGATGACTTATAACTTGGGAAAGAAGATCTGCAAAGAAAGAAATTTCACATTCGCACTAAACAAGTTAACGTCTTCTACTATGCTGTTTATGGAGATCAGCTGAGTTCACCTAAGATCATGCAACATATACTATACTTCTGACTCATTTTCTAACCAGTTGAGAATGCTCCAAGAGCATTGCTAGAACGAACTTAAAAAGAATTAATTTTTCTTATTAACTTCTGCAGCCTTTATACAAATTGTTCTATGTACTTTATTATTATACGCATTAAACAATTTTTGTAATATATCTATCCATTTTTAATTTCCTTGACTACGACATTTTTCCCACATGTTTTGGTTAAGAGTTCTGTTAAAACGATCTACGATATGTTGTTTTACGAAGACACATGCTCAAAATTGGAAAATTCGCAAAATATCATCTATGACTTATGGTTCCTGAGATACGCCTCCTCAAATCTCCCGAAATACGAATCTTTTTGGTCAATATCTGGGAACAGTGGCCATTTGGCCAGTGGCCCCGGTTACCATTTGGCAACAAAATGTCCACCATTCTGTTAAGCATTGATCAACACCAATATCATCTCTCTATAACTTATGGTTCCGGAGATATGGCTCCTTAAATCTCCGAAATCGGAACGTTTTGGCCAGATATCGGAACATTTTGGAACGGTTAGGGTGACGCTAAAAATTTCATCACTTTCTCAGATAGGTTTTGATGCTCTATCGAATGGGGGGCTCAAAATTTAAAAAATTAAAATAACAGACACACACACAAAGACATCGAGAATTCAGTAACGAACTTTTTAAGTTCATTGAAAATATCAAATAAAAGGGAAAATATTGTTACTGCAAAAAACATGCCGATAAAAAGGGGGCAGACTTTTGAAACGGGTGGAATCAAGTATTAACGTACTGCATATACTAGCATTCTACATCTTTCCCTGCCGCCTTATTGATGGATTGTAGCAAACGTCCTCTTCAGTACTGAAGCTATATGAGACAGGGCTCTTTATCTTAGCGTGGAATCCAAACCACATAAATTCCTATGGGGACTCAAACCCAAACCTCATCTTCTCCTGTACTGAAGGCGCGTATGCTAATTATATAGTCACAGAGGCCCTCATCCGCTTTATTTTTCAAATCACCAACAGTGATTTCTAAGACTGAGGATCCGCCGGGTACAGAAACATGGAAAAACAGCCCAAAGTGCCAACGTTTGTACATTAGAAGCGTTTTGTTACATATTTCCGAGAAGATTGACCATGTTTTACAGTTATATTTTTATCATTGTATGGAACTGATAACATTTACGTATAAATTGGTGTCTAGGTTCCATTAGTCTTGAGGCTAAATAATAGAACATATGGGGCCTTATGCAGAGTCCTTTTGACGTATGATTAACGTCATACTAGAGGCCTGACTACTGCAGGAAAGATATTTTAGTCGAACTCTTTAGTATGGCACTAATGACGCGTCAGAACGACTCTGCATAAGGTAGATAATTTCTAAATTAAGTATCATGGAATTAATGACCATTCTCTTACAGTTTTTCAAGTGCATTATAAACTTGAAATATCATCTTAATAGACAGCATTGAAATCTTTAGTAATTGGAAAATAAGAAACTGCTAAAATGGAGATTATACTTTTATCATACCTTCTCTCATCCCAGCACGAAAAGCAGGTCCATCATAATCTACGTAGTCCACGTACGTGATCACCTCTATCTCTTGTTCCTTTTTATAATGTATACCGTAGCTCTGAAACAAAAGAATAAGAAAATGTTTAATGCACAGATCCTTATAAAACTGCATAGGTAAGTAATCTTTAAATTACAGTTTTCATAACCATGACTGCTACGAACGAAATTCCAAAGCCCTATACCGAAGAATTGTTACGTAACAACGCAATCAGCATCAGCTGCAAGTTAAACATGAAACTAAGCCGTCAATTTTATAGACGGGTTAATGTATATATATTTGGTATTAACACTATCTGTATTGTTCACAAGATTCAACAACCATTGAATGACAAAGATGGGATAAAAATAACAAATGTTTCATAAGCAGGCCAGCAGCACTTTTTATACTTATATTTATCACACACATAAACACACACATAAATACATAATACATAATATCCGGACCTTAAAGGCAGAGGGGAGTAAGTAATTTTTTTCTGAAAATGAGTTACTGCCAGATTTGAAACGCGTGTTCTGATATCTCTTATTCTTAGAAAGCTTGTAGTTGTATTATGAATACTTTATCAAATAGCAATAATAAAATTGGATATAAGTCCGAAGGCACTTAAAGGCAAAAAGAAAGTAAGTCTCTGTTTTCTGTCTCTCCTGAAAATTTAATAAAAATGACTTACTCCTCTCTGCCTTTAAGGTCCGGATATTTTATATATATGTATGTATGTATGTATGTGTGAAAATTGTAGAAACCGGAACTTGAGTGAAGTGAAAATCTGTCTGTAACGGAAACTTCGAAATCCTGGCAGTTATTATGATAATTTATTTATAAATATTTTGTATAGAACAGAAACACCCCTATAACCCGAAACCGAAAAGAAAAGGTAATCTCCAGGAGCTTTCATAGCTTGTATAATGAAACCTTTGTTTCACAAATCCAAGTCAGTAAGATGTTTCTGTATCTTTTACCGTGTATTTGTCTTATTCGGAGATTAAGAGATCAACATAGAAATGTCGCTTGATAGCAAATGTGGTTCCTCCTCTGCTTCTCCTTGTTTCTAAATAGCGCATCACAGGACACTGTCAGAAAGCATTCCTTCTGTCGCTTTTTTTCATAATGCTCTTTGTTTTACTGCAGGATAAGAAACCCTGTAGCAACGTGATTCACTGATTATTTTAGTTGTACCCATTTTTCTACTTGCAGTTGTTTTTAATTCTCCAACTTGTCCTGGACATGAGAACTTTAAAACAGACGCAGCCTTGAACACTGGAACCCACAACTCTTTCTATCGATAGTTTACCAAAATCTGAGACTCTTTAAATTTTCCTTTGGCCTGTGTACATTCACTAATTTTATCCCAAGCATAAATATCTAGAGCATTATGGATGAAAACCTGTCAACATTAAAACACAAACAAACAAACAAACACAGATATATATATATATATATATATATATATATATATATATATATATATATATATATATATATATATATATATATATATATATATATCGGGTGTTGCAAAATAAGTGTTACAACTCTTGGGAGGTGACTCCTGCCACTGAAACAAGAAAAAAAGTTCTCTTCAACTTTCTGCTATCGGACATAGTTTCAGATCTACAAGGTGCCGAAACCGTGGGAAAATGACTTTCGGACGCCAATAGTTCGGAAACTATCCAACATAAAGAGGGCGGGTAAAAAATTCACTGAAGAAGTCATACCTGCTCTATTGAATTTTGCATGTTTCACAATCCTACCGTGCACACGCAAGGGATTCCCCAAAGGAACGTAGGGAGTCCCGGATAATCTGCCAAATGAAACTTGGTCTAAATGGATATGAATTGATAGGTTTTCTACCAGGTAACAATAATTCGTTTGTCTTAAGTCGATATCTGGAACAAATACAAAATGGCGGACACCTTTAAGCACGTTGTGTGTGGTTGCATAATCGCCAGGTACGGATGCTGGCCAACAATGACGTTCTGAGTATTAATTGTAGCGAATTTGTACTCAAATGCTCTAGAAAGACATCTGGAGTGTCGGTAGAGCATAACAGACGAAGCAGGGTGATTCACATGTGTGGAAACACTTAACGAAAAATGCCAAGAAATGAACTCATACTCAGTAAACGTGAATTCAAAGTGTCGGAAATGTAAGGATTAGCGTCAAAAACATGAAAGCCATTGCCAATTTACCAATAATATTCCCTCAAACCGATGCAATATGATGTGCATGATTGCATACCAATAAGGATGGAACAACTGAGGCCAAGTTCAAATTGTGCAATGGACTCAGTAAGAAACTGGGTAAACTAAATGAATGTCACTAGTGGGATCGCATGATCGATATTGAAATGTGGCCAATGTGTGTTGATATCAACATGTAGCTAATGGACAAATGTCAACATGTCCCACTACTGCCGGGACATCGTCCCACGTGGGAAAAATAGGAAAATAACTACTCGGGTCTTGAATCTGATGCCGTGGGCTCCCAGTAGGATTGGAAACTGCGACCACGCGAGCAAAAGCGAGCGCTCTAGCCCTGAGGTTCGAAGGAGCCTCACTTTCTCTGTATTCGTTTCTTTGAGGAGTACCCATTTTGTTTGGCAAGCCCTCTTGTACAGCCTCCAGACATACTTGTGTGTTTCATTTTGTTACTCTTACTGCACAGTTGTAAACAATCAGAGCTTTAAGACGTTTCTTCCTATTTCTCATGTCGTTTTATTTTCCATATGTATGGTGTTCCTGCTGTAGTGTTAAATGTGCCAAATCGGCTCATTTTCGTCTTTGTCTCGGCATGTGCACTGTGTGTAAGATACGAATTTCTAGAGATATTTTCCTATATTTCGAGTACGTCATATGTCTCAGAAGACGTGGGACATGATATATATTTGTTATTTTCACGCTCTATCAGAATTTGAACCATGCATTAAGAGATTTCTTTTCATATGTGTCGACTGTGGGACAATGTCCTAAACAAAGAGGGACATTGATACAATCGTGTTCTAGTTACGTTCTACCAAAAGGTGCAGCAATGTGTAATAGCAGAATGTAATAGCAGAATGTACAACGTTATTTTCCTAGTTTTCGCACGTGAGATGGTGTCCCAGCAGTAGTGGGACATGTTGACATTTGTCCATTAGCTACATGTTGATATCAACACACACATTGGCACATTTCAATATCGATCATGCGATCCCTCTAGTGACATTCATTTAGTTTACCCAGTTTCTTACTGAGTCCATTGCACAATTTGAACTTGGCCTCAGTTGTTGCATCCTTATTGGTATGCAATCATGCACATCATATTGCATCGGTTTGAGGGAATATTATTGGTGAATTGGCAATGGCTTTCATGTTTTTGACGCTAATCCTTACATTTCCGACGCTTTGAATTCACGTTTACTGAGTATGAGTGCATTTCTTGGCATTTTTCGTTAAGTGTTTCCACACATGTGAATCACCCTGCTTCGTCTGTTATGCTCTACCGACACTCCAGATATCTTTCTGGAGGATTTAAGTACAAATTCGCTACAATTAATACTCAGAACGTCACTGTTGGCCAGCATCCGTACCTGGCGATTATGCAACCACACACAACGTGCTTAAAGGTGTCCGCCATTTTGTATTTGTTCCAGATATCGACTTAAGACAAACGAATTATTGTTACCTGGTAGAAAACCTATCAATTCATATCCATTTAGACCAAGTTTCATTTGGCAGATTATCCGGGACTCCCTACGTTCCTTTGGGGAATCCCTTGCGCGTGCACGGTAGGATTGTGAAACATGCAAAATTCAATAGAGCAGGTATGACTTCTTCAGTGAATTTTTTACCCGCCCTCTTTATGTTGGATAGTTTCCGAACTATTGGCTTCCGAAAGTCATTTTCCCACGGTTTCGGCACCTTGTAGATCTGAAACTATGTCCGATAGCAGAAAGTTGAAGAGAACTTTTTTTCTTGTTTCAGTGGCAGGAGTCACCTCCCAAGAGTTGTAACACTTATTTTGCAACACCCGATATATATATATATATATATATATATATATATATATATATATATATATACACAAACAAACAAACAAACACATAGATATAGGTTATGAAAGTTATTTAATAAAATTTTTCAGTGTTTTGTGTTTGAGATGAGTATTAAGTGTGCTGTTTTCTTTTTCCTGTGCGCTATAGAGACAATGCCTAAAAAACATGTAACTGTTACTTTAGACTATAAAGCAAAAGATTGATGCCAGGAAAGGACAAAATTTTAGTTAAAAAATCATGTGTCGTTTTGTCAAAAAAAAAAAAAAAAAAACGGTTAGACACAAGGACAAAATACTGAAATGATAGATGAAAGGGAATGATAACGTGAAACGAGTCGGAAAAGTAGCAGACAGTGAGAAAATTACTGTGTTCATATGCAAATGATTTGTAAGTGCTCCATTGAGAAACTTTGCCCATTTCCGGTCGTGCGTGTCTCACAAGCTCGATCTCTTTCGATTTGAAAACCCTGGAGAAGACTGATCCAAAGCGTCGTCTCTGCTTGTACAGTTTTATGTCCAGGCATAACGTCGTGTGAAAAGAAGCTCTTGGTAAGTAAAAACATGTCGATTCGATTATTATTGTTAACATCATTATTATGCAATAAACCCTAAGTGGAACAATAACAGCTTGTGGGATAAGGATACCATGTCATGATAGTACAAAACAATTAAGCTTAAATTCTATCGTATATAACTTTACAAAATAAAATTATTCCAAACGAGATTTATAATAATTATTCAGATAAAGCTTTACAAAAGAAAATGAAAAATCAAATATCAGTGGAAGACACATTAAGAATTTCAAAGAATAGAAGTATCCAAAATATTATGACGATGCTATTTTAATAAACAAAGAAATTACAGATGAAAACCCATCAAGCTTACAACATGTGGAAGAAACACTTGTAGATGAGTTTGAGAAGGTGTATTTACATTTTTGAGAACTTTACAAAGGTAGAAAGGACTTTATAAACATGAAGTGTGTTATGTTGGTTATTAAGAAAACAACAGATTTTGATGGTGAATTTAGAATATCCGAGAAGAGTAACACTATAATGAAAATGTTATTCAAGAAATTAGGCAATTCAAGTAATATCAACACTGGTAAAGAACAATTAAAACTACTAAAGAATTTTAATGATGTTGTTAAGAAGTAATTGATAAACATAAAACAGAAATCTATTACACACATCCAACTTTTACAACTCGTCAAGCCTTTAAACCTGATATAAATAGTCTATACTACAAAATAAAATGAAATCTTTCAGTCTAATGTCTCACGATTATGCCCATTAGGCTAAGGAAGACAATGATTAAGGCAAGTGAATGATGATGGAAAAATTGGAGGAACGACAATATGGGAGGAAACTGCTGTACCTGGAGAAAACTCACGGACAGAATGTTGCCTACCAAAAATTTACATGGCCAGGGGTTGAACCAGGGACATCACGAACCAGATGTAAGCGCTTCACCACTGAGCCCCCGTGCCCGTGTTATACAAGTTCAAGTTATCATAGTTCACGTTTTTTTTTTTATATATATAAACAAGAAGAATTATTAATATCGGCAATGGTATCCGATCTAAAAGTTGCTGGAAGAGAACAACTTGCATCAACTGAAGATAATATTAAAAATATAATTATAAGTGATAGAAAAAGATCTGAAGATGTTTTAAAATTATTACAAGACACGTATATAAAGAAGGACGAGTTTGATATTTTAACTGTCGGATTAACATTTTTAAGAATGAATATAGAGAAGTAAATAATATTATGAATCAATATATAGAAGAAATTATAAAATAAATATTATATAATCATTCTAATTAACGTGAAAGTTAATGTTTCAGAGTTTAATAGATATAATCATTTTAAATTATGGCTTTCTAAAGGTAAATTATAGATTTTCAGTCAAACAGCAACAGGATCATTACTATTTAACCTAAATCATGGTTTGTATACTTCATTGTCTTCAGAATGAAACAGCCTTTTAAACAGTAATATTCAAATTTCCCTATTATGTCCCCGAGGCCAGAAATTTGAGAGAAATTGGAATTTTTCTGATTTTTTTCAAATTTTAATCCCTTCTGTACCTCCCTGTGTTAACGCACAGATTTCAAAATCAACTGAAAAATATTAATGGGTGTACTAAATGTGTGTACAAAATTTCAAGCTTCTATCTTGAATAGTAAGGGCGGGAAAAATATTTACCAGTGAGTTAAGAATGTCCCCAATGCCCAGATGACCCGAATGTAATATAAACATTTTCTGAGACACCCCTTTTATCCTAGGATCATGGTTCGTACATCATTCTCTTTAGAATAGATTAGATTAGATTAGATTTATTAATCATTCTCTGGACCATGTTACATGTACATTTGTACAAAATGGTATAGAACTCGTCAGTACATAATTTCAATACAATATTTAAAACAAATACAATGCTCTTGTGTTCAACAACTTGTGAAAATAGATATAGGTTAAACGAATTAATTACTATTTTAATTACTGTATATTTGTATTTACCATCTTAACTATATATAAAACTACATGAACTGATATAAATCTAGTATATACAATTGGAATATAATTACTTTTGGAAGTTTCAAAGTTTGCTGCTAAAATATTCATTTACAGTATAAAATGTGTTTTCTAATAGTAGTTTGCGCACTGAGTTCACAAAGAAACTCTTTCCATGACTATTTTTTATGTACTCAGGTAGTTTATTATACAACTTTACACCCATATAGATGTGTGATTTTCCGTATGCAGATGTTCTATGATACACAGTGGATAAGTTATCTTTTCCACGTGTAAGATAGTTGTGAGTATCACCATCTCTTTTAATATTATCTAAATGATCCCAGGTAAATTCCAGAAGTTCAAATATGTATAAAGAACGAACTGTTATCATATTCAATGATTCAAAAAGTTTCGGTGATTTAGTAATGATTCTTAAGACACATTTTTGTTGTTTAAATATATTCTGAAGCTTCGGCGAAGACCCCCAGAACAAAATTCCGTATTTAATATGGAAAAAGAATATGGTATAGTACAGGGACAGAATTGATTGCAGATTAAGTATTGGGACTAGAGTTCGTATTATGTACATAATCTGGGCTAATTTTTTGCTTAGTTTCTCTACGTGTTCTTGCCATGAAAATTATCATTCAGATACATACCTAAAATTTTACAGTATTAGTAAATGTACATATTTCATTATTCAATGATATCTGTGGCATTTGGTGTGATATTCTGTGAGATAAAAGGTAGAAAACACACTTTGTTTTATCTGCATTTAGTTTTAATTTATTTGAAGAAAACCAATGCGTAAGTTGGGATGTTGTAAGATCAATGGTGAACGACAGTATTTGTTATTATTGAGATTATACTTTCAAATCCACCGACACACAGAATAATAGATTTAGGCGACGAAATGTTAGATGTTATTAACCAAATTTTTAAAAACTAAATATAATGATGAGTATCTTATACAAATATATTAAGATAGAGAGATGATAAAGTGTCAGATAAATGGTCCGAGTTTGATTACTCGCATAATAGTTGTATATATAAAAGTAATGTAATGTAATTCAACGTGTTTAGCTTTTTTGTGCATTTACATATAAATTATAAAAAAAATGGTTTTGAAAAGTAAGAAAGATGATCTATTAATTTGTTTCATAGAAAAAAAAATGAAGTTGTGGGAAAACTATTATAAAATTGTGAACAAATGTTACCTATATATATAGTAAAATATAGAAGGGTGTTGAGACTTAATGTATGAGCAATTTAAACTTCAGAATAATGTTAAAATACTAGAGGCGCTAACAGAAAAATACTATTGTTCAAGTAAAAATAATTATTGTTAATACAAAGATATATACCAGAATTAAATTGGAATAGTAAAAATAAAAATGAATCCGACAATAACAGAGACAGTCATGACGAGGTAGATCCTTAGCTGTATATATTTAAAAATCAAATAATTCTTAATAACATATTTGTGAGTATGAAGGGTATGGGAATGAAACGCTCAAAATTTTTATATAATAATTAAAATATGAATTTCATTAATCGTAGTGTTAAGAGAGAGATGGAAAATAGAAATAAAACGATTAAAGTAGAAAACAAGAAGATGAGTAAAAATGTTAAGAATAAAAGTATGAAATATTAAATGAGATCACACGATCAAAAGAGAAAACAGTAATATGAAAGTTTTAATAACTATACGGTAATTGAATTGAAAAATGTTATGTAAAGAAAAGAGGATATGAGATTATTCCCAATCAAGAAAACCTGAACTAATTGACTGTATTAAACATGAACTAAAACAATTACAAAAAGACAAATATAACAAATAAAAGTTGTTAAAACTTTCCCAATTAAAGGAATTTTAGAAAAATAAAAGCCAGAGAGAATTTAACTAAAATTTAAATCAAAATAAATATAATTTAAGAATAGACTGTAAACATCTAGAATACAAAATGTTGGAGGATATAAAGATCCTACTAAATGTTTAAATGCGAAAGGTAGAGTTCCTAAAAATTAACGTAGTTTCGAACTTTTTAATGTGCTTAAAGTAAATATATTATTTGTTTGCACATTTAAACAGGAAATAAAATAGAAAAACACAACCTTAAAACAACAAATGAAATAACTTTTGAATTACAGACTTAAATGAATTTTACAAAGACGCTGTAATTAAAATCAAAATAGAAATAGAAACATTTCAAGACAGGGGATCGAAATGGACGTTGCATGCTATAGATTTGTTTTCAATTAAGAACTAATAAATACATTCCAATATTGGTCTTCTTAATCAGAACTACTCAATATAATTTAGAAAAGCCTGTGCTAATGTTAAGAACAAAGATTAAAGAATGTTTCTTATGGTCAAACATATCTGCGTTGTATCCTGTTAATAAAGATGAACAAAGAATTCCTAAATATGGACATTATGAGGATAAGATTGAAAATGTCATTAAAGACATTCCTATTCCTTTTTGAATCTATATTATAAAATTGAAAGTGGCTATGTTTGTAACTCTTAATCTCTTCAACCACCAAATCGATCTCAATCAAACTTTTAACGTAGATGCAGTTTTGGCCTGGAAGTGTTTTTAGCTATTCACTTAGACAGTTGAACTTAGGGGGGGGGGGGGAAATAGAAAAAAAATAAATAAAACATAATAACTCTTGAGCCACCCAACCGATCTTGATCAAATTTTCCATGTAGTTGATGTTCGGAACTGGCATGATTTTTATCATTTCAATTTGACGGAGCAACGTAGGGAAGGGGGGAGGGGAAGATGTACAAAAATCAATAAATATAAAAATAAAAGTGACTATGTTCGTAAATTAATAACTCTTGAGTCACCCGATCGATCTCAATGAAATTTTCAACATATATGAAGTTTGAACCTGGGAAGTTTTTTATCATTTCATTTTGACAGTAGATCTTAGGGGAGGGGTAGAGGAGAAATATATATGAAAACGAATAAAACTTAACAACTCTTGAACAACCCAACCGATCTCGATCAAATTTTCAACATAGATAAGGTTCAAGCCTGGGATGTTTTCTTCATTTCACTTTTACAGTGCAACGAAGGGGAGGGGGAGGAGGTAGATATATGTAAAAAAAAAAAAGTAAAAATAATAGTGACTGTCTTTGTGATTTTATCACGCTTAAACCACCCGACCGATCTTAATCAAATTTTTAATATGGATGAGGTTCGGACCTGGGATGGTTTTTATTATATCAATTTGGCAGTAGAACTTAGGGGGGGGAGGAGAGGGGGCAGATATATAAAAATAAATAAAACTTAATAACTCTTGAACCACCCGACCAATCTCAATCAAATTTTCAACATAGATGACGTTCGGGCTTTGGATAATTGTTATTATTTAAATTTGATGGTGCAACGTAGGCAAGGGAGAGGGGGAGGCGGATATATATGTAGAAAAAAATTAAACTAACTGTCCTTGTGACTTCACTCTTGAACCACTTGACCGATCTGAATCAAATTTTGAACATAGATCAGGTTCGGGCCTGGGATGGTATTTATCTATTCACTTTGACGATAAAACTTAGGGGAGGGAAAGGAGGGGGAGATATATATAAAAGTAATTAAAACTTAATTACTGTTCAACCATAGGACCGATCTCGATCAAATTTTCAACCTAGATGAAGTACGAACATGGGATAATTTTTGTCATATCACTTTGACGATGTAACTTAAAGGAGGGGGAAAGACATTTACAAATGATCGAAAATGACCGATATTAGTATCGAATCTATAGTTTTTGAGGTCGCTGAGATGAACAATGACAATTCTGATGCCTTTTAAATCCAAATTCAGCCTCGAAAATTGTGGAAGGGGAGAGGATATATATCATCGAAAATGACCAATATCAAGAAGCGCTTAGTAATAGTAAAACGTGACTGACTAACGAAACATATTACTATTTTCTCTTAATTTAACCCAGCCAAGCGGGTAATTGATGCTAGTTATAGATAAGTTTGAAAATAGAAAGGATATGTGTATTGCTGTATTTGGCTCTGGTAAGAAATTTTCAATTTTTCCACTATGAATTGCAAGAGAAAAAAGAAAATCATATTCGTCTGTTATATTTTAAAGACAAAAGGAATAGTCATTATTGTTGGATTAAAACAATTAACTACAAATTAACACACGAGATTTTTATGTGAAAGATGGCGGCAAAACATTTTGAATCAGAATTAGTAAAGAACATGAAAAATATTATGGATTATAATTCTGCTGCATAAATAATATTACCAAAAGAATGGAATACAATTCTTAAATTTATTCATCACAAACGCTCTTTAAGATTTCCACTTACAACAATTGCACTTTGAATCGATATAAAAGCAAATTAATACATCTCACAACCTGATCCAAGAATATTTTATTCAATTGCATATCAAGCACACAAACTGAACAATTTCACTTATTACGTTAAAAGTACTTTCAGGTTCTTATGAAACCGAACTTGTTTAATATAGAGGTGATGAAGTGAATGTATTTATAGAAAAATTAAAAGAAGCGATTCAAATTCAAACAATTGAGAATGCTCGAAGAGTCACTTTTTAGAATTCATTTTGAATCAATAACTAATGACGCAATAATTACTGAATCAAAAACTGGTATTGTTATTGTATCAATATTGGTATTGATCAACAGCAATATCATCTCTCTATGACTTACGTTTTCCGAGATATGGCTCCTTAAATCTCCTGGAATCGGAACTTTTTTTTGGCCAATACCTTGGAAACGGTCAGAGTGACGAAAAATTCCATCACTTATTTGAGATAGTTTTTGATACTCTATGAATAGAGGGCTCAAAATTGAATCATCAACATCAATATCATCTCTCTATGACTTACGGTTTCCGAGATATGGCTCCTTAAATCTCCTGGAATCGGAACATTTTTTTGGCCAATACCTTGGAAACGGTCAGTGACGAAAAATTCCATCACTTATTTGAAATAGTTTTTGATGATCTATGAATAGAGGGCTCAGAATTGAAAAAAATGCAACTAAGAGGCTGACAGACACACACACACAGACATAGAGAATACAGTAACGAACTTTTTAAGTTCGTTGAACATTTATGATAGTATAAACCTATGGATTTCTTTACAGAAGAAGAAAAATATATTTAAATCTGCTGAAAATTATCATATTTGTAAAGATCATTTGATAAAATTCCACGCTATTAGACAAGAAAAAAAAGAGTTTTAAGATTTTAATTAAGTATTAAAAAATTGAAGGAGGATTAGAGCATTTAAATGTATATAGAAAAAGAAAATGCTGATATAGATTATGTAGATGAATTATTAATACAAATAAGAGAAAACAGTGTAAAAGATTTATTTGGTAAATGTAGGAAAGAATTAGTTAAAACTCACAGTAATAAACAATTGTGAAAAAAAAATTACTGATCTATTAACAGGACAATTTTGGAGCAGCTCATTCGTATTGCAGTTTAAATATACAAACCCGATATTTATTTCAGTGCTTATGTACAATTTATCAGAATACAAAACTGATTTTTCATTAAAAGTTCAGCTGATGGATTATAAAAGAAAAAATAGATATAATATCTAACACAGAAGAAAAATACATTACATTCTCAAAGACAATAAAATACAATGATAAAAAAATAAAGATCAATTCAGTTAAGATTAATCGAATCGTGTATTTGTTTTTCAAGAAGTTTAGCAGAATTAGCGCATAATTTAAAACCAGGACAATTAAGAGAAACATTGAAATACTTTCCTACAAAAGTAATTAATTTGATAAAAACAATGATTCAATTGAAAAGTTAGAAGAAACTGTTCCATTATCCAGAGACAAATTAAAAAGATTAACAGTAGAAGAAATAGAAGATGACGATTATAATCATCATATAGAAATCTGTAAAGCAGTCAACTTTTTAAAAAAAATGAGAAAATACAATTTTACAACAGATGTTCTTCAGTTAACAGACATTATTGAAAATTTTATACATACGGCTCTTAAAGCATCTAAATCAGATCCAGCATAGTGTTTCACGCGTCCAGGATTTCTTGGGGTGCGATGTTAAAAATTACAAAAATTGGAATTGTTAATATTTTGACAAAGTACTCTAAACAATATTATATATATATATATATATATATATATATATATATATATATATATATATATATATATATAAAAGGAGGAATATACGTGTTCAAGTTGATGTGCTGTAGCAAATATTAAGTATTTATAAAATTGCAGTCCTACTGAAAAGTTCATACATAATGTACACTTCTCCAAATATATAATTGCGTGCCTGAACTTTTCTAACAGGGAACCTTTACAAAGTGTTACACTCCGATTTTCATGAAATTTTGTAGGCAGAAAGAAACCTAAAATGACCGAATACGAGTATTTTCTTTTGTGCCGAAAAAAGGCTTAAGGGAACAAAAGCTACATCCAAAATTGTTTCTAACCATTGCTGAAATCCAATAAAAACATAAGCACTTGAAATGACACTTCGTACTCAAATAGGAGACATAGAATAGACATAGGAGACATAGAAGAACGCCACTATTCACCTTAGCAACCCCGAAAACTACAAATTGGACACTAACTTCGGTCGTTTTTGTTTAATTTACATGTCACCAATCAATTTTTTTAAAAAGATATTACAATGATTCACATTCCTTGATAGAATACGCATTTTAATCAGTTTAATATCATAATCATCGGGAGGCCTAACAAGGTACATTCGCGAAGTGTCCCTTCGGGATTCCTGTAAAATTGATTCAAATGCAAAGTTCTCCGTGGTCCAATGTGTATTGTACTAATTTTAGCGGCCCATACCAGTAATCTGCATATTTATGGACCTTCGTATATTTGGAATTCAATCATACACTACTATAACGCTCGGACACAAAATTGCTTTTAGTTTCTTTATATGTAACTGAATATGAATGTGGGCATATGCGAAACAAATTTGATCAAGTACTGCTTGTCTGACACATGATACCCATCCCGTCCACCATTTTGGATCTGCCATATTGGATTCAACTTTCGTTTTTTTTTCAAATGGGAATAGGTGCAAATGTTACATCAAATTCATGTACAATTTTCTCCGAAATTCACTCGTGTAGTGAATTTTACCGTAGCTTGTAACGTTTGAAAAGTATTGCATATTAAATCCCTGCAGGAATCAGATGGAGAATTAGGAATGTCATTCGGAAGCGTTCGTTACATTGTGCACGACATTCTACAGTACCAGAAAGTTTGTTCCGATGAGTTCCACGCAATCTGTCTAACAACACAAGGAGAAGCGCATGGGGACAAGACTGCAACTTTTGGAACGGTTCTCCACAGAAGGGAACTATTTTCTTCACAGCATTGTCACGAGTGACAAAAAATTGATTCGCCATTACACCCTCAGCAGTAAGCAGTCATCAATGGAGTGGAAACACCTCTTCTTTCTAAAGACAAAGAAGTTTAAGGTGACACCATCTGCCGAGAAGGTGGTGGCCACAGTGTTTTGGGACAGCTGGTGTTATACTCGTGGAGTTTTTGGAAAGAGGGCGCACAGTGACCGCTGACCGATACCGTGAGACCTTGACACGATTGCGCGAAGCAATCAGGAGGAAGCGACCAGAACTTCTCACCGAGGACGTCCTCTCCCTTCACGACAACGCGCACCCGCATACAACCAGAAGACCACCACGCTGTTGAAGCAGTTTCGCTGGGACACCATCAACTAACCTCCCTACAGTCCGGATCTCGCTACAAGCGACATTCACCTGTTCCCGCACTTTAAGGGGCACCAAGGGAGCCGTCGCTTTGCTTCAGATGAGGTGAAACACTTCGTGACAACGTGGTTGAACACACAAGGACAGTATTTGTACCAGAAGGGAATCTTCAAACTCATCCCACAATGCGACAAGTGCCTCAGCCGATATGGAGACTGTATCGAAAAGTAACCTAATGTATGTATTATCTGTTCGCCGAATTGTTTGTATGAAATAATACACACATTTCACTGCAGGCTTTGTAACCTTACTTTCTGATCACCCTTCGTATTTGAGTATGAACAATTGCTAAACTATGTAAGGTTAGGGATACCAAAAACCACTCGCTCACCCATTATTTAACCGTATATGTAAATATATCTACTTACCCCTATATATGACTTACTGTAATTAATTTGAAAACATCTGACAATAGTATCATTTTATTCAAACACTGTAATAAGTTTTTAGGAAGGCGAATTTTATTCCAAAAATATTAAGTAGGGCGAATTCATTTTCTTCCTTCACGATTTCGCACCCTGGAAATATACTTCTCTTCATGTATGTACACTACGCTACCAGCTACGAAGGAATAAACCCTGCAGTTTAATCACTTGAAGATAACACGAAGCAGATCCCTTTGTGTCAGCCAAGCACATTAAAAATGCGGTAACTCGTTAAATGCTTGAGATTTAGGCCTACACTCTCCGTACGTTTGCTAAAATAACCGTGATAGGCATTGTATTATGAGTATCGTTTAAATTATACAGGAGAACTAGTAATCTCTACCCAAGCAAATCATGGGGCAATTTATAATAATCTACTTTATATTTGGCTCGTATCTGCACGTAACTTGAATTTCGCTTTAAAGTAACTGTAGACTATCTTGCTCTGTGAAATATGATGCCAATCCGATGTTTATGAAAATTTTGAAATGAAATTTGAGAACAAGTCACAAGTTCTTATAAATCTTCAAGATGTGTAAAACACTTTTCGATCTGTCAAATAGTTTATACACACTGTTCCCTCAATATTGTAATTCGTTTGCATGTCATAGTTGGTACGTCTGGTCCCTGGTTCCACTTCCGGTGGGGCCGAATGATTTGGAACCTACGTTAAACCGTAGGTCTCGTCTTTATATAGATGGGGGCACGGTGGCTCAGTGGTAGAGCGTTCACCTTCGGTGCTTGGGGTCCCTGGTTCGATCCCAGCTCGCACCGTGTGGGCTTTATGGTGGACAAACACCGTACTCGTGGGTTTTCTCGGGTTCTCCCGTTTCCTCCCACTTTCTTCATTCCACCATTTTACTCATCTCTCATTATCACCGCCCCCTTTAGCTTAACCGACATAACCATGGGAAGTAAAACTTAAAGATTTAATTTTCGTCTCTATATAGTATCAATGCGAAAAAACGCAAAATAACAAATATCTAACCATGCCAAAGTTTGGAGCAGCCAGATCAAATTTTTTGAGAGTTCTACACGCAAGAGATTACATTAAACGTTACTATATTCATGATCACTCAAACTTAATTTTCATCATCACAATTCTATCGTCAACAACAACAGTACGTATATCTTACTTCGGAACAAAATAATAAATCGTTTGGCATCGCCTATTAAGCACTGAAAAAATAAAAAAAATCCTTCTATGGATCCTAACTGCTGCTGTTTGGACAAGCAGTATGTTGCCTTAATCATCAGATCATGACCACGCTACCCTGAAAGTGGGTGTCATTGATGTCTCTACAAGCAATTTTTAATCTATCCCACTACTTCTGATCGGCTAGGACGTTTTTCTTTGTTTCATAGATTTTCCGCATCTGCTTCATGTTGTAGCCACCTATCTTTACTAACCATAATTTGTGTTTACAACTTCTATCCCTCTTAAGCATGTGCTTCACATATTCCCTCTCAGCACCAAACTACAAATTTGACTGATTTACTGTAATTCTCATATTCTCCACAGCAGTCGTTGCAAGAATGCCAGACGCAGAAACAGGTGTACACTTATTTGTTTGATAGATAGCATACTAAAACTACACCATTTTTGCATACAACCTTAACAAAAGTCATTCATAATGTTATCCATGAGCATGGGCGACGATTAGAGGGGTAAAGGGGGGCATTTGCCCCCTCTACTTTTTTGAAGTGACCCACTAATGTATATATTATTTCATTTGGAAATATAAAGTTACTGTATGTATTACTGGTTCATAAAATAAATGATGCCATATATTTTCCATTGCGTGAGTATGTATTGGTTGTCTTCCCGTGGATTTAAGAAAGCTGCAGTAATTGTGTTTTAATTGCCACGGAAAATGGCCCAAAAATTAACCTATTGGAGCGCAATTTTAAGCGTATTTTGATTTCTTCTTACAAGGGCTCGATATGTTAGTCAGCAGCTTTGAAACTAATTGAGATAATACTTCGCAAAAAAAAGAAAAAAGAACAAAGAAAAAGAAAAGAAAAATGGTTCCAAGTTATTCTTTAATTGTACAAAAATTAATTGTACCTCAATTAATACACAACGTTTCCACAGTTGCCAAATTTAAAAAAAATCTGTAAATTCCCTTCTCTTAAGTAAAGATAAGGATACTGGTAGCACATGAGACATCTTCGTTTTACCAGATTATTAATAACCCACATATGAACACACAACCAATAGGTAACCTATGTTAATTTGTACTGCTTATATATTCATACTTCTAGGTTTCTCCATGGTATTTTGTTTCCTCTATTTGTATATTATTTTCAATTTTTGTTTTTGAAGTGTTCAACTATTTTTTATTTACTTAAGTACTATATTCTTTTTTATGTGGTTAAATATTTTTCTTTTGTAATTGTTAATATTTTCTATGTATTGGTGCTTTTTTTTAATGTATGCACGTGGTTAAGTGCTCGGAGAAGGCTGCAGAGCCTTAACTTCGCCACGTAAAAGAAGTCATAAATAAATAAAGAAATAAAAATTAGCAGTTCCTAAAATGTGGTTTATTCTTTCTAATAGTAAGGAATATTGATTAAAAAGAGAGTAATAAGAAACAATTTCTACCTTTTCCATTGTGAATTCAACATAATTCTAGGTTTTAGGATTATTTTGTATAGCTGGAGACTGAAGTGATTCTAAGTATTGTTGAGTTTTGGTGTATTCCAAGAAAGTGAAAATTGCACCTAATGACAACGAATATTTTACGGGAAGCTGCAGAGTATTTCGTTAAATGTCGTAGCATATGCTTGTAGAATTTACGTCTTTCTAAGAGTAATAACACACATTTAATAGCATGTGTTGAATTAAAAATATAAGTTGTTCATTAATCCCCAGTTTCAATATGACTCTTGCAAAACAAGCCTTATCATTCATTACTATGATTAATATTATCCTTTCTATTTATTTGTTTTTGCAAATTTGTTATTAAACAATCTGATCACACAATTTTCCAGACAGGATTTTAAGATGTTCATGAGCAAGGAGTCAAATCTCTTCTTACACTTTCGTTGTTTAAGAGTACAAAGGTCTAGTACCTACTTGTGTTGCTCTTGTCAATTTACTTAATAAAATGTGAAATACGATATACGGTATTTTAACTGAAAAAGATAGTATCCTATTGGCTATGCAACCTTTTGACAAACTAAGTGTTAGCATCAACCAGGGAAACTAAAATTGATATACAAATATTCAGATCATGTCTTGCCTCCCACTTTTAACGTCCAATCGCCGCCACTGTCTATGTATTGAATAGAACCATGATACAACCCTCATATTAGGCTTGTTCTGCAGCTAAAGGAAAATTATTTTTAATTAAAAATATTAAATATTGCAGTTTTAATTTCGAGTATCGTGAATTGATCTTCAATACTGCTGGCTGGCTTGATTAAATTAAATGAAATCTTTAATATATTTTGCCACGGCTGTCTCCTTTACGCTAGAGGAGATGGATATAAATCATAATGAACGATTATGATGGATTTAGTGAAATGAGAATGTGGGAGGAAACTGGAGAAATATGAAGAAACCAACGGAAACAATGTTGTCCAGCAGAAATTCATACGGTCTGGAGCCAGGTACCAAGGTAAGCGTTACACCGCTGAGCCACGTTGCCGCCTATGCTGAGTTGTCATATTCATCCTTGACAGTAACGCGATTTAAGCTTCACAGTAATCTATAATGAAGGAACTCCTTTATCCTTTCTCGTAGATACGAGTAAGATAAGTATTATAACGAGTAATTGGAGGTACAATTTCGTTTATCTTTTTAAGTCCTCGTTAGAAATGTACACATCAAATCATGCCCTCTTGACAACCAAAGGATGGATTCATCCGCTGAATATCATACATTAATTACTAACTAATCGAAGTTGGTTGTGTAATTAAGTAATGTTGTTTACGCCTGGCATACTGACAACATTGTGCTGATATGACACATCAAGGTCCAAAATTAATTGACTCAGAAGGGATACTGACAATCATCCATACTTCCTGCAGTTTTCACAGCCATTATCTAGAAAGCTGTAGTTTATAGCTATATTTAGTACACTGAAAAATTCAACAGACAAACATATACAGTTTTGGCGACATATTTTTGATTACAAATGAGAATACTGATTCTGCTTGTAAGATGTGAAAAGAGGAACATATATATTGTGTAAACATTGAAAAATCACTGGTAGCAAGTTAGCAAGTTCCAATGCTTTGTTAACCTCTTTTATATCAATGTTAAACATTAGCCTTTTACAAGCTAATGATCAGCTACAATATTAATCTTTCCCTTCCCATTATTTTATCACATTAAACAGTAAACATTTTCTTCTCAAAGTATTGTTGTAACCAGTCGTATTTCCACTTAGTTCACATTCTTCGTTATTATTCTTTTCCCATAATTATCCGAACACTTCATTGTTTTTTTTTCTTCTGCACAGAAAATCATCTTCACTTTTCTTCGTATACATCTTACGATAGTTGCTAGTAAATTTCATCATCTCTTCTTAGTGCTCATGTATAGCATTATACTAGATGCAATACCTTTGATATTGAGGGCACAGTGGCTAAGTGGTACACCATCCACTTTTGGTATGAGATGTGTTGGGTTGGATCCCAGGCTGAGAGAGTTTGTGGTCGACAACATCGTGCCAGTGAGTTTCTTCGGGGTTCTCTCATTGTCTCCTACATACTTATTCCACCAAATCTTCCATAACCAGTAACTTTCAATGATCACCTGTCTTTGTGAGCCTAAAGGGCATAATCGCGCGACATTAAATATGTTATTTCATCATCTACTTTTGTATACATTTGATGCATTTTTCTTATTTTGTGTACAAGGCTAACAAGTTGCACTTCCCGTCTTCATAAATGGTTGTTTTGGTATTCTTGTTCTCGCGAACATTTTTCATTCATACTTTATACCTTACCTGTCAGTATATTAAGGTGTTGCCGAAAAGTATACAGCAGAAATGTCGTTACGAAACAGTACTTAAAATAAAATCAGCATTAGCGACGGGAGAGCCGGGTGCGATTCCCGGTGGGAGCTCATATGGTTCAGAATTCACATTAAGCTGCAGGTCCACGTCTCATATAGCATCGGTGCTGAAAGGGGCGGATACACTCCAATTCAACGAACTAACCGACAGTATTACCGAAACAGCAAAGCATAGAACACTGACGATGAAAATAGCGAATCTCCAATAGAAAAGAGGATAATATATTACAATGAAAGCGAGCAGCAACGAGGTAATATACAACTCCGTCACTGTTATCCACTGCTTTTTGTTTTGAATCAGAACTACGAGAGGCTGTTACTGTGGCCAGTGACAGGTATAACCGGTAAAAGCTATGTCGCATGGATTACAGGCCACCCGTTTTACTGTTATAAAAATCTATTTTATGAACTGCTTATAGAATTGATGTAACAAATTTAATATTTGAAGATTAACAGGCCTCTGCATAATCAAAATTGTCTAGACGTTAGCTTGACAAATCACATAATTCAAACAAGGAACAGTATACCCAGGATGTAAGAGTTGCTGATATCAAATCGTTCATTAAGATAACATTCAAAGAATAAAGAAAAGCTTTCATTGTTGTTTCGTCCTCTTAATTAAAAAGTTACTGATGATAGATTTCATTCTTTGTTTAAACCAGTTGTTTCCTACTCTGTGCTTTGTGACGTCATGGGTTTGTTTTCTGCATCTTTAGCAAACCAAATAAATGTCAAAAAACAGTAAACGACAAACTTGACATTGATAACAGGAATAGTGACAAGAAAACAAGAACATTGATAACGTAGTCTATGATGTTTCTGCAGATAGACCTGTCATGTATCCGTCGCCACTTGTCCACTGCCAACAGTTTCCTCCCGCCTCACTAACTCTGTTCCTTTGTTCTATCCACTTCCCTGTGTCGCCGCTCTGAGTGTAAGCCTACACAGTTAAAAAAGGCTGTGTTCATTCAATACAATGACCTTGGCCCTAGTAGTTTTCCATTTTGATACACGCCTGGTTTTACTTCAACTCCTTCGGATTTCAAAATAAATTGTTAAAATGGTAGTCGTTAAGTGAATTGCGTAACATGGTCTTTATAATTTCACACCAAAAACAAGTTGAAGAACATCATACACAGATGAGAACGCTTTTACTCATGTAAATTGTGGCAATAAATTCATATTCCCAGAGAAGTATTTTCCTGAAAGAACACAGAAAATATAATACGTGATTTGTTACTTGGTATAAATCCAAATTAAACTGCTCTCTGAGTAAGACGATACGTTTATTGTAAAAATATTAACGTGTAAAAGTTTGATAAATACTATATGATGAAGCCGTTACAAGTTTATATATATATATATATATATAATAAACAAACATATTGTTTTGCTCAGCGAGTAGTCTAATTTGGATTTGAATCTGCTAAAGCAAAGCTCGTACAATGGAAAATACTACAGTTGGTATAAATGTCAAACATACCATACCGTACACCTTTGGCCGTATCCAAAATACAGAAATTCCCAATGTCAGTTACTTATATTAGATATTTATGATATTCTTGAAAGCCTATGTGCATGCTTAAAAGCACAGTATAATGCATGGGCATCATATAGAAGATTTTGAGGTGACTGCAGGGGCGGATCCAGGGGGAGCGATCGGGGCGATCCCTCCCCCTGAAGAGGAAACTTTCTTATTTTATATATAAATAAAACACATCCCAGAGTTTGGAGCTCTTAAAAGTAGCTCTAAGTAGCAGTATTACAACCCACCGCCCTTCTCCCCAAGAAGTCCGTCCTGGATCCGCTCCTGGGTGACTATGATACCTTTCTAAGTCATTCTTCTTAGCACATGAAATGTTTTACTGAACATTGACGAGTAATACAATTATTAGTATTTCGATGGCTTCCGTTCAGTATGCTAACTCGAGTGTTATAATAACACATTGTGTATGTATAGAAAGACCACCGTTGTCCTGTTCCTATTTACGCATTAATTTGCTCAATCACCTAGTTCAATAATACTGTCGCGATATTATCTTTGCACCGTTCAACACTGGCTCAGCATCGAACTGGTAACACACGGCGTGTATTAATCGCAACACTGCATTCCTGTAGTTGAAATAACACGCTTAATTGGTAGTCACCATGACTTTTCACTGTGTAAGGAAGTGCTTCAGCATTATAGAAGAATATTGTAAACGATCTTCCCCATTTAAAAGTTCAACAACTCACGTTTATATGTTTAAAATGACCCGCAACTGAATGCCACTTAGAGTAACAGTCAATCAAGATGGCAGGAAACAAAGACAGGAGAGAATTTTGTATTCTCGAATGTCATGTAAAACAGTCTGTACAGAATATACAGTGAAGGTTCAGTGAGGTTTCGGGACGAATTTAAGTTAGATCCACAAAGCGGATACTCAATTCGAAAGTAGTAGACAATATAAAGAAAATGAGTATGTCTACAAGAGAAAATCAACGGGAGTTGTTGAAAAAACAGTTGATCTTATGTGTACGATTTTCGCCAGAAGCTCACGAAAATCAAATGTTCGTGTAAGCAAAGAATTGAACTTTCAACAGGCTATCTGAAAACATTTGAAATTTCACCCACATCGACTGAAATTATTGCAGGCGCTTAAAGCTACTGACAATGATAAATGATTTAAGCGTCGTGATGCAAAACCTTATAAAAAGAGATGGTTTAATTAAGACTGTTGTATTTAATGATGAAGCTACCTTCCATCTTTCGGGGAAAGTAAACGAACAAAATGGGAGGATATGAGCTTTAAAAAATCCCCATGGTTATGAAGAACATATCCCTGATTCCCCCTAGGTGGACGTATTTTGTACAGTCACATGCAAAAATTGCATGGATCTATGTTTCTCGAGGAGGACACTGTAAACTAATTTCGTGCCTTCACATTATACAAATATGGTTTTTCTTGCAGCTGGAGGAGATCAAAAATTTTATTTTCCAGCAGGCCGGGGCACCTCCACATTCACACCAGGATGCCAGGAGGAAACTCAACAAAAGGTTACAAAATAAATGTATAAGACGAGCTAATCATAAGGGTCAAGTTCTGTTTCGTTGCCTCCCCCAGTCGCCAGATATAATCCCGTGTGACCTTTTCTCATGAGGTTATGTTAAAAACCAACCGTATCAGCCATCGCTACCTAAGAATTTCCATCAACTTCCAGTACGCATTCAAGAAGCAGTTGCATCTATTCACTCTGAGATGTTGAAGAAAATGAAATGAAATATTTGAGTTTTACGTCCCGCGGTTATGCCGGTTAGGCTAAAGGAGGCGGTGATGATGAGTAATGAATGAAATGGTGGAATGAAGAAAGTGGGAGGAAACGGGAGAACCCTGAGAAAACCCACGCACACGGTGTTTGTCCACCACAAAGTTCACTTGGCGGGGGCTGGGATTGAACCCGGGACCCCAAGTGAGATGTTGAAGAGAATTTGGGAAGAATTCGACTATTGGATTAATGTGTGTCGAACTAGAAAAGTTACTCATAGCTTTTTTGTCAATGTATCTTAAAAGAAACTTTTTGAGTTTTTCTTTCATTAAATGTAACTTGCATGTCATTGTTAACAAAGAAACATGACCTACTAACTTTGAATCGGGAAGATAATTTACAATAGCTATCCACATTGACCCGTTAGAAATGATTGGTTTAACTTTTAAAATTATTAAATACAAGAAAACTGTAGACTTTCACTCAGACAACTGTTTGTACCCACAATACCAGAGATTTGTGCTCGGTACATCATTGTCTTTAAGATAAATTAGAAACTCGATTGACACCAATCATACCTCTGGCGATTATAATTCGAAAGAAATTCTGGATTTTTTGGATTTCTTTTAATTTGTGTGCCCTTAGGGAGGTATCAGGCTGAAAAGTATCTCAGAAAATATTACATTTCTTTGGCTAGATATCTGCCAAATTTTGTTGAAATATAATTAGTAAGTATGATATTTCAAATGCGAATTTGAAAAAAAAAAAAACTCAAGAAGTTGCTGCAGTACCCTAGTCACCTTAGATTTATCACTCGAAGGTTGCTGTCTTTAAAACAAATTGGGCTTTTGCACAAAATCATACAAATGTATCACGGGTTCATATATTTGGGAGAAATTGAGAAAAACTTCTGAAAGTTTTCGTAGAAGTCATATTTTCAACGAACTTAAGAAGTTTGTTACTGAATTCTCTCTGTATATGTGTCTGTCTGTTATTAGCTATTTTTTTTTTATTTTGAGCCCTCTGTTCGATAGACCATCAAAAACTCTCTGAGAAGGTGGGGAAATTTTTCGTGTCTCTTACCATTCCCGAGATATTGGCCAAAAATGCCCGATTTTTGGAGATTTAAGAAGCCATATCTCGGCAACTATAAGTCATAGAAAAATGATACTGCTGTTGATCAACACCTAAGAGGATGGTGAACATTTTGGTATCAAACAGTAACCGGTGGCCGCTGTCTAACTGGCTATTAGTTTGACCAGTGGCCACCACTTAATATGAGTACCAAATGTTTACCATCCTCTTAGGTATTGACTAACACCAATATCACCTCTCTCTGACTTACCGTTCCCGTGATATTGGCCAAGAAATAGTTCCGATTTTGGGAGATTTAAGGAGCCATATCTCGGGAACCGTAAGTCATAGAGAGTTCATGTTGGTGTTGATCAATACCTAAGAGGATGGTGAAAATTTTGGTGCCAAACAGTAACCGGTGGCCACTGACAAACTGGCCACCATTCCTCAGATGTTGGCTAAAAAACTCGAATTTCGAGAGATTTGAGGAGCCATATCTCGGGAAGTGTAAGTCATAGAGAGAAGATATTTATCGAATTTTTGGAAGAAACAGAAAAAGTGCGGATAAAAAGATTTACTTTTACATGTAGGTACAATTACAGTTATTCTTCCCGCTCCGTGTCTCCATTATTTTTAAGTTCCTTTCTAACAATGATTTTTGAGCATTCTCAACTGGTTACTTTTGGACACCTTTGTCAGCTACCTGCACGACTAGCACCTCGAAAAAAATACTACGTGTACTATTCTAGACTTTCTAGACTTTGCCAACTTTCGCTGAAACACTTATTAGGTATGAGATTAAAAAGCATTCGGAAACTGCATTGCAACATTCTGAAAAACAATAATAATAGTAATAATAAAAATAATTATTAAGCAACTTCTCGTAACCTAATTATTCTGTATGCATCCTTTGTATGGCATTGCCTTTGGAATGGAGTAGGATTCCGCATATCATACGCATGTGTCACGATATATAAGTTTTTCTTAAAAAAACGGAAATTTTACCGAAAGTTTTCTGTAAAAGTATTTTTCTTCCTTTAGTTCGAATACTTTTATTGGAGCCCGAGATTGAAGTGCTTGCAAAAAATATATTTTCGAAAAGAAGCAAAAAATTAAAACTTTATGTCCTAAGCTGTATTTACCATCTTTTGTTGATGTGCAGTTAGAAGGTATGAAGATACTGACTACAAAGTAGGCCAAAAATTAATTTTTGGCGCTGGTATGACTGCAAGATAAAGGGGAAGGAAGAGAAACAGAAAGAGAGAAAATTATATTTAGAGGATAAGTCAGAAATCCCTTTTTATCCTTTATAAAATGAGAGTGAGTGTATATAGCGGGAATTGGTGGTTGTAGGGTCATATCAGGCCGAGAAGGTTAGTGCATTTCAGGTAAACGGCTGCCATTTTGAATCTCATTCAAAAAGTGTAAATGGGAAGGCGGTCATGGTGCAATCAGATTTACCAATCCCAAGATCGCCCAAAGAGATTACCAAAGAGAAATCCAATGGTGCAATCAGATTTAACACATTTGTAATAACTATGAACTTATAATCACATAAATCTCAGATTACCTCTTGCAAAATGTGTTCAACGTGCTGTCCATTTTGCACTATGCAATGTTTGCAGACGTGTCTCCCAAGCTGTGTGAACACGGAGCTACGTCTCAGGTGTGAGTTGTGCACATGCATCCTGTACCTGTTGCTCCAAATGATGTAGATCCCTAATATTTTCGCCGTATATTACTGCTTTCAGGTAAAAGTTCAATGGTGATAAATCAGGTATCTGGCCGGTCATTCCACAGGTCCACATCGACCAATCCATCGACCAGGAAATTGTTTATCCAAATGCTGACGAACTGCAGTCCATAATGAAGTGGCGACCCATCATGTTGGTAAAACAAGGGAAAGCTGCCATCCGGGGCCGAAACTGAACGAACAATGTCTTGTTCTAACATGTCCTAGTAACGCTCTGCAGTTCAGGTGCCAGGGATAACAAATGGGCCAACTTTACTTGTCACCCAGATCACTGCCAACACTATATTTTTTCCAGCATCAACCGTTTTTCCCGAATCTGTCCAATTGAGGTTATCTGGAAACCTGCAGCGTAGATTTTGCTTGTTCTTTCACATATAACACAAAACTTTACTTCATCGACGTGTAAAATTTGCATTGCAAGGCTGGATTTCTGCTCCAATTCTTCCATTGCCCACTCACAAAATTTCACTCTCGATCTTGGTCATTCTAAGATTTTGCTACAGCTGCACCTTGTAAGGACCGGATACCACTTTTGATTCTGTAACACGCTGCAAATGGAGATTTGGCTGGCGTGGAATCCCCGTTATTCGGCATGTGCTGCGTTGTGTCTGTCCACAAACGACACTAGCACTGCCGTCAGTGGTAATTCTGAGCCTACCTGATCATGACCTGTCCTCGATTGTACCTGTCTTTTCGAACTTGGTCAGTAACTGTAACACTGCAACATGTGAAACTGGAGCATGTTGAGGATGTTTTTAATTGAAATCACGAGCTACAGCACGGGCACTTCTATTATTCCGTATATTGACGATCGTGATGCGGTCAGCTTTGGCTAATGGCATGGTTCAGTACCTGGAAATTTGAGTTGCACGTGATTACAACTTAAAAGTTATTACAGTTACTGTATGTTAAATCTAATTACACCATTGAGTTTTTTTTTAATTCTAGCTCTATTACATGTACCACATGACCCCTTTCTTATTTATTTTTTTTTAGCGAGATTCAAAATGGCAGAGAGCAAAGTGGCGGGCGTTCACCTGACACCCATCATAAGATTCCCCTCGGATTAACGTGTTCCTACAATTGCCAATTCTGGATATGTACATTCGCTTTCATTTTAAAAGGAGTGGTAAGGAACTTTTGACTCACCATATATACCTATCTATTATCTATATTATATATATATATATATATATATATATATATATATATATATATATAGATAGATAGATAGATAGATAGATAGATAGATAGATAGATAGACTGGTGAAACTTCTCGCATTGCCACGCCCACAAATACGTAGCTCCGATTACTTGCATTACGGTTATAAATAGGCAGGATCTGTGGCTGCAAGGCGAAGTAGTCGTGAGAAGAGGAAATTCAGAAGCTCGGAACTTACACGTGTTCGGATGAGGGCAGATTGTTGGTGTTCCACGATAGGGCACTCTATTTTAAGGATTGCGAATCAACTTGGGTTCTCGCGTAGCACAGTTGCAAAGGTGTGTCGAGATTATGCAAATTCATGGAAGATATCCAGGAACTGGTCATAGTGCAAAGGTCAGTGCGCCCTTAGTGAACGTGTACGACGCCAGTTAATCCGTATCGTACGAACCAGTAGGGGCCAGATCTTATCGCAAATCACATTCCAGCTAAATAAGGGATCCATCCGAAATGTTAATGCACGGACAGTTCAATGTTCCCTGCATCGCCTTGGGCTTAGGAGCCGCAGGTCAAACTGAGTGTCTCTACTTACAGGCCGCCATCGGGCTCGAAGGCACAGTGATTGGACCATGGCACAGTGGAAGAGGGTAGTCTGGAGTGACGATTCCCGATCCCGATTGTATCGTACTAATGGAAGGTTTCGAATTTGGTGACAACAGCATGTACCCATTTATCCCGCATGCCAGGTATAGTGCAAGGTGATAGGGCATCCATAATGGCCTAGGATATCTTCAGTTGTCCAAATTGGAACCGTTAGTATGCGTAACAGAATACCTTAAGGCCGACCAATATGTAGACATCCTAGGGGATTACGTACCTCATTTATGACCATGATTAATGCCAATGGGTCAGTAATTTTCTAGCAAGACAACTGTCCACCCACAGATTCCAGACAATCTCAGAGTGATTCGAGGAACATTCTACCGGTCCCCAGTTAATGTAGTGCCCACCTCCTGCAGTACAGATTTCAATTTAGCGGGACTTTAATGGGACACAAGAAAAGGGATTATGGAGCAGTCTCCAAGGTGAACATGAGAAAGCTGTGGCCACTGTGGAGGATGCATGGTTTGCAATTTCTTCAGGTGACGTCCAGATGCTGCTGGAGTTATTACTTCACTGTAGTTCTTAAGGTAAAAGGGACTTGGTTTATGTCATTATACTCCAAAACCTTTTTTTTTAGACAACTCCATTATGACTCAATGTGTGCACCTGTGGTCATCCTGGACACATCCCAACGAAACTCTATTTCCTGCCAAACAGCAGCCAGCATTTCCGGGGGTAACGTCCTCGAAGGCTATTGTGATGCGATGTTTCAGTTCATTATCAGGTAGAAGAGTGGTATAAACCTTATCTTTCACAAACCCGCACAGAAAGTAGTCAAGTGGCGTGTAATGTGGAGACCGTGGCGGCCAGGCAATTGATCCACCATGACTTATCTGGGAAATGCTGATCAAGAAATTTCCGTAAATCTATTTTTAGTGCGGCGGGGAGCCATCTTGTAGCCACCATAAGCGGCCATCGTGGTCATCTTCATTTAACTGTGGAACAAGGAAGTTCTGGAGCATAACAAGAGAGGCGATGCCAGTGATGGTGCTCTCAGCAAAGAAGAATGATCCATACACCTTTGCTCTGGAAACAGCGCAAAACACATTCACTTTGGGGCTGTCACGAACCAGTTCCATGTGCGCATTTGGATTTTCCGTGCCCCAATTGTACGACAATTGTGTGTGTTGACTCGGTCGGAAAGGTGAAAAGTTGATTCGTCACTGAATACTACATTGTTTAAGAATGACTCATCACCACTAATGCGATCCAACATGATAACACAGAATTCATGTCTTATATGTCTATTCGCTTCACTCAATGCTTGAACCAAGGACAGTCTGTATGGCTTCATGGACAAACGTCTACGCAATACATGCCAAACAGTGGCCTGAGGGATACCAGTTTCTTGTGATGCACGTCGCGTAGATTTTCGAGAATTGCGGACAAAACTCTCCTTACTGCTTCCACCACATCATCAGTCACGGGTGAGCACCCTGGAGCCATTGTGTGTCGTACAGAACAACTTGTTTCAACAAATGTCTGATGCCATTTGTACACTGTTTGTCTGCTGGGTATTGTGTGCAAACCTTACGCTGTACACTCGTTGCTGACTTCGTTTCTTCAAACCAAAACATACAATTAGCTCTTTCCGCACCAGTGAAAGTCTCCATTTTCAACGACTGACTGGTGGCATTGTATGGTCAACTCTGTAACTACTCACTACATGAGTCGAACTTGAAGTGTTTTGCAGTATAATGACATAAACCAAGCATGTATGCGATTCCAATAAAGAATTATAACTGATTGAGGTTGTAAACCCTATAAAGAATCGCCCTGTACATATAATCTGTGTATGTGTATGTAAATGGTACAGCATATCCTTATAAGGAAGACGGGTGGCAAAAAAGCACTAAGAAAGTAAGTTCTCCACTGAAGCTGATTACCAGCCACTAAAAATTTCAACCACCACCATTATATAATTAACTGATTTTAAAAGGTTACTTATTTCGAAAACATGAGGATTTTTAGAGCTAACATTTATTAACTTCAATTTTATAATTGAATTTGACTCAGAAATGAATTTATCTTTCGCAAAGTCACTAAAACAACGAAATGAAATTTTTAGTTTTACGTTTCACGTTGCACATTTTAGGCTAAAGAAGCGAGATGAAATAATGAAAGTGAATGTTTATGAAGTAACTGGTGGAATGATAATGAGGAAAGAAATGGGGAAAAACAGAGAACACTTCCACTAGAGACAAGACGACTTCTAGTTATTCAAAAGGAATAAAAGAAAAAAAAAAGAGATGCGTGGCAACCTTTACCTTTTACATGAAGTGTGAGTGAATCTTCACGATAGTGACATCTGATAAAACAGGAATACAAACACTGTGGCAAAATCGTGGCAAACGACACCAAAATCGAGTTGTGGCAAACACCAAAATAGAATTGTGGCAAACAACACGCCACCAATCTCCAAAGGTATGTTTTATACGGCAACAATAAAGTTTATATATATATATATATATATATATATATATATATATATATATATATATATATATATATATATATATATATAAAGTTTATTGTTGCAGTAGCCATGTCTCCAGAGCACGCCTTACAAAGTGCAGCGCTTATCAATGAGGACTTAGAGATATTTAGCGATCGGCGCTTCTCCAATTCCTTGAAAATAAACGCAAGTAAATGCATATTTACAGTCATGGGAACAAGAGAAAATCTTAGAAAATTGGAAACTGAACAAATTAGTATTTCCCTTCGAGACACGCCGTCAGATTAATCACCTTCAGTAAAAGAATCTCGGATTAATACTAGATGATGAGCTGAACTGGAAGCGACATACAGTATATCTACTGTATCTAATAAATCAATATCAATTTTGCGATTATTATATAAATATAATGATTTTCTAAATGAGAACAAAAAAAAACTGTATTTAGTGAACACGCTTATTTTTCCACTATTCGACTATTGAGATTCTGTATATGGACCAGCCATTACTAAATCCTTAGCAATATCAATTCAAAAAGTTCAAATGCCTGCATAAGATTTCTCTATAACCAGCGAAAATGTTAACATATACTGCCCTTACTAAATCAAAACAATATTCTAACAATGTCAAGGAAGCGTTTGTTGCATCTGTACTGCCAGATACATAAGGTCATACACAATAATGGGCCCCTTTATCTTAAAAGTAAGCTGACGTTCCGAAATGAAATCCACACATACCAAACAAAACGTTCCCGTACACTTGACATCCCGCGGCACACATTAACAAAAGCAGCGAAATCTTCCTCTATTTCAGCTGTGAGAGCCTGGAATTCATTACCTCCCGACATAATCGAGTGCAAAGTATTCTTGGCCTTCAAACGGAGGATAAATGATCATCTTTTATATCACCAGAAACTTAGCTCGAGTACCTACACCTTAGACTGCAGCAAATAAACCAATTTTGTGTGCATATTGTAGTATAGAGGACAAGTATTACTGTATCTAAACAACTATTATATTGTTACTTCATATTAGTTTTATATATATATAATTAGTTTGTAGACAACCAAACGCTATTTGCTTACTATCGTTATATATGTACGGGTAAAATATCTTTATATATATTCCATGTAACATTCCTAATTTTACTTTTGTTAGGTTAAGTGGTACAGCAGCCTACGGCTGAACCTCGCTTCATGAATAAAGGCATTTTTCAATCAATCAATCAATATATAGTTATAGGCCAACAAGGACAAAAGTCCAGTATCTTATGATAGCCAATCTTGTGGCCAGACTAGTTTAAACTTGTTTTATTTATGCTTTTAAATATATCATAAGTGAGAAGGCCATAGTTGATTGACGTGTATTTTCAACGAACTTAAAAAGTTCGTTACTGAATTCTCTATGTCTGTGTGTGTCTGTCTGTCTGTCCGCTATTTACGATTTTTTCAATTTTGAACCCTGCATTTGATAGAGCATCAAAAACTATCAGAGAAAGTAATTACATTTTTCGGGTCACTCTTACGGTTTCCGAGATATTGGTCAAAAATGGCCGATTTCCATAGATTTAAGGAGCAATATCTCCCGAACCGTAAGTCATAGAGAGAACATATTGATGTTGGTCAATATCTAAAAGGATGGTAAATGTTTTGGTACTAAATAGTAACCGGTGGCCACCGTCCAACTGGCCACTGGTTTAGTCAATGGCCAGTTAGCCAGTGGCCACCAATAATTATCGGTACCAAAATGTTTATCATTCTCTTATGTATTGATTTACACCAATACCATCTCACTATGACTTATCGTTCCAGTGATATTGGCCAAAAATGGCCAATTTCTAAATATTTAACGAGCCATGGATCGAGAACCATAAGTTGTAGAGAGATTATATTGGTGTTGATCAATGCGTAAGAGGATGGTGAACATCTTGGTACCAAATAGCAACCGGTGACCACTAATTAAATGTCCACTGGCCAGGTGGCAACCTTTCCCCAGATATTGGTCAAAAAGTTCGAATTTCTAGATATTTAAGCAGCCATATCTCGAGAAGTGTAAGTCATAGAGAGATAATATTTTACTAATTTTTGCGAGAGAGAGAAGGTGCGGATAAAAAGATTTACTTTTACATGTAGGAACAATGAAGTTATCTTTCCCGCTTCATTTCTCTATTCTTTTTAAGTTCGTTCTGGCAATGCTCTTGGAGCATTCTCAACTGGTTAATTACTGTGAAATGAATCATAAGTATTAAGGAAATACAAAGTTTAAAAGTAATAAAAAAATAGTTTAATTTATTGAAATAATGATCGTGATGAATTTGAGATATTACTAAAGTAATTTTAATCGAACTCGGACTGCAATATTTAATTTATATATATATATAATGCTGCAACACATTCTTTCCGTATAAATGTAATGACGTCAGTTACAGTTATAGTATATACGTATACAATCTATTCGTGTACGAATGAATGAGAATGTAGCATCATTACAAGAAGCATTGTTGCATTGCATACGTCCTGTACGTGTGTTTGCTACGTTCATTACTCAGACAGCATCAACACTGTACGTATGGCCCTTACATACAATTAGGGTAAAGACATACCGAAGATACCTCGCGATCGAGGTCGAGGTTTAAGTTGCGGTCGCTATCTCGATACTGGAACAAACACATGGATTCAAACGGGTAAGCGGATGCCGAGGATGTAAGCTTAGAGATGCAAAAAGCCGGCTTTTTTGAATCGATGGTTTTTTCACATAAAAAGACGGCTTTTTTGGGAAAAAAACGAGAATTTTGGAAACTTTGGCTTTTTTCATTTTCATGATTTTTCTATCTAAATAGCTTTCTTATAGTATATTCTATACTTAGATAAGAATTCCATGACTAAATGCCATATTTCGCTCTAAAATTCACCATCAAGATGGATGGAGCACATGTTTTACGAATTAAAGCTAAAATGAAGAATGTAGTATTTGAGGGCAATTTTAGAGGCTATTTAACTTTATTTTAACTTTTGAGTTATCGATATTTTTTCTTCTCGATATCATTTCAGTTTGTCGTCTGTTTCATTTCTAAGAGCTTAGTACTCTAGCTTCTAACGCAGAAGTTAAACTTACGTTTTTCTATATATCCGTCAAAGCGTACGTTTTTAAATATATCCGTCTAACCGTACTTCCACATTTCTGTTATATGTAGCTGTGCAACGATTTATCAATAATTTTCCGGATACAACCTTGAATACTAATTTATACAAATAATCAGTAGCGGATTTAGAAACGTACTTTGGGACGGGTTTCTCTGATTGTTTCATTTTCTAAAATCTCCTTATTTTATTTGGGAGGAGCTTGAAGTTTATGAGTACAGGCATAACTAATACTGTATTTCGTTTCGTTTATATATTTAGCGATAATCTTCCGGATACAACCTTGAAGATCATTTTATACTGAGAATCAGTGGCGGATTTAGAAAAGTATTTTGGGAGGGTTTTTTTCTTACTAATGTTTAGTTTTTCTAAACATTCGTAATTTTTATTTGACGGCAGCTTAAAGTTTATGAGTAAAGGCACAACTAATAGATATTTCGTTTGTTTTAGACATTCCGTAATTTTGGGGAACAGGCTTCAGTCCGAAAGACCGCCCCCCTAACCCTCGCAAAACCGTCACTGCTGGTAATTAGTAATAATAACGATTTAAAAACAATAAGAAATGAAGTCAGCCAACTCACAGTACACGCACTATTTCAACTTCATAGATGGAAAGAAGAAAAGTTTTGTCAGAATGGTCGAATGCTGAGTTGAATTCCGGACTTCTCGATAGAAGCGCAAAAGCTCCAGTCAATCATGTTTGTTGTGCAGTTGTATTTATCTTAACTTAAATATATTCCGTAGTCCTTCTTTTGTGTGTGTTGGTGGGGTGGGGAGAGTTCCATAATGATATGAAGGGTGTGAGCCAAGAACATGGTAACTAACAAATTTTCAATTGCTGAGTTACGCAGCATCAGATAGGCAGCAACGCATACCGCTTTGTTTAATCCCTCATGTATAGACTTATGTGAAAAATCAGCTTTCCGACTTTCAAAATGGATTGTGCAGCAGAAAATTTCTAATTTCTTAAAATAGTAAAATTATGGGTTACCATGTTCTTATCTCACACCCTTCATGTTCAATCCCTCTTGTTAAAAATACAGAAAACTTGAGGACTGAATAAACCGTGATGGTGCTTATATAAAACTGTAGAATTTCAAGAATATACAAAACCAAAAGCTCTAGGTGTACAGCCTTTAAGTGTATCATATAAATGTAAGTATTTTTCTTATGTTTTATTTTAATTTTATTTTGTTTCAAAAAGAGGGTATGGAATATTTTGAAGTAAAAATACTACATAGAATTTTGCTACTTATTTGAGTATTTTTTTAAAAGAAGTATTTACTTTTAGGGTTGGCTGGTTTACACCAGCTGTTTTTCTTCTTTTTTTTAAATAAACAACTGGTTTAAACCGAAAAAAAATAAAAGGTACGAAAAATGCGAATCGTGTGAACTTCATGGTGACGTTTCCATACATCAAACCATCTGCATTAGTTTTATTTCCTTTTCACCTTTTAATCAAGGTGTCCCATGTTTAATTCTCGGTCGAACCGCCAACCCTTCTTTCATGCGTAAACAAAGTAGCGGTTTGGATGTCACTTTAAGCGAAAGTCTTCTCCTTGATAACCTTGGTACTACGTAAGGATGTTAAGCCTGAACATACGAAACGAAACTAAATTGTATATTTCTGCATGCCTGAATGCCTGTTTTATAAAGAAGCCAAGGTTGCTTAAATATACTGATATAAATTGACAAAATTTATCGATTGCCTACGTAGCTTCCAACATTAGCTTGGATTGTACTTTCAATGATATGTACGTACTAAATTTGTAATTTAATACCTCAGCTTTAGCGTACTGATTATGATACGTTGACCTTTAAATTTTACATGCAAAGCAATAACAGGATGTTATTGTTTTACATTTAAAGTAATGACGGGATTTTCCCGATGGCTAGGGCGGGAGTTTCTCAATTTAAGAAATTTACTGACCGGACTTCTTTAAGCTTATGTGACCTCTTCCAGCATAACCCCGTTGTTGCATAATAACACCAAGGCGAAACAAACTTATTTCTGTCAATATGTAATATAAATACATAAAGCAAAATATGTAAACCCAAAAAAACCTGGTTTAAACTAAAAAAGCCTAGTTTAAACTCCCCCCAAAAAACGGGTTTTTGACATTTTCAAAAACAACCATGGCTCTTGCCAACCCTGCTTACTTTTGTATGTAGGAGGTTAAAAAATTCTTATTATATACATTGGTTAATCCTTTGGAATTTATAATGTAAATATGTTGAGAAGTAAAACTGTTTGAAATATCTTTTCGAAATTCACGTTTTATTTTCGAGGTTTTATATTGTTATCGCCATCAACCACTAATTAAATGACTTTTTGTGTTGTAGAGAAGCGAAAAAAAATCTGGTTTATCAATTTAAAGCAGAATTTAAAAAAAAAGCCCAAAATTTCCCAAGCAAAAAAGCGAAGCAGAAAAAACCGAGTTTTTTTTCCAAAAAAGCCGGTTTTTTTCCGAGCCCTTGCATCTCTATGCAAGCTACATCGCGACCTAGAGGTCGACCGCGAGGATGAATTTGTGGTCGCGATGATAAACAACCAAGTTTGTTTTTACATCGATGTTGAGCGGAAGCATCGCTGTGGCTCGTGTTCTCATTGGTTCTCCATGAAACGCTGCAGGGAATAAAGTCTTCATTTGTTTGGAATTTCGTCTATGCTCGAGAGGTTTTTCTGCACTATTAAATTTGATTATGAGAGACATATTAATAGAACTAGTGAGGAATGTTCCAGCAATATGAGATAAGAAACACAAACAACATCATAATAGACACATTTTAAATAGACAATAGAAGAAAATAGCAACTGAAATGGGAATGTCAGATGAGTTATTCATATTTATTTGAGATTTATACTGAAGCTTATTATTATATAAGACAGTGGCGGTTAAAGTGAGGGAGCTTTCGGACTGAAGTTCGTAAATTGTTGAATTTCTAAAGAAAAATAAAAGCTACTGTTAATCATATCTATGCTTAAAAAGTCCCCCCCCCCAATTCCGAGATTCATAGAAAAGTGTTTCTTCTAAATTCGTTACTAATATAAGGTAAAGAAAAACTTGTAAATACAGACACGTATCCCTAGGGAGGAAACGTCGAATAATAGAATTGTATTGACGAAACTTCATTTGCTGAAGTTAATACCCCCTCTACCTCGAAACCTAGATTTTTAATTGTAAGTGTGCTGGGAAATGATTTCCCACCGGAGTGCTGAAAGAGGGTATTTGTTCACAGGAAATTAAAAAAAAAATTTTGTTTTACTGAAAGAGATGGATAAGAGATGAGACAAATATCTTTGCGAAACAAGAGACAAGACTGGTATTTCTCATATCTCGTCTTTCGTGCAACCCTATTTCTAAACTGTTTGGTTCTTTCAATTTCAAAATGTGGTTTTGCAGTGATTTTTATGCACCGACGGAATAATCTCACTCGAGTCACAGTAATGTTTCTCGTCAAACTGAGAACTTACAGCGAGGGTGCAACCTCCTCGCTATGTGCGCCCTTCATCCATCGCGACCTAGACATCGAGGTAGTGACCGTGACTTAAACCCCGACCTTGATCGCAAAAAATCTTCGGTATGTCTTTACCTTTAGATACATAGTGCATACTTTACCTATGAATTATACAGATTTTTCATATGTCGCACACGACTTGTCTGTATACAGCATACAAAATAATTAATACAAGCACGCGATGTTAAAAGAGGATTTTACACATCATGGAATCTCCTTCGAATTATAAGATAAATAGCGTGTGTCCACTCCCTGATTTGAACTGATTGTACAATGAAACCTTTTTGCAATATATTTGTAGCTAAGGTGTCAGAAGGTGTAGTAACTCAAAATATTTTTGTTTCTTCCCTACGGATTGTAACATTTACCCATTTTTCCGCTAGAGGGTAGTAAATTCAAGATGGCGCTCTTCAAACAGCAACGCAGCTGGTGTGTGTAAACTCCACACAACGAAGAGTGTTGTGACTGCTCAACGTACGTTCAGGCACAAATTTGATGTGGAATCACCTTCGAACAAGTCAATTTTGAAGTGGTACAAGGATTTCGTTGAAGAAGGGTGCATCTGTGACAAGTGGAAAGGGAACTATGACCGACCAACAGTCTCTGCTGTTGTTGTTGATCGTATGACGGAAACCTTTCTCCTAGATGCTTGCCGTGTGACAGGTGGGGCACACATTGAATGCCTGTAATGAACATATATCACACGAAACTTTATGAGCTGTAACACGTCTACCCCAAAAATTAACACAATATTCCCCAAGATTTTCATTTTATAACCAAATAAAATCGAGGAACGTTTTTGTGGACACACTGTATATACCGCCTCATGTAGAGTTCTTTTGATGTATGATTAATGTCAAGGCCTGACTACTGCAGGAAACTCTTCAGTATGCCGCTAATCACGCGTCAGAATGACTCTGCATAAGACCCATTGTAACTGTTACTGAGAATTTGTGTTAGTTTTATTGTTATTATTATTGCAACGAGCAAAGTTTTACGCGGTATAGATCTATTTGACATTTATAGCAAGGAACGAACAACGTATTAAATTTCCCGTAATCCTTGATAAAAATAGTGTTGTAAGGTTATGCATTTTCTGGCATTTACGTGAGTAGAAGTGCTGCCATCTGTCCTTGTTATGCGCACTAGGAATATAGTGTGAACTGTAACGCGATAACTGATGAAACGATACCGATACCAGTTAATTATTTGCACTTGAATAATATGACACAGGTGATAACTACAACAGGCAATGGGAAAAATACAGTAGGCCTATGTGATTCAGTGGGATAAACTCACCTTGTTGTAATTTATTTAGATGACCTCACACGTGACGAAAGAAAGTATGTGCTGTACACAAGGCGTTCAGGGTGCCAGGCCCGTATCCACGGGGGGCTAGCCCCCCTAAATTTTCACTGCCCCCCTAAAATTTTCACGGTAGGATTGCAAAGGAACTATAATATGATGAACTATAATATGGTTGAGTTGCCTCCCCTAAATTCTACCGCCCCCTTACATTTTTGGGCTGGCTGCCGGCCTGCAGGGTGTCACATATAGATGGCCTATGTAAGATATGCCTGACATATGTAACATATGGGAGACCGTTAATGTCAGATACATTGCAGCGGTTTGATGTAACATGCAAGCAGGAAACAGGCAGTACGTATGTAGCATAAGGTAACGTATGCTCTATACAAATTTATTTAGTAAACATACATATTCTGTATATTCCTCAAATATACCACTCTATATAACTGATTTATATCAATGTGTCTTACATGGAATTTTTTTTCCTAGAAATCGTTAATCTGATTGAAAGGGTTTAGTTTGATAAGAGAATTTCATAACTTAACGTTTCCTGAAGATTTATGAATAAGTAACGACGACATACAAGTTAGAACACTTGAAATGTGAAAAAGTTTAAATCAATGATTAAATTATGTGAAAAAAAAAAACGAGTCGTTAATTTATTTTTCGCTATATAAAACTATACTTTGTATTTAATGAAAATAGAGTCATTTGGATGATTCCTTCTTCCATCTCTAACAGATCCCAGTCTATATTTTATGTTAGGACTTCCACTACATTTAGCTTTAATATAATTGTTTCCATATTTCCTTCGTCTTTCTTGGGACTGTCTGAGAACCAACTGAATAGCGTCTGGAACTAGAAGGAGAGAGCAATCACATAAAGAGCTCGACGGGCACCAATATATAGTCATAAAACTGCCTTTCCTAACCATTCAGAAGACTTCGACGCAACACAAAGCCATTTAAAATTGAACTGAGTCACAGAGAAAGCAGAGAGAGAGAGAGAGAGAGAGAGCGAGAGAGAGAGAGAGAGAGAGAGAGAGTCGGAACATTAAAAGCAGCTGCATTCGAACAATTAGTGTATATTATTGAAAGATTAGAATCAAGGGATCAGAATAGTAACTACAAGCTCAACTTCATACTCATGGGCTCCCAAGTTCGATTCTGGCTAAGCTGCGAGTGGACAGAAACACAGTTCTTGCAGAAGAGCAAATAATTTTCTTTTTCTTCTTCTTCTTCTTCTTCTTCTTCTTGACTATAGACCAATGCATTAAGAGCCTGACATACTAAAAATAATACAAAATTTACCATTTTTCTTTTGCTTGTTTTTCGTAAGTAAAAGGAGATAATGAAATGCAACTTACCAGAATCATACATAATGTTATTCTACAACAGAAAATATGAACCTGAAGAATTTTTAGTGTTGTCGTCCATAGAAATTACAGTGTTGCCAGAACAACGTTTTCCCCAAAATCTAAGTTAAGCGATCAGAGGAACGAGCTTGACTGCATTTGATTACGTTTTATATTGTCTTGGTGTCTTGTGAACTACTTTTTAAATAACTTTATTATTTAATTTTAATAATTGCATGTTAAAACTATTTTGTTTATTACAAACTAATACAACTATTATTTAAAAAGTAGTTCACGGGATTCCAAAACAACATAATACGTAATCAAATGCAGTTGAGTTCATTCCTCTAGTCGCTGCCTTAACTTAGATTTTGGGGGAAATGTTATTCTGGCAACACTGTAATTTCTATGGATAGCTACACTCAAAATTCTTCAGGCTCATATTTTCTGTTGTAGAATAACATTGTTTATGATTGTGGTAAGTTGCATTTCACTTTCACTTATGCAGTGGTGCCCCCCCCTCATGTCCATGACGCACCCCCCCCTCAATTGTCTATCCGTAAGTGTTCTTCCATGAAAAAAAAATCTTTTCGATTAATTTTTACACACCCTCAAACATATTTATATATATTTTTTTAACCCCCCCAAATATTTCAATGACGCAGTTTGCGTCATAGCCCCCCCCTTGTGGGCACCCCTGACTTATGAAAAACAAGCAAAAGAAAAATGGGAAATTTTATATTATTTTTAGTAAGTCAGGTCTTGAGGGTCATTTTTGCTTTCTAGCGCATTGATTAACATGGATAATTATTATTCTTTCTTTGAAATGAACTTGATTTTAATTTCTTCTTCCAGACTGTTTGGATGCCCCTTACTTCCTTATGGCATGGTCTTAATATTTAATAATCAAACGTAATTGTTGATTAGTAAATATTAACTAGTTGTTCCGCCAAAGATTTCGTCCCGCTATGCAATACACGGTACGTTAAAATTGTGCTTAACCAAGAACACTTAAATTCTTCACATTTAACAAAGAGCATGGACAAAATTCCAAATCCTCCTACGATAGCATAGGCAGAGCTATGGGGGCATTGTCCCCCAACTTTTGAAAAAAAAATAAAATTGCCACCTGTAAGATCTTTCAATTCTCATTTGTATTTACTGTGCCCCCAGGAGACAATTCCTAACTCCGCCCGTGTATAGTAGGGAAACCGTGTTAGATTTGCATGCAGATGTATCGTTCTAAAAACTGCTAGAATTTAAATGTTACAGCTAGAAATTAAGCCTTTATTAATATTATAGATGTCCTGACAATTTTGGCGTCAAGTTAGCCAGGATACACTCCCAAAATCTTGGACTTTGATAACCTTAGTATACATATCAATCTGCTACGTTTATGCTGAAGACTGCTCGAATTTGAAACTTATTCATCAGTATATAACGCTGTTATGGCGACGCCCATGATACAAAGCATTTGAGATTCCTCTGATATTGCCCTGTGAAAAATCAAAATATTTAATGGAATCACCCGAAGATGCATATAGTGCATACAATTTTCATTTGAAGCAGTGTGTGATCTCTTTATCTATCTATATAAATAAAATTGAAAGTAACTATGTTTGTGACTTAATAACTCTTGAACCATCCGACTGATCTCGATCAAATTTTCAATATTGATGAGATTCGGGTCTGAGATAGCTTTTATCATTTCGCTTGTACGGTGTAACTTAGGGGAGGGGAGGCATATATATAAGTATTCTCCCTTCCGGCAGGTCCTAGGACTAGGCCTAATGAGGATTTTTTTCAATTTTAGATTTGGGCCTGGAAATGTTTCTTATATATGATTGAAAATGGCAGATATTAGTGTGGAATCCATAGTTTTCGGTGTCGCTGAGACGAACAGTGACACTTCCGATACCGTTTAAATCCAAATTCAGCTCACAATAATAATATTTAATTTTTATTTATATACGTTACTTACTTTTCCCCTTTCTCATATTTTCTTTGTTTCTATCGACTTAGATTTTTCTATCGATTAAAATTCTTATTTTAATCCAGCGAAGCGGACAATTGACGCTAGAATTATACAAAAAAGAAGTGGAAATAACAATTTTACTTGATCAGTAATTCCGAGAACAAAAAGTGGGAATAACAAAATATGTCAAATACTTTTTCTTGAAAACTATGGTTTTGTTTGTATTTAACTTTTGTTTAATTATACTGCAGAATGTACAGTGATTGAAAATTTAAAAAAATAGTGAACGAATCCTTATTATAAAAGAAAACACATCAGTATGTAGGGCCTACTGTACGTAACCCCAACTCGTTATAATTAAATTTTTGCTAACAGGTATTGCTATAAGTCTGCCTGCCTCATGCCAGTAGATGACGGTAGAATGCAGGCAATTTGCAAATTTCAAACTGTTGTGACGATACAAAGGGCCGAAGGCTTGGGCGCAGCAACTCGTTACATTGCAATTACATTACAGGAAAGGAATATATGCCTTTTGTAATCAAGTTACCAAACATTGGAATATATTTTTTTAAAGGAAACCACAGGAAGAAAATATCTGGGCATGTATGCTACAGGATAAGGTTGTCTAATATAGCTTAATAATTGCTTTGAAGCACACACACACTTAAAAAAACTGGTAATCGGTTTGAAAGGAAAATAAACTGTAGGATGATCAATGGTATACGGTAATAGGTATCGGTTAATATCCGCACAATTTGATCATTGCTAAATGGTTAGGGTTTTCATTGTGGATAAGCTATTTGGAATCCGTTAGGAGTGAGTATACGTGATTTGTATCAAATGTTAAGCTGTGTTCTAGGCCACGTATTATACAGCCTCACTGCTGAAAAGGGACGTAGATAAAAATGAACTAAAATAATAATATCCGTAATCAGAATAATATCAGTAATAATCTTATTCTCAATTACAGAATATCTATTATTAGTCATACTATCGATTATTTCGATGTTGCCAATCAGTATAAATTTAAATACAATATGCATATTCAACTATCTTATGAGATCACTGAAAAGCTAAAAGTCCTTGGTTGTTCAGAGTGTTTTTATTTATTTACTGTAGTTTTTATTCGAAGTTTAAAAAGATTTGTGGAGAAGTTACAATTAATTCAATGATAGGTAGAAAAGACAGAAACAAAAAAATGTTATGAGGAAAAATAAATTGATTCTGCACAGTTAGTTATATAAGGAAAACCTATATTTTGCCAGGAGATAGTGGAGGTAAGATGGAAGCCACACTGCCTCGTTGAATTGCTCTAGTCTTTATTTAAGGCTAGAAAATTGTTATAACTACGTTTTAGGAATATAAGGAGTAACTACACTCTGTATTGTTTGATTGTTTGCCGCAGGCAGATTCTAGCATGTTTACCTAGTGAAGCTAATCATAGTAATTAAGGTAGTAGAGCAGGTTAGGCTAGCTAGCTTTTTTCTCTTCAGACTGAAAGAGTAGATGATGAACTGGGACATTAGGTAGCTGGAATGAAGAGCTAGATTGAGAATTCTAATTCGAATATCACTATCTAGGTTTAGTTAGTTTATATTGCGATGTTTATGTGGGTAGAAACAACGACAGTCCGGGATTTAGCCCTTCACCTAATTTATTTTACAAAATACTACACAATAGTCTTTGTATCTACAAAGTGAATATCTTAGATCTCCCTTACGACCAGAGACGTGAAGAGGGGAAATATATTATACGGGAATCCCTTTAGCTCATAGCAGCCTCCAGGGCGTCTTGCAGCGACTTCAGGATACGGTACTTTTTGGTAACCTCTTTAGCTCATTTCAGCCCCCAGGGATTTTAGGAAAGGTAGTACTCCTTCGTCCAGGGTGACCTCAGGAGCAGGTGTACTGGTAGGTTAAGTGATCAGTGGTCAACTAATACTTCTGTCCTTTTTGGGTCCATTTTTATACGTCATTTCTGGGTGTCTCGTTCCTCTTCGGTTCCCGTCGAGCTGTTTTCGTGTCCTCCTGGTTTTATGTGTATCATCTGCTGTACTGATATTTGTAAACAATAGCATGTGTTGCGTGAATAACACGTACTCGCACTGAAAGGTGGGGATCCTTACAATATTAAAATTTCCATAGCCCAATATTCAAATGTTTGATCAACACATTCTTCAAATATCCTTTATCTGAATATGTAAACAAACAAATTAATCGAATATTGTTCAAACAATTAATTAAAAGCTGTGACAATTGTCGAACAATTACTAAATAACAAATATTCAAATAACAAAAATCATTCGGACAACTATTCGAATAATGTTAGCAATGCAAGTTCAACCCCTTTAACACTAGAACGGCGGCTGGGTCATTTTTGACCCATTTCAAACTTTACGTGTTAACAACTTTTCTATTTTCTTACGAATCGCATCGAACTTTTGTGACTTTTACTCATTCTCTTGAAGAAATATTTGTACTAAGTATCACTCTTATCCACACTTTGCCTTTTGAAATAACAAACAATTATACTAGAACGGCGGCATGGGTCAATTTTGACCCACCTCTTTTGTTAGTGATATTTTGTTGAATTGTAGCAACACTACTGGCTAGCGTCTTTATTTTGCGACCGTCCTTTCTCATAATACTCTCCCATTTCACCTCGTGTTCAAGACCAGCTTCTCAGCAATTTTGTCAGTTTAGCTGGAGTTAGTATTACTTTAGAAAGTCTGTTGATTAGGAAAATCTCATTATTTTCGGACTGATGTGCTATTTCAAATACTCATTATGAGCAAGAATCTGATGACACTGGATGAAATACTTGCAAGTTTCAATGACATAAGTGAGGCCGGGTCTGACGCTGAATGCCTTAATATTTCTTCAGATGAAGAGTACCTGCCGAATAATAACGAATATGATGATTCGGATGAAATATTGAAAGAGGAAGAAATAAGCACAGAAAACCATACTTCTGCAAATAAGTATGGTTTTCTGTTGGTAAGACTATTATTATTATTATTATTATTATTATTATTATTATTATTATTATTATTATTATTATTATTATTATTATTAAACACAAATTATATGTCTTACATCGTAACAAAATATTCATAATATTTTCAATCATTTTAACAAAAAATTTGCAAACAATTTGCATTGAAATATATAGCTAGTGTCTTTGTTTTTTTGGTATCACTATGTTGAAATGTTTCATGGGAAGACGTTTATAGCACAAATAAATACTAATAAAATTACCCACTATTGGATGAGGCCTCTCCCCGGAGGGAGAACTTGGTCTACTGCGCCCACGCTGACCAGACGGATTGGGACAAGGTTCCTATATACCAGACGGGTTGCGAGAAGAAAGCCGAAGCTCTCACTGTGATCGCCACTATATGACCGCCCCGCTGGTCTAGTGGTGAACGTGGCTGACTACAATTGAGGGATCCCCAGTTCAATTTCCGGCGCTGCCAAGAATTCTTTGACTACTAGCCTGTGGAGTAATCAGAAATTTCAAAGCTACCGAAACAAAAATTTTAGAGGTCTAAATGGGAGACAACGAACTTTCTCTTATGTTTGGATAAATTATGTTTCAACCAAAGAAGTAGAATCTCTAAAGGAGTTTTTCGAAAGAAGAGGTAGTTTACCAACTTTTCATGTCAGAGCTTTCATGATTAGAACCTAGCAAATCTTACCTATGCTATTTTAGCTATTTTAGGTTATGTCAGGTTAAGTTTCCACAAATTCTAAATAGAAGAGAGAAGTTATAGAAACGCATAGATGGCTATTACAACCATATTAGTAAAATATTTTTTTGTGTAATACGTCACGTTTTTATTTGTGAACAATGTTTTTGTATGACACTTAGCCTTGTAGAGGGGTGACTGAACTTTGTTCTGTGTAAGACTGCAAGTTTAGATGTGTGTAGATTAGGTTAGTTTAGTTCAGTTAGGTCATGCGCTTGAACAAATTATCTAAGAATAATAACTATCTAGGAATTAGAATGCTATATAACATTACTATATAATAAACTGACATTGTATATAATACATAAAATATTATCATTCTAATAATATTGTATTCATAAAAATAGCATGTTTCTTAAATTTGTATTATTGGCAAAAAAACACATTTATCAATAAATATTAAGCTAGAGTTCAAAGAAGTTTTTTTGTTTTATTGAATGAAAGTTACGTTTTATTATGCAATAAATATTAGTGGTTTAGTATACAAATATTTAATAAAAATGGAATGGGTCATTTTTGACCCACTCCCGCCGTTCTAGGGAGTATCAAAAACCCCGCCGTTCTAGTGTTAAACCGAAAACTAAATTTTCGAAATCACTAACGTACAGCTAAGTATGGCATCCGAACTATATGTGCTTCCATTGGGAATCGAATCCGGTCTTCCGTGATGAAGGTACGTACGCTAACCACATAGCCACATGGGAGCTTATTACGAGCTATCTGTATTGAGTAGTGTGCATAGAAGTCCATATTGTATGCAATCTGTGCCAATATTGTCTGTGTTCTAACGCTAACCATATAGCCAAGAAGGAGCTATCTCAACCAAAGCCATGAAATCTTTATTCCCAATAAATTGTACTGATATTCAAGCACTGAACATTTTCATTTTACTTTTAAGATTCGCGCTGAATGCATTTACCATTGCATTCAGAATACTAACGATCAGAATACCAAGGAAAGAATACTAACAATCTAGCTTCTTATAAGATGAATTTTTAATATCCTTTTATTAATAATGGAGTGTGAAACGTTTGCACGTGGTTTACTGTTTTCTTGTAGTATTTGTTACTTTGGATGTTTAGACGTATCGTTCGTTGCCCTGGATTGATCAATACAAGAACAAGGTTGCCAGGCAAATCTTACTTTCATCTGAAAAACACTTCAAAACTTGCACAGTTCAAAACGTATTATTTCTTCGTCGCAAGTATTGTAAAATATGTGAAAATATTACATACAATATACAATTGAGGAGTTTCAGTCGAATGTAAACTCCAATTGCACAACTGTGTACTCTAAGTATGTGAAAGTTAACACTTTGAAAGCCGGCGTGTTTGTTTTAAAAGTTACTTAGAAAACCAGCCATTTTTGGTATTTTTCAATAAAGAATTTAAAAATATTCTACAGGTTAATATGTGTGTTTATCACACCACATGAAAGATCAGTGCTTCCTCTACATTCACAAACAAACATTACAAGCATACATGTGTCATAAGGCGAGCTATAATGGTTTATCTTGGATATGATTTTCGATATAGGAAAAAAGTCCGTACCTAGCCTTGGTATGATAAACACGGAAACATTCTGGCATGCAGAGACCCACATCATAATCAGGACACATCCATGTCGAGTTCTTTTGCTTCCGTTTGCCATCATATACCTTTCCTACATCAGAACGGACCTTACAATATCTAGTAGGTCTCTTTTTTCCGTAGCGGGAACCTTCTTTGCAAAATGTCTCCCGGTCAATCTGTTGGTTCCAGTTGAGATTTGAGGAACTCGTTGAGCTTCGACACATGCTTTTTCACTCAAAGCTTCCCCCACTTTCTGCAGAAAGTCTGCTAAATGCACATTGTTCTTCTCTTCTAGTTTTCTTGTATAGTATCCATGCATTTGCTCATGACATATTGAACAATTGGAAGAATAGTTTCTTCCACCACTTCAGTTGCTTCCGATTGAAGGGGTAATACGCCACTAATTGATCACTTTTGTCCGCACCAACTTTGTTTATATTGTAGTCTAACACTACGTTCGGTTTTATCTTCCCTACAGGCTCGTTCTTTGATTTTACGGTAACTTCAGTGGATGTAGCTTGATGTTTAGTTGAAAGCATCAAGACATCCCTTGTGTCTTTCCATTTCACACACAAAAGATGATCTTTACGCTGAAACACCATATCACCTTATTGTTCTCCCTTCCTGCCTACAAAGGACTTCATTTTTTGCCGACCAGGGTATAGCAGCATGCAGAGGTATCCCTACAGATTCTGCAAAATCATCTTGCACGTCTCTGGCATGCAATAAGGAATCCTATATAATAACATTTGCTTGCACGTCCATAGCACGTGCATGGCCAGCTTGGCCAAAATACCGTGCACGTGCTATGCACGCGCATGGCTTTCAATGTGTTAAATTGCTTTTTGCCCACCGGTGTCCCCAAGGGAATGCTTTGGTGGGTCGTAGATCAGACTCACTCATCCTCATGAAATGTATATATCATGATATAATTTAAAAGAAATATTTTATTGAGCTGTTGCAATATTAATGTATAGTATGCTCACAAGATATTCAATATTACCTACGTAAAACTATATAGACTATATCATACGTTCTCTTCTTAAATCAACGAATTTGTCGTTGTTTTCCTTAGAAAACAGAAATAATTTAAAAGTTAGCAAATTAAGCTGCTTTCGTGACTTCTTTAAAAATTCATTTCTTTTGTCCAGCCAACTGGTGTCCTCCGTTGTTTGTAAAAGGCAAACACAATACACATTTCACCTAAAACAAATTAATACAAACTGTTCATGGCATCACTTTCCTCCTATATCATTCCCATCATCCATATTCCCAGAACATAAAATTCGTATACGACTCTAAGCGCTTCGACGATGGTAATTTCAAATGGCTTTAATTTTGACGCACAGTGGTAAGTTTTTGTTACCTTCCGAGACAAAATTATTTTATGTTTTCAAGGTGTTCATATCAACTTTGTTGATAAACAAATGTATACGTTGCACAGTAATATGTATTTTTAAGTGTCGTTTTTTTCCCTCTGCCTCGTTGCGTTTAGGATATCAGACAGATTGGTTAAAAAAAATACACAAATAATATCATCTTAGACGTAAATGATTTATTAAATACACTAATTTCCAATTTTATCTACAAAGAAACGAATAGCTCATTAGAATTGCTATTTACAGGGAAAATCAAATTTATAAAACGATAAATGTAAAGCTTAACTCATTCAGCACCGCTATATGACGAAACCACAATCGAAAGTTTTATCAAACAGGTGTTCTTTATCGTTTGCCAGAACAATTGTCTATAAAAAATATAACACTTTTAGGAGATGGAGTATACAAACGACCTAGAGACATTGTGTTACCATAGAGTAGAAACAAGCCTCTACACAATAAAAAAATAAAATAAAAAAATAAAATTGTGATGTTAAAACAACTCCATGAGATTATACTTACGTGTGTTATTTTAATACTCTTGTACCCATATCTGAAGTATCTCATAACTGACAGGAAAAAATGTATGTATATTTTCTCCTACGAGCAAAACTTTATGAAGAATATTTGACATTTATACCAAGTAACATGCAATGCAAATTTCCTGTGATCTTTCACGAAAACAGTGTTGACAGCGTATGAATTTTCTGACAATATATACGTAACTAGCAGTTCTACTATCTTATGTGCAATGTGTTCATTATACAAATGAAAACAAAAGATGAATGCATTGCTACTTATGTTAACGCTTTCAGAAAATTCATACACTCACAACACCATTTTAAGAAAAAAGAAATGCCAATTACAATTAGGAAATATATTCCTGGGCTTTCAGAATCTATGGACATGTTAGCCCGTCACACATATGAGGGATGACGTCTCTCGGCGATCACGTTGCTCAAGGAATTGACGAGGAAGAAAGGAACGAAAAAGGAAGGAAGAGACTTGGACAATTTTTTAGGTACCATCCTGGCAGGGCTGGATTAACACATCTGGAGGCCCGGAGCTAGAAAAAATATGTGGAACCTGCTGACTTCACTTAGTGCATTTCTGTGGAAGTACGTAGTAAATTTAAGGGAATGTGTTTCATATTTTTGGTCATATTTTATCTTATGATTATTACTGTATCTTGTATTTTTCTTTTTAGACAGACAGTTGAGATTTTGATCAGAGTGGAGGCCGCCGTTCGCCTGAAGGCCCGGAGCTACAGCTCCCCTAAGCCCCTCCCTTAATCCGGCCCTGCATCTCGGCAAGTTGCCTGTGAGGAAATCCCAGGCAAATATCATTCACGATGGCTGGCCCGAAAAACCGTTTATACTCTCCCGACCGAGTGTCCCCATCGGAAATAGAACCCGAGACTGCTAGTACCAAAGGCGAGAGCGTGAGGAACTACGCTACGCAGAGTCACTTATAAATGTGAAATATACGGCGTAAAGTTCTGCTTTTGGAAAACAAAAGAAGCTAATACAAATTCTCAGTGTCACTTATGAGATACTTCTAATATGGGTCCAAGGGTATTTAGTCTATGCGCCAGACAAGATTTAAGTATAAATTGGAGTTACCACATTTCCTTCGAACCACAATTTAATTTATGACTGAGTAACACCAAAAATTCATGGTCATCTCGAAACGGTAGATTTTCAACATGGCATTGAGTCAAAGATGGGGCTCTAGTCTATTCATAAAACTGGCAATATCTCAGCTCTTAATTACACAAATTTAGAGCTCACCTTTTAAATGAAACTTTGTTATATTTGCATCAAATTTTATTATTATTATTATTATTATTGATGTATCTTTAATGGTTTGTAAAGAAAACAAACAGAAAATGAATTTCGCTTTCTTTTAAGTTTCATGTAATCTATAATATCCGTACCAAGCACAAATTTTGTAAAAAAAAAAAAAAAAAACCTTTATATAAAAAAGAAAGCGAAATTAATGTGCTCTCGTTTGATGCAATTCTCAATATTCTAACTGCAACACACCCGGAAATATATGGATTTGAACACTGAGAGGCGTGGACGCTAGCATAGGCTATTCAATGTAAATAATTCATTCTGAGGCAGACTATTTTAATACACAATCGCACATCGCTTGTGCGTCGTGTAACAGCCAGACAGCAGTAACACTTTATAACTGATATATGTTGCAAAATAGTTATGAAATATATGAAATCAAAATTTTACAAATTATTATTGCTTTCGAAGTCCATTTAAACCGTTCAAAGCAAGCTAATGGGTTACTTTCGTCTTTCTGGATGTTTACATACATTCGGTGGAGTTATTATTGACTTAATTCAAGCTTATAGGGAGGTAATTAGTTATCATGTCTTTCTTTACAGGAAATGAACCCATGGTTTTGCTTTAATCGAAATATAAACTACGCTAGGTACTTGTCAGTTCATTTGGCTGAGAAGTCCCCATTGAAAAATACGAATCCTTCCATTTTTTAATTTTTTTTTTCTTGCTTCGTGAGTTTTCTGTCCAGTTTAAATGAAATCAATTTGCAAGAATTCCAGTTGATCAGACTGTAAAGATATGCAGACAGGAGGCGAGACAAAATCATTCAGTTTAAATCTTCGAGCAGTCAGTAAATACTATTTAACTGCAGAATATGGAGATTAAACACGTGCAAAAATGCGAGAAATTGTAAAAGTCATTCCTAACATGATATACTACCATCCGGATCTCCAGAGGACTCGTATTTCTAAAAACAAGGAACAAGTCTCGGCCTTAGTTGAGCTTTTACAAAATGAGTGAACCAATTCTTCTGAGAAAAATTCTTTGATTATTAGGTACATTTCGGTAGGCTTAGAAGCGCCGACGGAGGTTCGAAATTGACAAGACAGAGAGCGGAGAAAGCTTGCAAAGACTTCAAACATAATCGTTTGGAAAAGAATGGATTTCTTTGATGCTTTTTAAAAATTCAGTCGCAAACTTTCAAAAATAACAGAGATAAAGTATAGAACAACCAACAAAGAATTAATTTTAAAAGCGGATAGAAATATTTTTGGAAGTATGATTTTGATAGCTGAAAACCAAAACCTAAATACGGAGATTCCAGGGCCTAATGCTGTCAAATGGAGTGAGAGGAAGTGGGTACGGTCAATCCCAAAGCAGACTGACGCTGAGGTGTTTGCTGCTCCTCCTTTTAAACCTGATCTTCGGGTCCCTCATTGAATCTTCGGCACTGGCGCTACTGTACATGACGTGTTCTTTTATCGGTGGCATATAAAATCAGGTAAAGCTTAGTTTGCTTCTTCTGACAGGTAGCAGGTGGCTGGCAGGCGTCACATGGCTGGGCACATTAAATATATTTTAGTCGAAGAGTATTTAAGAATACCTTTTATAATAGGTACGGTTATCATCATAAGCCAAGTAAATAAATTTTCGTCCTCTATTGATTTTTTCCTGAAACTCAATGACACTAGATAGCCTATACACAGTACGTATTAAACCAAACTCATCCGATCTGGATAAAACTTGGCATGGTGTTTGTTAGATCATGACCTGGTATACAAGCTTGTGAAATATTATGCTGCTGTTTCCCGAGTTATGAGAATACGGTGTGCGGACTTTGGTGTGAGTAAAATTTTCGCAAAGCAATTTTGATAAGGTTTTTCTTTTTTTATATAAAAAAAACAATGATGGCCGACTTTTACGCAATTGCAGAATTTCCGCAGAAGTGGTACAATTCTACAGTATATACAGTTAGTAAAAAAGTACTCATGTCTCATGCACAAGAATGCTGGTTAGTGAGCTTCAGGTTGAATACATCGTATTTGTAACGGTGAGAGGAGTTCTCACTTATTTATCTCATCATCATTACACAAAATGCACAAGGCACTACGTTAGAAGTTCAATTTATGGTATAGGTAAGTGCCAGTAATTCTAGTTGGATAAAACCGACTCTACCTCGGATAATGAGAAGCTCGGATTATAGGAAAAGAAGATAACTCTTTAAATTTTAAAAATTTTGTACACGTGCAGTTTATTGCAAATAAAATATTTTGCATTTATTTCTACACCAACTTATTATTACGGCTAATTCATAACATAGCTTTATATCACTATTTAGGAAAAACTTGTACTGTTTTTAACTGTTTACTGAATCATACGGAATTGCTCAGATCAGAAATGTTCAATTTTGTTCCTATTTCGACACCAGTCTTCTACGGCTAATTCACTAACATATTCTTTAGGAATATTTTCTTGTTGTTTAACCTCAATCTAATTTTCTGACTGCTTGTAATATTGTTAATACAGGAACATACTTCCTTTTATTTTTAGCCTCATTCTTTAATCAAATACTCGGATTAAACCTTACTGTAACACAAAACAAAAATGGAGCATAGGTCTCTCACAAGGGAACATTCCGATTTGGTGAATTCAATAGCTGAAAATGGTTGCCAGCACTGGATTTGGCACCAAAAGAAACAAGGAAAAAGAGGGTGTTTAGTGGCAGACCGTATACAGGGTGGGAGATAAGTAAGAGGAAGGTGCGAAGATAGAACGGAGAAAATGTCTAGAGGTGCCATGTTATTTTGAAACGAGTAGAGGGATTGAGGTCAAACGTTGGATATGAGGAATGGATATGAATCATGGGGGACATATGAAAAGCCGTCATGTTGGATTTAGCGCAAGAATAATATACAGGAAAGGGGTCATGTGACACATGGCACTTGACGCCACCGTCTATTGAAATCAATAATGGCCAATACAGTTTGAAACCTCTGTAACAGGAGGTGTTCAACGCTATGGCAATGTAGCAACTGTCGTAAAGGTGACGTGAATGAGGAACAACCATAAACGTGAATGAGGCTACTTTCCATCCAACAAACGTCCCAATCCTCCCAATATTCGTTCCCATGTTGGTAAAAGTACAAATATGACCAAGGACAACCTGAAAGAGTTCATGACTGATTTTTTCTGGCCTTATATCGAGCAGATAAAACTGCTGCTCCTCGCTGATTCATGGAGAACCAATAAAGATGAAGAGTTGGTGCAGAAACCGGATAATGTTGAACTTACCCGACTCCTTATCCCTGTGGAGGCAACTATAATCCACCAAGAGGTAGTCTAACAACACCTCGAGGTTCGTACAAACGAAGTTGAGAAAATGTGGTGAGGAACTATTTATGTAATGACAGGTGACGTTAGAATTGATAATTCGATAAGTGTATCTCCATTTTATAATCATAACGCACAGATCTATTTCTCTCTTAGAAAACGCAGACACTTAAAATGTTTCACGGAGTTTATAAACACAGTGTAGACATTACCGAATTACTATTATTATTGTTGACTTTTTTCGAGATCCTATGAATTATATAGTCGATCATAAACTTCAGTTGAAACAACTTCCCCAAATCACCCTAGTGAAACTTAATAAATTTAACATTTAGTTAAATTGCACAGAATCATTTGAAAACTGCGACTAAGAAAATTTACATCACTAAATGGCTGCTAATTCCGAACAACAATTCTTGTTGATACGACTGTGTTTGGCCTTTGCACCACTTTATAGAATGACAACTGTAAGAACATGAAGCTCTAATGTATGTATCAACGAAATGTCTAGTACCATTTACGGAATTTCGTTTCCCCATCCCTTCCATCGCATTGTGCGTTAATGGACAAATCACTTACACATTTGACATTTTGACGTCTTTGAAATTTGGTAATGGAAGTTTAATTTGTTGAGACAAAAGATATGCAGATTGTATTGCGTAGTTCTATTTTTAGAAAAGACGTTTTCAGTAGCAGTTTCATTGTAAGGGAGTAATATAAACAGTACAAGCTTGTAATTCGGTTCCTGCATTTAACGAGTTAGTTTATCTGTCTATGGAAAGCAGGTCCTTTATGAGGCAGAAACTTTGAGTTTTCTACAGTTGAATAAACGACAAGATACACTTTGTAAAAGGATAGAAACAAAAAGATGGAAGAGTTCAAATAGCATTTCAAAGTGTCATGTAGGTGGTTGGGCTTCAAGCTATTCACTTCTGGCGCTCCATATACAAAGCTGTTGAATTATTCAAGACAACTTACGAAGTAGCAATCGATCAAAGGAGCGCCATGGGCCAACGAGAAGACACTGATAAGTTGATGCAAAATACAGAAACGTTCTACTGTTCTCCCATTCAAGTTTTGCAAATTCAAATAAATCACGTATTCCCTTTCCCCAGGCGCCTACTTTTTTCTCAGATTTGTTTATGAAGTTTCGTTCAGACGAATTTCTTAACCAGACTTCGACAAGGAAAGTAATAGTTTCCTTGAAATATACATCGTGAGGTTCATACTTTTCTACGGATAAGAACTTTCATAGTTATAATTATTTTCCGACGACAACGACTCTTCGAAGGCCAAAAGAATCAGTTTAGTGTTTAAACCATACCAAGTTAATAAGCAAATATACTGAAAAGAGCTTGTTTTCAAGGAATCAGTTTCATTAGGTTCAGGTAAATCTAGCTTCACTAAGTGTAAGAAAAATATCTAGTCAAGTGTTCGGTAGCAGCAGCAGAAGGAAATTTAAAACCTTTTAAAATAAATAAATAAATAGTAAGTTGTTACAAAGTTCCAAATACAAAGTTCCAGACAAATTCATGGTTCGCATTGCTATATTTCCAATATTTTAGGTTTCAGTATTATATCACTGGTATCTATAACGATTCAAAAATGTGCAAGCAATTCAAAACATATTCCACAAAATGTATTGTTTAACAATATCAGAGCCACTAGTGGGATCTAGGGTCAAGTACTTGTACCAAATGTACGAACAGACATATTACATATTCTAGACTGAATTTGTAACAAATTTTTATTAATGTACAGTTAATTAGTAGGTATGTCACCACCAGCATCATAGATATTCTGTCATTACTGGTACTTGCCGCAACTGGCGTGTGAGAAGCTTTCATGCTCTACGGTCTTCCGCTAGCCTCTTCATCCTTACGTACAATTTTTCAGTTTTGATACCGTCCATCAATTGTTGCCTTCTTCCCTCTTCCCTGCTACCATACTTTCTAGCACGCTCCTCATGATACAGTTCTTTCTTAGCCAATGTCCAAACCAGTTTTCCTTCCTCTTCTCAATAATATCTAAATTTTTGTTTCCCCACCGTTTCTAACACCCTCTCATTTGTTTCGCGCTCGACCCAGCTAATTTTCTCCATTCTTCTCCACACATACATTTCGAAAAGTTCCAATCATCCTTCATCCTCTTTGTGTAATGTCTGTTTCTGTCCCTTACAATACAGTATTCCACATGAAGTATTTTATGAGCCTTTTCTCAAATCTTTATTCAAGGTTCCGCAAAATAGACTTTTCTTCCTTCTAAATCATCCTTTCACCATTGCTATTTTTTGCTTTCATTTTACGTTTTCACTTCATATTGTCACTAATAATGATACTCATGTATCGAAAATTAGTCACCTGTTCTATTTTCTCTCCTCCAACTTCTATATTTGAGACCGATCGCTTCGTTCCAATCACCATGGCTTTTGTCTTCTAACATTTATTTTCATCCAATAGACTTCACAGCCTTTCCTTAAGTTTTGCAATATCTTATTGACTTTCTTTTCGATTCCACAACAAGCGCCATATTATCTGCAAACCCTATACACACCTGACCATCCTACTTCCTACCGAAATGCCGTTCTCATTATATAGGCTCTTTTACACTATCTGTTCTAGATAGATACTAAAATTTAATAATGTTGACAAGAGACCCTGTCCGATTCCCCTTCCAATTACGCTTTCCTTTGTCATTTCTTCCTTTATTCTAACACTTATTTTTTGGCACATATACAAGTTTCTTATGAGTTTCCAATCTTTCCGTTCCTATCTAGAAAAGATTCCTTTAATATATTAAGATCTTTTGATATAAAAAACACTTAAAAAGCTTCTACTCGTATCCTAATTACTGTAGGTTCAGTGCTCGTACATCATTAATCTTTAGAATAATGTAGGCTTACAAATGACATTAGACGCAAGTGTAACGATCCATATATTCAGTAAACCATTTTGGGAAGAATTCTCGACATTTTTCTTAAAAAAAAAAAAAAACAAAAAAAAACTATATTTTTAATTTGCGTGCTTCTACCGGAGCCCCAAGATCAGATAGGCCTACTTATACAAAATATATATCCTGAAAATTTTAATAAATCTTACGTTATAATACCTAACTATATTTATTAAGTTATATTCAAATATAATTAATAAAATTATAGGTTTTCAAACCAAGAACAATAACTTTTGAAGAATATGACTTTTGAAAGAGAGATGAACAAGGGAGACTGGAGGTGAGAAAAACGAAGACAGACAGAGTACATTTTTAGATGAAAATATAAACTTCTTAATAAAGTAGAGGTGCTCAGCGCTTCCGAAAACTTAACTCCTAAGGAGAAGAAAGAGAAGAGGGGAAGTTGTATAATAGTTTTCTCAATATTTAAAAATGATATCAACATTGTCTCTCTCACTACCACGGGAAAACTTTTGAATTGTACCAGGTGAATTTTATAAAGTAGTTAGCATTTATTGTAATTCATGTACGTATTTTAAAGAGGAGAAAAGAGGTTCAAGTATATCTTTCAAATATTTTGTATAAATATATTTTTCTCGTGAAAAGAACAGAGATTTCAGCTAGTCTTTCTATAATGCTTTCTGATCAAGGGTATACGTTAGAGAAAGTTACAATTTTGTTTAGAAAATACGTATGTTCAAAAGTACGTTTTATAGTCGAGATGTATTTTATAATATTTTAACCCTTTAAAGATTTATGGTAACTTTTGTTACCAAGGTGTAGTATTGTCTTTGACGGCTTATTTAGGTCCTGTAACAGGTATTTAAGCCAGTATTTTTATTGGTCAAGTGAAGCATGCATCAAAGAACACTCCAGATGTGTTTTGGAACCGGATGGTCAACTTGGCGACGCCAAATGGGGGCGGAGAGGTGAGACTTTTTTCTTAAGGCAAATTTTTAAAAGTACGCCCTTACGCCCTTAGTTTCCAAGATATCAGATTGAAATTTTGCATACTGATTGAGTGTACCTTTGAGTATTTCTATTTTTTTCTGAAATTCCTACGTGAACCCGGGCCCGAGGGGGTAATGTTTTCAGAAAAGTTTGAGTTTTCTCGAATTTCCCGGTTCAGAAATATATGGACATGTGAGTGGTATTGTTGGTAAGGGTGCGTTATACTGAAGAAAATGGCGTTTAATCCATGACTGTAGGACAAAGAGGAATGATGCAGTAAATTTATCCTTCAGACTTTCAAAAAATTTTGCAACCTTAATTTGCAAGATTGAAATTTTTCACAGGCACTCTACACATAATTACGTATTTTTCAGAAGATTTTCAGATCGCTACGTAAACCCAGGCCCGGGTCAGCGGGACAAAAATTTTGAAAACAAATCGAAAAAACTCCCGTTTTTTCCAAATTTTGCCGTTTTTGGTATATAATACGGACAAGCGTATGGTACCGTTGGAAAGGATGCTCTATTCTATATATATATATATATATATATATATATATAAACTAGGTATGAACCATTATCCTACGATACATATTAAGGAAGCAATAGCTGTTTTACTGAAAGTCTAAAATTTACCTCAAAAAGTGGAAATCCTAAAAGGGATACAAACTTTCTTATTGCAATATTTGACAAATATATTAGTGAAAAAATATTTATACCAAAGTATCTTCTTTGATCTAGTGGTAGAAAAATGAATTTCGTCACAGTTTGGCGTTTATTAGTTTTATTATTTCGTGAGTTTTCAAATGCATTTCCCTTACATTTCTTTAGTTTTCCAGTTTTCGTTCCTTATTTTTATTTTTTTCTATTTTACCTTTTTCTTTCTTTCTTTTTTTCTTCTATTTATTTTGTTGATGGTATGATTTCAATCACATTTCTAAACAAGATTGCCAGACAGAACGCTCCTTAAAATGCCATCACTGAAAATATACCACATACAAAATTTCAAATAAATGAACCGAAAATTCAGAGCATGATGTATTCTTCTTCTTCTTCTTCTTCTTTTTTTTTGGAAAAAGATCCGCTGCCCACCTCTGCCGTCAGAAGCTATTAGCCCATCGCCCAATAATAGGATGTAAATTATTTACCAAGAAATAAGAGTGTATCACAGAAGCATAGGGATTATTGAAAAATGAGTAATCTAAAAATGATATTGTGTGCATTCAGTTCAATTTTCCTTTTTGTTTGAAGATGATGATAGAGGCCAATGGAAACTTATTATATGAACAACTTTCAAAGATGTGAAGGAAAGGATTCAACTAAGTATTCAGAAAACTGAATCGATTTCGGACAACCCTTCTCCCGCTCACCCGCCAGTTTGATCGATACTGCATTTTCACCCTACGAAACGGGTTGATCTGAAAGGTTCGTGACCGGTTAGACCCGTTTAGGGCATACAGATGAAAAAGTTGTTTGAAAAATTTTTCGGTTTCTTCAAATATACAAAACTCAAAATGGATATGAATTTTCGTGCTTTATACAATATGTGTTAACCATTTCTAGAAGCTCAAGCAGAAATTTGAGGTGCATTTCATCGAGTTCAACAATTTAATGAAACCCAGTAATATTTTCACCTGGACGAAGAGACATATGATGAATTATCCCAATCACAGATCACCATATACTGTAAGCAACAAAACTTTCTGCAAGCTTTGGAAACCGTCGTGGACATTGATCGCAATCCAATCATTATCCTGACAGGTTACCATTGTCATAACAAATCAATTTTTCATCTGAAGTGGCAAGAATGCGATGCAGGAAATCTCGGTTACTCTGTATAACCGGAGAGATGCACAACTTCAGATGACAATCTCAGGCTTTCCAATACTAATGAAAAGCATATAGGAAATCACGATGAAAAAACTATAGGAGGTTTCGTGAAGCTGTGAAAAAGGAACATTTCAATTATCCAATAGGTAGAAATAAGAAAATCACATGGAAATTACACCAATTGTTAGATGAACATACCTTCTACTCAGTGTTGGGAAGTAACGTAACGCAAGTAACGCGTTACTTGTAACGCGTTACTTTTTAAGTAACGTTTCCTAGTAACGCGTTACATCTTTTCCAAAGTAACTGTAACGGTAACGCGTTACAAATTTTTAAGTAACGTACCTAGTTTGCGTTACTTTTTCCGCGTTACATTTCGGATGAGTAACTACAATATATGTATATTTTATTCGGAAACAAATGTTTCTTTCCTGTAAGTGAATTTCTCAGAATGAAACAATCGAGCATGAATTACGTATGTCAGTGACCGACAGTCATAGACACACAGAGAAGCAGATAAGTATGTAGTGCCACTTGCTGTTTTTTTTAAAGATGAGGACAGCCTTAGGGAAATCACGTGTACTGATTGCAAGCACCTGGAAGATTTTGTCGTAGATTTTGACAGCTCCAAATCAATACATTCAGTGAGTGAACTAGGAGTGCAATGATACCGGTAGTCTATTTTACTTTGATTGGTGTTGTTTTTATAAAGATGGAGAACGAAAATATTTTACTGTTCGAACATTTGAAAGAATACTTTTTCTTAAGAGCTGAGGATGATGGTGGACAGAATTTAAAAGTAAACTGTCTGAAGTGCCCTGGCGGAAAATATTTATCAACAACTAGGGTGCCATAATTAACGATTTACAGTAAGGGGTTAATATGAATAAACTGTATTCTGATGAGCAGGCCTACTTTATTACTAGAAAATAGTTTGCTGATGGTATGTAATATTGGAGTTCTTTCAGATCAGTTTGCTTATCATAGAGTCCCGTTGATTATAGAGCAGTGTAATGTTTCTCTATATTCTGTGTTTTTAATTTTACAACATTGTTATTATTATATAATTAGTTTAGCAGAATAATAATAAGCAACAATTTTTTCTAACGCATAGAGATGAGCACGAGTTAACTTAAAACTCGACTCGACTCGAATTCAAGTCGAGTTTAGAGTCAAATCAAGGGTAATATCCTCGAGTCGAGTTCCGAGCCGATTCAGTTTTCCCGTCGAGTTTCGAGTCCAGTCGAGTTTGATAAATGGCTCCTTTGTTTTAATCGTCTTGAAATCATGGCCTGATTACACTGGAAAACGAAAGCCATGAGAAATGTAAGCTAAACAGTAAAATGAAATACTTTTAGTGTTGCTCACGAGAGGGGACACTGCTCGCATCTCGTCTCGTCTCGATAGCGGGACCACATGAGATTTTTTTATAACAAGCTCAGCTCGGCTCGGTTCAACTGAGAAGATGGCTCATGCCAGCTCACTTGGGGTGAACCATAGGCTCGAGTTAGCTCGGTAGGGATGAGCCATTTGCTCGGTTCGGCTCAACTGAGCCAAGGGCTCTAGCCGAGTCGGTTGGGTGAGCTGTTGGTTCGGCTCACTTCTCGATTCGGTTCGATAGTGAATGAGCTGTGAGCCGAGTTTCTCGAGTCGTTGACAATTCTAAACTCGGGCTGAGCAGTTTTGAAGATATTTGGCCAGTGCCCTATAACGTTTAACAGTGTTTGGCTCGAGTCCGAATACTCAACCTAGACCCTGAACCCAAATTCAGAAGCTCGTGAACAATGTCCTTGACTCCTAGACTTCACGACTACCGAGGTTGGTAATCAATTAGTTTTTTAGTATTCAAATACAAACCGCCCATCTTTCATTTTTTATACAGTGTTGTTATGATTAATTAATACTACTACTACTACTACTAATAATAATAATAAAAGTTGTAGTAGTAGCAGTGTCGTTGATAATAATTATACTGTCTATGTAATATACTTGAAGAAGTACTCGAAACTGCACACCGGATTTGGCTCGAGTCGACTCGAAACTCGACCCCAATTAGAGTCGAGTTAGAGGAAATTTTTCGAGCCTAGTTCTCGGTTCGAGCTCAAAGATGTCTGTTTCTAGTCGAATCAAGTTTCAAAGAAAACTCGCTCGAACTTGGACGTGTCCATCTCTACGAGTAACGCAGTATGGCATTTTATCAATGTTACATTATATTGAAATGTTCATATGTCAAGTAAAAATTTGTCCTTGCATTTACATAAAGCGATTCAGAACGTGCAATAATAATAATAATAATAATAATAATAATAATAATAATAATAATAATAATAGCGGTAGTAATAGTAGTACGGAAAATTGAAGTCATATTTTTTTTCACATTTTTAAAGTCTCGGACCTAAAAGTAACGCGTTAGTAACGCGTTACTTTCGAAGTAAAGTAACAGTTACTTTTTGGGGGCAAGTAACGCGTTACTAACGCGTTACATTTTAAGAGAAAGTAAAGTAACTTGTAACGCGTTACATTTTTACAAGTAACTTACCCAACACTGCTTCTACTCTAAATATAACTAAATGGGTAATTATCTCGTTGCAAAATTTTATACGAGTTTCTTAGTACAGAAAATGCAGAAATGACAATGAAATACTGAAAACGCTACGAAGACGACGCAGAAATACAGTTGCACCCTTCCTGGAAGAATTATCTGAAATGTAAAATAAAATCTAAAATGCGAACATTCTGCAGTTGGCGCGCGGGGTGTAACATATTCTACAATTATTAGCCTACAGTTAGTGCAAAAAGTACTGATACACCTAAATAAATTGTTTGTAAGTCTTTAAAATCCCCACTCCATAGAACTTTTTAATGAATACGACGAAACTAGTTTATTTTTTGTTCCATTTTGTAGGTGTATGAATACTTTTTGCGCTAACTGTATATTGTTTGGTGTAATTATCTTTAGACAATAAACAGGAAAGGACGAAACACAGAAAAGTCTCCATTCAACCACCCTACTGTGAAGACAAAGGGCCCTCCTACCACCCACACCTCATTTCCTTACGTTATTTTCACAAGTGGAAGTAGCAATGCAAGAAAAATATAGGTGGTTTCGTTAAAATGTAGGAAATATAGGAGTTTATAGGAAGAGACGCAAATATATAGGAAAAATAGGAAATACAGGAGCATTGGAAAGCTTGCAATCTTTGTTGGCCGGTATCAACTTACGTTGTACGCACACGATTACCACTTTCTAACCTTACTGATTGAAAGGAGCCACCGATCAACAATGGTACAGTGTATGCCAAGCTCGTTTGTAACGGAACGAACGCTTTCGCAAAGTCCGATTCGACAGTGCTCCTAATGAGCTCATCCGAACATGGTGATCTGTGCCTACCATGTTCATTTTGCAAAGCTGCGTCATCGGAACAAACTATGAAAAACAAACGGAGAACGGAATGGTTATTCGCCATTTCTAGTACAAATGCATGGTTAATGTCTTTCGCAGTTTATTGTAGCGAATGTTCGACTTTGAACTCGTAAAGAAAAATCACTAGCAATGGAAACAACCAGAAAAATGCAATTCGTCAGATTAATATGGTACTAACACTCTTTCATGCTACGTGGAATGGAAAATGAAATTGTTAAGTTTTACGTCCCACGGTTATGCCGGCTAGGCTAAAGGAGACGGTGATGATGAGAAATGAATGAAATGGTGGAATGAATAAAGTGGGAGCAAATGGAAGAACCCCGACAAAACCCACGCACATGGTGTTTGTCCACCAGACGTGGAATGGAATCATAGAGGTTTGTATTGATAGACAAAATAGATATAAGAGAAAAGGTTGTATACCAATACACGCTTTCTCCTTATATCTATTCTGTTTATCAATATAAAACTTGGTACACACATTTCTTATACCCCATAGCATTTTTCAAGATACATTTGGTTTGTGTGCTTTTACCCCGGGGTCACAGCAGAGGGATCCAAAGTTGATGGGAGGGATTTGTGGAGGGAATTTTCCCGACATTCTTCCAATTTTTTCTGTTCAAGTATGTTATGGGGCCCAATACATAGCACCTCTGGAGAGCTTGTTTAATGGTGAAGTGAATGAACTATAAACCATAACTTTCCAATGGACAGTGTTGACGCAATAGCTATTTCACTGCGAGTCTACAATTTTCTTTATACTAACAGGGTTAATGGGCCCCAGGAACTTACTCCGTTATCCATGGCATCTAATTTTTTGTGCGTGAACATCTTTTTGTTATGTTTATCGAATGGAATAGGTTTGATTCAGATGTTCGGATGACACGTTCGTGTCCGTTCCTTATGAGTAAATTCCATTGGAACATCTTCAGCTTTTCTTAGATGAAGGTTCAGGCCACAGAAAAACGGAAGTCACCGGACCATGCCTCAGTAAGTTATAATAACAAAATAAGCATTAGAGTCAAAGTAGTCCCTTGATTGTTTAAACATGTTGGATTTTATGACATGATCACAGATAAACAAAGGATTGACAAAATAAAATAATAATAGTAAATAAAAATGCACCCTTCTTTCCAGTGTTGGGAAGTAACGTAACGCAAGTAACGCGTTACTTGTAACGCGTTACTTTTTAAGTAACATTTCCTAGTAACGCGTTATATTTTTCCCAAAGTAACTGTAACGGTAACGCGTTACAAATTTTTAAGTAATGTACCTACTTTGCGTTACTTTTTTCGCGTTACATTTCGGATGAGTAACCACAATATATGTATATTTTTTTTCGGAAACAAATGTTTCTTTCCTGTAAGTGAATTTCTCAGAATGAAACAATCGAGCATGAACTACGTATGTCAGTGACCGACAGTCACAGACACACAGAGAAACAGATAAGCAGTGTTGGGAAGTAACGTAACGCAAGTAACGCGTTACTTGTAACGCGTTACTTTTTAAGTAACGTTTCCTAGTAACGCGTTACATTTTTTCCAAAGTAACTGTAACGGTAACGCGTTACAAATTTTTAAGTAACGTACCTAGTTTGCGTTACTTTTTTCGCGTTACATTTCGGATGAGCAACTATAATATATGTATATTATTTTTCGGAAACAAAACGTTTCTTTCCTTAAGTTAATTTCTCGGAATGGAGCAATGGAGCATGAACGATGTCACTGACCGACAGTCAGTCACCGGCACTCAAAGAATCAGATAAGATCATAGTACCACTTGCTGTTTTTGGAAGATGAGAACAGTCAGGGAAATCACGTGTACTGATTGCAAGCACCTGGAAAGTTTTGTCATAGATTTTGACAGCTCCAATCCATTTACTGAGTGAACTACGAGTGCAATTGTACCGATAGTCTATTTTACTTTGATTGGTTGTTTTTATAAAGATGGAGAACGAAAATATCTTACCGTTCGAACATTTGAAAGATACTTCTTCTTAAAAGCTCAAGATGATGGTGGACAGAATTTAAAAGTAAAGTGGTGCCCCGACGGGAAATTTTGTCAACAACTAGGGTGCCATAATTTAACGATATAGAGTAAGGGGTTAATATGAATAAACAGTATTCTGATGAGCAGGCTTACTTTATTACTATAAAATAGTTTGTTGTTGGTTTGTAATATTGGAGTTCTTTCAGATCAGTTTGCGGATCCTAGAGTCCCGTGGATTATAGAGTTTGGAACAACTAGCTTTAAAAAGCATTATCGATTTTAGAATTACTGGCAAGTTTTGATTCACCTTCAGTTAATGTGTTCTCATTTTATTAGTTGTAGTGTAATGTTTCTCAATATTCTGTATTTTCAATATTACATAACAACATTGTTATTATTATATAATTAGTTTAGCAAAATAATAATAAGCAATCATTTTTTCTAACGCATATTGATGGGCAAGTCGAGCTAAAACTCGACTCAGATTCAAGTCGAGTTTTGAGTTGAGTCGAAGGTAATATTGTCGAGTCTAGTTCCGAGCCGACTCACTGTTTTTGGCGCCTAGTTTCGAGTCGAGTTGAGTTTGATAAGTGGTTCGCTCGTTTTAACTCGTTTTGAAATCATGGCCTGATTACACTGGAAAGCGAAAGCCATGAGAAATGTAAGCTAAGCAGTAATATGGAATACTTTTAGTGTTGCTCACGAGGGGGGACACTGCTCGCATCTCTTCTCGTCTCAATATCAAGACCACAATAAATTATTTTATAACAAGCTCAGCTAGGCTCGGCTCAACTGAGCCGATGGCTCGAGCCGGCTTGCTTCGGGTGAACCATCGGCTCGAGCTGGCTTGGTTGGGATGAGCCATTTGCTGGTTCGGCTCATCTGGACCGAAGGCTCTAGCCGACTCGGTTGGGTGAGCTGTTGACTCGGCTCACTTCTCGGTTCGGGTCGATAGTGAATGAGCTGTGAGCCGAGCTGCTCAAGTCATTGACAATTCTAAACCTGGGCCGAGCAGTTTTGAAGATCTTTGGCCAGTGCCCTATAACTTTTAAAAAAATTTTTCTCGAGCCCGAATACTCAATCTAGACCCTCAACCCAAATTCAGAAGCTCGTGAACGATGTCTTTGACTCCTAGACTTCACGACTACCGAGGTTGGCAATCAAATAGCTTTTTAGTATTCAAATAGAAACCGCCTACCTTTCATGTTTAAACACAGTGTTGTTATAATAATAATAATAACAATAATAATAATAATAATAATAATAATAATAATAATAATAATAATAATAATAATAATAATTGTAGTAGTAGTAGTAGTAGTAGTAGTAGTAGTAGTAGTAGTAGTATCATTGATAACCTATATTGTCTATGCAAGATACTTGAAGAGAGTACTCGAAACTACACACCAGATTTGGCTCGATTCCACTTGAAACTCGACCCGAATTCGAGTCGAGTTGGAGGAAATTTTTCGAGCCGAGTTCTCGAGTCGAGCTCAAAGGTGTCTGTTTCTACTCGAATCGAGTTTCAAAGAAAACTCGCCCATCCTAGAGTGACCAGATTCTAACAAACGAAAAGTAGAACACAAGTATAACAGTATGTGGTAGTTTACTGCGTCGGCAATACGCATATCCTTATTTCATTTAATGTTAATCAACATTTTATTAAAAAGAAGAAGCACTGAACTAAATATTCCAGGAATTCAACACAACTCCAAATGCTTTGACGAATGACAAAATGGTTTATTATTATGTACATACAGTGAAACTTCGTGTTGGGCTAAAAAAATATTTTCGAAGCGTGGTATTATTTTAAGAAATGAGAGAAAATTTAGTCCGGCACAAGGGAACTTCTACAGGTACTTAACTTGATCATCACTAAAATAAGTTGAAAAATAAACTTTTCCTATCTTACCGATATCTCAACAAGCCCTTCTCAGTAAAAGCAATGTATTGTAAAAAAAAAAAAAAGGTTTGTTGATTGTTCTCCATCCCTAATCTTTTGAGGAGTGTTAAAAAAACAGCGGCTCATCATTCAGGAAAAGAGTGCATTTGATTCAAAATGTTGTGAATAAAGAGTGAAACATTAAGATATTGCAAATAAATTAACTCTGGACATTTCGCAGAACATTTAAAAGAATAATATTTCTCGATTTTCTAGGCGTCTTCGCAACACGCAGGACAGCTCTTTGAAAAACAGTACTATACTGCGAAAATCAGTACGTCTGATCACCGTAGCCCATCCCTATGAGTAACGCAGTATGGCATTTTAGTCAATGTTACATTATATGAAAATATTCATATAGCTGTCAAGTAAAAATTTACATAAAGCAATTCAGAACGTGCAATAATAATAATAATAATAATAATAATAATAATAATAATAATAATAAAATAGCGGTAGTAATAGTAGTACGGAAAATTGAAGTAATAAGATTTTTTCACATATTCAAAGTTTCGGACCTAAAAGTAACGCGTTAGTAACGCGTTACTTTCGAAGTAAAGTAACAGTTACTTTTTTGGGGCAAGTAATGCGTTACTAACGCGTTACATTTTATGAGAAAGTAAAGTAACTTGTAACGCGTTACATTTTTACAAGTAACTTACCCAACACTGCAGATAAGTTCGTAGTGCCACTTGCTGGTTTTTGAAGATGAGGACAGCCTTAGGGAAATCACGTGTACTGATTGCAAGCACCTGGAAGATTTTGTCGTAGATTTTGACAGCTCAAAATCAATACATTCAGTGAGTGAACTAGGAGTGCAATGATACCGGTAGTCTATTTTACTTTGATTGGTGTTGTTTTTATAAAGATGGAGAACGAAAATATTTTACCGTTCGAACATTTGAAAGAATACTTTTTTCTTAAGATTTGAGGATGATGGTGGACAGAATTTAGAAGTAAAGTGTCTGAAGTGCCCCGGCGGATAATATTTATCAACAACTAGGGTGCCATAATTAAAGATTTACAGTAAGATGTTAATATGAATAAACTGTGTTCTGATGAGCAGGCCTACTTTATTACTAGAAAATAGTTTGCTGATGGTATGTAATATTGCAGTCCTTTCAGATCAGTTTGCTTATCCTAGAGTCCCGTTGATTAGAGAGTACTGTAATGTTTCTCTATATACGTTATTTTTAATTTTACATAACAACATTGTAATTATTATATAATTAGTTTAACAGAATATTTTTTCTATTTTTTCTAACGTATAGGGATGAGCACGAGTCAAGCTAAAACTCGACTCGACTCGACTCGAATTCAAGTCGAGTTCTTGGGTCGAGCTCAAAGATGTCTGTTTCTAGTCGAATCGAGTGTCAAAGAAAACTCGCTCGGACTCGCTCGAGTCCATCCCTACGAGTAACGCAGTATGGCATATTATCAATGTTACATTATATGAAAATGTTCATATATCAAGTAAATCTTTGTCCTTGCATTCACATAAAGCGATTCAGAACGTGCATTAATAATAATAATAATAATAATAATAATAATAATAATAATAATAGCGGTAGTAATAGTACTACGGAAAATTGAAGTCATATTTTTTTCACATTTTTAAAGTTTCGGACCTAAAAGTAACGCGTTAGTAACGCGTTACTTTCGAAGTAAAGTAACAGTTACTTTTTGGGGGCAAGTAACGCGTTACTAACGCGTTACATTTTAAGAGAAAGTAAAGTAACTTGTAACGCGTTACATTTTTACAAGTAACTTACCCAACACTGCTTCTTTCAAAAAACGCATAGCCAGTGTTCCTGTATCCCAGTGGAACACTGAATTACAGTCACTCAGGAATGTTGTATATTTTCTGATTCTCTCATGGAACAAAAACGTTGCCTTCTGTAATCGATTTCAGAAGAGAAGCGTTCATGATACATAGGATACATTCAGCGCAGCAGGAATGCTGGGCTTACAATATCTCGACTGAGCACTGTAAAATGTAGTCTGCATGACGTACGAAGTCCTAATCTTACCACTTGCTTTTAAATGACAAATAATATATTAACTCTGGTTCTGTTAACAAACCTCTCATTGAAAAGTCGAAAGAACAATTGAAAGAAATTCAATTTTAAAAACTACTTCTGTCGCTGGTATGCGTGAAGAACTGAATATGAGTTTCACAATTCCATCTATGCAACTTCCACTGGATCTGTATATACTAAGGACATAAGTTGTCTTTTAGCATATAAAACAGTTTACATCAGGTTTGATTTATGACAGCTCTTGCTATTTTAGAGGAAGAACAATGTACAGATGTCATTTAAATGAATCTATTAAAATGCTGTGACCAGAATTTACGCAATAAGCCATTGCAAAAAGAAATAGAAAAGCAATTTTTTTTTGGAGAGAGCAATATTCAAGAGATATATATTAACACTCAGTTCAGTAGTGCAGCTTCGTCGCTGCCAACAAAATAGAAATGAAATGAAATCAAACATTTCAGTTTAACGTTCCATGATTATGCTCTTTAGGTTAAGGGAGATGATGGTTAATGCAAGGGAATGATGATGAAAGAATTGATGGAATCAAAAAGTGGGAGGAAACGGGAGTACCCTGAGAAAACCCACGGACATAATCTTGTCCACCACAAACTTACTTGGACGGGAATCGAATCAGAGACTCCACGCACCAGAAGCAAGCGCTGTGCGACTGAGCCACCGTGCCCCCCAAGAGAAAGAAAAGCCGGAAGTATTATATAAAGTTTTCTCTTTAATTGATTGGTTACTGTTATTTTGAGGAAGCATTATAGTATTTTAAGAGGTAGTAAAAATTCTTCTTCTTCCATTAAATTTGTTATTAGATTTCCATCTCATCCAGTTTAAAATTGTTATATTTATGAAAAACAACTATTTAATGAACTATTTTCAGAATTACAAGATCAAAGCGAAAATAGATCGGAAACATTTCATGCAGAGTCTGGTATTTGAAAATTATCCAAAGGAATGTGTCGACAATATTTTCACATAAGACCTGTTATCATTATAACTTAACTCTTTAAAAAATGTAATAATAATAATACACTCATATTATCATAACAGCGTTACTAGTGTAGAAGGCCGATGTCCTTCTCCATCATCTGCATATCGAAATGCAGATGAGGGGCACATTTGCATATTGATATGTAAATATAATGAATTTTGTGGTATAATTAATTGCTTAACATTAGCATATTCTATGCATATTATTTTAATATTATGAGTAATGAAGTGTGAAACATCGAGCATAGTACGTAAATATTAATACAATATTGTATTTATTTCATTTGTGTTTATTTCATTTATAGGCATTATATAGTGTATTAAATAGTTGCATCTAATTACTGCGTCGTTGCATAATGTATAGCTTACAGGGGATGATGGAAGATATGATATTAAAAGCATAGATGAAGGATTAATTAAATAGGAAATGAGCAGATTCCATGGGAATCATACATGAAAGTTCAGAACGCTGGAAGAGAGCTAGTGCTGAGAGAAGTTTTTTTTTTTTTCCCGACTTGCTGTCGCCTAGACTTCAAGATGTGACGTCCTTCACAACTCACCATGGAAAGAAATAACCAGTATAGGAACTAAATAAGTATCTTTATACACAGGAAGTAGCCTACGGACTTCCTTGGTGGAACTACACTGAAGTTGATACAGTGTGTTGAAACACAGCGTTCGTATTGTTTCAAAAGCCATAAACTTTTTCGCTTCTACATGCGAAATTTTAGTTTTCTATAGGTGTGATTTCCAATGCAGCGAGCTCAAGCGTCACTTCCTCCCCCCTTCTCACCAAAGACCAGTAAACCTGGCTAGCGAGTCTTTAGTTAGTTCCCGAAATGCAACACCAATTTGAAAATGTATACTCTGATTTGACTTATTTTCTATGTTTAATATTAATATTTACGTACTAAGCTAAACACGTTCTTGGAAATACCGCATAAAATTCTGATTTATTTTATCATCGTGTTTCCCTTATCGAACAAGACACTTGGATCTTGTATTTGGTAAAAGTAAATAATTAACAAAGATGTTTCCTCAATCTCTCTCCAAGCAAACATGGCTGCATTAGTAGCAGACAGTTTTGAAAGACAGCCACAGGAATTGGGTGTACTGCTGCTTCTGAGAGAGATGACAGTTCATGAATTTTATATATATGTATTCTGTGTATATTTTTCTTTAATTTTATGTATAATAACCAATGTTTCTCATATTAGTTTGTGTATAACAAGTGAAGAAAAACAAAATTTGTGTTAAAAACTCTCATAGCTTCTGCTGCGAGCAAAAGCTTCAGTGTTGACCGTCCTTGGTGTAGGGGCAGCACATGTAAGCAGGGTCAAGGTGAAGTTGGCTACGGAAGGTAGCTGAACAAGTGCAGTGGCAAATCGCACCACCCAGAATATCGCTTCAAGGCAGGGAATCTTTTGTCAAAGGTTGCTTGAGGAAGCGAGTTTCTTCGTTTCCTTGTTTTTGGTAAAGACATATACTCGTTTTCATGAGAGAACGGGGGTAGTTCAAGTTAGAATCGAGAGGCGACAAGATATAGTTTTTCGGTTAGAAGGAAGTCACCTGACTTCTCTTACAGAGAGTTTGATACCCGGGACAAGGTGTGAACAAATTCCGGTTCCCCTGGATGGTCCTGTGAACAACTGTATACGCGAGTGTGTAGAACTCAGTTTTTCAACATGAAGTTACAATCAATTCACAGAATGTGTGAGCCCTACACATATCTGTAGTTAATACGTATCAGTGGTGATTATTAAATCTAGTGAAAAAAAATGAAAGTTAACTTTTACGTTCAGTGAATCTTCACTCATTCTCTGAGTGCTACGGACACTCAATAGAGACTATTTGTTTTGAATCTCTTCAAACATCCCATTTTTAATATGGGAAAGCCTAGCTCTTCCAATATGGGAGAAATATATAACTTAAGATATCTCAAGTAGAGATATTAAACATAGGCCGGTAACGCCTTTATGCCGTGCCTGTCCTTGGACATTTAGAACAAGGCTCCAAGCAATTATTTTGCTTGTTGATAGGAGCTACTAAAAGTTCCCTCATAGAACATCAGTAATCCAGTGTACCATATCTTATACAGAACTTTTCCCTTTTCGGTGGAATGAGAATCCAGAAGGACACTGTGACATTCAACCTAGAACTTGTGAACGTCGAGTGAATATCTGAACAGTGAATCAGTATATTAAATTTGTTTATTTTATCTTCTATTTGTTTTGTTTATCTACGCAGGTATTTAAATATGTTTTAAATTTTAAATATGTCTCTCCTCTATAAACTGTTAGAGACCAGAAACTCATGAATATGAGGAGATAAAAGAAAGCTATATATATATATATCTATAATTTTTTTTATTTTAAAGGTCAGACAGACCTTTCTAACTTCAGGTTCATCCTACGTTATTTTTTTTTTTAGAAAAGGAAATTGTGTTAAATATATCACATATCAAGTGTATCAATATATATTAAAGTGTGTGTGTGTGGTAGTGCACTACGTAAAGGTGATAAATAAATAGTGTATCGAAGTGTGGATATCAACACATCTATCAGATTTCTGTTCCTGTTTCCTATGTGGAAAATAAAACTACCATCTCTTACCAGAATCAATGTCTACTCAATTTGCTGTAGGGTGAGTACCTGTGCTAATGATATGTTTGTTTTCAGGAGTGTGATTCAAGGAGGCATTTTCCCCTTGTTTGTGTATGTATGACCACCTCTCTGTATGGGGGCTCAGAGAGAGTATTTTGACCAAGGAACCATATAACAGTCATGAGATAGTGAGATCACATACAGGCTGCTACCTGTAAATTTTAATTTTAGAATTTTTTTTTAACCTTATTTGAAAGTTCAAACTGACTCACTATTGTAGCATCTTTGAGCATGGCTGTTATGCAGATGGCCCTGAGATCTGCTGTTCCACAAAACTAAATAATATTGCTCTACCGACTTCATAAGGGAGTGGCGGCCCCTTACAGGAGAGTACCTTATCTCCAAGAGGGAATAGATCTTTTTCTCAAGTTTGGTAATTTGCATTCTATGCAAATATTTCAGTTAATTTGAATATTCCCAGCCACTCCACTACTTATGTTATTTTATTTTTTTTTGTGTTGGTGTTCTTAGGTGACCATAGTTTCGGCTCTGGCTACCTGGCACCTCACAATAAACGTGGCGCCCAGCGTGGGGCACGATACTTCACGCTTTTGCGCCAAAAACTTGGCGCCATCAGCGTAAAGGGCATGAAGTATATTTTATATACTCGCTGGTCAACATACAGTCTGTAGTAAAATTTTCGGTATATGTTTTGTTTCTCTTCCCGAAAAATTTCCAAGAACGTAGGTGTCTTGTGTGTTGAAATTTATTTGTGTCTTGAATATTTTTGATTACCATATCTGTGTTTTAGAGAATTCAGTTTTTTTAGAACTTTGGGGGGAAGAAACCTTGTAATTCCGTTTGTTTTTGTAAATGGTCGTAACGCGAGCACAGGCTCGAAGATTAGGAAATATGGACACAGATTTAGTATTTGAAGAGTTCGCTCAGAGAGCTGGGGAGCTCTCAGAGGAGAATAGTGTTGTTGACGCGCAGAGCGCTAGCGAGCGTCCAGTCAGCGTTGTGGGAGACGCTGATGCGGTGGATACGGTTCCGCCAGTCCCTGGTAGGGAAACGGAAGTACCATTGCGGGAGGAAAGGGAGGTAACCACGGAAATTGCAGAACGATGTGTTAGCCCAACCTTTAATGCATGTAGCTCTAAGGGAAACGGAAGTAATGAAAATTTAGCCGCCATGCTAAGTGAACTTTTTCAGGGATTAGAGAGAAAGTTAGAAGCAAAACTTGAAGAGAATAGTAGAAGCTTAAAGGAAGATTTGAAATCGGAACTGGAAGAAAGTAATAGGAAATTAGGAGAAAGTTCAAAGGGCCTGGAAAAGTTAGAAAAGAAATTAGAAGAAAGCTCCAGGGGCCTAGAGAAATTAGATAAAAGTCTTGAACAAGTTCATAATGAAACTAGGCAGAATAGTGTAAGACTTGAACAGGCCATCGAGTCAGTCAATGCTCGTCTTGAAGTTCGTTTAGATTCGATGACGTCAAGACTTGAGCAGAGTGAGCGGGAATTGACAGAGCGACTTGAAATCACTACAGAAGAGCTGAGGGGGGAGATTGAAGGCGCTCGGGAAGATCTCAATTCACGTGTCACTGAAACAACTAGAAGATTAGAGGAGAATTACTCAGAGCTTTCTGAAAATGTTAAACAGGTCTCGTCTCGTGTCGAACAGACCACACTTACTCTAAATAATCAGGTCAGGCGAGTGGAAGTGAGTTTCGCTTCCCAACTAGCCAGGATCCGGGGGGAACTAGAGCAGGAAACGCCACTCGATGAGATCAGGTCGGAATGTAACGGTAGCATCCAACAGATGCAAGACACCGTTCAAGACGTGTGTGCACAACTTGAGAAGAAAATGGAGGAGTGGAAGAACTCCATACAAAAGGAGACGAGCGAGGTGATTGAGGGGAGACTCGCAAGCATCTCTGTCTCCAGTGCACCAGAACGCCCTAAGTCACCAAACGACATCTCGAGTCGCGATCTGCCTGGTTCTCAACCTGGGAACCTCGCTACTTCCCACGAGACAGATCCTGTCCCGTCGACGTCTCGCTCATGTAATCATGAGACGAGACAGCATCTCGCAACTGCATTTGGTCTCATACACAGGGACGTCACCTTACCTGTGTATGCTGGACACGAATCTGAAACCGAAACCTATAACTTCCTACAAGATCTCGACCGGTACTTTGAGGTCACTGGAGTACCGGAGGAGATGAGGCTCAGCTTCATACCTCGAGCAATTCGGAATACTTGTTATCAGTGGTTTCAAGTCAACCGGAACAAAATCCACACCTATGAAGATTTTGTACAAAATTTTAAGCAGTGTTACCTTAGCGAAGAGCGGCTGGCTAACCTAAGGGCGACTATTCTCACCTCCCACTTCGACAATCGTGTACACAAATCCCCCGCAGAGTATCTGCTGGATTTGTTACACAAGAATAGTATATTAGAGCCAAGAATGTCTGATGCAACATTACTTAAGGTACTTCCGCGGCATTTCCCGAACTGGCTATTTAGGGCGATAGTCTCGTCTCGCCCTAAGACCATAGCAGAACTTTTAAATCTGGTACAGGAACTGCAGTCGTCGATGACGAATCGCGACCAGTTTTACCAGAGCAACCAGAGGAAAGGGGTCAACATGCTCCAAGTGATCGTGGAAAATGAAGACAATAACCCCTCTGGCCATAGTGGTAAGCACGCTGCTCGTAAGAAAAACAGAACTAGAGAAAACCAGCGTCCTTACCAGAGACAGAGACATCCAAACACGAATCAAAACAACCACCAGCGATCCCCGCCTCGCCACCAGAGCAGCGGAAGTGGGTCGTCTGGCTGGTCACGTGGGGGAACTCCCACTCCTCTCACAACAACAACATTCGTGGAGCCCGCGGTAGGAGGGGTGGAATGCGCAACACGGATAGACCACAAGGAAATTCCTTCCGTCACGAGGACGAGGAAATCCAGCTGTTGGAACGTTATGACCGTGCGCCTCCTCCTACCAGCCAAAACCAAAACAATACCAGGAGTAACCAATCCTCTTCTTCTGCTCCCAGAGAATGAGGATTGTCCGCATGTGCTTGGAACAACGGTAAGATGGAAATGGAGAAAACGAGTACATCTGAGTTGTCAAATTTAAATTCCAAGTATGTGCGAAATATAGAAGAGAACGTAGAAAATATACACTTATATGAAAATTCATGTGAAACCGCAGTTAAAGAAATTTTTGAAAATGTAGAAGAAAAGGAAGAAGGAAATTGTAAAATTTGTTTAGAAATTAAGGCAAAGAAGCATTTCAGCGAAGGCATGTTAGAAAATAAGATAACTTTGTTGAGTAGGAACGGAGAACACATCAATTTAGATAGGGCTGTATATGAAGAGGCCAATGGCATTTTTAAGAATTTATTTGATTCAAGTAATGAGGAACTACCTAGTAATAACGTCATCTCACTGCCAGAGATTAATGTACTTTTGTTTGGAAAGGAAGTTAATTCTTTATTAGATACAGGGGCTACTTGCTCCGCCATTTCAAAAGAAATTTGGGACTCCGTCTCAAATAGCCACCCCACACCCGCATTTTTGAGTGCTAAGAATATACGGGTTACGTCTGCTTTTGGAAGTAAATCAGCGACGATCATAGGCCAAACGCTGTTAGTCATTCAGATACATGGGAAGGAATTTCATACGCTAGGCATTATTATTTCGGGTCTGAACAGATCTTTTATTTTAGGTTCCAACTTCTTTACAGAATCTCGTGCCGTGTTAGACTATGACACCGGCCTTCTACATCTCAAACATCCTCATGATGTAGAAGTGAAGTTTAGATCAGTAGATTGCGAGACTGAGGATCTAGTAGTTCGTTGTTTAGAATTGAATGGAGAGTGCGAGAAACCTTATAGTTTTATAGAGGAAGTAGATACTGTTGAGTGTAATTTTTCCCCGTCAGACGAAAGACGGAAGGCCATACGGGTTAGCGCACAGAATGAGCATAAGACCTGCAGAGAAAAGGCCGCTCGTGCCCCGAACTTGGATGATGGTAGATTCCCAAGTGCCCAAGAAATGGCAGTTCATGTATTCCCACCAGAAGAGTGGATGAAAGTGAACACACGTGCCTCCCATTCAGATATAGAGGAGTTTGTCTCGAACTACTCAGATCTCTCAACCTCCCAAAGAGAGAGTTTGAAAGCTGTTCTTTTAAAGCACCAGGCGCTTTTTGATGTCAAGCCAGGTTGCATAGCTAACTACGAGCATGAGATTGGAGTAACGGACGAACGTCCCATCAAAACTAAATTGTATCCTTACCCAAAGAAATTCAGGAATTTAGTATCGAATGAAATTTCGCGTTGGGAGGCCTGGGGTGTGATCAAGAAAATGCCTACAGCATACATAAACCCTCTGGTAGTGACGCCGAAGAGTGACGGACGCATTCGAGTTTGTATTGATGGAAGAGCTCTGGCCAAAATTTCTGGGGATCTCTCCGACAGACCTATGCCACCCCTATCTGTTCTCCAAGACATCTGCGACAACTCTTGGTTCAGCTGCGTCGATGCAACTGAGATGTTTTTGCAGATAAAAGTGAAAGAAAGTGACCAGAAATATCTTGGGTTCCTACATGAAGGCATTTCGTATGTTTTTCAAAAACTACCGTTTGGGACAAAACAGAGCCTTGCTTCTTGCGTTAGAGCATTAGATATGCTGATTGTATCAGAAGCTAGAGAGTACTGTGGCGCTTATGTTGACGATTTAATTTTAGCCGACAGGAGCTTCGATGATCACTTAGTACACCTCGACAGAGTGTTGGGTTTACTCACTGCGGGTGGCCTAACTCTCAGGCTGAAAAAGTGCAATTTCGCCAGAAAATCATTGAACATACTTGGTTTCCATCTTTCGCAATCCGGTATCGGCAAAGATCCGGCGAAAGTGAAGGCGGTGTTAGATTTTAGGACACCACGGAACGTAAAGGAACTGTGTTCCTCATTCAACTAACTGCAATCTTATAGATGCTCCAGCATGAAAACTCGGAAGTTCTCCATCCGTTGTTCCAACTACCACCCAAAGAAGAAGAAATAGAGGTGAAACAGATCACACATATAGCATCACTTAACCGGATTTGACAACCTGTGTATATAGTGTTAGTGTTAGTGTATATTTCAGTGAACTAGTGTATTAGTGTATGTATGGGAAACTATGTCATTTATGTTTACGTAACTTAGGGAACACTGAATTCTCAATATTTAGCTTTGTATATTGATATTTCATTTATTATGGTTACTGTGTGTTTAACTTTGATTTTTTTTTAACCTTGGATGTATTGTGTACCTATAATATTTCAGGAACGAAAATGTGCCCTCCGTATGATCTACGTCCTGTACTAGAAAGTACAGCACCTAGAATCATAGGGGGGAAATTACTGTAGAAGGCCGATGTCCTTCTCCATCATCTGCATATCGAAATGCAGATGAGGGGCACATTTGCATATTGATATGTAAATATAATGAATTTTGTGGTATAATTAATTGCTTAACATTAGCATATTCTATGCATATTATTTTAATATTATGAGTAATGAAGTGTGAAACACCGAGCATAGTACGTAAATATTAATACAATATTGTATTATATTGTATTTATTTCATTTGTGTTTATTTCATTTATAGGCATTATATAGTGTATTAAATAGTTGCATCTAATTACTGCGTCGTTGCATAATGTATAGCTTACAGGGGATGATGGAAGATATGATATTAAAAGCATAGATGAAGGATTAATTAAATAGGAAATGAGCAGATTCCATGGGAATCATACATGAAAGTTCAGAACGCTGGAAGAGAGCTAGTGCTGAGAGAAGTTTTTTTTTCTTTCCCGACTTGCTGTCGCCTAGACTTCAAGATGTGACGTCCTTCACAACTCACCATGGAAAGAAATAACCAGTATAGGAACTAAATAAGTATCTTTATACACAGGAAGTAGCCTACGGACTTCCTTGGTGGAACTACACTGAAGTTGATACAGTGTGTTGAAACACAGCGTTCGTATTGTTTCAAAAGCCATGAACTTTTTCGCTTCTACATGCGAAATTTTAGTTTTCTATAGGTGTGATTTCCAATGCAGCGAGCTCAAGCGTCACTTCCTCCCCCCTTCTCACCAAAGACCAGTAAACCTGGCTAGCGAGTCTTTAGTTAGTTCCCGAAATGCAACACCAATTTGAAAATGTATACTCTGATTTGACTTATTTTCTATGTTTAATATTAATATTTACGTACTAAGCTAAACACGTTCTTGGAAATACCGCATAAAATTCTGATTTATTTTATCATCGTGTTTCCCTTATCGAACAAGACACTTGGATCTTGTATTTGGTAAAAGTAAATAATTAACAAAGATGTTTCCTCAATCTCTCTCCAAGCAAACATGGCTGCATTAGTAGCAGACAGTTTTGAAAGACAGCCACAGGAATTGGGTGTACTGCTGCTTCTGAGAGAGATGACAGTTCATGAATTTTATATATATGTATTCTGTGTATATTTTTCTTTAATTTTATGTATAATAACCAATGTTTCTCATATTAGTTTGTGTATAACAAGTGAAGAAAAACAAAATTTGTGTTAAACACTCTCATAGCTTCTGCTGCGAGCAAAAGCTTCAGTGTTGACCGTCCTTGGTGTAGGGGCAGCACATGTCAGCAGGGTCAAGGTGAAGTTGGCTACGGAAGGTAGCTGAACAAGTGCAGTGGCAAATCGCACCACCCAGAATATCGCTTCAAGGCAGGGAATCTTTTGTCAAAGGTTGCTTGAGGAAGCGAGTTTCTTCGTTTCCTTGTTTTTGGTAAAGACATATACTCGTTTTCATGAGAGAACGGGGGTAGTTCAAGTTAGAATCGAGAGGCGACAAGATATAGTTTTTCGGTTAGAAGGAAGTCACCTGACTTCTCTTACAGAGAGTTTGATACCCGGGACAAGGTGTGAACAAATTCCGGTTCCCCTGGATGGTCCTGTGAACAACTGTATACGCGAGTGTGTAGAACTCAGTTTTTCAACATGAAGTTACAATCAATTCACAGAATGTGTGAGCCCTACACATATCTGTAGTTAATACGTATCAGTGGTGATTATTAAATCTAGTGAAAAAAAATGAAAGTTAACTTTTACGTTCAGTGAATCTTCACTCATTCTCTGAGTGCTACGGACACTCAATAGAGACTATTTGTTTTGAATCTCTTCAAACATCCCATTTTTAATATGGGAAAGCCTAGCTCTTCCAATATGGGAGAAATATATAACTTAAGATATCTCAAGTAGAGATATTAAACATAGGCCGGTAACGCCTTTATGCCGTGCCTGTCCTTGGACATTTAGAACAAGGCTCCAAGCAATTATTTTGCTTGTTGATAGGAGCTACTAAAAGTTCCCTCATAGAACATCAGTAATCCAGTGTACCATATCTTATACAGAACTTTTCCCTTTTCGGTGGAATGAGAATCCAGAAGGACACTGTGACATTCAACCTAGAACTTGTGAACGTCGAGTGAATATCTGAACAGTGAATCAGTATATTAAATTTGTTTATTTTATCTTCTATTTGTTTTGTTTATCTACGCAGGTATTTAAATATGTTTTAAATTTTAAATATGTCTCTCCTCTATAAACTGTTAGAGACCAGAAACTCATGAATATGAGGAGATAAAAGAAAGCTATATATATATATCTATAATTTTTTTTATTTTAAAGGTCAGACAGACCTTTCTAACTTCAGGTTCATCCTACGTTATTTTTTTTTTTAGAAAAGGAAATTGTGTTAAATATATCACATATCAAGTGTATCAATATATATTAAAGTGTGTGTGTGTGGTAGTGCACTACGTAAAGGTGATAAATAAATAGTGTATCGAAGTGTGGATATCAACACATCTATCAGATTTCTGTTCCTGTTTCCTATGTGGAAAATAAAACTACCATCTCTTACCAGAATCAATGTCTACTCAATTTGCTGTAGGGTGAGTACCTGTGCTAATGATATGTTTGTTTTCAGGAGTGTGATTCAAGGAGGCATTTTCCCCTTGTTTGTGTATGTATGACCACCTCTCTGTATGGGGGCTCAGAGAGAGTATTTTGACCAAGGAACCATATAACAGTCATGAGATAGTGAGATCACATACAGGCTGCTACCTGTAAATTTTAATTTTAGAATTTTTTTTTTAACCTTATTTGAAAGTTCAAACTGACTCACTATTGTAGCATCTTTGAGCATGGCTGTTATGCAGATGGCCCTGAGATCTGCTGTTCCACAAAACTAAATAATATTGCTCTACCGACTTCATAAGGGAGTGGCGGCCCCTTACAGGAGAGTACCTTATCTCCAAGAGGGAATAGATCTTTTTCTCAAGTTTGGTAATTTGCATTCTATGCAAATATTTCAGTTAATTTGAATATTCCCAGCCACTCCACTACTTATGTTATTTTATTTTTTTTTGTGTTGGTGTTCTTAGGTGACCATAGTTTCGGCTCTGGCTACCTGGCACCTCACACTAGATGTAGGTAATTCACGAGAGCTATATAATTTTGTATAGTCGCTACCAAAACAAAACGCAGCCTAACTATATATTGTATCATTAACTTCAATACAAATACTCTGTATAAATAATTCAGTTAATTCAGTGTGTATACTTGCAACTTTAAATTTTTTTTCTTTCTTTTGCAGCAAACAATACTCAAATTGACACTCATTTCAAAGTTTCAGAGAAAAGAAAGTATACAGAAATTCTAAAAGAAATTATCTACCTCCCTAAGACCCAATTTTATACGATAATCCCGTCATCATCTTGCTATTCCTACCCTTGCGAAAAGTCAGCAAACGAAAAAGGAACCTAAAAGAACTCGTATCATTTTTTAAAAATTATAAGAAGCGCGTTTCGTTTCACAGTTGTGAAACTTCGGTCGAGTTCCAAACGATGCGAATTTAATATTATATATATAAAAGTGAGTATGTTTGTGACTTACTAACTCTTTATATATATATAATTAAAATGCTACAAAAACTATAAAAACGCCGAAACTCCAACCTCTAACTTTGGATTTCAAATCTTTAACTTACGGTATTTTGCGATTTCACGTTTAACAAAGACAATACTTTAAAGCATGTACTAGGTATACTTTAAATAAATTATTATTTAAATACATATTTTTTTTTATAGGGGGGCCCATTCATAAGAAATATATGTAACAATAAAAATGCATATGAACATACATATTCATAAAAATACATGGGGCCCACATGAGTTTGGTGGGGACGGGCCCCCCCATGATCGGCGCCCTTGACGACAGTCGTTGTGTAATAAATGTTCTTGTCGCTTCGTGTCTACATCTGTTAACAGTGTGCGAATTGCAAAGGAGGGGGAAATCCCCTTTGCTAATACTGGATGCTGCTATAACCAAAGAAGATTTCCTCCTCATTCCCCTTGTAATTCTCACACTGTCAACAGATGTAAACACGAAGCTTCAAGAACGTGTTTTACACAACGAATGCAGTAACAATCATATTTACGGAAGAGATTAAATTTTGTTCCTAGTTAACATGGAACATCAAAAGAATTTACAAGTGATTGAAAATTTCTATTGTTTTATTCATTATAAACATATAGTGAATTAATATTTTACTTACAACTAGCAGCGTTCACCCCGCTTCGCTGGGGTCACCCCGGAACGCAATAAACCTTGTTAATTAGATAATTTTTACTTTTTCGCTTTCAATTGATATGATAAAAACCATAGAAGATTGCAGTAAATGTTAACATTATATCGCCTGTCATTTATGTTAACCCGCCGAGTGACACGGTCATGTGGGTTGCATATAAATACGTTTATTTTTACCTATGATGAACTAACAAAGGATTTGTACGTTATGGACACTTGAATGGTCAATTATCTCAAGACACTGGTAATTGAAAATTAAAGTGATATGATGAAAACCATCTAGAGTCCAAATCATAATAACCCCCCAAAAATGAAAGAAATTGGTTCAGCCATATTAGCGTGATGAGGGAACAAAGGATTTGTGCGTTCTCTTTTATATATATAGATTACAAATGCGTACTTTATTGGTTGAAGCAAAAAGCAAGAAAAAAAATTTGCCTCCAACGAGAATCGAACCCGCGACCCTTTGCACTTGAGTCGCTGATTCTTCTCACTCTGCCACGCCGTCACTTGATAAGTTTGCGCGTCGTCAAATATATGCGTCGACTAGAAAACTTTAAGACGGTTTTTCTCCGTCATTTTTGTCCATTGCGCTCTCCCAGTTTGTAATATTAACTCTTTAAATGTGCACTACCACCTCGCCAAAAAAAAAAAAAAAAAAAAAAAAAAAAACCCTGAAGTTCACTTACCAAAGTGTGCCTTCTCCTTGTAAGATGAATCTTTACTTTTGGGATGTTTTGCGCCATGAACAGCATATATCACGGACATTATAATTAATTGTGTAATGTATTTGCTTCTTACATACTGCATGCAAGAAGAAAGAAAACACTGGTCATACATGAATTAGAAACTCCAACCGGAAGTAGGGTCAAATCTTGCAAACGGTGCGAGATATTGAAAAAAGTAATCGACAAAATCTCCCCTTTATGGTATCTATTGCCAATTTTTATCAAGACGTGTTTCACTTGTGTCTGTAAAGGGACATGTACAGATGTGAGGAATAACAAGGAGATTCATGCTCATATGTGAATGATGCGTTGTGTAGAGAGCACAGGTTCAGCTAGTATATCTAAAAAAAAAAAAAAAAAAGAAAAAAAAATGAAAATGAAAATGACCTATATTAGTGTCGAGTCCATAGTTTTCGGAGTCACTGAGACGAACTGTGGCACTTCCGATGCCGTTTAAATCCAAATTCAGCCATTATTAGTACTTTATGGCAGGAATGAAACATATTATCCGCATGCGAAGAACAGGCATTCTACTATTAATCTATAACTTCGGTTACAGCACAGGGATAATGTGAGAGATAAAAGCTGCTCATCTGACGCTGAATGCGTATCAGGAACAATTTCTTCCTATGTCTTACATTTACTATTATATAGAACTCAACGTAAAAACCGTTCTCACTACTGCCGGTTTCAGTAGAAAAATAAAACAGATCAAATCCATTTTTCGGATACGGAATTAATGTAAAAATGCGCTTCTCGCCTTTTATGCCCGTTTTTGCTCTATGGGAATCAACATTAAAACCAAAAGTAATAGTAAAATTTCTGCAATTTTGGTTCCAATAGAGGAGTAAAATAGCAGCCTGTAACTATCCTTGCAGTACTGAATCATATCGGAAACCTACTTCTCGCTATATATTACCGTTTTTCACTACGATGATAAGCGCTGAAAGAGGAAACTATAAATGTGTACTACTTCTGATTGCAATAGATAGATAAATTCGAAGATGGAACCATTCTTACAGTATTCAATACTTAAAAATTGCTTTTATCTATTATTATTATTTGGACTATTGTGATAAGTGTTAAAACGGAAAATTATAGATTTTCCCCAGTTCCGGTCGACATTGCAGAGGAAGGGTAGAAATGGAAGTTTTTGTTGGGACTCTCAATTCGCTTTTCGATATTTCTTGTTTTTGCTCTATGGAGATTAATATTAAGATCAGAAGTAGTAAATTAGTACAATTTCCGGTCTTAGTAGAGAGATACAGGGGAAGAAGGAATACTTTCTTAGGACACTGAATAGATTCCTCCGAAAAATATTTATTGCTATTTCATATTATATATATATATATATATATATATATATATATATATATATATATATATATATATATATATATATATATATATATATGCAACGAAAAGGTACGGAAAAATTTCAGGGGTGAATTCCTTATGAGTAGATAAGCAGAAAAGTTCATATGACATATGTTGGGAAAAACATCGTTACGGAGTTAAGGCCACCTGACGGTGTAAAATAATCACATTCTAGTCGCCCTTTAATGTGGCTCAATTTAAATCTCAATAATGCAGCTCCTGGTTAAGGCAGAAAGATAATTTTGGTATCTATGTATTCCTGAAGAACGACCCTTTCCGACGATATGTATTTTATGTATGCGGGGGTACCACGTCGGATGAGAGAGGGTAATTAGGTGTTTCTTTGTTTTTTGCATCCGCCCTAGCTTAATTAAGGGCGGAGTTATTGAGGCTTAAATTTAGTCACGTTAAGGGGTGACCAGAACGTGACTCTTTTTACCATCAGACGGCTCAATGGCCGTAACTCTGTAACGATGCATTTCCCGACATATGGTCATATGAACTTTTTTGCTTGTCTACTCATAAGGAATCCACCCTTTAAATTTTGACGTACCTTTTTGTTACACATTATATATATTAAGCCTATTCTGTCGTCCTTATGATTATATATGTATACACACACACACACACATTATATATCATAAGGGCGACACAATAGGCTTAATGTCCAGTTACAGTATCCTGTACATAATAATAACAAACATATTTGATACTATTAAACATATACAATCTTTAAGTATGAGAAAGTGTTTGAATAGGAACCAGATTCCCTTTCGCCCAACCTATCGACTAGAGCAGCGTTTCCCAACCGGTGTGCCGCGAATGGGCCGCTGGTGTGCCGCGAGGAAATCGAAACAAATTATTAACTTTATAGGAACCAAATTGCAAGACATAGGGAAAAAATGTATATTTGTATTTCACATTACTATGAACCTCTACTATAAATCTACAATTTTAAGTTTCATACTGTGTTACTTTTCTGTACATTTTTAATGTTAAAAAACGTATTTATCATTGTCATGACCATTATTGCTTCTTTATTCTTGCAGACTATTTCGTAACTTGAAATTTTAACATATCATTCAATAAATTCAACAAAGTAAACATGCATACAAATTACCTACATTGTGTTTTTTAAAAGTATATTTATTTATTTGTTCGTTATATAGTGATCTTCACTTTTAGTTAAAGGTTAGATACAGTTTTCGAAAGAGAAAGTGGATTTTTAAAAACCCGAGTCCTATATTTCATTGCAATTGTTTTTTATTTTAAAATTAGAATGAAAAATAAGCATAATGATTTACCACGGGTAAAAATCAGTGATCGAGCACCACGATATTTTATAGTATCAATAATAATAGTAATATATATTATATATATATTATATAATAGTATTATATATATATATATATATATATATATATATATATATATATATATATATATATATATATATTACTATATATGGGTGTGCCGCGAGAATTCAAGTTACACTTGTAGTGTGCCGCAAGTTGAAAAAGGTTGGGAAACGCTGGACTAGAGGCTCTTCACCTTGGAGGCCTGATGTGGATATGAGTATGATTGGGCGTGACACTTCCACGTGCCCTTCGCTCGGATTTTCAAGGTCCATCGGGACTCTCTTCACACCGCTGCAACTGGGGTGCCCTTCGCGTTCTATTCTCTATCTCCATGCGAAATGCTTCCAGGGAATGAACGCTCAAACAGAAAAGAAAACTGTTCCCAGATCTCCCGACAGCATCTCCGAGTCCCGTTAGGTTACCCTAACAAACCTGTGAGGATCCGTAAAATACGGTTCCACTGCTCGGTACTTGAATAGGAACTAGATTCCCGTTCGCCCAATCTATCGAGTAGAGGCTCTTCACCTTGGAGATCTTCTGCGGGTATGGATACGATCGGGTGCGACACCTCCACCTCCTCCGCTCTTCAAGGTCCATTGGGACTCTCTGGACATACTGAATATATCTACTACATGAAATTAAAACATTTCATTATGTGAAGCACAGATTCTCCAGAAAGAATTATGTAATATGTTAGTTCTTACTTTCATACAGCAGAATATTCTCCTATATGCTATTCTAGTTCTCTCTTTTCGAACACGCAGGAACACTTTTGAAACTAATTTTGGGCAGTCAATTTTATGTTTAACTACTTACGTAAGAACAACAGATCAAATACCAATCTCTTTTTTCTAGTATCTAAAAATTAAAATTAGTTACTAACTCTACATGATACATACACTTTGAATAGATATAAGTTTTTTTTTGACTCATTGCTTGCAAGAAGTTCCAAGAATTATACTGGGTCCTTTGTATTGCTTCAGAGTAGGTCTATCGAACAGCATTTGGTGTGCAAACAGTATTCTAATTTTGACCACACATACAGGAAACAAAGCGTTATGAATGTTAATTCTTTACAAAAAAAAAAAAAAAAAAAAAAACTATTTTTGTTCTACGGCGACCAACACTGAAACAGGAACTGGTTTATTTCTAACACTTTTGGTTTTAGTAGTGCTATTGGAGGGTATAATATTTCACTAGCACACACAATAGATTCAAAAAAAACCGCTAGTCGCTATCTATTAATGTTTTTGTTCTATGGCAAAAAAAGTTAAAACTGGAAGTATTTATATTTTTCAACTTCTGGTTTTAGTACGCTAATGCGGTAGTGAGCTGCTGAATAGATTCTAAGAAAACCGCTTGTCACTGTCTATTACCGGTTTTGCTGTATAGCAATTGACGTTGAAACCGATAACGGTTGATTTGTTAGATTTTGAGATAGCTTGTAGACACAAAGTGAAGTTGCAAACATTATGTAATTTAATATTAATGGCTTCTAATTGCCATAATATTGGTATCTGAGACGTTACTAAAATCACATGGTAATGATATACAGGGTGTTTCGAAAGAACACCATCAACGTCTGGGAGGTAATTCCTGACACCGAGATAAGACAAAAAGTATAGACCATCCTGGGTGCACAATTGCTTCCTTTCGGTTATAGGCTGCCGAAAACATGAAAAAAAGGAAATTTAACGGCCCCCGTACTTCCAAAACTATGATAGCTACCGTAGTCGGGTGAAGACTTCATTTAGGAACTAGTACGTGCCCTATCCAAATATCATCAGAACCCTACGGTACATCCGTAACAAGTTTTATAGAGGGAGTTGGAGAGTACTTCAAATTATAGACCTTAGCTAAACTCCCTCTATAAAAATTGCTTCGTGAGTACCTTAAGATTCTGAAACAATTATTTTTGGATAGGGCACGTATTACTTCATAAGTGAAGTCCTGACCCGAGTACGGTAGGTCCTATAGTTTTGGAGCTATGGGCGTTTAAAGTTCATTTTTTCATGTTTTCGGCAGCCTATAACTCCGAAAAGCATTTGTGCACCCAGGACTGTCTATACCTTTTGTCTTACCTTGGTGTCAGGAATCACCTGCCAAACGTGGTCGGTGTTGTTTTCAAACACCCTTATATGCATAAAAAGATCACCGTCAAGCTGTTCTTCCTTCCGTATTCCTTTCTTCATTCACCTAGTTCTTAAGCACAGCTCGTGTGTCAAATTGTAACATAGAGCCTGTGCTATCCGCAATATCAAACCACTGGTCTTGAAATAACTGCCACACGCAAAAATGATAGTGGCACTGTTAAAATTGTGTTAGCACCATTATTTTTTCTTGTGTATCGCCTCCAGGTGAATTTTCATAATGAGGAGGAACAGGCATCTAGAAATCTCGTTTTACGGTATGTAGTGTCTATAAAAATGTTTAATTCGTTGAAATGTCAGTTTTTTCTCGCGACCACCGTAGTTTCTTTTTCCTATCGTCGTCCGAAAGTATTTTGTAATAAGAATTTTGGACCATTCTATAGCGTTGTATCCTTTGTTTTTGTGACCAATTAGAAACAGACGTTAATGACGTAAAGAGATATGAGATCTGACGTCAGGGACTTTTTAAAAAAGGAAAGAAAGAAAAGAAAAAGAAACTCATACCTACTTATGTGGAAGGAAGATTGGGATCTTTCTCTGAGTACGGAGAACTTATTTCGTAAACTCCACTGTAGTATTATTTACCACCTTAAAACACAAGTTCCATAAAGTAGCAAAGTTTTTCTTTTTAATGTTTTGATTCTCATGAAGAACGTATGAGGTAAGTCCTTCTCTTCCCTATTATACGCTTTTTATTACATTTACTCAGTTGTTTATTATTTTCTGTGATTGTCATGCGTTTGGAATTCAATGACTACAATCAAGAAAATTGTTATGCTATACAATACAGCACACACGATGTGAAGAAGTAAAACCGTGTGCGGACGACCCATAGTCGTTTCGGTGCTATGACCAAAAATGTCCATACAGATACATCACGTAAAGACTACCTGACCAACACAATGCATTCATGACACGGTTGCTGAAGAAGCAAATATTTCCTGCCATTTTAGATGCGTTTAAATTACTTAGTTTTCCGCTATATTAGCAGCTTAGAAAGAATATGTATTGAGGCTGAAATCTATATTTATTCTAGGAGCAAAAACGGATATGATTTAAATAATATGTTTAAAATAGCCTATGTAATGTCCGTAATTTGTAAACATGTCTGTAATTCGCATTTTCTGTTTATCACTATTATATTGGTTTATATTGGCCTAATCACGGTTTATATTTATCCAACGATGTCTAAATTTCAGTATTTGCAAATCGCGAAAAATAGAATTGTATGGACCGAGAAACCACTTTTTTTTTATTTATTTACTTCATTTTTGTCGCATGTGAAGAAGTATACACTGGAAACAATCCGTGCAGATAACTGATATGAGACTGAAACATCAGAATCGCTTAAATAACTTCACGAAAAAATGGTTTAAAATATATATAACAATAAAGAATGGTGTGATTTGTTTAGCAGATGATTAACGTTTATGTTGTCAGGTGATATCTAATAAACCGAATAATGGAATATATTCGAAGTACACAGAAAAATATGGTGTTTCAATTGACATGTTAGATGATTAGTTATATGCAGCTCTAGAAGTAAGCTGTAAACAAAAGTTTTCTCCTCTACCTGTTGAGAGATCAGATGTTTCCACAACATTATTCCATACTAATTCATATTTTGTTGCATTCATGATTTATTGATGTAACTTCATTGATGCTAGAGATGTGGAAGCCCGTTAAGCAACTATACATATGTTCAATAACGATGGAACTAAAGAAATGAATTCCAGATAGTTGTATCAAGTTGTCTAAAACATATTGAGGCTTTGGAGATCAAAATTGAGAATACATTTATTGTAATTTGAAGATAATATGAAGCCGCGTATGCACCATTTTAGTCGATGGTATGACATTTTCCGCCAATATCATAATAGCGTCGCTATAGGACTTGGGTTTTCTGGTCAAAATATTGTGACGCGTGGTTTCCACACACCTCGTTTGAAACTAACTCAACACCATTCAGGGAGCTCTGCAGAGACCCTACAAGTAATAGTCTGACAGTAAGATGTTTGGGCTATACGGTGAGTGTATTGAAACCTCCCAGCCAAGTTCTCCCAATCTCTGACAGGTCGCTAAAGATGCATTCTGTCTGGTTTTGTCAGGGTGGCATGCAACTCCCTTTCTGTTGACCAGTTCCGGGAGTTATTTGTCAATTGATAGGTGCACTCGCGCAAATTTTCGACAGTATGGGATCGAATCTATCGTTCTATCTGGCAGCAGCAGCTTGTGATCCATGACACCCTTCCAATCCGACAAAACGCACAGCATAACCTTTTTGGGCATCAGTTTCGGATTTGAACCAGACCCTGGGGCTCCTTGTCATTTCGATCACAATCTTATCTGCATATTGTTGTTGTAGCTTACTTACTTTCATCACTCGTGATCAACCGCTTCAGAAATGACTCGATTTCATTATGTTTCAGTAGAGATTCGCAGATAGGAATTTGATCGAGTAAATGATTTTGAGTCAGATCATGTAGCACTTAATATCGGGATTCTTATTTAGGCTAGCTTTCTCCAAATTGTTTAACACTGGTTGGTGATGGACATTAGGGTCAATGGCAATGTTGTGACTGCATATAAGTTGGTCATGCTCGACTATTATTCACATTTGCTGTGACTGGTCGGAGTTTCTTGGACATCAACAGTTCCAGAACCAAAGCAATTGAACCATCTTTCGACTGTCGCTTTTCATAACATACCTTGCCCATAAACTTCTTCACGGGCCTGTGCAGCATTTGCACCTTTTCCACAATTCAATTGTAAAATATAGTGCTGTTTTGCAGAAATTTCACTTAACTTCACAGGGTAATGCCTTATGTCTAATTACAAGAATTTTAACATTTTTTAGACGTCTACTAGCTTGAACTGTCAACTATCAAATCACATTAGCACCCGCAGCAACTCATGTGTTCTGAGTTTTGAGACGCAAAAGACATCTCGTGCGTGAAAAGCTCAATAGTTTTAGAGTAATCGTGAGTGTAAATTTTTATTTTTTTAATACATGAAAGAATATTACTTTCGACAATAGAAATACAGCTTATGATAAGAATGTTCACAAAACACAGATTGTTTTGAAATTTGTCAACCAGTCTTTAAGGAAAAAGAGTTCATCTGGAATTTTAGTGACATGGTTGATTTGAATAAAGCGGAAATATGACACAGAAATGCATAGATGTGAATGCACAAAGACCTTATCAATTATACAGATACGCCGCTAGTGCACAAAGCAATTTTATCTTGAACACAATAGTTCTCAGGCTAACAACCAGGTAAACTGAACGTCATCCGACGTTTGGAGAACTGACTATATTGTGCTAATTTTCAGAATATGTTATGAGAGAAACTAATAAAATATAAATAAATAAATAAAATAATGTCGGTTTGACTGTCCTGGATTGTTGTCTGAAATGCTACTTTGTCCAGTGTTTAGTGTTTATGTGTGTGTGTGTGTGTGTTGGGGTAAGGCAAGTAGGTTAAGGATTCGGGGATAATGAGTGAAGTTTTAGGGTGTAGAGTGGCACATTTGCTGAGGCAGCCCTTGTAGAATTGGTATGGTTCTTCTCTGTGGCTTCTTTGTGTAGCTGTTGGCTACTCATGGAGATGAGTGCTGCATCGTTCTTGTAGGATACGCTTGCAGAAAGTTTTTTTTTTTTTTTTTAAATACCAGTTATGATTTTCCTCATGATTTCTGTGTTCGGAATACTTTCATTGTCTGGTTTAATGTGATCCTCGTAGAATTCAGACGTGTTAAGACTGCAAGCGAATTTCTTCGTTATAGAGGCTGTGTGTTCTGAGAGTGTGGTTAGTTTATTCTTTCTGTAGATGTTTCCAGTTGTTTTATTTCTCCGAGTTTGCTAGTCGTAGTTTTCTCTAGGAATTTTATATTGTCCTCTATGCGGCGCTCCGTTGGTATATGGACATTTTGTATGTACGAGTTTTAATTTCGCTGGACGTATGTGCGTTCTGAATAGTGAATTAATGATGTTTATCGTTTACTGCTTTAGTCTTGTTACATAGTCGTTTAGGTTTTCTGTGTAGTTTAGGCTTTATTCTAGGTATGTGACAGGTTTACTGAAATGAACGTAGAAATTGCCGACTCCTAAAGCTTTTTGGATTGTCCTTCTTGTTCTCTTGGTGTTCGAATGCATAACGATCAGCTGCGCTTTATTGGAGTTGACTTCGTGCTGCCATTCTTCAAATCATTTGCTGAAATTAGCACTTCGTTTCTGTAGTCTGCTGGGTGCTTTTGGGTATGATCATTAAGCGGTATCGTCCCCATACAATCCTAGCTTGAAGGTTCTGACATGTATGGGCGTTTCATTCACATAAATTGAGCGCAGTAACGGTGACAGTGTTGATCCTTGCAGTATCCCTCGTCTTTGTTTCTCGTTCGTATAGAAACTAATACACCCATCGTATAAGAATGGATGACATGTTCATTACCATGAGCTTCTACACAGGAGCCCTTCATGCCATGTTGTATCAAATGTACTCGTGATGTCAAAGAGTATGACACCTATTCTGTGTTTTTTCATGAAGGTTTGTTGTGTGTCCTGTTTGATTCTTAGCGCTTGGTATGCTTAGGACGAAAGCGTGCTTGGCTTGGGGCGAGCTGTTTACTATCTTTGAAGTACGCATGTAGTCTTGTTACTAGAATATTCTCTATTACTTTGATGGTGGTGGTAAGTGTAATGGGTCAGTAGCTCTCAGAATCCGTGCAGTTTTTCCCAGACTTCGGTAGGAGAATAATATGGGTTTTTTTGCCCAGTTGGCCGGTATGTGTGGTGTAGATTTTCATAAGATACATTTTTTCCTATAACTATTTTCCTCGAAAAATTTATAATTTTCAAGATAATTGCCAGAAACTATAGAATTCATCCCATGAAACAAAAAGTGTTCAAATTATGGGCTCTTGTCAGGATATACTGAAGAGGACAAAAATAAAAGTCTCAACAAAAATTCAGCTTGATGGGACTTTTAAGATCAAAGTGTACTTTTAGTGGGTTATATTTATTTCAAGACTAATTTAAAGAATATTTTTTGTTGCCAAATGAAAACGAAATCTAAGTTTTACGTCCCACATTTATGCCGGCTAGGCTAAAGGAGACAGTGATAATGAGAAATGAATGAAAATGGAGGAATTAAGAAAGTGGGAAGAAACGGAAGAACCCCGAGAAAACCCACGCACACGGTGTTTGTCCACCACAAGCTCACTTGGCGCGATCTGGGATCAAACCAAGGACCCCATGCATAAGAGGTGAGTGTTTGTTGCCAAGTAGTACCTCTCATTTCGGGCAAGTCCGAACGCCATATTCCAGCAAGACAATCCTGCTGTATGCACATTGCAATGTGCAAGCCTTTGCCTGGTAAAGACAAGCCCTGCTGCTACATTGTGTTCACGATCGTCTGGTCACTGAACATATCGTCACATGAGAGCCAGAGTAACGTAACTCCATTTTTGTAGGTTTACCGGCGAGAGGACAAAAATATTATTTTCTTAGAAAGATGTGTTTCTTAATAAGATGGTAATTGAGATAGACAACACAACAGATGATCGACAAGGAGAACAGATGGCGTTACATTCCATTTACATCAAGTGGACTTTCAAAATTATGTCCAAACATGAAGAAAGCTAAAACCACATTTTTGGAGTTCTGTTCCTCTGGTTCTCATGCGACGATATGTGCTACGTGGTTGACCGGTATCTTGTTCGGTATGGTTCGGCAGTTGACTCGCGTACAAGCAACGTTGCATGAGATTTCTCAAGAACATATCCATGTTTTCTTGATTTCATGTCACTACGTGTAGAAGATCGGGTTGCAGCACGTGGAGACTTTACACTATACTGATTTATAATGTGTTGCATACTTCTAAAGTTCTAATAATTTTCGTATGACCATATAACAAATCTGTAACATAAATTTCATCCCACTCACTCGTGTATGTCTTGGTGTTGGAATCTTCACTAGAGGATGGTAAGAAACTATTTGAACAAACTTCGGGAGCTGATTTCCGACACCGAAACCAGCAAAAAAAAAAAAAAAAAAAAAAAAAGTCCTCTGTAACTTTGGTCTGTGAGGAATAGTTTCGGCGAAATAAGGTGCCGAAAGCGTGGAGATATGAACTTCAGAGGGCTGTAATTCAAAAACAACGCAACGTAGAGAGTGCAGTTTAGAACATGACACTCGAAGTCATACCTGCTCAATTGAAAAAATTATTTTTCAAATCTCCGCAACATGTGTGCGAGGGATTACCCAAAGAAACATAGGGATTACTTGCTAGGTTATAGGGAAACTACAAGAAACCCATGAGAGCGAGAGCTTTGGAGAGTTCTGAGGTGACAGTTTGACAACAATGATAGGTTTTCTTTTAATTTTATTTTCAAATTTGGATTTATAACTCACATGGACATTTTTCCTTCCCTTTAATTACAAAGACTAACTCCAGACACTTCAGTATTTCCAACTGGAGAGCTAATACCAACTAACATTATGAACAGATGAACCGTAGCTGAGTGAGAAAAGTAATTTTGGTTTGCCAAATTAAGTTGGTGTTTATTGCATCACAGATAACGAACATTTTTTTACTTCGTTATTCTTCTCTTTTGTCTGTCATATTTCTGTAGGAAATGCAGTTATCCCCATCTTCTTTTACACACACATTACGAATAATATCATTTGCAGCTAAAATATGTTCTCGGTTTTATATGAGGTCATTACTAGTTTTTTTTTTTAATTTTCTTCATGGCCTGTTTTTCGATACTTTTTTTTCATCATAAGTTTTCTCTAAGCGCGTTCATTACTAACCCTGATAAGTTAATGCAATTATGTGTGTCACTTTCATCTTTAGCAGGGGGAAAACAGAATTTTTAGTCTGTAGTAGAGTTGTAGACTGCTGAAAAGATTTAAATTCTAAAATCATTGGTCATTACTAGAGCTGTACGCAGATGCAGCTATATTTTTAGTTCCTGTGTGGATGTCGGATAAAAATGCGGATATTCCTGCAAAGACAAGAATTTTTGTAATTATTCTTCTAGGTGTTATTAATTATTTACATTTTGCAATAAAATGTGATTACTCTTTCGAAACAAATAACCGTCAGAATAAAATTGAGTTACCTTCTTCTTTTCTGCTTTTACAGGCAATAATAAATATGACGTGATAATCTGATTTTATGAAGGTTTGAGTGAGGTGGCTTACTCTTCTTTCTGGAGTTTTTAAAATATGATTTTATAATATTTTCATTTTACGTTAGCGACCTGAGTCTTATGAGTAAGAAGGGAGGGAGGGAGGGGGAGGGAGAGAGAGAGAGAGAGAGAGAGAGGGAGAGAGGGAGAGAGAGAGAAATAATATGGTCTGACATTAATTGACATATATTGTATTACCAGATTGACAATTTTCTGGTCAGAAATATGAATTCGAGGTTGTTTTTTTTAAGTAAGTAGGTTATTTTCCAGTTTTTTGTTTGCATGGATTTTATTGCGTTTTTTTTCACGGTGGTTAACTTACAATAGGAAGAGGTAGTATTGAAAGTTTACCTTGAATTTTATTGATATTATACCATAGGAGTGTTTGAAATTATAAAGGAGGAAATTATAAAGAAGATGGAGAATGTCCCATTTTCAGACAAGAAAGATAGCAAGATATCTTCTTTCAACATTCGACAATAAAGGAGTCACAATACTGGTCTCCCACAGAGCACACCACACCACCACTCTTCCAGGAATACCAACAGATGCGTCACACCACTGAGGATGTGTCCGACCAATAGCGAACATTCTGTTTGTTCACCTTACCAGAAACGTAAAAGTTGGCCTGATCTATGAATAAGACGTCGTAGGTGAAACAGAGATTTTTGCGTATTTGCTCTGTTGCTCATTCTGCGAATTCCAAACGCCGATCGGAATGATGCACTGATGCACTTGTAGCTTGTGGGAGTGCCATTTATGCAGAGACAAAACACGCATGTTGGATGTGCGACTAACACCACTTTTCTGGAAAAAACGACAATTGCTTCGTTTTGAACTCTGGCTAAATACTGCCAACACAGCTATTGACGTTGCTTCGTCAGTCGCCGTGCATGGCTTGCCTGATTTTCGTTTGTTGGCCAAGGACCCTGTTTCCTCGAATTTCTTGATCAACTTGCTTATTATTGTATGGTTAATTGGTGCCCTATCTCGGTGATGGTTGCTAAAACATCAGCGAAGACTCTTGTACTTCTCTCTATTGATATTAAAATGACCTTAATGCGTTTTCCTGCATCAAAGCCATGTTATCTTAGTAAACTTAAACGATACCAAGAAAGAAAAAAAGAGAGTTAACTTTGTTATGGCAAGAAAACAGCAAAATAAAAAAAGCGCTGACTTTATGAGAAAATTTCAGAAGATTTAGGATTTAGATTTCTGGGCTTTCGGCATCTAAGGCCATTTAGCCCTTCACGTTTTGAGGGATGACGTCCCTCGGCGAATACACAACCCGGGGAAAGGGAAGGAAGAAAGGATTGGGGAAGGAAGGAATCGGCCTGGAACCTATAAGTTAGATACCACCTCGGCATTTCCTGGTGTGAATGAGGAAAATCTCATTCATGGTGGCTGGCCTGAAAAAGCGTTTTACACTTTTTCGACCGAGTGTCCCCACCGGGAATCGAATCCGGGACCGCTAAAATTTCAGAAGAGAACAAGGTATCGGAATATATGGTTTCAATTTAAGAAAATAAAAGTGAATACAAAATGTCCGTTGACATCACATGTACTAAAAGGCTCCCTCCTCACCTGTACTACTAACCTACAATGTTGCTTTAGCAATTCTTTTAAAATCCTGCCTTTTATTTGGATGTTTCCGCACTTTTGGACCACTCTGTACTTGATTTTGCACTGTATTTTAGCTCTCTCTCTTTTAATTATATATATTTCTTTTAATTCCTTTGTACTTTTCTGTTCATGTTCTATCATGCCTTTAAATAACCATTTCATCCTGCTTTAAGTTTGTTCACTGATCATGATATACTGTTTACCTCAGTCTTTCCAACACAAATTCTGTACCTATTTTGCCACATCCCACATCATTGCAAACGTGATTTATCATATTTCTGTCTGTTGTTTCCGAGATGCTGTGATCTTTTCTTACGGGGAAAATACATACATATATTAAAAAACGCGAGATAGTATTTTGGAAGGTCGTTTGGATGCTAAATATGTTTTTCTATTTCATCTTCCAGCGAAAATACTCCTCCTGGGATAATAAAGCACAGACATAAATAAGAGCGTGTATTCATTATCAAAACGCATGGGTTCCCACACCTCAGGAACACATGAAATATTGCTCAAATGTTAGGGGAGTTAGAAACCAGAGAAACTGGAATATGCTTTAGAGACAAACTTTATGGTTAGTCAGAAGTTCGATAGTGCAGAAGCTCACATAATGATATAAAAGAACGAAAACTGCCACAACAACAAAGAACCATTATCCATCAGTTAGTCTTGCAATGTCAAATATTCATAATTAGATTTGACGGTAGTCAAATAAGTTTGTACAACAGCAATAAAAACCGAAACAACAGTAATCTTGAAAACATCTGCATGTAGTTGTTTCTTAACTTTGGATTAGTTGAGGAAGAGAAAATTATAATTATTAGCTTTATGAATGATGAAAACAACGTAGAATGAAGGGAAGTTTGTAAATATCGAGAAACAATACAGGGTTTTCATAAAGTCTGGACGGAATTAATTCGCTTATAATTTACATAAAAAGGCTCATATTAAAATCAAATAAAGTGCAAACGGTAGCGGAAGGATTAAATTTTTACCTGTAATCTGCACCAGCTCAGTTCATTCACCGCCACATCTCCAACTGGGCGCCATTTACGTCCACACATTCTGTGGGCTGTTGATGATGTTTTCCCTTACCCTGCTCACTGTTGCAGGCGATGTTGGCGGCCTCCCACTTCGAGGACGGTCCAGGACGCTTCCTGTCTCCAAGAACTTAGCATGCCACTTTCGGATTGCACTCTCAGTCGGTGCCGGCTTTTTGAACTCTTTGGTGAACTTTCGACACACCAGTTGGTGATTTTAGCTCTGCGTACCACAGAACACATTGCGCTTTCTCTTTCACCGACGCCATCTTTGATACGGTAAAAAAAATAGTCTTCTCAGAGGAGTTTTTCATTTATTTATTTCTTTAAAAGACACACACACCAATACAGCTTACAACTTACTTTTAACAGTCAACATTGAAACAACAATGAAAACAACAATGGATGGAATTTGGTAAGAAACTGACCCTTGCCCTCCCTCTCTCTCTCTCTCTCAACGTGTTCAGAGTTGCCGCTTATCTAACAGTGTTGCCAACTAAAAATTTAATCCTTCCGCTACCGTTTGCACTTTATTTGATTTCATTATGAGCATTTTTATGAAAATTATAAGCAAATTAAATCCGTCCAGACTTTATGAAAATCCTGTATTGGAGAAAACTAAAAGAAGAAACGAAATAGATAGAGTACTTCTTAAGAATAAACTGCATTTTTAGGAATATGATGGGAGTGGAGCAACAAGAGAAGATTGCAGTTGACGGATTACATTATAGCAGTTCATTTCTATGTCAATACTAAGAGGTTAGCAGAATACTGTGGTACATGCAAATAATTTGAAAATGGTAACTAACCAGTGATATAAAAATAATAATCATAAAATAATAATAAACTTTACTGTGAGTGCTGAGAACAACTTATAAGTGGAAATATGGCCCTTCTAAAATATTAAATAGTACTCTATCCTGAATCCTATTATCGTATGACTTGTTCATTTGATTTAATTAAAGAATGTTGCTTAACTCCACTAACTTTTATCCTTTTTTCTTGCCGTGAAAATTGTCAGAGGTTACAGTACCTGTTCCCAGTCAATTCCTCCTGCACGAAAACCTAATATTAGAAAATTACCATTTTTTTGTAACAAGTAAGAACTTAACCAGTGACAACTATCTATAAAATTCTTTAACGGTAATGTAGGAGGAAAATAATGTAAACATATTAAAAATGGTTCGTTGTCCGGGCATAAATGTTTATTGTCATAACGTCTAGACTATTGTCAGGGAATTTCATCAACGTGTTGGAGTATTTTTTTTTATTATTTAGTCTACCCATTAGTTTTATTTACTGGTGATCAGGAACGTAATGGGGCGTATACTGGAGTATACGGCGTATATAATCTACAATTTTTATAGTCCAGCGTATACTTACCTTAAATTTACGAAAGAATGATCCTATGTTGGTGTGCGTAAACGCCAATTAGTCTTGCGTATACGCTATAATTTTGAAAACGATCGAGCGTATACCTACCAACAATTCTAGCATTACACACTGCTGGTGACATATTTCTGTCCTTTGTAATGATATTATATCTATCAGATAATTGCATGAAATGTTTGTTTCTTTAAACCATGTTTTAGTGATACAATACAAATCATAGTCTTCACAATTCATTTCATTTGTAAATGAATATTTCTCTCCATTAAAACCATTTATGTTATAATACAAGTGCAAGTTGATCATGTTTTTGCTTATGTTACTTTAATAATAATAATAATAATAATAATAATAATAATAATAATAATAATAATAATAATAATAATAATAATAATAAAAGATAAACGTCTCAGTCTGTTCGTCACATTAATTCCTAATACTAAACAGTAACGCTAATACATGTCGCTGCCTGAGCTATTGTTTGTTATTCAGTTATTTAAATAAACACTGGTTAAATAAACTTTGGTGGTTACTAAAGTTAGTTTTATCGAACTGTGGACTTAATAATCAATTGTGTACATAGGATACGATTTCCAATATGGAGGAATAAAATTGTAGTTTGTTGTGGTGTGATTCGGCATTTTAAAACTTATTTTTCGTATACGCTATCCGCAAATTATGCAGTAGCTTTCGTAGCAAACTTTGTTCAAATATCTTCTATTCGTAAAGCTATGTAAAGAAATAGTGTCGAACAAAGACTACGAACATATTTAGACACTGAATATATGCACTTTTGTATATTTTAGTCTTAAAACAGGTGTCTTATTCTATTATTTTTCTTACAATATTGCAAAGCGTTAAAGAAAATCTACACTAAAATCTGCAAATGTGAATACACGAGATAATATTATTTTAGCATTTACACAAGATAATGTTAGTTATCAAAGTACAGTCTGATTCTAGAATATAAAATTATACTGTATTGAATACTAGGTAGAATGTCAGTTCTGCGTCTGAAGATTAGCTTTACGGAAAATATTTCAAATTCGTATTTGAACCCCCTTTTTTTCTTTCTTAGAATGAATATTTGAATCAAAATGAAAGTATCAAATTCCAAGTTGACGGAAGTCCTAACTTTTTTGAAAAATGTATTTCAAGCGGTATCTCGTTATTCCTCAGTTCCCATGCACTTAATCCCTTTGAATATATTTGGAAACATTTGCGATTGCTTCGTTTCCTTTGTATGCAACTCAGGCCACCATCGAATGAGCATGTTGCATAACACAGTTACATAGTAGTTGTAAGAAGGCAATGAATGCTACGATACTATTATGATTTAACTCCGACAGATGTTTACTTAAGGGGGTTATGTGGATGCAAAATATCGCATCCGCAACATTGTTATCCATGTCTGCATCTGCAACATCTCTATGCACATCTGCACATAAGAAGTTAACGCATATACAGCTAACTTGTTCTGAAAATTATTCTGAAAATAATTATAATATACAAAATAATCTCTAATAAAATTATTTTAAATATATCACTTATTGTTTTTTGAATCCTATGATACTAATGAAATTCAAGCTCGACATTCAATAGGATTCCTTCCGTTTCTAAACAACTATGATAAGTAAAATGCAATAAGATCCATGCAAAACAAATTACAAAAATCAATGAGAAACAATACAAGCTTACTTAAGGTTCTCTCAAATATAGATTTCTGATAAGGAAATTGCCAAGTTGTAATGTAATTAAAACAATTTCAGAGTACATCACTTTTTTTATTTATTTCATCACTTGTAATGCACATGTCTTTGCTCAGGACGCAAAGGTGCATTGAAGTAAAAAGATATTCAAGAAAGCAGAATAAATCAGCTTTCATAAACACATAAAACTACATTAACATTTTGCACGTATGATAAAGTCTTAAAGAAAAAGAGAAAATTGGTTTGACTCACGCAGAAAAAATCGACCTTCATTGATTTTAGCTTCACTTTATTTTGACTATACAATGCAACAAATAGCTACTAATCAACACAATTTTCATAAGCGTAAATGGTACTATTCCCCAACTAGAGATGCATTTGGGTGAACAATTTATAATGAATTAAAATGGACTTCAATACAGTATGCATTCCTATCGTTTAAATTGTTGCCGTGTCTTGCGGGTATTTTATGTTGTGAAGGGTAGGGGTAAGGATAGACGTTGATGTGCAAAACGTATGTAAACAACCCTGTCTACAGGAATGTTCAATCTCAGAATAAATTACGACATTTTCTATTAATTATTTATAAATTTCCAGTAGCCAAATGCGAAATAATGAATTATTAATTTAGGTCGGTGGAGCCAAAGATTAAACTGCTTACTTAATTAACACTTCTGCTTGCGTGAGGTCCACATCTATTGTTTGATTACCCCTTTCAGACTTTCCTTGATACGTAGACTTACTCATATGATAATCTACCATCTTAATATTAAAGAGATTTGTATGAATTAATAAATTAATCTCGCAACAACTTTTAGAGATCACAAGTGCTCCTGAAAGAAACAGTCAACATCAAAATCGGTCCTAACTATCACACGAAGAATACTGTTAGACGAAAATGGTAACTGCACGTACTGTATACCAAAACACTTCTATTTGACAGCACACTTATATCATCTACATCACAATATAACTATATACACTGAATAGATATACTGCCGTTAATGAAATTAGTAATTATTTTCTTTCCAGACATTTTCACTGAAAAGTTAGCTTAAAATTATTATTTATCTGAAAATAATTATTATATTTACATACAGATGGTGATCAGAAAATTGGAAACACCTGTAGTTGGCAACACGTCAGATGTATGGGTTGGCATTGGTGTCATGGCGCCCGCAGTGCCGGACCGCTGGTGGTGGTGTGTTAGGTCGGTCTCCATACTACGTCAGGCGCAGTGGAACAGCAGTGTCCAGTGGCTGCAGCAGACGGAGGTAGTGTAAAATGGGAAACCTCTCAGATTTTCAAAGAGGGCAAATTGTTGGTGCGCGGTTATGTGGAGTGTGTGTGACGGCAGTGGCTACTGTGTTAGGTGTGTCGCGTGGGACAGTGTCGAAGGTGATGACGGCCTACACAACACACGGGAAAACCACATCGGGGAAGCGAAACAGTGGGCGGAAGAAAATCATGAGTGACAGGTCACGCCGGGTATTAAAGCGCATTGTCACGCAGAACCGTCGTGCCACTGCGGAGCAAGTGACGGAGGAACTCAATCAGCACCTCCCCCACACTGTTTCGACAATCACAGTCCGCCGCGAATTACATGACATGAACTTACGGGGTCGTGTTGCACCGGCCAAACCGCTCATCAGGGACCATAACGCTTTCGCACGCCGCAAATGGTGCCGCGACCATGCAACTTGGACCGTTGAGGACTGGAAACGTGTGATAGGGTCGGATGAATCATCCTTCACCCTATTCCCAACCACGGGCCGTGTTTATGTGTGGAGAACGCCCAAAGAAGCTTTATGATATGCAGTGTCTCCGCCCAACTGTGAAACATGGCGGCGGCTCGGTGATGCTGTGGGCCGCCATATCATGGTTTCATTGGGTCCTGTGGTCACACTTAGCGGACGAATCACTGCCAACGATTATGTCGAAATTTTAGGAGACACTTGCATCCTATGGTCCGGATGTTGTTCCCGGACAATGACGCCATCTTCCAGGATGATAATGCACCCATTCACACAGCTGGCTTTGTTGCAGCGTGGTTTGAGGAACATCGGGATGAAGTTCAACACCTCGTCTGGCCCGCCCAATCCCCAGATCTCAACATAATTGAACATCTGGGGTCCGTCTTGGAAACACGACTCCAGCGACGATTTCCATCTCCATCCTCTCTCACAGAACTGGCCGATGCCCTGCACGAGGAATGGTGTAAAATTCCACTTGCTACCATTCACGACCTCTATGCCTGCATCCCACGTCGCATCAAGGCTGTTCTGAAGACGAAAGATGGCCCGACATCATATTAATCTGGTAAGTTGCAATTTCGTTCAGGTGTTTCCATTTTTCTGATCACCATCTGTATCTCTGGCTTCTTCTAGATTCACATTAACACCACTTCACTTGTATATCTGTCCGTTACTCCACCTGGATAATGCTGCAAGGTATTGCATCAAACCACTAAATAAGACGAGTAAAATTTTCTTCACAATTGTTACATTATTATAAAGAAGTGTCAACGTTATAATAAAGTTCTTCCTGCCTTAGTTGTATGTTTTTTTATACTCCTGTTCTTTTATTAGAATCATATCACTATTTATAATCACTAGTCACAGATTATCCACATTCTGTAAATAATATATTGAAGTAGGCTTTAATTTGTAGATACTGTAGATTGTTGCGCTAAAGAGATCCACTTATTATGTGAGTTTATCATGAAAATTAGAAATACTAAGTTTTACTCGGATAGTTAGTTGACACTGACTATAATAAATTTAAACTTTACATTTAAACTTAAATACATAATTTTAAACTTTAGTGTTCTGTATACATTTTTGTATTGTCACCATGACGTATAGAGATGCAAAGTTTTATTTAACAACCCTTTATGTTTCTTAGCACAAATAGCTGTTTTGGGGAAAATAATACATGACTAACTATGACGAAAAAGAATTTGACTTCATTTTTTGGGGGGGGGGGTTCAAAAGATCCAATATATTTTAGGCAATTTTTTTTGTACGCCCCATATCTGGAGAACTACATATAACATAAGCAAACCAAAACTATTACTTAACTCAGTATGACGTGCTAATTTCGTAAAAAAAAAAAACGAAAACTCGATTTAGGGGCCGCTCAAAAATTTTGTGACCCGTGATCCAATATATTTCATTCAATCAAAAAAATTTTTTTTGCATGCCCCATATCTAGAGAACTACATACAGTGTAGCCAAACCAAAACTATCACTTAACTCAGTATGATGTGCTTATTCCGTAAAAACAAACAACAACAAAAAAAAAAAAAAAAAAAACGAAAACTCGATTTAGGGACTGTTCAAAAATTTTGTGGCCTCTGATCCAAAAACTAATTATTGGCGAATATCGCAATCTTTGGATCCATTTTTTGGATCATTCCTAAATGTTTTTTTTATACTCCATAGTCGAATTGGTAAATCACTACCGTCAAATGGGGTGAATAGAAACACATTTTTGGCTATATGAGAATATAAGTCTGGTAATGTTAAAGATTTCGCGTATCAGATTATTCCAAAAGAAAGGTCTTAATATGCTAATGAATTTCAGTAAACGCCATATTAATTTATCAACTCCACTTTTCTTCACCTTGATTTTTCTTAATGTTTCTATTCACCCCTACCCATGGGGTGAATAGAAACAATTACTTTATTTTCATTGTTGTTTCTTTTATACTATTAAAAAGGTAAAAAAGAAACAGCGTATTTGTTGAAACGAACGATTTATTTGATACCTGCAAGATATTAGTTCAATAAGACCAGTATTACATAAGTTACAAACTTATAAAACAATACAATGCACAATATAGGTATAAACGACCATATAGTTTTGATGATATTTGAATAAGATTTAAACCACTGAAATCATCAGGGAAACTTATCATGAGTTGAGTTGATTTTGAGGTTTACGTCCCGTTCAGCAGCGAGGCTATATGAGACGTGGACCTACTGATTAACGTAGAATCAGAACTACATGAGCTCCCTCCGGGAATCGAACCCGGGTCTCCCACGCCAAAGGCGCGTACGCTAACCGCTTAGTCACGAAGGGGCCCGAAAGTTATCATATAATTAAAGTGTGCTGACGAACTCCTAATAAAACCCAACAGTTTCGTTCTGAAAATTTCATTGTTTATGTGCTCTCTTATAAAACACTCCCACATATGCATTATGTTCCCATTTTTGCACTTGGGTGCTGAATAGTCTCATCGAGTTTTAGCTTCTCATTTTACCACAGCAAAATCACCAGCTTTAGAAAACCATCATCTAGTTCGTGATCGTCTGGAATGTTGTCTTCTGGAGTGTTGTCTTTCTCCTCTTCCGACAATACAAAGGTAGGTTGAGTTTCGTTGTGATTTGATGAAAATGTATCATTTTCAGAAAACAAACCAAAACTCTTACCAGAAACATCTATTCGTACTCTCTTCTACCCTTATTTAATTTTTTCATCTTCTCTCATGCTCCTGAGAAGATCCATAAGGGAACGGTTTACAGTCTGAGATGACTTTTGCTGTTCTGTTTCTTCTCGTTCATTGTCTTTTTTTTTGGCAACATCCTCAGTTTTTGGTCTCGACAAAGGGGAAAAATTCCACACTTTTCAAATCCAGCCCTGATATTTTCCTTCTTCAGTTTCACACTTTTTTTTTTTCAGAAGACTTGGAAATTTGTTCTTAGAGATGGTTGATACATTCCTATCAGGTCCTTTTTTCTGCTCCTCAAGAATTTTCCACTCCTTGAGGAATTTCAAGAATTTTCGAGGAAGTGTTTCTATTCACCCCACTAATTAAAAATCATAACAATAACCCAGTAAAGTTAAATTTTGATTAAAAATAATTTACAAAAGGAAAACTTTTACTATGAACGTCAGTAAATGAAACAACAAACTACAAAATAGGCATATGCTCAAATGCAACAAATATGAAAATGTCATACTTACCAAGAAAGTTTAAGGAGCGCTAAAATACCGTGTAAGATTTCAGTAACACATTAATGCTACTGCCGTCTACCTCAGTGTTCCCAACTCAGTAAAACATTTTGTCTCTGCCCTGGACACTTTAGCCGTATAAGACTATGTTAAGAAATTTCAGTTTTCTTGATTAATTTATCGTCCAGATAAATCCAAAACTAATCTGGGAGTTTTGTTTCTATTCACCCCCATGTTTCTATTCACCCCATTTGACGGTATTTACTCCCATAAATAAGGTTGACGTAGAGAGGTTCTTAGACTGAGAATAAGACTATGAACCCTCTTTACGGAACATATTAAATAAATAAAAAATTGTGGGTCTCAATAATAAATTGGAGAAAGACTCGCAAAATACTCTCGACAACGAACTGACTCAAAACTGGAGAAAGATTAGAGAAAGACCGACTGTACTACCACTTTTCTCTTGCTTTTGACAACTACTGAGTACCTTGAAAAACGGAAGCTCGCTCCCTGCATTATCACTTTGCAAATAGGTCAGAGCCGTCTGTCTGTATCTGCGAAGTAACTATTTTCTTCTCTGAGCTTTACTTCTATATATAACTATCATGAATGTTTCCTTTAATGTCTTCATAACAATGAAATGTCAGTTAATTTCAACGACTTGACAAACTACAAACTTGTAAGTTCAGTTTTATACGTTACACACCTTTCACACTTTCTGTTTTATTCTCTAATATGTATTCACATTTTATTTGTAGTAATCTATCATGTGAATGCGAGGCAAGGGTAGGCGAGGCGAGTACCTGCTCAAAGCATGGCTTAGTTTTGTTTCTACAAATATTCTTACAAATTCTTATCGATATATAAAACTAGGTTACATGTATGAAATACTTGAATACAATTATATACTCTAATTTTACTGCGGCGGGAGCTCATGTGGTTCGGAATCACGTTAATCAGTAGGTCCCGTCTCACATAGCCTCGCTGCTGAAAGAGACGTTAAACTGAAAATCAACTCAACTCCAACTCTAATTTTACTATGCATTTCAATTAAATATGGAGTTGTCATTCTCTAATAACTCTAAAAAACAGTATATTTCCTCGATGGCTGGTGGATGGTTGGTTGCTTTCTCAGGTATGTTTGAAAACTCTACCCACCGTTGTCAGAATTATCTCTGTAATTCTTTAAAAATAGAACGGCTAAAAGAAAAGGCTTTTCAAAACTATTATCGAAGGATGGTACCGTAATGAGACACAAAATACAATTTCCACGACACTTTTCCGTGAGCATTAGTGTTACTATCAAGTATAAAGTAATTAATAATAATATTTTAAATACTACATCTTGTATCCTTGTCTCAAAACCTAATAAGGTTTTCCTAGTTCCACTGCACCAGCAGGGCCTAACAGACACTAACCCTTTAAAATGTGCGAAAATCTTGGTTGAGAAAGGAATTTAGCACTTATTACTTTTGTTGTACCTCGAACGGAGATGTGCAGTTTCAACAACAGTTGAACTTCATGCTTACTGTCGCCTTTATTACAGGTTTCTATCTTTTAAGGATAACCTCTGTTTCCCTTTCAGTCTTTAAGTATCTCGGATTTCTTCATAAAATTGCCATTCTTAGCTCCTGGTTTGCAAGTCAGATTTGGTAATTTCTTACTCTGTCTTGGTCATTGACCTTTGCTTTTAGTCTTCCTAGTCAGCTTCGCTGTTTACGGCAAAGATGTTTCGAAATTTCTCAAGATGATTTCTTGATAGAATAGGAAATACAACACTTATTAAATATTATTAATCAAATAGTGGTAAACTATTCTTATATATGAACCTACCTACTCGAATTATAAAATCTCTTATAATTATATTCAAATTAAATAAGGGTGCGGTGACTCAGTGGTAGAGCGTTTACCTCCGGTGCTTGGGGTCCCTGGTTCGATCCCAGCTCGCGCCGTGTGGACTTTGTGGAGGACAAACATCAAACACCGTGCTCGTGGGTTTTCTCCAAGTTCTCCCGTTTCTTCCCACTTTCTTCATTCCACCATTTCACTTATTTCTCATTATCACCGTCTCCCTTAGCCTAACCGGCATAATCGTGGGACGTTAGACTTAAAGATTTCATTTTTTTTTTCAAACTGAATATGCTTATTAGATGCTCAAATGTGCTAGTTTAAATATTGAATGAGAATTTAATATTGAAATGGAAAAATTGAAGTACGCACATCTGCAAGTAACAATATCTTAACTGATTCATTGAATGACTCTCAACCATAATGATTCGGCATGTCAGGGCCGTGCCGTGGGGGGAGGGGGAGTGGAGCGACGGCCCCGGGTGCCGAAGTAAGGGGGCGACAAATTCGGGAGAAAAGAGAGAGAAAAAATTGCTTGGAATATATGTATGGGGACGCCGTCGTATACTCTCGCCCCGGGCGCTGATTTTCCACGGCACGGCCCTGCGGCATGCAAAGCAAGAAAATCAGAGTCTACCATTATGTTAAATTCAATGAAGATCAGAAGTTTTATCGATCGAATTTTAATAAAATTTCTTGATTCGACTAAACCCAAATACCAGCTTTTATGGCCAACGACACTTGGGATCCAAACGTTTGCGAGTTTTCAAATGCACACTAAATTTATGGAGATCTACCACCATAACGTATTTTCTGAAGATTGAAAGAATTTTACTTACTGCTTCATACTGATTTGTTTTTACAAGAAAAAATGTTGGTCATAAACTCAAGAACCAATGGTGTACATGCTATGATATGTATGCTTACTAAGCACATCAAGGTCTACCACGAAACCGAATTTGGTCATGATTGAATGAGTTTAATCGATCACGTTTGATAAATATATACTGCTCTTGTGATTGATTTTGTTTAGGAAAAAATAAAAGACGTAAAGTGAAAAGAAATCCAACGAAACAATACTGTTGGCAATTATATGTCTTAAAAGGGTAATGACCATTTTAATACAAGAAGTCAATAGTGCTTCGAAGAATGACAACATAAATTATTCTTTTTTCTACCTTTTCCAGATATATTTATGATTTTATTGTGGATGGCGGATGAAATAGCGGATGCAAGTGAAAAGAGTAATTCACGTTGTTTGGGGAAACACAATGAAAACTGGAAAAGGAAGTTCAACCTTTTCATGCAATGCAATGAGTCATACCGAACAATCTTCTTCTATCATTCGCAAATACATTTCCGATTTAAACTACTACTATTCTGTGGTTCGATCGCAGCCCATTCCACCTAGCAAGTCAGTTTCATCAGAAGTGGCGCTTACGTTACAGTTCCCCGAGTTACTCATTTATGATTGTGCAAGATTAAGGGCCTAATTTTTGACACCAATTAGAAGACTATGAAAGAAAATTTCAAAAAAAAAGAAAGAAAAAGAAATGAGTAGTCTATAGATGGATAATAGATAAACAAAATAAAAATTACATCCATAGACTTAACTCATAGTAAAATGATTTACTAATAAACGTTATACAAGGATTTCCAACTATCTTCCCAGGACTACTTATTAAAACGATTGTACAGTAAGAAAGCATAATTTTCTTTAAATTTTAACGCTAAAAAGTTATCCATTATTTTAGCCAGCAGCTTAAGCACAGGCGATTTTTAAAGAATTTTGGCAGGTAATAGTAGACAAAATTTATATTATTATTTTCGTGCTCCTAACATTCCTTTCTCCTCTACTCCAACGTGCCGTTATTCACAGTGTTACAATGAAACAAAATGTTATGTTCATGGCTATCTCCTGTGTTCTGAGTTATTCGGTAAGCGAAAACATAAATATTATAAATACGGTACAAACAAGAAGTCAATAGTCAATAGTTGTCAGTTGTTAGAAATATTATTATGAGAGCTACGCACAAGGGTATTACGAAACGAAACTGGTATTAATAGTAAGTGACAGAAGAATATTAATAAGCTTATGTCTGAAATCAAGTGTATCATCATCCCTCGACAAGGGTAAAATATGCATGAAACATAGACTCGCAATTACAACAGCCGATACCAACTTCGCCAGAGTATTTCCATTATCCTGCAGCCTGATACAATGCCTAATGGGTGAAAAGGAGAACAATAATGGAAAGAAAAATTAGTATTAATATTTCTTCCATGCATAAAAAGCTAAAGATTTTGACAATTATAAAATAGAATAGTCATAGACAGCAGTAATATTGTATTACTCTCGTCTTAGGTTTTTTTTTTTACTAATGAATTTCGAACTCAAGACATTTAAAATAGGAGGGTTATACCTATGTAATTTGTATTTTTATTTCAACAATTTATAAACCATTAAGGCAGAAGCGAAGTAACCTTGACGCATGATCAACATCTGATAATACAATTTTTTATTGTCCTAACATGTCCTCTTTTATCCTTTTTTAAACAAATGCTTTTAACTGTGTTCTTATATTCACTGTTTTTTTAGGACTTTTTCATTGTTTTGTCCTCCACCCACTTAATGTTCTCCATACGCACAACGAAAAAAATAAATTTTCTCTGTCAACTCATTGAACTTCACTTTAAGCTAACCGTTTTCAAACAAGTTCTGTAAGCGTGAAGTACTTTATTGGAAAAGAAATATGTTTCTTATGAAAACACTTAGATGTATTTGGATCAACAAATGGTTATAGAAGTCATTCCGAACTGTCTTGTACGACGTCGGAGCATACTTCCGCGACAGACAAACGACGAAGAGAAAAAGCGGAGCAAACAAAGCGAGAGGAAGCCACGTGACTTATAAAGCCAGCAGACGCCAATTGTCCAACGAGGTCAGTCGTGTTGTGAACAGTGTAATAATGAAGTGGAGGCGTCAAAGGAAGAGCAAAGAGGTGTTGCTCGTTTTCTGACGGCGGAAAGAGTAGGGGGAACGGACATTCATCGAAGAATGTCACAAGTGTACGGTGAACACTGCATGTCCCTTGCAAGGGTCAAGGAGTGGCACAAGCGCTTCAGGGAAGGAAGGGTGTCGGTAGCCGATGATGCACGATTTGGAACACCACACCGCATTACCGATGACATCGTCCAGCTGATTGGTGCACTCGTTACCCAAGACCGCAGAGTTACAGTAAATGTCACAGCCGCCGAGGTCAACTTGAGCGTCGGAAGTGTACACACCATCATGACGGAAATACTGAACTCGCGCAAAGTGTGCGCGCAATGGGTGCCCCACAATCTTCAACCACAACAGGAAGCATGTCGGATGGTCCACTGTCTTGATCATCTACAGCGTTATGCCAGGAGAGGGAATGAGTTCCTAGCACGAGTAGTGGCTGGAGATGAGTTTTGGTGTCACCACTTCGAACTAGAATCGAAACGGGAAAGTCTCCAGAGGAAGCACCCAAGGTCAGCATCATCAAAAGAATCCAAGGCCATCCACGTAGGTGCAAAAAACGTTATGCTGACGCTCTTCTTTGACCAAGCCGACCTTCTCCTAATAACTTCCTGCAGCACGGAACAACAGTGAATGCCCAGTAGGGTGGAGCGTTTTGCACTTCTGTTGGAAATTCGATGACGGCTAGTGCGGAATAGGTGCCATTAGTGGCACCGACCTTACTGATTTATTTTATTTTTTGCACAACCCCTTACCCTGACCCAACGGGCTTAAAGTTTTTTAAGTGTTTGGTTATGCAACACGCACAACACCAATGACAGAAAAGCTACTTGTGGTCGTTTTTTAGAGTTACCTGATGGCTATAATACAATCATTTTATTAAAAGAAACTTGTAGCAATGCCAGTAAATAATTTTAAAATGTTTATGAGTCAAAGTACAGCCATATTAGCTCAGTTGTTGGAATTGATGTCCAGATTTTGTTTGGAATGCCACGTTAACGATGATTATAGGCATAGCTCTTGAATAACTCGATTTGCTTTTGGCAACTCTTTGCTTGTTATGTACACCGACAGCAAATCCCATCCAGCGGCAGGCTACACAACTTCGTGGTTGCTTACTTTGGCCATGCTCTTCGAGCGTCGTCGCAACGTCCGGCTCCGCCCAGAAGATTCGAGCACCTCCCGCTCGCCTCGCTGGCTCCAGAACCTACGCCGACGTTTCTATAATATTCTCACTCGAAGTTCGGCGGTGGTATAAATATTGCGTACTTCGGCCAACCAATCCAACAGGCCGGTTTATTGCAGCGTAAGCTTTAACAGTTTTAGTTCGCTACTGTTTCTGTTAAGACAGAGTGTTACTGCATTGTACCTAAAGTTAGTCTTCTTAGTGCGATGCGATTCAGAGACATTTTGCATACTTTGGTTTCCAAGTTCAGAAGCAATGGAAAGCAAGATGAAGAAAGAGCCTCATAGCAGAACAACGCGGGAAAGTGTGAAACGAGGCTAATTTGGCACTCCAAGTGAAATGAGTGAAGTGCAGTTACCCACGTACGCTGACGTTGTGCGACATTACCATTGGTTTCGAAGTGGTTTAAGTGATGACGAAAGTATAACTAAATTACCAGTGACAGACATTTGTAAACTAGTTGTTCAAAGAGTTGTACACATTTGGCGTAAAGCAATCATTCCTGTGGTTTCAGAAAAGAGAGTTTTTAAAATACTGAAAACATTTTATAATAAGTGTCGCACCAAGGAAAAACATTCAGTCGACAAGGACAAGAAGCAACACTTCGTGCAGGTTTTGTTGCACACGCGGAAAAGTCTCTTTTTGATATTGTGTCTTGCAAATGCAAAACCGCCGAAGATTGCAACTGTGAGAGGACACGCAAGATTCCAAAACGATAATTCAAGTTTCTTTTGGACCAGAGAACATCACGGAAAATGAGCATTGGTAACAGTGACGTCCGAACAAGCAAATCTTTGTCAAAGATGTTTTCCCGTAAAGTGAGCAGATTTAAGGTGCAGACAACCAAGAAAGACGCTGGAAGTGTTGAAGCAAGTCCATCAACTAGTGGGATTAGGCATTGGTTTCGAAGCTGTTGAATCGGGAAGCACGTCGGGATCTGACTTCGAAGCGCGACCAAGAAGGAAACATAGCCTAAAGCGCATCTGTCTTCAAAATACAGCAGAGGCAGCGTTTAGAACTGGAGCTTCAGACAGACAGGTTGCTTTGATCGCTTCTGCCGTACTTCAGGACGCGAGACTCATAACGCCAAAGGACAAAAATGTTGTTGTTGACATATCTAAGGTACGAAGAGGAAAATATAAACTGGGTGAGAATATACAGACAGAGAAGGCTCACCTAGGCCGGGCGATTATAAGTATCTACTTCGGCGGAAAAAATGACGCAACTCTTGTGCGAGAAAAAATTAACGGCAAACTACGAAGACGAGAGGTCACAGAAAAGCATATCACAGTTCTATCGGAGCCCGGTTCAGAATACTTGGGTCATGCCACACCTAAGTCAGGCACAGGCAAGGATATTGCCGACTCCATATTAGAGCTTTTAAAGAAGAACCGGTACGACGTGTCAAGTCTTGAGGCAGTCGGCAGCGATGGTGAAGCTATGAACATAGCATGGGATAACAGCGTGATAAGTCAGATACAAAGATCCCTAGGAAAGGAGCTGCAGCATCTAATTTGCCTTCTTCATACCAATGAGTTGCCATTTCGACACCTGGTTTCCGAATTGGATGATGGGACGACCCGACCCAATGCTTTTTCCGGCCCCATCGAAAAGAAATTAAAGGATTGTGAACGTTCACCGATCATCTCCTTTACATCCATTCTCGTTGAATGAGTGTCTGAAATGGAAAAAACAGATGGTTTAAGCAGTGATCAGAATTCTCTCTTTGAAATTTGTAAGGCTGTTGCTACAGGAATGTGTACTACCGATCTAGCAAACAGAAAACCAGGACCATTATCACATTCACGATGGCTTACATTGGCCTGTAGGATGCTTCGCCACTACATCAGTACTGATAAACCTAGTTCAAATTTGTGTTTACTTTGCCAGTACATTGTTAAAGTATACGCTCCCGTCTGGTTTTCAATACGGCGAAATCCTTCGTGCGAAATGGGCGCCATGCATCTGTTTAGCATAGTTAAGCTATCACATGTTCTGCCAGAAAATCTACAACACATGGTTCATTATGTTCTACAAACAAACGGATACTACGCTCATCATGAAAACCTGCTGACAGCAGATGAAAATCTGCATTTCGAACGTTAGGTTGGAGAAGGATAAAAAAAAGTACCGCAGCCAGAACACTCCGAGATCAAGCCGCCCACGTGACTTCATTGTTCCGAAATTAAACTTTACAGCTGAAAATTACTACAACATGATTAATTGGCCTAAATATCTAACAGTCACATGAAACATAACGGATCAGCAGATTGAAGAAAACATCCGAATTTCAGCTACTCTAACAACAACATTCCCTTGCCATAATCAAACTGTGGAACGCACAGTGAAGCTGGTGTCCGAGGCAGCGTCGAAAAGTGCAGCCAGAACGCAAGAGAGATCTACGTTAGAGCCAAACTGAAGTCTTGAACAAGAATGCCTCGGTTCGAGACCAAGAAGAACTATGTGATCTAAGGTCAAATGTCAACGTATGCCTAGTGTGTGGATGGGTGGGCGGAACTCGATGTGCAACCACCTTCCCGTGGCCTATAATCATCGTTAACGTGGCATTCCAAACAAAATCTGGACATTAATTCCAACAACTGAGCTAATATGGCTGTACTCTGACTCATAAACATTTTAAAATTATTTACTGGCATTGCTACAAGTTTCTTTTAATAAAATAATTGTATTATAGCCATCAGGTAACTCTGAAAACGACCACAAGTAGCTTTTCTGTCATTGGTGTTGTGCGTGTTGCATAACCAAACACTTAAAAAACTTAAAGTCCGCTGGGGCAGGGTAAGGAGTTGGCCAAAAAAGATATAAAAAATCAGTAAGGTCGGTGCCACTAATGGCACCTATTCCGCACTAGCCGTCATCGAATTTCCAACAAAAGTGCAAAACGCTCCACCTTAATGCCCAGTGTTACGTGCAAATGTTGACCAACCTTCTCCAAGCGATCAAATCGAAACGACCAGACAAGCTCACCCGTGGGGTCATTTTGCTCCTTGACAATGCCCGACATCATACGGCCAACACAGTCAGGGCAGTCGTGCAGAAATTCAAGTGGGAGGTTCTTGGTCACCTTCCATACAGTCTAGACCTTTTCCTGAGACTACTCCATTTTTGGTCCCCTTAAAAAGGCTCTGAGGGGGCAAACTATTCACCTCGGACGACGATGTCCAGCAGTACGTTCGGGACTGGTTTCCAACGCAGCCCAGGGAATTTTACGAGACAGTCATTCACCACCTCGTGTCGCAGTGGGACAAGTGCCTCAACTTGTCACAGTGGGACAAGTGCAATACTTCTAACATACAAGTAAGAGTTTCTGTTCCTTGGCCTCTGCCTCGTTTCTTTCTGAACATTCTTTGTAGTTTGCCTTCTACCACTGTCTTTCTCAACATGTTTCCCGTCTTCTGCTCCTCATTTACACCATGTGGTTTACTGAGAATTTGTATTTTATATATCCTGCATAATGAGCTCGAGCTGAATACAATGGTGATCATTCGGGCCTGGATATTTATGTGCTAAAAAACTGTAAAATATTTTTATGCGCTAAAAATGAAAAAATATTTGCTAAAAATTAGAATAAATATATTTAACAAAAAATAACAAGGAAACGGATCGGAAAACACCCAACGTAAGAAAAATAAATACATGTGCCCACAAATAGATCCTTTTCATCAGATGTCGAAATTCCACAGGCATTGCAGTGAATGACTAACGTCTTTTCCAAATTGTCAATCGTAAAGTCATGCCTACTGTCACGAAATAATGTCTTAAATTGAGAAAAGGAACGTTCTACGTATATTATACCATATTAACCTCACGTATTTTAAAAGTAACATATCACGAATAATTCACACCATCAATTCACTTGTATTTTGGCCTTCCAATACTTCGGATATTTCACAGGGTTTTATAACCAATGTTTTTTCAAATAATTCCTTATTTTTTACTTATGATTTCAGCTTTCGAAGCAGAAAGAACATTCAGCTTTCTTTCAATGCACTGAACTTCTTGTACTTCTTTAACCGAAGTACACAATAAATCCCCTGTAGTTTCTAGTTTCTTTATAGAGTGAGTGAAGAAACCGAAATTGACAGATATGAAAGCAAAGTCACATTTCAAGCCACTGTCATTTACTAAATTTTGAACAATTTCAATGGATAAAGTATCGCCTGGGATTAGTTTAGTTACTACAGATACAAATGTTTCAAAATTCTTCACATAACATAGTACTACATTAAGGCAGGTACTCCACCGTGTAATTACTTGTGTTGAAGAGAGCTAAAGATCGGAATTTGTTTCTTCGAAAAGTTAAATTCTAGTTGGCGATTTTACGGTTTTTTTTTTTTTTTTTTTGCCATTTGACAAGAGCTTGTTCACTTTAGTACAAAGCGCTCCTTTAGAAGTTCTTTGTTTGGCGCAAGTTACCCCAACGTTGATCAACAGAATTTGACAACGCTGTTTCTGTAGGTGGGAAATTACTTATAAATACGATGGATAAATTTATGTAGCCTATTCTTTTCCCTATGTTAATTTCTTTCAAGAGAAATTTTTAAAAAATCGTTGTGAAATTTAGAATAAAATAACGGAAAATTATTTAAAATATGAATTTATTACCAAAATGTCCAAAATATTTATTTACACAACTTTTTTCATTAAATATGTATTTTTATGTGAAATAAGATTTGCAATTTACACTTGCAAACTCCTAATTGAGATAATAAACTTTGTTTTGGGCTTGTATGTGTGGGGGAAAAATATGTTTTACATACCAATCCGGGCCTTAGTGATCATATTATCTTACGCATGCTGTACTCTTACAGTATCATTTTTCAGTTACATCTTAAGTCAGTTAAAGTTACTTTTCCAAATTTTGTCTGATTTCCCTTCGCATTTCACTTCGTGTATGTCTAACTTGGCTGCAATTGTACGAACAGTTTTCCAAGGGTTCGCTTTTACGGCATTCCTGAGGAGTTCATCAGATCACGCTGTTGTTCGGCGACCGCAGAGCTCACTTTTCAATGTAAGTAATCATACGAAATTTTGCAAACCAGCAGCGTATGTTGCGTTGATTCACTCCTCATGGCACTTGATTTTTTTCGCGCCTAGATCTGCAGAATATCTCAGTTTGAATCCGTAAAGGAAATCATTCGCAATCGTATGTTATTTATGGAACATTTTTACAAGTTCCTGTTCAACAACATTGCGTCTTGACTTACTCGTAAAACCAACCTGTTTTCTGAACATGTACAGCGTTTGTAACGGCGTAAGCGCGACTTCGATCCATATACTGGTTGTGTTACAGAATGGGTTTCCCCTGAGACATAAAATCGCGTATTTCAAAAGGAAAACCCAATATATACTGCATATATTAAATCTTCCAGGGTAGGGTATTGGTATAAGCCATATTAACGTTTGTAAGAGACGTAAGGAGATAAGAGGTAAGTTTTGTTTCCACAATATTCTCGACAACAGCATTAGCAATTTCATACATCCATATCAATCTACCTATCAGAGTGTTACACAAAAATTTCTCACAATATTTTGGGAATAGATTCCTCATATCAAAATAGGAAAAAAAGTTTACATGGACCTGTGGTCGGAAGTCCATAGTTTCGTAGTTATAGGGTGCCAAAAACGTGAAAAAAAGAACTTTAAAACGTCTATAGTTCCACTACTATAGGAGCGATCGTATTCGGGTCAAAACATCACTGAGGAACTAGTATGTGAACTATCCAAATATCCGTCTTTCAAAATCTTCGGTATTTGCACAATCATTTTTAGATAGGCTGTTTGGGAGTACTTGATCACTCTCCACCTACCTCTCTAAAAATTGGTGTGCAAATACTGGAGCATTCTTAAACATGGATATTTGCATAGTATACATACCAGTTCCGCAGTGTTGTCTTTATCCGACTACAATAGGTCCCATAGTAGTGGAGCTACGAACTTTTAAATAGAGATGCAAAAAAGCCGGCTTTTTTGAATCGATGGTTTTTTTCACATAAAAAGCCGGCTTTTTTGGAAAAAAAACGAGAATTTTGGAAATTTTGGCTTTTTTCAACTTCATGATTTTTCTATCTAAATAGCTTTCTTATAGTATATTCTATAGTTAGATAAGAATTCCATGACCTGAATGTGATATTTCGCTCTGAAATTCACCATCAAGATGGATGGAGCACATGTTTTACGAATTAAAGCTAACATGAAGAATGTAGTATTTGAGGGTAATTTTAGAGGCTATTTAACTTTATTTTAACTTTTGAGTTATCGACATCTTTTTTCTTCTCTAGTTTGTCATCCGTGTTTCATTTCTAAGAGCTTTTAGTACTCTAGCTTCTAGCGCAAAAGTTAAACTTGCCCGTTTTTCTATTTATCCGTCAAAGCGTACGTTTTTCAATATATCCGTCAAACCGTACTTCCACATTTCTGTTATACTGTAGCTGTGAAGTGATTTAGCAATAATTTTCCGGACACAACCTTGAATACCAATTTATACAAATAATCAGTAGCGGATTTAGAAAAGTACTTTAGGAGGGTTTTTTCTGATTGTTCGTTTCCTAAAAAGTCCTAATTTTATTTGGGAAGTGCTTGAAGTTTATGAGTACAGGCATGAATAATATTTCGTTTCGTTTATATGTTTAGCAATAATCTTCCGGATACAACTTTAAAAATCATTTTATATTGAGAATCAGTGGCGGATTTAGAAAAGTATTTTGGGAAGGGTTTCTTACTAATGTTTAGTTTTTTTAAACATTCGTAATTTTTATTTGACGGGAGCTTAAAGTTTATGAGTAAAGCCATAAATAATAGATATTTCGTTTGTTGCAGACATTCCGTAACTTTGGGGAACGGGCTTCAGTCCGAAAGACCGCTCCCCTAATCTTCGCAAAACCGTCACTGCTGGTAATTAGTAATAATAACGATTTAAAAACAATAAAAAAGGAAGTCGCCCAACTCACAGTACACGCACTATTTCTACATTCACAGATGGAATGGAGAAAAGCTTTGTCAGAATGGTCGAATGCTGGTTGAATCCCGGACTTCCCGATAGAAGCTCAAAAGCTAATAACTCAGTCATGTTTGTTGTGCAGTTGTATTTAGCTTAACTTAAATATATTCCGTAGTCTTTTTTTTTGTGGGGGGGGGGGGGGAGTTCCGTAATGATATGTTGAATCCCTCTTGTTAAAAATTCAGAAAACTTGAGGATTGGGTAAACTGTGATGGTGGTTCTATAAAACTTAACTGTAGAATTTCAAGAATATACAGAACCAAAAGCTCTAGATGTGCAGCCTTTAAGTGTATCATATAAATCTAAGTATTTCTCTTATGTTTTATTTTAATTTTATTTTGTTTCAAAAAGAGGGTATGGAATATTTTGAAGTAAAAATACTACATACTATTTTGCTAGTTATTTGTGTATTCTTTAAAAAGAAGTGTTTACTTTTAGGGTTGGCTGATTTACACCAACTTTTTTTTTAATAACTGGTTTAAACCACAAAGATAAAAAGAATGAAAAATGCGAATCGTGTGAACTTCATGGTAACGTTTCCAGATATCAAACCACCTGCAATAGTGATTTTATTTCCCTTTCACCTTTTAATCAAGGTGTCCCATGTTCAATTCTCGGTCGAACCACAAACCTTCTTTCATGCGTAACCCAAGTAGCGGTTCGGATGTCAGTTTAAGCGAAAGTATTCTCCTTGATAACCTCGGTATTTCGTAAGGATGTTAAGCCTAAATATACGAAACAAACCAAATTGTATATATCTGCATGCCTAAATGCGTGTTGTTTTATAAAGAAGCCAATATTGCTTAAATATATTGATAGAAATTGGCAAAATTTATCGATTGCCTACGTAGCTTCCACCATTAGCTTGGATTGGACTTTCAATGATATCTACGTACCGGTACTAAATTTGTAATTTAATACCTCAGTTTTAGCGTACTTATTATGGTACGTTGACCTTTAAATTTTACATGCAAAGCAATAACAGGATTTTCCCGTTATTGTCTTACATTTCAAGTAATGACGGGATTTTCCCAATGGCTAGGGCGGGAGATTCTCAACTTAAGAAATTTACTGACCGCACTTCTTTAAGCTTATGGGAGTTCTTCCGGCATAACCCCGCTGTTGCATAATAACATCAAGGCGAAACAAACTTAGGCTATTTCTGTGGATATGTAATATAAATACATAAAGCAAAAAATCTAAATAAAAAAAACCTGGTTTAAACCAAAAAAGCCTGGTTTAAACATCCCCCAAAAAACGGGTTTTTGGCATATTCAAAAACAACCACGGTTCTTGCCAACTCTGCTTACTTTTGTATATAGGAGGTTAAAAAATTCTTATTATATACATTGGTTAATCCTGTAGAATTCATAATGTAAATATGTTGAAGAAAAATTGTTTGAAATATTTTTTCGAAATTCATAGTTTATTTTCGATGTTTTATATTATTATCAGCATCAACCACTAATTAAATGATTTTTTGTGTTATAGAGAAGCGATACAAAGTCTGTTTTATCAATTTAAAGCAGTATTTTGAAAAAAGCCCAAAATTTCCGAAGCAAAAAAGCAAAGCAGAAAAAACCGAGTTTTTTTCCAAAAAAGCCGTTTTTTTTCCGAGCCCTTGCATCTCTACTTTTAAAGTTCACTTGTTTCACGTTTTCGGCACCCTATAAGTTCGAAACTATCCACTTTTGAGCACAGATCAATATGAACTTTTTTCTTATTTTGATGTGAGGAATCTGTTTTATATATATATATATATTACACTTAATAAATATTTCATTATGACAATTTCCTCACAAAAAATATATCACTAGTCAATGATCTGATGGATTTTCTTTTACGAAACTATTCGGAAACGTAAATAATTCATAAATAAAAATTTCAGTAACAATTCTTTAGTATAATATGGTTCATGATTTAATTCAGAAGATGGGATGAGAGAGTTTGTAGTGGTAAACCGTAAGTTTTAAATAAATTTTATGTTATGTAATGCAACCAGTGAGACAAAGAATTTATCACTCAGCAGTAGAAGTAAAGTAACCATATAACCTACAAAATGCTGTCCTCATATATTTATATAATAATTTCATGTACTACTAATGCATTATCAATTAAATTATTACCTAGCCAAGCACAGAAAACTATTACACACGACGTTTGAAGTATATACTAAAAATTACGGTGTCCACATACTGCACTGCGTCTTATGTTCCATACCTAAACAGTATTTTATACTATCTGAATTCATTATTTCTTTGTCTCCTTCTCCCAACTCTGCTTTTGTGAGGTATATACTAACAAAAGAATATTCATTTCTGCTACAGATTGTACTGAGTCTCCTTCAGTACATCAGTATACAATATACTTCGAACCACCGTACTTGTTGCTGTTGTTTTGCTACTGGCCTATATAGCTAGCAATATCTATACTAAATATTTAAAAGAAAATGTAATATCTAGTTTTTTAAAAATAAAAACAGTGAAATTTTGGTTATCAAAACATTAGATGTCTATAAAAATATGTGTATAGTACATGTACTATACATCATGTGAATGAAATAAATTACTACGTCAACTAATTCTTCCACCAGAAATTGGTTTTGACAAAACTGAAAAATTCATGTAATAGAATCACACTTGTCACAAGTAAATTGTAATTAAATGAATCTTCTCTCATCAGTGATATCAATATAAAATTGTGAAGAAAATTGATAAAGCCTATATAGAATTCCACTTTCGCCTTGATCTTATTTTAAGATAAAGTCTGATTTTTGTGTCTAAAAATATAAATCATGTAGATAGTGAGAAGATAGAGATGCCCATTTTACCATAGTTAGGTTCACATGAGGAAGAAAGGGAGAAGAACAGTATACAATATTAATCCGATTGCATTGAAACAAACTGTTCTTAAGACAAATTTTCTTAATATTGTCGATTAGGACTTGTTAAAATTCTTTTCTCTTGATGGAGACGAAACATACACAGAACAACTAATCATTTTCTACCGTCAGGAACTCATGAGCCTACTATTTATCATGACTACTATTTGAAATACCGGGCTCCAATTTGAGAAACTTTATGAAAATGTCTCGTACATACAACTTTACGATTAATGGTTCTATAATAGCAACGAAATACACAGCGTAAAACACCTGATTAAATGAACATCCCTCGAAAATATTGAATCAACTACTACAAAAATGCTTTACAAGGGCTGATTCCATTGCAGTCAAACTACTTAAGGCAAGAAGAACTACAAATATTTCTTAAGAAAAAAATAATGTTAATCTGCTTAATGCGACAGACAAAGTAAAATTCTTAAGGAACGGGAAGAATCGGTAATACTGCCTATATACTACAAAATGAACTGCAAAATAACGAGGAAAATTGACGCTGTCATCGTACTACAATATGTGGTTTGACAAACATTCTTATACCATAGTTAATTCCGTATGAAGGTGAAAAAATCAGAGTTCATAAGCATGAAGGAATTAACAGATGAGATTAACCCTCGGAATGCCAAGTTCCTTTAGTTTCGCGAAAACCCAGTGGGGTACATTTTGTACCCCAACTTATTTTTTACTTTAATATTGGGGGGAAAAGAATTAAGATTATTCTTTTGTTTGGGTCCACAGCTTTTATTGATAATATCGATAAATTCAAACAATATGATACAATATTTTGAAAAACAAAAAGAGAATTAAGATTACTATTATAACAGGAGATTTTTTTAAATAAATAAATGCATGGATCTAGAAAAGTAAACTCCAAGAAACAAAAATGCAAAAGACTGAAGCGAATATTCATTTATATTAAATTTTGTAAAGTTCTCAAATGTTTGTGTTACTGGTGAACAACATTTACTAATATCACAAAGAATAGAGCTATCTGTTTTAATAATAATAATAATAATAATAATAATAATAATAATAATAATAATAATAATAATAATAATAATAATTCTACATGGAAGTTCATAGGGTACATGTTGGACCCCAGTAGTATAAATTTCCAGTTATTTCAATAATTAATTATATTCACTGGAGCTTTCCTGTAGAAAATGCAGAAGGGGCAAAAATATTCAGCTAGAAAAAGAACAGCCAAAATCGAAGAAAAATACAGGAAACAGAAGCAAATTTGAAAGTGTGGGGTACAAAATGTACCCTCATTGGGCTTCCGAGACGACAGCTTAGTACCGGACCAGGTACTCTACATCAGACAGAATAAACAAATTGGGAATATGATGGTATGTTTCAAATAATTATTTCTTAAAGGGAGAAATTATACGAAGTCCTGGAATAATTAGGAATCCCATAGAATGCTGTAATGTTGTGAAGTTCTACATGTGAAATATAGACTCGAAAGGAATTCAATGTAAGAAAAATAATGTCAGTTCTCCAGATGAATTGGTGATATATATATATATATATATATATATATATATATATATATATATATAAAACTGCCTATGGTAGCAGAAGAAAAGTGCCGAAAACCAACATCATATTTTATATTTACACCATAGCGGATTGAAACTTAAGGTCCAGAATGAAATTATATCGGGATCTTGTCAAGAAACGTGTTTATTCTGTCAAAATATATACTAATTTATAAAACAGAGTGCCTGTTGACATAAAGAGACCTATTAGTTTGTATGACACTTTTAGAAAGCAGGCCCAAAACCGACATATCTGACAAGTAAGACACCTACTGAATGTTATCACAAAAATAAAGGAATGAAAATATATCCCTTGACACACTTCATTACGTATCTTATTATTTTATCTACAAATTTTCCACGTTTTTCCAAATAGTTGGCCTAATACTTGTAAAATGCAGGCAATAAACAATATTAGTCTACGTAATCCAATCAAGGAACACAAATAATTGCTACCCCAAAATTCACGTCATGGAATGTAGGAAGAATCGAAATAACTGAAATAATTTATGCAACTTGATTACATTGATATTAATAATATAATATTTAATAAATAATATTCTAGGCTACCACCAGTAGACCACAAAATACGCCACTGACTGATCGTATTCTTCACAGTTCCTGTCTTGTGAACAGAATCGTTTACAAAATGTGCATTCCGTAGCTTATCTCTGTGCACTGGACACTAATTGCTCATTGGATGATGAGCAGTTGTATGTTCTTCCAAAGTGTAGCTGCTTCTTTGTTCTTCAAGTAGTTAACCTGACGGTCCATTTGTATGGCTAAATTAACTTCCGTAGCCATTTTGCATCCATATTGCCGAACAATAATAATAATAATAATAATAATAATATAATAATAATAATAATAATAATAATAATAATAATAATAATAATAATAATAATAATAATAATAATAACCTGAATAATAAAATTTGCTGATGAAAAGTAATGGACATAGTGGGATCTGAATCCAGGTTTATGGCTTGGCAATTTCGTGCGTTTTCACTACGTCACAAACTTTTCAAGCAAAGCTAACAATATAAACTGATAAATAGGGAAGTTATACGCTTGCGTTTCATAATTGACCTTATAATTTATCGAAATCGAACTAATATTTCTAAACTTCTTGATACATTTCAAGGAATTCTAAAATTTCATCCGCAATCTATTTTCCTTTTAAAGTAGAAGCTAGGCTGCAGAACCAACCTCAAAACCTCCACCACAACTCATTGAACGTTTTAATATATTTTCCTTATGGAGAAAGGTCTATGTGACCTGTTTGGATTTCAAGGAAAGAATGATGAGTAATTCATTGTTACTCACCTAAAGATCTCTTCATACAGACCTATTAGTATCTCATCTAGTCTAACATGAAATATTTTTAGCTAGCTAACAGTTTTCGTGCGACATTAAGTGACGGATTGGCGTAGATAGGTGATTCCCACATTAAACTCCTACCGACAAGGCCCGAATTAAATCCCGTCAGCTTCGAACTTTTTAAAAAATGCTTCCATTTCATTTAGAATTCATACTCAATGTGATAAGCAAGGTCTTCTGTGGAGAAGGAAAGGAGTATTCGAATGAGGAGAATGAAGGGCAATTGAAAGAGGTCAATGAATGGAAACGGATTTACAAATTTATTTCCGTCAATTGTTCTGGATTTGTTTTCAGTTTATTTCAAAAATTTTCTAACATGTATAATCAGTGCTTTCTTTTTTTACACATGCAGTGTGTAATGAAATAATACACGCACAACGAGTTAAAACGTACAATATAAATTCATGTTAATATGACGAAGTTGTTCGTGCATCATAACAGTAAGTGCTCGTTTCAGTCTTCCCAAACGTAGAATTTCTTGTGTGTTTGGCTGCATACCTGTCCAGGCGTTCGGAAGCAAAACAGAAAGTGATGGACATCACCTAATGGAATTATAAATCTCAGGGAACCAGATGCTTATGTAAGTGACTACTTTCAGTAGCCCCACAAGGATATATTGATACATTTCCATAAAATAGTTTGGTCAAATTAAGAAAAACACATTCTCAGATACAATATTAAGCATAGAACTCCCACCTGTAAAGTGAATCCATAGGATCCATTCTTCTTCTCTACGATGATGGTCCTACGTCGCCGATCCTCTTCTGGTTTAGTGACAATCACTCGGTCTGGTTTTACTCTTTCCAGAATCTGAGACTGAAAAGATAAATAAAAACATAGTTGAGAATGGAAGTACACGTGTTTGCAAAACAGTAAAATTGAAATTATGTGTATACGTTAAGTGAGGGAGAAGCAATTGAACTAATCAGTATACAAAGTCTTCGCAAAATAACAAGGTTTAAAATAAGTTTTTTTTTTTCCTGTCATGATACAAAGAGACAGAGATTCGAAATGAAATTCAAATTCAATAATTAAACTAAAACTAACTTTTATGGTGTCCAGTTGTTCTTACTTGTGCAATGAGGGACTTTTCACTTTTTTCATGTTTCAGCGTTGTCAAAAAAAAAAAAAAAAAAAAAAAACTTTCCTGATCTAATATTCTCCGAGCGTTTTTAGATCGCATTCAGCAAATCCTTTTCAAATATTCTGGCAAGGAAAGCAAAATATAAACTAAACATTTCCAATGATTATGCTACTTTTTGCCAGTAAATGTGCATAATTCTACATGTTTATGAATGTTATATGCTTGTTGTCTTCCACTTTCCCCTTTCTATCGCCAGGATTCATTTTCTACTCTACTTTCGTACAGTATTAAAATAATACCAGGTGCATCATAATTTATATTTCACATATGTAATATCTTAATTTGGTATATGGACATATTTTAGTGGATCCTCAAAGAAATTACTTACATCAACGATTCTCTGCCTATTAGTTGCGACCTACTGGTGGGTCACAATGAACTGTTCGGAAACTTTACAAGTTTTCTTAACGGAATAAATCCTTATATTAAGCTTGACAATTTTCTTACATATCGTTCAGAGGTATAAATTCTAACATTTTCGATGATGAAGCACTAAATAACAGTAGGACTTCATGTTTGAAGAGATATATTAAGGCCCTTTACTTCAGGCGAAAGACAACTATACAAAGAGATTTAACGAACTTTCAGACAATGGCGAATCTAGGCCAGGGCTGGGGTCCTAGGCCCCCAGTTTTTCGGGTGACAAAAATAATTTAAGCTGTTTATATATTTTTGAAATTTCATAGTAAACTCATGTTATACCTGTTATAGTCTATCTGCTGAGTGCCCCCTCCCAGTTTTTACCTTCTAGATCCGCCACTGCTTTCAGGTAAACAAGTTCAGTTAGTAGTTGTTGAGCAAGCATACTCAGCCTATGCAAGAAGAAAGAAAGTTAAAAAAAAGTAGAACATGGAACCCTAAGAGTAACACTCATTACGACGTATGAAAATATTTGACATTAAATTTCATCGTCTGGATAATTTCAGGAATAATAGTGGTTGAAATGTTTTAGTTTTGTAAAGTTTAAAATCTTTTGCAATAGGTTCCAGTTTTGTGAAGGTTGAGAAGCTTTGGTCTACATCAGTAGTTCTCAAAGAGGGGTTCGTGGAACCTAGCCAGGGGGTCCGGGACGCCCAAAAATTGAAAGGTCTTGTAATAAAATAGAACTCACAGATGTTAAACTGTTATTTTTTTCAGTTACTAAAAAGAAATTAATAAGAAATTATACATACGTTTGCAAATTTAAATGTACTACTTTACTAAATTTCTGCCCTGAAGCCGGTCAACAGTTATATAGGACTACTTCAAGTGAGAGAAATTCCTTTTTTAGGGCACTTTTTCAAAAGCAGTTGTAGGGGTCTAAATTAACTGTACGGCGCCTCGGAATTTCATGGATTTCATCTTCAAGTGGCAGATAGCTTTCACCAGTACCACCAATTCCAGATTTTTTTTTTAAAATAAAGAAGTAAATGTTAGTCATTCCTATGCTTATAAACATCAACCCCCCAATTATGGGACTTTTTTTTAAAAAAGATGAGAAACCCCTCCCAAAATATTTTTCAAGATCCGCCACTGCGGGTAACCCTAGACTCAAATTGGTTTGCGTGTGTGCTGTGAGTATAAAGTATTGTCTAAAGAGGCATTGCAACATTTGATGCCTTTCCGTAACACTTACTTATGTGACCAAATCTTTTCTGGTCTTTGCAGTATTAAAACTTTAAAGCGAAATATTCTTAATGTGGAATCGGACCTAAGATTGATGGTCACAAAAATTATTCCAAATTTCAATGCAATTATGAAAAATAAAAAACAAAGAATTTCATTCCTTACATTAGTGACCCTACATTTGAGAAAGTTGTTTATCAAGTGGACTTCCTTAAAAATAAAAGAAAAAAAAGATTGATTTTCAATCTTGAAAGTTACTGTATTTTCAATTGAAATTTATCTTTACTAGAAAACAATCATGTATCTTTAGAATAAATTACTTATTGCATTACTTTTCTTGATCTTTTTCTTGTCAGTGGTAATTCTAATTAGTATATTTTAATACCATGTGAAATTTCAGATAGCATTGCAAGGGGTCCCCAGATCACTTCCCGAATGAACAGGAGGTCCACGCTATCGGAAAGTTTAGAACCACTAGTCTACATGAACAAGAGTCAAAAGCTATACAAGACTGAGCCGTAAGTCTTGCAATATTCTGGTACGGAACACACCTGTATTCATTATATTACAATGAAAGCAGGTGAACATAAAAAGTATAGCCACTCGTGATGGACTGTCTTCTTTGCCTCTAAGGACAAGACGTGGTATTGACGTGGAATGTAGGAACTGGCAGGAAGGTGGCTCCGGTCAGTCACTAGGGTCATTCCATGTCAACTCACCTAGAGGAATGTGCTTCAATGTCTCAGATTGTCTTCAAATTTTTTTTCATACATAAATACCAATGAAATTATGCTCAATTAATTTTTTCCGATTTTTTGGATGAGAAATGAGCCGGGGAGAAATTGTTGGAAATGTGAATTTGGCGCCAATTTCACATTCCGGCACTCACGTCAGCACTATGGAACTAAAATTATCATAACTTTCTTATTTTTCAAGCTATTGGGCTCATCCAGATGTCAAATGAAAGCTTAATTTTATCTCTTTCAGTAGATCTTAAGAAATTTTGCAAAAGGTTACACTGTCAAACATTAATGGGCATACACAACAAAATTTAGGGTTTTTTACAAATTGTGCCATTGCTCAAAAGTTACAACTATGAAGCTTTTGAAATTTTTTGTTTTGTAAATTCATCTTAACACGTATATGGTATGGTTTAAAAATAAGGTAAGCAGGGTGTCTTTTGTATTTTTGTAATTATTTTTTGGTATTTTACATGTACGGAAATATACAGTTTTAGGTTTTGTTACATATTGTGTCATTGCTCGAAAGTTACAACTATGAAATTTTTGAAACTTCTTTTATATATAGAATCATAGCACATACATGATATGGTTACACTTTTGGTATTTTTGTAATTATTATTTTTGTACCTCAGACTGCAATTAATGAATCGCTCTGGGCCTTCTATATTCTATTGGCCAGAAAATGAAGACTTTTGTTGGGTATCTTTTTAAAATATCTTCTGGAAAGTTCCTGTCCGATTTCTTACAAGGTAATCAGCCCGGACTTACGAAATTGAAAGCAAAATTTCAAAAGGCGACATATCATCAGTAAAAACAATGAGCTGTGAAATATAGGACACAATATTTTGTGTGTAAAACTGTGTAATTCTGAGAAGTATTAAGGGTATGTATGTTTATTGCTTTCACCTATGTACACTCATGTCCAAAATGATTGTCGGATATCTATAAGTGTCTTCTTGTAAGAATATAATTTGATAATGATTTTGCAGGGTACTTTTAACACTGATACTATGTGTATTTGTGGTAAATTTTATAGGAAAAGAATTATAAATACGAAAATTAGAATGAGTAAAACAAAATGTTGCTAAATGAACAAGAAATATTTATTTTCGTTTTATTGTTTTTATTTACTGTTCTTTTAACATGAAATTTGCAACATACATGTCTTTGCCAATTATACACATACTAGCATTATAAGAAATACCGGGTGAATTCGTTATCAAATTATATTCCTACAACAACATATTTATAGACATGCGACAATAATTTTGGACATGACTGTATATTAGTCTATTATTTCTTATTTTTGTTGATAGGTTTTGTCATAATCACTCAACTTATATTGCTAGGTCTACATTTTCCATTCATAAAATCACAAAATTATTATAAGAAAAGGACAACCTTTTTGTTATTTAACCATACCAATTCAATGCAAACTAATCCTATAAAAAGTTACAAAAGCTTGATGTTGTAAGCAGTGGTACAATTGGGAAAAAAGAAAGGCATAATTAAAGTACAAAAAATAATAATATTATGGTAATACCAAAACTACACATTCCAAACTACACTTCCTGTAATAAACTCCTATTAAAAGAGTTAAATTTTTAATTTCATGTAACATGTTTTCTATTGTTCTACATACGTTATACGCCATTAAGGTACTTAGGATATGCATTGCCCCGTCCGGCTCAGTTGTGTTATTACTGTTACAGAGGCCTTTAAAATTTGTGATTTTTTATATTGTATAGTGCCTTTAATTTGGAACACTGAATTATAAATCTGGCATTGCAAGTTTTTGTTTAAATTTATGTAGATTTGAAATACGTAATAACTGACATACTGCCTTTGAAAAAACTCTACGCTGGGTTGACAACCCTGTTAATAACCTGGTTGTGTTGCAGTATGTGACAAACAATGTCCCCTGTCAGTATTTGCATGGTAGAAAATTTCAACGTTTTGTACCTATTAGATTAAAAGCTATAAGGGCGTGCCAAGATAAATGGTCCACCCTATGTTACATATTACTTGTGAAGCATTTATCCATACATTATATAATATGTAACATATATTGTGTTATATATACACACAACGAATGTATCAAAACTCCGAGTTCATAGATCAACTCCGATATAATACATGGATATATAATATGATATGGATGGGTGATCAGGTGTTTTCAAACAAAGCTCTACATTAAAATTAATCTTCCAGAAATAGGCTTATATGACTCCTCACATAGTCTCCCAATTCTTGACTCCACATCGGTATATCATAATAATTTATCACTTGTAAGCGAAGATAAAGTTAGCTGTAGTACATTTTGACTTCATCGTATAAAATTCATAATAAATCTAAAAGAAATTTGGGTGAATGCAGAAGAAAGTATTAACCATGATTCTCATATCAGCTTTAATTAAAGCAACTAGTTACTTGGTCCAGTAGCAAACTTCTGAGCTGAAAACAGAAAATTTCGGTATATCCCTCGCTGTCTTGGTCTCTGATCTTTCATCCGACTGCAGGATATTCAAGGAAGATGAATTGTTTTTTCTGAGATAACTGCAACGGCTGAGAAAGACAGAGGCTCCAGCACGAAGGGATCGAAGCAGACAAAGAGAATAAATGAGAAACAAAGGGACAGAAATCACAAAAATAAAAGGCAAGTAAGCGACCGAGGAGTCTCTCGTACTAAATATTTCACTAGGACAACTACGGCAAAAATAAAATAATGTTGCATTCCTTTTTCAATTGACGATTCTCGCATTTTAAAGAGCTAAAAGCTATCACGAAAACTATTTACTAACTCGTGACATAGTTAATTTCACTTCTTTATTTTCGAATAGGTTAAATGCAAGCACTAGAGATGTGAAATATCAGAAAAATATATATCATATTCCACAAAGTTTGGACCATTTTCAACGAACTTACAAAGTTCGTTACTGAATTCTCTATGTCTGTTTGTTTGTATGCCTGTCTGTCTGTTATTTGCGAATTTTTTTTTCAATTTTGAGCGCTCCATTCGATAGAGCATAAAAACTGTTTGAGAAAGTGATGGAATTTTTCGCGTCACTCTTACCATTCCCGAGATATTGGACAAAAAATAGCTCCGATTTCGAGAGATTTATGGAGCCTATCTCGGGAACCGGAAGTCATAGAGAGATCATACTGGTATTGATCAATACCTAAGAGGATGGTGAACATTTTGGTACCAAATAGTAACCGGTGGCCACCGACCAACTGCTCACTGTTCCCCAGATATTGGCCAAAGAAGTTCGAATTTCGGGAGATTTAAGGAGCCATATCTCGGGAACCGTAAGTCATAGAGAAACGATATTTTGCAAATTTTGCGAGAAACAGAAGGGCGGATAAAATGATTTACTTTTACATGTAGGAAAAATCACCGCTATCCTTCCCACTCCATCTCTATTCTTTTTAAGTTCGTTCTGGCAATGCTCTTGGGGCATTCTCAACTGGTTTCATTATAATGAGGGCCGGCTCTGTTATATGTGCAACACGTGCTTTCGCACAGGGCGGCAAAATCCGTCGTAAGTATATTATTTAAAATAAATATTTCTTATTGGAAACAGACTTCATGATGATGGTAGTTACATTTACTAAGCTGACCTATTTTGAATACTACATTTTAGGTCGCTTTACTTGAAGGTAACATGGACAGTGCTAAGGCAAATAGTCAAACAAATCCTAGCATGAATTTCTTGATTGTTGACAGATACGAGAACTCAATTCTCGAATAGTAGCGAACATCTGTTCCATTAGTTAGGTATTACAGTTTTGATATGAAAAGTTGTCTTGTCTTTATCACAAACAAGTTGTTTTCGTTGAAGGTAGAATAAAGTTTCTTGTTTTTTTTTAACAAATATACAAGGAAAATCAAAAAATAAAGATAAAAGAGCTCGTTGCACTGGAATTGCAAACTGACATACTGAGATTGAAGCTCGATATTGAATTACATGAAAATTATTACCATCTTTCCTATGTGTTTGCCTGCGAGACTGTATCGAGACACAACGAGATTGTGTTTGCAGTGTTGGGCCTTTCTGAGTGCGAGTGCTATTTCCATCTCCTTCGTTGTTCATGATAGGATAGCATACTTAAAATCGTGGCTTTTAAGATTTGTTATTTCTGGAGAAACGGAGAAGGCAAATGATGCCATTCCATGGGCGGCAAATTGCCTAGAACAGGCCCTGGTTATAGTGGAATGTATTTGTTTTCAACATGAATCCATCCTTTTATTAGTAACTGATTTTCACTCCACGCAGTAAGGCCAATTGGGAAGACCCAAAGAAATTATACACTATATTGCATTAAAATCGAATAACTGTGGTAAACGTCGCAGAAAAATGTTATTTAATTAAGGAAATCTTAAAGTTTCAGAGATTTAATTCCCCTTTATCCGCTTTCTCTTCTCTGGCTTCTAGGGCGGATCCAGGATGGACTTCTGGGGGCAGCGGTGGGTTGTACTACTGGTACTTAGAGCTACTTTTAAGAGCTCCAAACTCTGCGATGGGTTTTGTTTATATGTAAAATAAGAAAGCTTCCTCTTCTGGGGGGATCTGGATCCGCCCCTGCTGGCTTCAATAGCAATCATTAGAGATAATTGCAGTACCTTTAAGTGTCGAAAAATATTTAGTGTTGACCACAAAACGACAAATTTCTTATCTGGTCTCGACTTTTAACTTGAGAACTAGGGGAGAATTACATGTTCAAATTCGAGATGAGATGTATTTCTTGTCTAGTTTTCGAAGTGAGAATCGAAACGAACCATGAAATTTCTCGTTTCGTGGACAACACTACTTACTTACAAATCTCAGATTTCAAACACTGCTTTTAGCGTTACATGATTTATGCAAAAAGAGCGTAAGAACATTTATAAAAAATTAGAGATCTGCAAGTCATTACAAAATAAACATAGTAAAATTATATACAGCGTGAAACATTTACCTTGATATGCCTTTGTAACAAACTAAAAAAAAAAAAAAAATACAGAATGCTGAAACTTTGTACCATGCAAACATCATCATGCATGTTCGACATACTCCTTAGTACCACAAGATTAACAGTGTTGCCAACCAAATGCAAAGTTCTTTTTTAAAAAAATTATACTACGTCAGGTTGTTACATATTTCAATTCTACATGTACAACGAAAACTACAATTTCATTCTCATTATGTATTGTTGCAAACTAAGGACGCTACAGTATCGTAAACATCTAAAAGCAGCCAAATTTCGGAGGGTTCTACAACAGTAATTCCACTACTACCGCCACCATACGGCGTATTTCGAACAAGTAGACGCAAAGTTGTAACAAGAAACCGAAACTTTGACTTCTTTCTCAAAAGACTTTATTCCGATAAAGTGAATAGATAAGTATCACATCTAATTACGCATATGGTTTCAAAAGACACAGATTATAAAACCGTTTACGGCAGTTTGTAATCTCATACCATTCCGGAAATATGAAAAAATGGTTAAATTTGATATATTGCTTAAAATGGTTTAAGGGATCTTTTTAAAACACTTTCTAATTTAGTTTGGTTCTATGATATTCCAACAACACTTTTTGGTAGATATACAGTAATTCCAAGTTGTCCAAATTACATAATTTAAGCAGTGGTGCAAACTATAACGACCACTAAATGAGTATTACTATGAAAAACACCAGTTTGTAATTAGCTTAATGTTTGTTTTGCATATGTTATATCGTTATAACCCTTAGTCCGTATATTTATATAATCTATGTTACTGTTTTATCAAAATCCATCTTAACACTTTATTTAGATATTATCTTTTTTATTGTAGTACGTAATAAATTAAACATTTACATACTTTTAAATATTGTACATGTATATATCACAAGATGGATTCTCTATACATTATATGCTTTTATTCGTTGCTATGACGACTTACAAAGCATATCATATCACCAGGGCCCGGATTTTGTTGACAAGTCAACTTTTCTCTGTTACGCATAAGACAAGGCATATTCTATAAGTAAAAAAGTTTGTAAACAGAACGCTGCAGCCTAGCTGTTGCGCACCTAATCCTACATTTCCCCACTCCCTTCTCCGCGACGATGATGTTTTGCAGTGTTGCAATCTGCAAGGAGAGGAATGGTCTGAGGATTTTCTACGACATTTGAAAAAATGAAATCTTTGAGTTTTACGTCCCACGGTTATGCCGGTTAGGCTAAAGAAGACGGTGATAATGAATAATGAATGAAATGGTGGAATGAAGAAAGTGGGAGGAAACGGGAGAACCAAGAGAAAACCCACGCACACGGTGTTTGTCCACCACAAAGTTCACTTGGCGGGGGCTGGGATCGAACCCGGGACCCTAAGCACCAGAGGTGAACGCTCTACCACTGAGCCACCGCGGCCCCCTCTACGATATTTGAGTGTAAATGCTGTATATTGACTGTGCCAGTTCGTACCAATGAAAAAATAATAACAGAAAGAGAAATTTTCCTTTCAGAAGGCGTGAAGGGATCGCCCCGTCGGAAAGCGTCACTGCTTACAGTGTATCCATGAGGTAGTCTGCACGGGCCCGGCCCGTGAATTAATAATATGAGGCCCGACCCGAGTAAGAAATATGTTTTAGCATTTAGGCAAGACCCTATATGATAATCAAATGAGCCCGAAATAAGCCCGAATTACAAAAACTTAACAATTAAGGCAAAATTGTATTTTTTATTTGCAACAATTAGATGTTTAATTTTGCAGTTTAAAAGTTTTCATGATTCAGAGACAACAAGGAAATAAAGGTTATCCTTTACATTTAGTTAACTATGAATTCTCTTTAAACAAAAGTCATTATATAAATTCTCATATAATATAAACTGACATTGTCTTGAAGAAAAAACCAAGACACGTTGTTCCCAATGCTCTTGTTCCTTTAATTCAGTGTAAGAAGCAGTATTTTCACTCAGACAAGCTAAGCATATTTATTTCTGTTACTTTTAGTTTTTTTTTCTCTATTACACAGCTTTTCTCTCAATTGCACAGTGATTTTAAGTGTGGGCATCTTAAGTTACAAATTTAGGTGTGCGTTAAAAGTTCTCCAGAAAATATCGTTGTATTATGCTCGGAAAGGTCCCGAGAAATATGATTGTTTATTTAAAAATTTACGGCCCGGACCCGGCCCTAGGCCCGAGCTCGTGCAGACCTCTACCATGAGGTTGCTTACCTACTAAAAAAGTAAGATTCGGACTTCAAACATTTTAGCAGGTGATATTTGTTGTAACAGAAGTTTGCTGAGTTAGTATCACTGGAACTTTCAAAGCCAGACAAGTGGATGGAAGAGTAGTGGGGAGGATGGCGGAATACGAAGTGCTCCGCAGCGATCTGCGCATCTTGGTTTGAAACTTGTCGAGTTATAATAAAAACGTTATCCATCAACACTAGGTTCTAAAAAATATATATTTTTAGGGTCAACTTTTGGTCACTTTTTGCCGTTTTGAAGTTTCAGGTCAGTTTTTAATATTTTAAGGTAAATTTTAGGTAACTTATGGTCTTTTTATTCTTTTTCTTCTACATAAGGAAATTTTAAAATGAACACTGTTTACGGATGTGAAAAAGACGAAGTTAAATAATCTCTTTTCATGCTTCCTGACTATTCGGGTGGAAAAACTGCATTCTTAACAAACTAATAAAAACTAAGCTGTAGCTGGTTGACGAAAGGTGGAGGTTGGTAGGTGGCCGAATGGATAGTTTTGGGTTGTTGACCACAAAGGATGTGATCACATGAATAAGTAAAAATGAATTAAAAGGCGTACAAAGATTTTAAACAGGGTTTTTATCTATTATTCTCATGTAGTCTACACTTGCGAACTTTTATTGTTTAAGAGTGCTTCCTAGTTTCAACTCGGGAGTGAATTGACGCTTTCAGTACGTACAATGTCGTACAATGGACTGATCAACGAACATAAATGATCAATGGACTGCAACTAACTGAAACAAAACTTTTTGAATATGAGTGACAAACGTTAATTAAAATCCAATGGATATTTAAAAAATGTCAATGTTTTACGAATTAAACATTTAAGAAAACACAAGTTTTAAGGTCAGTTTTTGTGAATTTTAGGGGCATTTTACAGGAATTTTAATGTCATTTTATAGGTCACTTTCTAGAAAATTTTAGGTAAACAAGATCCGGGCCCTGCATATCACTATCACAAGAGAACATCAATCATAATAACAAAAAAGAAATTACATCTATTTCTCTCTATCTTTTCTTCTTCTTCCTTTTGAACAGCTTGTGCATATTTTAAAAGCACATTTTGCCCGTAAATACAAGTTATTATATAAAAATTACACAATACCGTTACAAAACTTTACCAGTATTTTCCATATCTCTAGAACATCTTGAGATATCAAGTTCATGTAATCGGCACTGTGATCTCCTCAACCACAGAGAGTTATCTATGGAACTGGATGAGTAGTCATACTGTGATTTACTATATTTGCTACTATATCGTTACTATATTTGTTTTCTATATTGTAAGGAGCGTATTTGATGTTCTGAGTTGACTGAAGACGCAAGTAGACTTGCAAGACTGGTCAATATGTGTCTTTATTTCCTTTTCCTTCTTTTTACCGCTGACGTTGAAATTGAAGAATTATAAGTATACAATTTCCGCATGGTTATTTTGGTATTCATTTATCAACAGTGACAAGACTCCACTGCCAGCAAGATATAACTACCGAAGCACTAATACGCTAAATCAATGGACTCGGACTTCGGATTCAGGTTCAGATCCTGATTCAATTTCGGATCTAGATGCAGGTTCAAAATCCGCATCTTCCAATTTAACGAGTTCCTGATTTGGCTATCCCTAATAATAGTTACATATCACTTTCAATGTAAGAGAAAATTCTCCTCGCACATTTAGTATGTGCTTCAATACTTATCTTTACTGGCCGCGCAATGCATGGACATCAAATGTGTTAGCTTCCAAATATCAAGAAATAGATTCTTAACCATCAAATTGTATAAATAACACAATGGTAAATCTCACAATTTACTACACTGCTTCAGTAAGGGGGTAGAACTGGGTACCCTTCCTGAAGGTGAATGAACGTTTCTCTCGCCTCCTAAGTGGCTGAGAGTATTAATGATCATAAAGCCTAAATATTGAAGGAAACAGATTTCCGGTACTTTTGGGTCAAATAAACTGAAATTTAATGTTTTCCGTGGGTTTTATGCCAACTGACGGTGTTTAGCACGTATTTCTTATGAAAAAGTAACCAGATTCAGTTATTTTTTCAATAATACCATGCACTGGGAGCATACTTATGCTGTATGTAACGTAATGGGATTGTACTTATATATTGCAATTGAAGAAACTAATTACGAATTATTCTTGCACTTCACTTTATCTTTTCTGCGAAATCGCCTTGTACTTCATTTACCCTTCATTTACTTTAGAAACACACAATGTATTAATAACATTATAATAAAAGCTTATATTTGAAAAAGTAATAACTATTTTTTTATTTATTCAAGCCATAGGTAAAATCTATAACGAAATAAATGTGTAAAACATGTCATAAAAGCTTGGGCGCACCGCGCATTTTGCCCAGTTGGACGGCGGGCTAGTCCACTCCTGGCCTACTGACAATTTTTGCGTTGGCATCATAAAGTTATCCAGGAAGCTTCGATACTTTAATACCAGTTTATTCATATTCTACTGATTTATTTAAAGTACAACGTTGTAGTTCTTTTTTTCTTTTAATCAGAAGTTCATATCCCTGGAAATATATCTAGATACTAATCAGCAAAGAGCTAATAACGCCATCGGGTTCAGTGGAAACAAAACTTTACTGCTGCCCTGCGTGATGATGATATTGTCAATAGTAAACAAAAATGATATAGAGTTCCTGTCCCCATTTCACTTCAATACAAATGCTGTTGCATATCTTAAACACAATCAATAATTAAAACACACTTTATTTAAAAGTATCTATGCACAGTATTTAAAATTCTGTGCATATTTGACCTGTAGCATTTATAGCTTCGTATTCATTGAAGAATTGGGATTTGTAGAGAATCGGGAGTTCTGCTGGATAAAGATAAATTGCCGGGTATTTGTTATGGAGATGGGGAGTATAAAGAACCCTTTTACTCACCTATCCCTGACTGATTTTAACTGCAAGTGCCGGAATGATTTGAAACATCTGAATAAAATATGTAGTATATTTTGTGAAAATCGAATAACTGTACGTAGGTATATTATTTTCTTTTCATATTATGTATAAGGGGAAACTTGTAACAAGAAACGGATCTCACCCTCTCTCACGGATTTCAAGGGTTATTTATAAAGCTGAAGGAATGTACCTACCAAGTCTCATTCAGATCACGTGGGTTTTAGGAGTTACAGGTATTATGCAACAGACAAATATATGAACACAGAAATGACATTTGAATACAATGGTAGAAGCTCGCTTACGCTCGAATAAGTAATATCATAAAAGAAATACACACTAACAATCGTAGAAATTATTTGATTTCCGCGTAATAAGACCAGGGGTGGACTGGCCATAATCAAGTACCGGCCCGGTGGCCGCTGCGCCCTCCTCACATCAATGCCTTTACGCCCTCCTCGGGAGGGCTAAGACCCGTCTTAGCCTCGAGAAGGCGCAGTTTCTTCTCTGAACACATTAATAATTTTAAGAATTCTTACATCATCTTTAAGAATTTTACCATTTATCGCGTTGCTTTCAATTTAATATTCACACATTCCGTATCTTCGTTAATAGTACTATCTAGGTATTGAAAAATACGCATCTATTCTACTTTCTTGCTGAGACGTCTAGAATTGTCCCAGGCTCAATCATCTCAGCCATTATTGCTTTAATGTTATTCATATTTATTTTTATATTATTTTTAGACCTTTTCTCATGATTTCTGGTATCATGCTAATTTTTGATTCAGAGTTCGCAGTAACAACTGACTCATTTGAAACTAAACACATTCGTCCTTTCACCTTCAATAGTCAACGTGTTCTCCTAATCAAACTGCCCTTCGCTACTCTCCTCGAAGGTAATCATTGTCACCACTCTATATCATTTCTTGTATTCAAATTTTTCATGTTTGGTTCATATGTAATTTCTTCCGAATTCTTGATCTTTTATTCCAAGCTTCTTTAGTATCTTCATTCAAATTACCAGGGTAAAACAGTTAAAACCCCCTACAAAATCGACGAAAACTCCATATGCTTAGTTTGTCTAAAAAGCGTTCGTCTACTTTACTCGACGAAAGCTAATTGCATCGTTGAGCTATGTCCCCCATTATCCTAAATCAAAACTGTTCAACTTCGTTGTTTTTCGTCCATAGACACACTTTTATATTTAGTGTTGTCCACGAGACGAGAGAGACGAGAAATAAGATTTTTTCGTTTTTTTTTTCGAATTCTCTTTTCTCGATTCTCGAAGAATTCTTACTCGTCTCGATTCTCGGAACCCCTTTCCTCGTCTGTTTCGAATTTTGTTAAATCTTGTTTTGTAAATTTACGTACAAAATGTACTCCCTCATTTTCCTCTCAATTTCATCTAGAAGTTGTGAAAATTCTCCCACGTCACGAGAACTCCACAAAGGGTGTTATGTAAGAACATTTAAGCAAAATTTATTATTGGAATATATTGTGTAATGACTTGCGGATCTCTGAACATTGGTGAACGCTCTTCGTTGTGTTCATACATTCGCTTTATCAATTTATATTGTAATGTCCCACGCGATGTTGTGTATAAACAACTCTTCACGCTAATGTTTACAAAACCACCACATGGTTTTGCAAGAGGATTCTACACACCAGATGGATCCACTATCACCTGCAGACGACGGACTTCTGGCACCTCCCACGAAGCAGACGACGACGACGAAGCAGAAGCGCCACCACCGTCTGAGGACCTCTATAAATTTGATGGATGACGAGAAAACCTGTACCAGTTCTCTGGTGCCCCTCCTATTGTTTGCTTCGGAACATTAGGAGTAACCTAACCCCAGGCCTCTAGTCTCATTCGGAACTACGCCTTTCCTATCTCCTAGCCTAGCCTGCATCGGCGCTTTGTTGGGAATCCCAACCTCAGCCGCTTAGCCTGTTTAGGGGCTCTGTTTTCACCTAACCAACCCACTGCTTGCTGTTGATTTTAATTTAGCGTCCGTTTCAGCAGCGAGGCTGTATGAGACGTGGACCTACTGATTAACGTGGAATCCGAACCGCATGAATTCCTGCCGGGAATCGAACCCGGGTCTCCCACGCCAAAGGCGCGTAAGCTAATTGCTTAGCCACGAGGGAGCTCAACCCACTGCTTGCATCGGAGCTTTGAGTCCCTAACGGCACTCTGTTTAGCCTGCTTCGGGCCTCTGTAGAGATTCTGTCTGCGACCTCTCGGTCAAGGACTACCTATATCTAACCCTGCAAACTTAGAGAAATTATCTGTATAGTATTATTGTAAAATACTTTTATAGTGGAATTTTTATAATAAAAGCCGGTAGCGGGAGTCGATTCCGGACGCTTTATCAGCAACCTATATAAAACAAAATTTTACAATATTTATTATGCTATGAATCATATAACGATAAAACAGTGTTTGAGAGCTAACACGGGAGGTTCCCACATGTTGTCGCTAAAATCTGATTGCCACACAGCTCATCTGATAGAGCATCATGAGAAATGAACATGAGTAAAATTTAAGGTGCTATCGACCAAAAGGATAGGAGTTACGGGGCTTCAAAATTTGAATATCCTAAAAATTATATAAGGGAATTATGTACGTTTAAAGTAAATATCTTGAAAACAGTTAAAGCAATCGAAACAAATGTTGCACAATATAATGAGAACAAAATGTCCGATCGAAAACCACAAACAATGTTGCCATAGATGAAGCAGTGTTTCCAACTCAGCATAAAATATTTTATTTGAAATTGCATCATATACAAATGTGCACAGATTTAAAATGCACTATTATCACTAAACATAACATTGAAGTGTAGTGGTACAGTGTTGCACACTATTGGAGCTACGTGTGCTGAAAATGTACAATGGAGAAGTCTGATACGTGGCAACAGATGGTAATAAAAGAATATGGGTCTCATACTATGAATTTAGTTCAAATGCATAACACAGATAATACGTATGACATAGCAAAATGTCACAAAATATTGATATATTTGAAAAACGAAATTGCATGATGCTATTTTTATGTCCTGTGTCAGCTGCGAAGCTATATAGGAGTGTAAAGTGGGATCTGAATCACTATGAAAGAAAAAGATAACGATGGAATGTAAGGTGAAAAGTACAACAAAAACATGTCCGAGGCCTGAGATGCCTAATATGTCGGTTGTCTAGCCTTCTAGACCACACGGATATCCTGGTCGACTAAAAACGAAATGAGGTAGTAATAAAATATTTTCAATGTGAATATGGTAATATTACAGTGTACAAACATAATCATGTGGTATGTAGGAGAGGAAATAAAAGAATATGTCACTCAACGCGAAAGACAGAAACCAAGAAATTACTCTTCCAAATATTGATAAGATAATCGAGAACCAGTTTACAGAATTAGAAAACACGTATTTTTTTCCTCGCGTGTATCATTTTGTTTTCGCTAGTTGGCTACAGAAGTATAATGCAAAATCCTCACTTGTTTCTAATGCATTCCTTTATTACCCTTTGTTGCCACATATCAGACTTCTCTATTGTACATTTTCAGTACATGTAGCTCCAATAGTATGCAACACTGGACCACTACACTTCACAGTTATGTTTAGTGATAATAGTGCATTTTAAATCTGTGCACACTTATGTATATGGTGCTATTTCAAATAAAATATTATGCTGAGTTGGCAACACTGCTTCATCTAAGGCATCACTATTTGTGGTATTCTATAGGACATTTCGTTCTCATTATATTGTGCAACTTTTGTTTTAATTCCTTTACCGGTTTTCAAGATATTTATTTTAAATGTACATAATTTCATGATATAATTTTTTGGATATTCAAATTTTGAAGCCCCGTAGCTACTATCCTTCTGGTCCATAGCAGAGCCTTGCACGTGCCGGGCGCGCCCGGTTCGGCCCGGTGCCCGACCCGACCCGTTTCAAGTAATATCAAACTGGACCGGGCCCTAACCGGGCCGGGCACATTTCGGGCCGAATCGGGCCGAACCGGGCCGGGCACATTTCGGGCGGAATCGGGCCGAACCGGGCCGAGCACATATCGGCCCGGATACTCTGAAAGACGGTTCGGAAACTAATGTTGTCAGCCTATTTGTTTTTTTAATGTCCTCCACTACCTCTATTTTTGCCGTGTTTGTGCGGTCTTACTGTCAGCCTATGTTAATCGTAATGTGTTTGGGAAACTGACTCTTTATTCAAGACTGCGATGTACTGGTAATACTATTACTAATACTACTTCTACTACTACTATTACTACTTTTACTATTACTACTACGACCACTGCTAATACTACTACAAGTGCTACGACTTCGCGTCAGAGTTGACATGTCTGGTGGTACCGAATTTACCTTCTAAGTACAGAATAAAATTGAGAAATGCTAGTTATTATGGCCGGTCTGCGTAGAATGTGAACCGATGCTTGATCTACGAGGGAGAATAGTGGCTCAATAGAAAAAACACACACATCTGGTGCTAGAGGTCGTCGGATCAATCCCTGCTCATGCTATGTGAGCTTTGTTGTGGACAAATATCGTGTGCATGGGAGTTTCTGGGGTGGTCCCGCTTCCTCCCACTGTTTTCTTTCCACCAATTCATCCCATCATCATCCATTCAGCCTGAGCGGTAGTTACCTAAAGAACGTATGATAAAGTCAAGTACTTGACCTAGTAAGTAAAATTTGGTACGCTACCATTGGACCACGGAGGGCAAAACCATAAACTTGCGTGCTCATAAGATCAGTGCAATTTGTAGTACTGTTCAATTAGCAAGGCAAATATCGAATGGTGTTACATGTTTATGTATTGTTTATAGTATGATGCTACAAATATAACAAAATATAATGATCAAATAAATCACCAAATCGCCAGGGTCGATTAGGTGTTCCTGGAACGGTGGCTCAGCGGTTGAGCGTTCACCTCTGGTGTATGGGGTCCCTGGTTTGATCCTAGCTCTCGCCAAGTGAACTTTGTGGTGGACAAACACCGTGTGGGGGGTTCGCGGCGTTCTCCTGTTTCTTTATACTTTATTTAATCTACTATTTCATTTATTTCTCACCATCGTCTCCTTTAGGCTAGTTGGCATAACTTGGAACCACCTACCAAGAAGAATAAACTAATGGATTGGGAAGATAGACATTCAGTCTCTGGTGAATTTGATGATGAAGTAGACATCTACCTCAACATGTCATCATGTGTAAGAGAACTAGATATACTGCAGTGGTGGAAGCAACAAGAACAAACATTACCAAAATTGTGTAAATTAACGCGTCAGTATCTCGTCATCCCTGCTTCTAGTGCGTCTACTGAAAGAGATTTTAGTACTCAGGAACGGAGAAATGCTCTAAAGCCTGAAACTGTTGAATCTGTTTCCGGGCTATTCGATGCGTACAAGGACATACAGTAAAGCGATGTTCATTTTGCACTATTGGTTTCTTAGGAAACCTTATATTTTCATTTTCTTAATATCAACTATCCCTTCTATTATATGTGATGTTAAGAGGCATTTTTGATAGCTGATATCTATACATTTTTCATTCAGGGGACTTTTGAGGTATTTTTTGATCAACAATGATATGTGTGGATTTTGTTTTGATTTACTGCCTCGCATTCCGTCATATAGCTCTGTTATTTACTTGTTACGCACCGTTCCAGGAACACTTCATCGATCCTGGGGTCTGGGTGATTTATTTGATCATTGTTTTTTGTTATTATTATTGTAGCATCGAATTATAAAGAATACAGGAACATGTAATATGATTTGGAATCTGCCGTGCTAATTGAACATTACTACAAATTGCGCTAATCTTATGAACACGCCAGTTCATGGTTTCGGTCTCCGTGGTCTAATGGTAGCGGAACAAATTCTAATTAGTAGGTCAAGGACTTGACTTTCTCATATGTTCTTTAGGCAATTACGGCTCAAGACGTATGGATGATGATGGATGAATTGGTGGAATGAAGACAGTGGACGAAAACGGGCTAATCCAAAAACTCCCACGCTCACGATGTTTGTCCACCACAAAGCTCACATAACACGAGGAGGGATCGATCCGACGACCTCTAGCACCAGATGTGAATGCATTCTACTGGCCAGACTACGCAGACTGGCCATAATAACTAGTATTTCTTCGATTTTTTCTGTACTTAGATTGTAAAGTATGTACCACCAGACATGTCAACTCTGACGCTCGTAGCAGTTATAGTAGTAGAAGTAATAATAATAATAATAATAATAATAATAATAATAATAATAATAATAATAATAATAATAATAATAGCAGTAGCAGTAGTAGTAGTAATAAGAGTAGTAGAAGTACAGTACTTTACAGTCTTGAATAAAGAGTTAATTTCCCAAACACAAACACATTACGATTAACATAGGCTGCCAACATTAGTTTCCGATCCGTCTTTCACAGTGTTCGGGCCGAGTCGGGCCGGCCCGGCTCGTCCCGATTTGTGCCCGGCCCGTTTCGGCCCGGCTCGGCCCGAAATGTGCCCGGCCCGGTTAGAGCCCGGCTCGAGATTCGGGCCGGGCCGGGTCGAGCCGGGCACAGAATTCAGATCCATTCGGGTCGGGCCGGGCCGTCTTCGGGTCTGGGTTTGCAGGGCTCTGGTCCATAGCATCTTAAATTTTACTCATGTTCATTTCTCATGATGCTCTATCAGATGTGCTATGCGGCAATCAGATTTTAGCGACAACTTGTGGGACCCTCCCATGTAAGACTTGGGTGAGTAGTGATGGCCACAAGACTCGAGACATTTCTCCTCTAGACGCAATTCTCATCTTGAAAACGAGACGAGAATTGTCACGTTTCTCGTCTCATCTAGAATTTTAGATGCACTGCTCGTCTCATGGGCAACACTATTTATCTTTAAATTTCAATTTTCGGGGTGTGAAACGTGAAACTAAGATACTGGTGGAAACGCATTTTAGTTCACTCCGTACACATCGCTCATTCAAACGAAATACGCATACCGGTCACCCTAAACTGCAAGTTGATTGTAGTGTCTGTAGAGTAGATGTGCTAGCAGTACTCAGGAAACGAGACGATCATAATTAAGTGTGATTACATTGTATGTATGCAATCCCATTGCAACGCGAGCGAACGCCTACTATACATGTAAGTGTCTCCGAGCGTAGCCTTATACTGAGACAATGGTAGGACCGGTGGTCGATCCGTTGAACTGCCGCTAATGTGGGTAATGACCATCGGTGAGCCATTAATGGTATACATGATGAAAGACGGAGGATTCTCATAGCAAACGTGCTCCTGCGACGTACTGAAAAACTACTGGAAAAAAAGGATCTTTCGAACCGCTCTAACTCGAAGGACGGCAACTGCCAGTGCAGTCAAGAGCTACCACGGTTCCCAAACACGAACGCTAAATAATCGTTTGTTGAAGATTGATGAACCAGCTCGAGTTCCAGAGCTCCTTTTTCAGGATTACTCCTGGCACCTGTTCATCACTAAGAATGTTTCCAGTGATATCGGGAGAGACTGCAATGACAAGGAGAATGGAGAATGATGGTATTCAGCGATGAGAGTAGTTTCCATTTTCGGCACAGTGACGGTCGTCTGCTCGTATGTAAACTTGCAAGTGAGCGGGAAATTACAGTGCGTTTGCATTTGACATAAAGGACCCACAGTTGACCTTCTGGTATTTTGTGTGATTGGGAAGTTTAGTATAAGCTACACATTCACCTTCGTTCAGAAAAATAGCACTAGTATGTCGTACCTTCGTAGTGTTGTCAATCCTACCCTCCGAGCTTATGTAGACACTTATTTCCAGCAGCATAACAGGTGTCTTTATACCGTCAGGTGAACCCAAGATAATTACCTGGAACATGCCTTCTACCCTGGTTTACTAGACCCCGGGACTAAGGACATGGACACCACCCGGGCTTTGCAACGACCAACGCCCGGAAAAACATACAGTAAGTCTAAAAGGTGTCTGCTCAGAGTAGTTATAAGTACTATTAAGGAGTACTGTGTATTTTTGAACACACTGTATAACATTCAGGATATTTCATGGGTGCCATGTTGGGAATAATACTATCTACCGTCACTTTCCTCTTGTGTACAACTTTGAGCAAAGCCTGTGAATTCCTACTCGGTGTTCTTAAACTCATTTCCACTAGTGAAGCCTATGGTTCTAATGTATTTTGATTTTTTAGACTTTCAAACTATGCTATGCATAAGTATGGGAAGTCTTATAGAACTGCTTTGTCCGTCTGTGGACAGGTATCAGAGCAAACAACGGTAAGAGATATCGAGATGCGGTTTCTTGCAATTGATTCAGGCTCCTAAGGATATGTTTCATCTCCTTCATTAACTCTTTATTCAAACCGAAATTGGTTCAAATTAGTCATTGCCGGTTTCAAAGTTTGTCTCCATAGAACGAAAACAGTAACAGACAATGAGAAGCGTTTTCTTTTTTCGCGAACGATTTAACACCTCAAGGTAATGTATCATGGCTATCCTGAAAACTCGACCAACAGTGCAACTGGTTCAAATTTAATTATACTTCCGGTTTCAATACTGATTTTCACAGAACAAAACGGTAAGATACATCGCAATGCGGTTCTCTGCAATCGACCCACTGTTCCAACAATAGGTTTTAGTTTTATTAATCCTGTATTCAAACCAGAAGTGTTTCAAATTAGCCATTTCAACACTTATCGCAATATAAGAAAGGTAGTAATAGACAGCGCCAAGCAGTTTTCTGTAATCGATTCAATTTCTCAAAAGAACATATCGTCATAATCCACAAAACACTACCAAAATCGGAAATGGTTTAAATTTACTAGTGCTTCCAGTTTCAATACTGATTTTAAACACAGAAAACAGTAAGAAGTGTGGAGATGCAATTATTTCTAATTGATTCAGCGTCCCAAGAATAGGTTCCAAGTCCTCTATTCAAACTGGAAGTAATTCAAATTAACCATTTCCGGTTTCAATATTTATCGTCATAGAACAAGAATGGTATTAGATAGCAACAAGTTGATTTCTACAAACGATTTAGAAGCTCAAGAGATTATACCATCGAAACCAGCAACAATATACTAAAATCGGATGTGGATGAAATTTATTATTTCCGGTTTCATGCTGATTTCGTTAGAACAAAACCGGTAAGAGGTATCAAGTTTTTTTTTTCAATTTATTCATCCTACCCAGAAAAGATTCTGCCTTCTCCATTAAACCTCTATTCTAACCGGAAATGGTTCAAATCAACGATTTCGAGTTTCAACATCTATCGCCATAAAACGAAAATGGTAAATATAGCGAGAAGTGTTTTTCTGCAACCGGGTTAGGGTGTCAAGAGAACCTGCCATCACAACCCACAATACTCTACCAAAATCCGAACTGGTTGAAATTTACTATTACTTCCGATTTCAACACTAATTTACGTAGATTAAAAACAAAAACGATGTAGTTTCTCGGAATCAATTCAGGTTCTCATGACTAAGTTCCATCTGCTTCCTTAACCATCTATTCAATTGGGCAGTGATTCAAATTAAAGATTTCCGGCTTCAAACTTTATCGTTATAAAACAAAAACAGTAAGACATAGCGAGTAATGGCTTTTTGATACGGATTGAGCATCCGAGGAATAGATTCTGTTTCTGATCTTGTTAATTCATTGCAGACAGTAGTTATATATGTACTACATCAAGTTTGAGTATTGAGTTTGAGTACGGTTTGGAAGTCTCCTGTAGTTTCCAACTGTGAAACGAAAATCACTTGTTCTTATCTCCCTGTAAGAAGTCTTATTTTGACGACTCTCTTCATTTAATTACATATTCTGAATATTTCTTTTCCTCTTTCGCCTATATTCTTAAACTCAGTAAGTGATATATTATTTACCTTTGTTCTTTATTTCGCTATATATCTTTGAACTTGCCTCTCAGCATCGCAATTCCTTTATCATTTTCGTTTACTTCGTTTATTTCGTTTTCCGTTGTAATGCCTAAAATACACGGTTTATTTTTGCTGGCTTTCTTTCCATCCTCATTACGTTGCAGTTTGCTCAACGAAAGCTCCTTTTCGTCTTTAGATCTTACGTTTATATTCTGTAACAGTAGTTCTTCTGTGCTATCTTTGTATTTCCAAGGAATATACCTCTATATATGAGGTGTGATTGGAAAGTTTTAAGACAGGTGGCACCACTGTTCAAGAAGAGTAGATGTAATTGCTAGTTAGCGTGGCTTGGTGTGACTTTGATAGGTGCTGCAAGAATCACTGCGATATATTTGTTCAATACAGCGTAGCAACCTGTTGAATGAGGGCGTATGTGTTTGTGCCGTAACAGATTGCTCAAAAATTCATGAAAAACTGGAACAACGCGCTTGTGTCAAATTTTGTTTTAAAACCGATAAATCTGCTTCGAAGACTTACGAACTCTCAAAAACAGCTTTTGGAGATAAATGTCTGAGCCGGCCAAAGGTGTCTGTCTGGTTTAACCTTTTTGAAAATGGTCGCGACTCGGTCGAAATGACCCCCGGTCCAGCAGGCCTTTCACTTCAAAAACCAAGGAAAACATTATGAAAGTTTGCGATTTAGTGCGCTCGGACCTATTTACAATTAGGGAGATGACTGACGATCGAATTTAAATTTCTATGTCGTTCAGTCAATCTTAACTCACGATTTGAACATCCATCGAGTGTCCGCGAAATTCATTCTAAAATTGTTGTCACACGAAAAGACAATACGACTTGAAGTGTCCCAAGACCTGCTTAGTAGGGCCAAAACTGACCAGAATTGTTAAATAGGGCAATAACACGTGATGAAACATGGGTTTATGGGTACGACACAGAAACAAAGGCCCAATCTTCTCAGTGAAAGAGCCCAGATTCACCACAACGGGAGAAAGTGCGACATAGTCGGTCGAATGTTGGTGTTTTTCCTATTTCGATTCTACGGATATCGTGCATCATGAGTTTGCCCGTAGGGGGCAGACATTTAACCACAAATACTACAAAAGTGTCCATCAGTGTTTGCGCTAAAATTTGCGACGGCTAAAGGTCTGGCTTCTGGAAAGACAAGAATTAGGTCCTCCACCACGACAACACATCGGCGCATTGTGCGTTATCGATTCATGAATATGTGGCCAAATTCAACATTTCTGTGCTTCTGCAGCCCCCCTTATCTTCTTATTTGGCCCCTGCCTACTTCTGTGTGTTTTCTAAATTAAAATTGTCACTGAAAGGGAATATATTTGACTCAATTGAAAACATTCAGGCAAATATGGAGAGAGTTCGTCACACTCTTCCGAATGTTAATTTTCAGGAATGCTTCAAGAAATGGAAACACCGTTGAAATCAGTGTGTTCAGGCAGCAGGGGAGTACTTTGAAGGAGATCCATTGCAATAGCCTGTAAGTACTACCACTTTTTAAATTACAAGCCCAGTTTTAAAACACACCTCGTACATTATTTAAATATCTCTTATTTTTAATTCTATTCGTCACCTTTACGATTATTGTAAATGTCCTTGTCTTTGTAGATGTAACTTCATAATTCGAATATCAACTTTCTATACATTGTTTTCGCTTCTGCTGTGTTCGGCGACGCAACTACGCTAGTTCTCGCCCGGGGCAAGAACGCGTCTTAGCGCTTCCTGTCCAACCAAACCAAAACACTTCCCTAAATATCTGCCCAATCTTTCGCCCTCCCAAGCCGGCGCCCGGGGCGCAAACCCCGTTTACCCCCCTAGTTACGTCACTGCCTGTATTCTTTCGTCATGGAAACTAGTCATTGGTTGACCGATGACTCCAGCCGACACATGTTGGACATTTCAATCGCACCAACTTAATACTTAACAACAGATGTAATATTACCTTTTCTGTGTGTTTTTTTTTACTTCATCCATATAGATCTAAATAGTTTTGGCATACACAATATATTGGGGGACGGGTGCCCCCTGTCCCTCCGGCAGAAACGACCGTGACTTTGGCCGACAGCAATCGCGCAAATGTACGAGATATTCGCATGCATAGAATTAGGGATGGCCAGAAAGTTCCGGTTCCGGAGGAACCGGTTCCTAATCTCGAAGATCCGGTTCCTAAGATCCGGTTCCAGAGCCGGATCTTAGGTACCGGTTCCACACCTGGATCCAAAAACCCGGTTCCAGAACAGGATCTTAGGAACCGGTTCCAGACCTGTATCCGAAGAACCGGTT